>NC_064920.1:283840781-284447896 GCF_023897955.1 Schistocerca gregaria | reverse complement strand
CTTGACATATTCAGCGGAACCCGAAACCCCACCACTCTATGGTGCAAGTCAAGTAATCTGCAACCAATACGATCGCAAAACCGTATGAGCCTCTGATTCAGACCCTCCACCCGGCTCTGCACCAAAGGTCCGCAGTCGGTTCTGTCAACGATGCTGCAGATGGTGAGCTCTGCCTTCATCTCGTAAGCAAGACCGGCAGCCTTCACCAAATCAGATAGCCGCTGGAATCCAGAGAGAATTTCCTCAGATCCAAAGCGACACACGTCATTAGTGCCGACATGTGCCACCACCTGCAGCTGGCTGCACCCTGTGGTCTTCATGGCATCCGGAAGGACCCTTTCCACATCAGGAATGACTCCTCCCGGAATGCACACGGAGTGCACACTGGATTTCTTCCCCTCCTTAGCCGCCGTATCCCTAAGGGGCCCCATTACGCGCCTAACATTGGAGCTCCCAACTACCAGTAAGACCACCCTCTGCGATTGCCCGGACCTTGAAGGCTGAGAATGATGCTCTGAAACAGGGCAGGCAGCTGCATCTGGCTCAGTTAGAGACAGTGCCTGAAACCGGTTTGTCAGACGCACTGGGGAGGCTTTCTGATCAGCCTCCGGTGACGCCTTTCGCCTTTAATTAAAGAATTTGTTGCTAGCACACTCGAGCTGGTGTAATTTCGATGTACTGCTCACGCGCTGCCCGCGATATGTAAGCTATAAGAGAATCTGAGACCAAAGAGCAGTATTGACTGCAGTAGGAGTAAGTTGTTGCTAGCGAGCAGTCGTGTCTGGTGTATCGTGTTGGCTGGGCCGGTCGTGTGCAGCGATGGCGGAGCCTGAGCGTTATAGGATAAGGTAAAAGCAGCC
Source organism: Schistocerca gregaria (assembly GCF_023897955.1). NCBI lineage: Eukaryota > Metazoa > Arthropoda > Insecta > Orthoptera > Acrididae > Schistocerca > Schistocerca gregaria. The sequence goes on along the minus strand of NC_064920.1, from coordinate 284,447,036 downwards.
TCGCGCATATGTAGTATTGTTACATCAAGTCCCATGTAAATGTTTAAAAAAAAGTCCGTTAATAATAATCTTTCTCATAAAAATTCACTTTTAACATTAATCTCAATTTAAAGAATTCACTAATTTCTCCAATCCTTGGCCATCCCGATTATTGAAAAGAAAAATCAGTTCTTTCCTTTTATATAAGATGAATCTATCGGCCAGCATTGCACTTAGCTGCGCCAGTAAAATTTCTTATAGGAGCAGATATATACGCGTTATCCGGCGATCTAATTAAGGTAAGATTTTTCACTTCATTCAGAATGATGCATCAGGGCCATGACGCAGCGTTGCTGACGTCCAAAATTTACCAGGTTAAATTGACTGTCAATTATTAAAAGGTTATAGGCTTGTCACATTGTATTATATTTTCACTGTTGGGTAGTTACGCTAAATGAGAATATTATTCGTATTATTTAATTTTGTTGGAAAGTTAAACTTGATATTTTGTGGGGAGGTTACAACGCTAGTTTCGCTTTAGAAAAAGTAAAGTCAGCAGAGAGGTGGCTCTAAAGTCGTGACTCATATTGGAAGCAAAACTGAAGAAAAATCAAGACATACACATAAAATTAGTCTGCCCGGAAAGAGTGTTCGACAAAGTGAAATGAATGAAGATGTTACAAAAATTCTGAGGGAAAGAAGACGGCTATTGGAAAAGACGGGTAATGTGCAGTATGTGCAGGAACCAAGAAGGAACAAGGAAGGAAGTTAGGAAGGAACATAGGGTTTAACGTACCGTGGAGATAGAGATCATAAAACACGCGGCACAAGCAAGGATTGTGTCAAGAATGAAGAAGGAAATCGCCGTGCCCTTTCAAAGGAACCATCCTGGTATTTGTCTGGAGCGAATTAGGGAAAACACGGGAAACCTAAATCAGGATAACGGGAGCGAGTTCGAACCGTAGTTCTCCCAAATGCGATTGCAGTGTGCTAGCCATAGCGCCATGTCTCTAGGTAAGAACGAACAGTGAGAGTGAATGACCAAGCAAGTATTGCTCGGATTAAGAAGGGTGTAAATTAGAGATGCAGCCTTTTCCCCCTACTGTTCGGCCTACACTTCGAAGAAGTAATGATGGAAATAAAAGAAAGGATGAAAGGTGAGGTTACAGTTTAGGATGAAGTGATGTCAATAATAGCATTCGCTGATGAAATTGGCATCCTCAGTTAAAATCAAGGACTTCTTCTGTGGAATAAAGAGCTTAATGAGTATAAAATATGAATTGAGAGTAAATCGGAATATTATTAATGTAATGAGAAGTAGTAGCAATGACAGTTGTGGGAAACTTAATACCGAAATCGGCGATTATGAAGTAAACGAAGCTAAAGTATTCTGCTGCTTTGGGAGAAAAATAGCCCATGAAGGACAATGCTGGAAAGATACGAAGAAAACACTATCACAGGCAAGAGAAGTCTATTGTTATCGACTGTAGGCTTTAATTTATGCACGAAATTGTTGAGAATGTATGCTTGGGGCAGAACATTGTATTGCAATGATTCACATACTGTAAGAAAACCAGAACAGAAGATAAAGAAAGCGCATCAAACCGACAGAAGAATGATGATTGTGAAAGAGAAAATGAACATGAGGTGTCGTTGTCACGCGCAAGTCGCCGTTTGTGGTGAAGTGAGAGAGGCGCACAGAGACCGGAAGGCTACAACGCTTGTCCCCACAGCTGCGGCCGCCACCGTCGCCGGTATTTCGGTCACGTGGCGCAGGTTTGCTGCGCGCCCGTGTGATCTCATTTGTAATGGCGGCTGGCCCGCTGGCTCCTATGGGATCCTTCCCCGTTCCCAGCGGGGAGGCCGGCCGCCGGCAGGGATCGCCGCCTCCTCGATGGCCGCACAGACACGCATTGTGATTCCCGGTCGCCCTCCGACGTTCTCTCCCCTCCGGCGACGCGGCACTGTGCGAGGATCGCCCACGGCCGGACGTGCCTGGCTTCAGAGCACAGCCCCAGCTAGCAGGTGGCAGAAGCTTCGCCGTTGCCGGAGGTCGTGCCGAAATCCCCACCGAGCACACGGACGGGCTGAGTTTGCTTTTATTCCTCGTCTATATGGAACAGAAAAAAACAGTACATGATACCCACCTAACTGCAGCTTTTTAAGAGTTTTACAATACGTTTCCATTGGGTATCATTGGTACCTCAAGTAACAACGTTACACTACTGCGTAGCGGAAAATAGGATAGTATGGAACAGCCGAGGAACCTGCTAGAGAGGTGTCTCTCCCCTGTTATTCCCCGCTCTCACGCTGGAGTGTTGTGTACTTTTTCCGAGAGTTTCCACGATACTATAGTTTGAGTGTCATCCGCTTGCCAGCGTTGCCTGATTCGCTGTTAAATTTCTGCATTTAAGTATTCAAAGATCTCTATCAATTGCTAGTCTTGTATGTTAAAAAAAATGTGTTACGTACAATCGACAAATATTAGCTTATTACACACTGGAAGTCATTTACATCCACATCTACATCTACGTGTTACTCTGCTATTCACAATAAAGTGCCTGTTAGAGCGTTCAATGAACCACCTTCAAGCTGCCTCTCTCCCGTTCCACACTCGAACGGCGCGCGGGATAAACGAGCACTTAAATTTTTCTGTGCGAGCCCAGATTTCTCTTATTTTATCGTGATGACCATTTCTGCCAATGTAGGTGGGAGCCAACAGAATGTTTTCCCAATCGGAGGAGAAAACTGGCGATTGAAATTTCATGAGAAGATCCCGTCGCAACGAAAATAGCCTTTGTTTTAATGATTGCCACTCCAATTCACGTATCATGTCTATGGCACTATCTCCCCTACTTCGCGACAATACAAAACGAGCTGCGCTTCTTTGTACTTTTTCGAAGTCATCCGTCAGTCCCATATGATGCGGACCCCACACTGCACATCAATACTCCAGGACAGGACGGACAAGCATTGTGTAAGCAGTCTCTTTAGAAGACTTGTGATACCTTCTAAGTGTTCTGCCAATGAGTCACAATCTTCGGTTGGCTCAACCCACAATGTCGTCGTTCCAATTAACAGTATTTGTAATTGTAATCCCTAAGTGTTTAGTTGAATTTAAAGCCTTCAGATTACTGTGACTTATCGCGTAATCGAGATTTAGCTGATTTCTTTTAGTACTAGCGTGAATAACTTCACAATTTTCTTTATTTATTGTCAATTGCCACTTTTCGCACCTTAGAGATATCTTACCTAAATCGTTTTGCAATTTTGCTCATCCGATCACTTTACAAGACGGTAAATGAGAGAATCATTTGCAAACAATCTAAGCCGGCTATTGAGATTGTCTCCTATGTCGTTAATATAGATCAGGAACAACCGAGGGCCTTGGGGAACGTAGGATATTATTTCTGTTTTACTCAAAGAATTTTTAGTTGGCGGCTTTAACGAGATAAACGTCATTTTCCCACGTTGGCTTGTCAGGTTATGTGGGACATATTGGAGTTCTGATGCTTACTCTTATTTCTTCTGCGTTCACACCTTCTTCATCAGAATTAAATGTTTTTGTTTTTATCGACAAGAACTATCCTCAGAAATGAGTGCATCGGTTACTAGAGTAGTCGTTGCAACTTATTTACGAATTTGACTGGCTATGTCATTCGTTTCCTGCGAATTAGATAGTAACGTTTCGTGATGGATGGAAGGGTTACTCGTGTAACCGATACAGCCTAATCCCAGAGTAGTTCATATTGAACTGAAACCAGTCATTCTTCAAAAAGGAAACTCAATCGGGGCAATGTAATATTTGTTTTTGAACTACTAACAGCGAATTACACTGACCAGCCAGAACATTATGACTACAAGCCTACTATCAATATAAACTCGTCCAGAAGACAGCAGTGTCACCTAACAAGGAATGACTGCTAGTCAGACACATGCAAGGTGCATGTATCATCATTGAGTGTGCTGTCAATAAGTAGAAGGGAGAAGGCGCACGATCTATCTAAGATTGACTGAAGGCCGATTGTGATGGTCCGGAGGCTAGGCACTAGCATTTTGCAAACTACAATACTTTTCGAGTGTTCGAGGGGTGCTGTTGTGAGTGTCTTTAACATATGGTGAAACCAAAGTGGAATCACCTCGAGATGTCATGCGGTTTGGTGGCGACCTCCCGTTACAAATGTCGGACGCCATTAATTTGGTAGATTGGTAAAACAGGGCAGGCTGCGAACTGTTGCGGAACTAACATCAGACCTTAAAAGTGGGCAAACTGCAAGTGTGTCTGAACACACAGTGCACTAGACACTCTGCACTATGTGCCTCCGCACCCGACGACCCATGCACGTGTCAATGTTAACACCACGACAGCGGTAAATTCGACTGAAATGGGCACGTGACAATCAGCACTGGACGTTGGCGCAGTGGCATAGCGGTGAGGGGGTCTGATGAATCCCGATATCTTCTTCATCATGATGATGGCACTGCGTGAATTCGTCGTCTTCCAGTTGAAGAGCTACTTGACACGTGTACTGTGGGACAGAGACAAGCAGGCGGCGGTTCCGTTATGCTCTGGGAAACGTTAACAAGATAATGCACTATGTCAGAAGGCAGGGAGTGTGATGCAGTGGTCCGAGGAACAAAGTGGTGAGTTCCCGTTGATGTGCTGACGTCCCTACTCTCTAAATCTAAATCCGATCGAACACATCTGGAATGTGATTGAACGTGACGTTAGAGCTCATCGCCTCGCTCCCGCAATTTACGGGAATTAGTTTACCTGTGCGTGAAGACGTAGTGCAATTCCCTCCACCGTCCTGCCAAGTCGCGGCTACTATCGGTACCAAATGTGGACATAACGGCTATTAGTTAGGTGGTCACAATGTTCTGGCTGATAAGTGTATATCAATATTGTAGCAGAATGTCTCTTCTGCGAAAGATACTTATTCGAATGTAAACATGGAAAGATATGAGTGTTACGTTTGCCTTGATCTCTGTGGGATCACCTCGATTGTTCTATTACCGAGAAGGAAGACTGTTTGCGATTTCTCTAAACAAAATGAGCTAAGCGTAGTGTCACTGTGTACACCAAAATGCACACTAAGGGGGAAATTTAGTGGTGTATATTTCTTGAAGCATCAGCTGTGATGTCTCTATTTTGAAAGATGCCATTCCAAGGTGGAGACGAAGTCCCACCCCAACAAGTGTATAGAAGATCCGACGTAGGGAGCGAGGTAATGTCAACAAAGTGTTGATATAGGAAGTTATCCAAGCATGGAGGTGTGCCACAATATATGATAGATATTGATATCATTTTAAGTTAGTTAGTTAGTGACATGTTCCATTGATATTTTGCACAATAAATCTTTATGTTGTAGAGCGAATCATTATACATTGATATGACAAATTAATTTGTAGATAGTGTTACATTCTGAAAATTACGAATTTCCCTTACAACAGGAAAAACATATACAGAACTAAGATAGTAATTCCTACGCATCACTTTTTACACATTATAGTAATAAATACTCATCTGTGGAACAGAAGGAGTAGTGAAGGACATACTTTCTCAGCTTCTAATCAAATTTTACTTTACTTTCGGTCAGACATTTTGTATCACTGAGAAAATGATGAAAAAATTTTGTTGCACTATTGTGTACCCCTTTTTTTGGTAAAGACCACCTTACTGTCAATAATGAATGTAATTTTTCCTTCTGTTGTTGTAATTATGCACCTCATATTTCCTATTGATATGTAGTAGATTATTTACTATTAAGTTTATAAGGCAACAAATATATTGGGAGGCAGTAATTAGAAGTCCAACTGCTGGTGCCTACAACATGATCATGGGTGACATCCCATGGTATTTTCAATGCTCATTTTTGCACAATGAAGACCCTCTTTCTTAAAGATGAGATACTTAAAACCGTTTTTCCATATGATACTGTTGAACTAAAATAAAATATGTCAATTTACTGATTTGTCTCCCCCTGAGATTTGCAAAGATTATGTGGCCAAACTGAGTTGTTTTATTAGTTTCGAAATGTGTTTTTTCCTATTTAAATTCTCATCATTATGAACCCCTAGGAATTTTTAAGTTTCCTCCCTACTTATTGCTTCAACAAAAAATACAGACCTATTCAGAATTTGGTACACATGTGAAACGTAATTCTTCCCTAAAAAATAAAGACATACACTTTAGAAAAAAAATTGGATTATGTATTTATTATACACAAACACACACAATAGTGTAGTGTCAGTGGCCTTATACTGCAAGAAGTGCTACAACCTCTTTTACAAGAGTGTCTATGTCATGTACAAGAGCAATATGGTAGCCTTATCCCAAGGTTTTGTTAGAGAAGGCCAACATCACTCCTCTCTTTGAGTTGCATGTAATCCAAAATTCATTGATATTACAAAGCTTAACCCCCACTTATGGATCATCTGAGAATTGTACATTTTGTATAAGTACCTAATTAATAAAAAGCTTAAGTGTAGAGACAATTGTTTATAGCCTTCCTGGGTCTTGGTGGATTTCTACAGCTCCCACATATGAAGTAAAATGAAAGAAATAACAGCCCTCGGCCACTAAAATTAAGTATTTTCATTTGGCTTGAGCACTACTATGAATGCCTTCATCAGGAGTAAAACATTCAAATTGTTATGTCATATATATATATATATATATATATATATATATATATATATATATAACAAAATAAAGCTTTACTCACAACATTTAAAAAAATACATTGCACAGGTAGCAACCTCCTTGCTTTAATTTTACTTTGTAAACGGTCACTGAGCAAGCAACCATGTTTAAAACTTCAATTATGATGTGGTGTTTGAAGAAGTTGATGTGGACCATGTAGTATAGACATCAGTTCCTATTGTGATACAGATTTTATCAAATCTTGATACCATTACTTTCAAGACATTCATGTAATAACAATTTGATCAACCATGACCTTCATACTCCTACACCAATCATGATTTAAACTGACCATGAAGGGTTTTGCCATTTTTTGATCTGCCACTCTTGAAAGGTAAATTAGGTGCTATCTGCCTTCATAACAACCCTCTGTATCTGTTATATCATATTAACAAGAACCTGGAGTGGATGAAATAAATGTTGGCCCAGCTAAAATATAGCAGTTATGAGTAATAATGATGTTATCTGTGCTAGGAATGTCCTCCTGCTTAATAATTATACAATTAAAATTATAGGTAGATAGAGAATTATTCTTGTAGAGGTTGCAGGTATGTAACTTTGATTTTCATGAAATGATCATCTACAGTACTGCTGAGAGACACTTTAATTAAAAGGGACATTCCCAGTTCCTAATAAACGATACTGATAAAATTTTGTGGGTACGTACAGGGGTCCAAATAATACAGCAGGTATTTCATTGTCTTTGTCTAACTTCACTTTTGAGATGTAAAACATACCAAAAAGGGTGATTTGCCATTTTAGGTTTACATGTAATAATCTTCAAAACCATGAAATGTATAATATGCGTTTCATATTAAAGCTGAAATACAAGTAACATTCTTGAAAATATTCCATTCAGCTCGTGTAATAATTTTAAATTTTGGAAATTGCTCATAGCCATTAACTAATTTTGATACATCAAAAAATTGACTATAACAGAAAGTAAAGAAGATTTCTCTCCACAATCAACCAAATTTAGTAAAGCTGAGTTCAGAAATGCCATATGTGGGAAATATGTTGTACGCAGTGCGTTGTTGGAGACATTTTAACTCATGTATCTAATCATTCGTTATTATGGCAGTTAACAGTCGCATCTGTATTTGTTTTACGTTTTAAATTTGTTTCTTAGTTCTAAATTAAGTTTTATTGTGTGTATTTTTCTAACAGAGAATAGTAAATAGCTCTATGCTATGATACATAATCATTCCAATAATAATAATGTACAAAAATACTTGAAACATAACTTTCTCACACCATACACATAAAATGAAACGAATTTCCTTGCATAAAGTACATGATGGACAGCAAAATTGTGTACAGCCTTCTGCATAGCTCTAAAATATTTCATCCACTCAAATATGTCTCATGGTATCATGGCATTTGGATAAGTATATAGGCTGGAGGTAGTACTATACCACAATACATTATCAAGTAAAGGGACTATCACATGTGCTGTAGACGATTGGTCAATGAAAGTGAATGTCACTCATCTGCAATATCTACTGCAGTAATTCTCTGCTTGTATATAACTTTCATTGGATACCTATAAACTAGAAGGAGATTGTTCATGCGAATAACATCGTTTTTATATGTAATTACTATATTTTAACAGGGCCAACATTTTTACTCCCAATCCAAGAATTTGTTAATGTGATATAGCAGCTGCAGAAGTTCCATATAAAGATATATAATACCTAGAGGTGACAGATTAAAAAGTGGTGCCATCCTTCTGTGGTCCATTGAAAAACATGATTTGAGGCTTGAGCATGAAAGATGTCATTAATCACCTTGCTATTACAAATATGTTTTGCCAAAAGAAGAATCAACACTTGATAGAATGTACACCATTTTGGGAATTGATGTACTAGGTTACAATGTCATCATGCCAGCTTCTCCATACATCACACCATAACTGGCTGGTGTAGAAGCACATCGTGCTGACAAAAAACAAAGAACACTTCTACCTGCCCAATCATAGATTTTATTTTTTAATTGGTCATATAAGGTATTGTAATCTGAGATGTTAACTACAGGGTATGCATAGGCATGGATTAAGTAAGGATGCAGGTTGTAAATCAAATGTGTCCCTCTCCAAGAAAGTTATTTGGTGAGGCTAACACATTAAACAACAATACACTAGATCAGTACAGACAATATTAGTAGAGGGATGCCTCTTCTAAGTGTGTTGCAGTCATTGATGTGCTCTTTCATACGACCTAGATGCTCTCGTGTATGAAGTGGTAGCACTCCTTGCAGCATATGGCCATTCTTAATGCACAATTATATTGGGTGTGTATGAGTTTGTGTGCACTTTTGTATGCATTTACGGGTGTGCTCGCATGCTGTTTCCATCGTTCCACCTGGTTAAATCGTCATTACACAACACACACACACACACACACACACACACACACACACACACACATACACACACACACACACACACACACACACACACACACACACACACACACATATATATATATATATACACTCCTGGAAATGAAAAAAAGAACACTTTGACACCGGTGTGTCAGACCCACCATACTTGCTCCGGACATTGCGAGAGGGCTGTACAAGCAATGATCACACGCACGGCACAGCGGACACACCAGGAACCGCGGTGTTGGCCGTCGAATGGCGCTAGCTGCGCAGCGTTTGTGCACCGCCGCCGTCAGTGTCAGCCAGTTTGCCGTGGCATACGGAGGTCCATCGCAGTCTTTAACACTGGTAGCATGCCGCGACAACGTGGACATGAACCGTGTGTGCAGTTGACAGACTTTGAGCGAGGGCGTATAGTGGGCATGCGGGAGGCCGGGTGGACGTACCGCCGAATTGCTCAACACGTGGGGCGTGAGGTCTCCACAGTACATCGATGTTGTCGCCAGTGGTCGGCGGAAGGTGCACGTGCCCATCGACCTGGGACCGGACCGCAGCGACACACGGATGCACGCCAAGCCCGTAGGATCCTACGCAGTGCCGTAGGGGACCGCACCGCCACTTCCCAGCAAATTAGGGACACTGTTGCTCCTGGGGTATCGGCGAGGACCATTCGCAACCGTCTCCATGAAGCTGGGCTACGGTCCCGCACACCGTTAGGCCGTCTTCCGCTCACGCCCCAACATCGTGCAGCCCGCCTCCAGTGGTGTCGCGACAGGCGTGAATGGAGGGACGAATGGAGACGTGTCGGCTTCAGCGATGAGAGTCGCTTCTGCCTTGGTGCCAATGATGGTCGTATGCGTGTTTGGCGCCGTGCAGGTGAGCGCCACAATCAGGACTGCATACGACCGAGGCACACAGGGCCAACACCCAGCATCATGGTGTGGGGAGCGATCTCCTACACTGGCCGTACATCTCTGGTGATCGTCGAGGGGACACTGAATAGTGCACGGTACATCCAAACCGTCATCGAACCCATCGTTCTACCATTCCTAGACCGGCAAGGGAACTTTCTGTTCCAACAGGACAATGCATGTCCGCATGTATCCCGTGCCACCCAACGTGCTCTAGAAGGTGTAAGTCAACTACCCTGGCCAGCAAGATCTCCGGATCTGTCCCCCATTGAGCATGTTTGGGACTGGATGAAGCGTCGTCTCACGCGGTCTGCACGTCCAGCACGAACGCTGGTCCAACTGAGGCGCCAGGTGGAAATGGCATGGCAAGCCGTTCCACAGGACTACATCGAGCATCTCTACGATCGTCTCCATGGGAGAATAGCAGCCTGCATTGCTGCGAAAGGTGGATATACACTGTACTAGTGCCGACATTGTGCATGCTCTGTTGCCTGTGTCTATGTGCCTATGGTTCTGTCAGTGTGATCATGTGATTTATCTGACCCCAGGAATGTGTCAATAACGTTTCCCCTTCCTGGGACAATGAATTCACGGTGTTCTTATTTCATTCTTATTTCAATTTCCAGGAGTGTATATATATATATATATATATATATATGTCTTAAAAGTAACTTCTTTTAAGTACATTTTCGTGTATAACAAAATTAACTTATATATATAATAAAATGTGCTTAAAAGCAGTTATTTTTAAGAAATTTGTACTTTAGTAGATGTGCTATCCTAAATTCCCATTATGTGTATGTCCTTATTTCTTGGGGTGACAATGTAAATATGTATGATTTATGTACCATCATCTAAACTGTCTGTGTTGTTTTGTAAAAATATTTGTCATGGTTTAATAATCATTTCTTACATATAGTAGAACGCATATATACACACAGTTGAAAATTTTGAAAATGTAACTTTCATAAAATACAATAACAAAATTGCAGTATCAACTTCTCCTTCGGAAATTAAGAAAATTATACCTTCTCTTAGAAATAAAAGCTCATCTGTGTTTGATGGTGTTTCCAACAGAATAACAAGGATTTGGTTCCACAAGTGCAGTCTTATCTGAAATATGTAATGCTTCACTAACGTGAGGTTTATTTCCAGAGAGAGTGAAATATGCCATTGTTAAACCCCGCTTTATTAAACATGACAATAAAGATACCAGTTATTTCACTGTTGACAAGATTGCAAAAAATTTTTGGGAAGACATTGTATTCTTGAATAATATCTCACCTTAGCAAGAACAGTATCCATAGTAATTCACAGTTTGGGTTTCAGAGGGGTTGCTCTACTGAGAATACCCTTTACACGTTCACGCACAATATTTTATAACCACTAAATAACCAAATAGCACTGGCTGGTGTTTTCTACAAGCTTCCTAAGACATTCTGGTGCATGCACAATGCAGCACACATAAAATGTGGTTGGTGTGTGCACAATACAGAACGCATAAAATGTGGCAACTGTTCATGAGGTTTAAACAGTATAGCACATACAACTAAATTTAGAAGCTGTGATTGGAAGGTCACATGACCTGAAGTGCTGCCATAGTATAACTAAAATTAAAGGTTTCTTTGTTAATTGCTGCCTCTGCTTATATTTTTTTCATTATGTAAAACTAATGTCATCTGGGCATACAGCAAATTTCATCTTCATAGTGTAAGAAAAACAGCAGTTACCATTTTATCACCAGCTTTTATATTTCTGTAGTTACTACATAGCAATTTTGGGTTTTGTTCAACAGGATGGAGTACCTTGGTACACATTTTCTTCCGATAATATTATTAAAATATACTGGAAACTTAATGTTTTGGTAAATCTTTTCATATCTTACTGTTCCACATGTAATATTGTTAAGCAATATGCATCACATATTTTTTGTTGTTGTTGTGGACTGCAGTCCTAAGACTGGGTTAATGCAGCTCTCCATGCTACTCTATCCTGTGCAAACTTCTTTATCCCCCAGTACCTACTGCAGCCTACAGCCTTCTGAATGTGCTTAGTGTATTCATCTCTTGGTCTCCCTCTGCGATCTTAACCCTCCACGTTGCCCTCCAATGCTAAATTGGTGATCCCTCGATGCCTCAGAACATGTCCTACGAACCAATCCTTTCTTCTGGTCAAGTTGTGCCAAAAACTCCTCTTCTCCCCAATTCTATTAAATACCTCCTCATTAGTTATCTGATCTACCCATCTAATCTTCAGAATTCTTCAGTAGCACCACATTTCGAAATCTTCCATTCTCTTCTTCTTCAAACTATTTATCATACATGTATCACTTTCATCCATGGCTACACTCCATACAAAGACTTTGAGAAACGACTTCCTTAGATTTAATTCTATACTCGATGTTAACAAATTTTCTTCTTTAGTAATGCTTTTCTTGCCATGGCCAGTCTACATTTTATATGCTCTCTACTTCAACCATCATCAGTTATTTTGTTCCCCAAATAGCAGAGCTCCTTTACTACTTTAAGTGTGTCATTTCCTAATCTAATTCCCTCAGCATCACCCGACTTAATTCGACTACATTCAATTATATTCGTTTTGCTTTTGTTGATGTTCATCTTATACCCTCCGTTCAAAACACTATCCATTCCGTTAAACTGCTCTTCCAAGTCCTTTGCTGTGACAGAATTACAATGTCATCGGTGAACCTCAAAGTTTTTATTTCTTCTCCATGGATTTTTAATACCTACTCCAAACTTTTTACGGATTGAATACATATTAATAAGCCTATGTTTGGCACAACTCCCAGCCAAGTCAATCAAGAAATTAGTTTTTCTAGCACCTGCTACAGTAACTCTAACGCCCCCCTCCCCAAGAGATTCTAAAAATCTCAGAGAGGAAAACATTCGCAGATTCCGAGAGATCCCGTAGCATATTACATGTACTTGTAAGCTCATCTAACCACTGAGCAACGGGATACATCAGTACTGACTCCTTCACTGTTTCGCCAGGGCCACAGTAATCATGCATGGCTCACGTCGGGACATTGAAGCTCTCTCGCAGCCAGCCAGTATGTGCCTGTAGCTATCCTATGGTATTAATACATAATAATTTGTGTTCTGTACCCAATACTATTTCTGTAAAGTGGCTGATTAACTCCTATCAAGCATAAAGGATATACACGTATAGCACCACTGCCAGTCTGCAGTAATAATATTCTACAAAAGCTGTTTAGTGTAGTAGTAGAACTTTCAGGCAATAGCGACCCAGGGAATGTTATAAGCTGTACTCTATCTGCCTATGGTCTTAGTAGCTTTATTGTATACTACATGTATCATTGTTGTTGTTGTTGTTGTTTTTTATGTCTATTCCATAATCCTATGATATGTAAATCACCACTGTTTATTAATCCAGCGTGATAGCTGAGTAAGGGCAATTAACAGATACTCATAAAAAGATCTATATAACAGGCATTTAATTGACCACTTCGTTTGAGGATGATTAAGTACTCTCCCTTAAATTTCCTGCAAATGAATCGAAACCCAGAAAATGCTTTAGCTGGTTCCACCTGTCAGTATTTTATGAAGATTAATGTTTTCAGTTATAGTGTCAGACAAAAGCACTCGATATTTGCAATCATTTTGGAAGTAGGATAAGTCTGCTACTTCTTCTCTCAACAGAGTCAGGAACAAGAATGACGAGTCTTGTAATAATAAAGGTGGATGAGAATTCGGGGGCTTGATTGTGTGGAAAAGGAGAAGGGTGACCTCATCCTAGACTATTATCTGTTCAAGATCTCGCACAGTGGTATGATGGCCTCATTTCATGTCGTCAAACTGCCATAGGGGTAGCGGCGTGCATAGGAGTGCTCTCTGTTTTACATCAGCAGTATCACTCAGTGTAGGAAAATTCAAGTTCTAGTTCCCTATTTACTTCTAATATGGATAAATATAAGTCATTTACAAAGAGTGTTTTGGCAGTGCATGAGATTCGTTGATTCACTAAATTTCTTCATGGGCTCCATTTACAATTGGCCGTCCAAAGCGAAATTGGAGGAACTTGAGATACAGAGGACATGTTTTCCTGATGATCGAGAGTTTACTACAGTTAGTCAGAAGAAAATTTTTCCATATGAGCGTTAGAAGAATTAGAGCAACGAATGATCATGAGAGTAGTGAAATGATTTTAGTGCAAGAGCGCTTACCCTCACTTGAAAATCTTAAAATTTTAGTTACAGGCAAAACTACAACTCAAAATGAGGACCAAATTGGTTACAGCGAATGGAATGTGTTCCTATATATAGCATTTGGAGCCTATTTCGAGTTTACTTGGAAAGTATAGATTCTACTGTTGGCGGATGTGCTCAGAAACGTTCATAAAGCATATGAACTAGGCTCTGCACATTACGGTTCTTCACCTGGTATGGCATGGAATTCATACATGAAAATTGGTAAAGCAGGATTGCTACATGTTACTGATATAGTCTAAATTTAGTTTGCTTAGCTTGGCATCTTAGGAGGTATTGTTCATTATTCACATATCTATGAAATTGCAGACAATATGTAAATGTATAAAAATGATGAAAATCAGGACATCTAATATAATATTCCTTTATGTTAAAAATGGACCAGCTTTGAAAAATTTTAATATCGAGAACTGTTTATTGATATCCTTATTTTCATCACTGTCATATATGTACATATTGTTTGCAACTTCATATATATGTGAACAGTGAACAATACCACCTCAGAATGGTCCATCTTGCAATACATACCACTCATATTTTGTATCGATGTCTGTCGAGGATTTTGCTGTAATGAACATACCTGATGCCAGCTACAGTTTAAGCCTAAATATTCAGAAAATTTGCATGACTTCGCTTTCATCTACCACTATGTTCAGAGGAAATTGTACCACCACCTATCATCAATAATCTGGAAGTTCCAAATATGATCAAATCCACATTATAGAATATGAAAAATTATGTGATTCATTGTGGAAATTTAAAGCAGTGTCTGAAAGTTAATCTTGTTCTCAGTAAATTTCCCAGACTTTGTCATTTTCTCAAGCTGTCTGGATTAAACAGTATATTGATGTTAATGCTGGGAAATGCTTAATGCGAACAACGATATGCAACAAAAAAGTCCTTAAACTCATAAACAGTGGTGTTGCTGGAAAAACGATGAGAAATGTGAGAAAGATTAATGGTATGCATCTAGTAACAAGTTGGGAACGTAGATACTAAGCTCTTGCACTGATTTCAAGGCTGAATGTCAAGTGCAGTCTCATGCTTAAGGAGAATGAATTAAGTCAGCGTAACAATAAACATATTGCTGTAGGAATGGCTGTTTGAAATATTTCAAAGGCAATGCTTCCGGATTTTCCCATGCTGAAGAAGGTGGGGTCAAAATATATGAAAATGTGTTACACCATAAATTATACCCTAATTTATAATCTAACCACATCAAGCATGTATGATTAAACTAAGAGTGATGTGCATAGATGATTTGAAACTTTGGGTTACCCTGATCATAACATTTATAGCATCAAATGTGTCAACAAGAGTAAAGAGTGTTTAATGAATCAAATTGTCAAGACAGAATATCACTGAGCTTATAGCAGAGAGAGCTGTATGTTAACTCTTAAAAGTGCGTCATAACACATAATGCTTACAGCAAAATGTATGAAATGGTTCTCAATAAAATAACTTGCCATTATCAATTACTTAGAAAGTGTGTTAATTGAGAGTGAAAAATTGATTGTGTAATGTGTGTTTATTAAAAACTGCAATGAGTTTTAATCATAAGGCAAGGAAGATTAGCCCTTTTGATAAGATAAAAAAACTTCAGAGTTACAAATGAGGTACATACTTGTACTAGGAAATTGATAATGGAGATGTCTCATTTACATATGAATAATAAGAGTGTGAGTGAAAAAACAATGCAAAGCGTTATTTTATGTTGTTTTCTTCTGTGTATACATACGTGTTAAAAGTTAAATTGAATTTGGAGTATTGTAGAAAATGTAAATGATTTAGGGTATGTATACACATTTAATAAAATAACGTGTAAGTGCATGCTGTCGACCATGTGTGCATCTTACTTTTTCTGAATCAACTCATTAGTTATTTTGCGAAAAAAAATTAAAAATTATAAATATGATTTGATTGTGTATGTATGAATTTTTTTATAAAATATGGAATGTGGAACATTGTATAAATCAAAATCTGAACATCTCTAAATTTTTGCTAGAATATATGTAATACACTGTGCTGAATGATGCATATAAAAGTGTGCAGTCAACCATGAGGGTATTTAAATTTTCTTTGCAAAGTATATTTTTAAATCGAGGGTACTTCTAGTATTGTGAGAAAAATGTAAAGAAATGTGAAAAATTGTAAAAAACTTTAAATGTGAAGAAAGATTGTTCAAATCAACTCAGACTGTGTGTCTTATCATAGCTACAATTTATGAAAATGTGTGCAGCCACACAAATATTCAGCGATGAATTTTACATAACATTAATAGACATAAAAAGAAAGATATGAAACATACTGATGATGTGGCATTACAGAATTTGGCATAAGTATTAATGAAGAGACAGAGAGAGAGAGAGAGAGACAGACAAAGAGATAATTTTTCTGCCAAGAGAGAAAAACGTTTGATGTAAACATTATGTACGCAGACGAGTTATCATGAAAGGAAATAAATGTGTTGATGAGGTTACTGTATTTGAATTAATTCGTGTAAGCGTATGCTGAATCACACCACATTCAAGTAGTTCGAATGAGGAAGCTTATGTTCTTTTCTTGGAAATACTCTAACACTGACATTTACCTTTGAACATGACGTTAATTCAAGAGGAGGTTATATATTTTCCAATATGGCAAAAGTACAGTATTCGACACATAGGTTGTATTTGTTCTGGAGGTATAACAAAGCATCATGCCAATTACGCTTATGTTGAATGTATCGTGTAGGAACCTGGTGCCTTGGCTGCGAGAAGAATAACTTCCAGGATAACGGTTTCTGGCGATAGAGAGGATGATTGTTGCACTCTCGGGGACGAAGGCCCTGGGAATGTTGGATGCCTTTAGTGGCCCTGGTAGCTCCAAGGCTGCTTCGGCAACACGGATCGAAGGTGTTTCATCAGCTACCAAACAGCGGGCGCAGGAAAGTTAAATCATTCTTAGAAATGCCTCCTACGCCGCTTCTGCGACTCCTTGAGTCCTTATTGAACCCTGGCGGCTGTTGGAACTCCGAGGCTATTTCACGAACTCAAAGCGGATGTTTCTCGACAGTTGCTGAATATTATCTTCTCTTCAACTAGAATAAATATGGTGCCAGGCCACAATTTTACAGGGATAATCATCAAGGAGGAGCAAGAGACGTAGTTGCATGGGGAGGGGAGGCGGCAGGAGACAGTGGGCAATGAGAGGCCGATGATAGTACGTTCGAAGAGTGGACAGGCCAGGCCACCCTGGCTTCAGACTGTAGCGCCTAGAGCCGCTCGGCCAACCTGGTCGGCAGAAGGTACAATTCTGTATAACGGATAGAATGGCCACCAGGTTGAACTAATTTAGTTTGTTTCTAATGTTGTTACCACGCCTGACAGGGTACAAAATCAGCATGAACATCGCCGGAAGGTGCATAATCACTGTGAAGGTCGCGGAGACGACGCAACTCTTGGCCGACAGAGTTCGAAAGACTCTCTCCGATGTTGAACTTAACGGGAATGTGGAGGCAGGAACACCGAGTCAAGGCGTAGGTCGATCATCATAAGAGACTATCGTAGTAATGTGCACGGCGCTCATTGCCAGCCATCTAGGATCAAGTAATGGAGACGCTGAAACATTCTTTCATCCAGCACCAAAGCTCGGAGTGTGTCAGCAGGCACACTAGGTAAATTGTGGGGGCCGCCATTAACGGCACCGCACGATCTGTCGTGGTGTCGTGACGGAGAAGCATAATCGGTTAGGCACGACCCCGCATTAACTATGCTTATGTGCAACAAATTTTCCGTAAGACGAAAACCAAATTTTAAAAACCGTTTTTCGTTGTCCTGTTCCCATGATAAGGTCTGAGGCTTATTTGCTAGCCCAGTTAAATATGGCGCCTGGAAAACAGATCTACAGTTTCCAGTTTAGTCAGCACAATCGCTATTTGTCTTCAAATGTACGTGGTGAAAACCATTCGTCTAATATTTCTACCTGTCCCTCACTGTACTAAATGCCACTCCGTCGACATTAGCTGAAAATATTTAGAAACTGACAACTAGAAGCGGATTTCTAGAATCGATTTTGAAGTGCTTACGTGACCACCCAGAACCGGTATTGGGAAATCGGTTGACGCAACTGGTTTAGGGAGCCCCACGTAAGCGGGGTGATGGTGTTCAACGGTGAAGCACCGTTCTACGCTACGCGAGATGAGTGTCGTCGGATAGTGTGGTGGCGACTTGTGAATAGGTCTGAAGCTTCTAAAGACCTGCAGAGGCACAGCTATGCTACTGCTGGCATCACGGTGTGGAGAGGCATCGAGTCAGGCCTGGCAGTGGTTGAGGACGTATGTGACGGACAGCGCTCGTCCACACATTGAATATGTAACTATGGACTATGTGGGTGTTGGTGAGATGCTTCCGTGGCCGGCAATATCCCCGGATCTTCCGTTACATAACATGTGTGGTACCAGCTCGGATGTCAACTCCGTCCCAGTGATGTGTCTATGATATCATGTACCAGTGGGCGAGCTTACCTCAGAAGAGGATGCAATGGCTCTATGACATTCTTCGCAAGCACATCAGTGCTTGTATCCAGGATTGGCGATGTTCACCGGCATAGTGGTAGGTGAGAGCTTATTCTCAAGATATTTATAAATCTGACTCAACACTGTAATCACTAAATAACATGACATACTCTCTGAAACCGTAAAGTTTCTTTCCTTTCCTTCCTAAAAATGGCTAAAATGGCTCTGAGCACTATGGGAATTAAGATCTGTGGTCATCAGTCCCCTTGAACATAGAACTACTTAAACCTAACTAACCTAAGAACATCACACACATCCATGCCCGAGGTAGGATTCGAACCTGTGACAGTAGCCGTCAGACTGAAGCACCTAGAACCGCTCTGCCACTGCGGCTGGCCCTTTCCTTCCCTCCCTGCCCCACGCTTCAATTCTTTGTGAGGCAGTGTGCTTCGTAAGGATGTGTGACTTGCCAGTCACTAATACAAAAATGGAAATAACACAGCTCCTGTGTCTTGTAAAAACTATTTAAGCAGTCCACGGGTATACTGCAGGTTCATAGCGTCCAACGGGCACAATATTTCGGCAATCAGACATGTCTCCGTCGTCAGGTGCGCTGAAGAATCACAATGCTATTTAGTTCGGGGAACGAAGAAATAGAATCGAAAATATCGCAATACGTTGTGCTACAATCGAGAAGAAATTTACTGACTATCAAAAAAAGAGTTAAAACTGCAAACATTTTGGCTATGGCTTGTGCATCGAAGAAAAGGGAGGGGAAACTGGTTCTCCTAACCCCCTCTCCTCTAGAAATAAAAAGTACTCTTAACTAACAAAACTGACACCCTACACTGCAGACGGATAGTTTCAGTTCCAAAAAGACTAGAACATATATTTGATATTAACTATTAGCGAATGTAGTCTAAGTCATTTGGGTGAAATCTCAAAAGTAGTACTCAATCAGAGAAAAACTGACATTAGAGTCACTCCTCCTCTCCTCTAGCTCAAGTATAGGCTACGCTCTTGCGTTTGGTTGTTTCCATTCTATCATTTGTGCCTTTCAGAGAGACAAAATTTCTAGATTATGTTACTTTGGGAACCAAAATAACCCATTGAGAAAGCGTTCTAGGATCTGAACATGCAAATAAAGACGGACTAGGCGTCCTAGCAAAACCTAAACAACAGTGAAACAGATATCGCATCAAAAAAGTTACTGATACATCATTTGATAGTCTGCTGGCAAAAGGAAATAGAAGTGAATTCCTTTCGACGCTGTTGTAAAACCACGGTGGTGGCACTCTACAGGTGTAAAATGACGAGTCGGGTATCGGTTTGCGTGTGTAAAGCGGTGATCAGCCGCGGCTCACGCTGTGTACATACGAGCGCCGTAACATGTTGCCACCGTTCTCCCCCATCTCTGGCCGCGAGAACTCCGTTTGCAGCACCGCGACTGCGAGGAAAGCCCCCGATGTCACAGGTCTCTGGCGACGGTAAAAGGGAAGAGCTGCGAAAAAGTGAGCTGGGTGGGTAGGTAGGACAGAAGCAAGGAAGGAAGGAAGGAATGAAGAGAGGGGAGAGACGGGGAGACGAGCGATCGCGGCGCAGTCTGCCGGCTGGCTGTGTTATCTCGGCGCGCCCCGCGTTACTTCTCGGCTGCGCCGCACGCCGCAGCGGCGGATTTCCTCGAGGCGGATCACAGCCGTGTCATGGCCAGATGCTGCCGCACGCTGCTTCTCAGAAAAGCACTGGGGAACGGCGCGAGCAGCCAGGCGTTATCGCTACCCGACCGCAGCCCGCCTTCCTAGCCGCTGATTGGACGAGTTGTGACAGTGACGATGAGACAGTAACACCACGTCGTATTATCAGAAGAAATACTGCAGCCAGTCACTTTCTGTATAGTTTTCTTTCATGGCAAGGAGTGTTCGGGTCTTTGACTCATTCCATTTGGCTTAACATATTTATGCACTTATCAGCCAAAACATTATGACCAACTACCTAATATCAGCCATGATAACAGGGAGGGAGTTGGCACCATATCTACACACCTAAGTCACCTAATTCCTGTGAATTCTGGGGAGAGGTGATGAGCTTTGATGCCACAGTCAATCTCATCACAGATGTGTTCGAGATCTGATGAGTCGGCGGGTGGGGTGGGGTGGGGGGGGGGGTGGGGGGTGTGGAGGAGGAAATCAGCACATAAACTGAAAATCGCCACTCCATCACTCTATTGCCCTTATGACATCTTGTTGAAAATTGCCACTGCCTTCCAGAAACACGATAGTCATCAAGGGGTGTACTTTGGTCTGCACCTAGTGCCGTATGGTGGCTTGCACGAATTCTACTGTACCCAGGAATGCTCACGCCAACGATCCCCAGAGCGTGGTACAGCCACAACCAGCATGTCTCCATCTCGCAGTACAGGTGTTAAGGAGCTCTTTTCCTGGAAGAGACGGACTCACCCACTCCCATCGGCATGGTGAAGAAAGTAACGGAATTCATCAGACAACGCGAGGCTCTGCCATTACGCCAAAGCCAGTGTTGACGGTCAGGTGCCCATTTCAGTCGTAGTTGCCGATGTTGTGGTGTTAACGTTGGCACATGCATGGGTCGTTGGGTGCAGAGGCCCTTGGTTAGAAGTATTCTGTGTATTGTGTGTTTAGGCACACTTGTTCTCTGCCCAGCATTAAAGTCTGATGTCAGTTCCTCCACAGTTCGCCGCCTGTCCTGTTTCACCAGTCTGCCCAGCATACGACGTCCGACATTTGTAATGAGGGATGGCAGCCCAAGGCCCCGACATCAGGAAGTGGTTTCACCTTGAATTTACAGACCACGCAGTACAAGAGATGAAATGAATTCATAAGAGGGAAGGTGAAAGACTGAATGGGACTTAAACTTATTAGATGAAATGTAGCATATAAATAGAACAGAAGATGGGTAACAAGGTGAGGTAGTAGAATATAATGGGGGAGCAAGAAGATTTGGGTGACAGATAAACTATTGTAACTGCGCAGGTAACTGTGAGTAATCTACTAGGTATTGGTAGAACTCACTTGTTCTGCCAACGTGAAGCTAAATAACTCCTTGAAAACAACTAACAAATAACATAAGACTAAGATCCCAGCCGCTATATGTATTGACACACTGTCACTATGTAAATAAAAGATAGTGTTTCAAAATTTTTAATAAGACATTTATAATTACGACTTACCATTCATGTTGTAAATGAACATGAACTGAAAAATCCGTTTAAGATTTAACGGCAACGAGTCATACAAATTTTTAAAATAATAAGATAGTCATTTGCAGTAAGAATGTTTCATTCTTGAAAGAAGAGTAGTAGAGGCAGGAATACGTTTGTAATTACCTCTAAAATTAATACATTTATATATGTATTGTAAAATTTTTTTTGTCACACCAGTCATACACTGGAGGAAGGCACGAGAGACCTGCAGATGAAGGAAGGTTCTGTACAGTTGGAACACATAACCAAGGTTTGTGGCCCAGCAGTTTGGTCTGACGCACTTCCACTTGCACAAGAAACCCGTACTGCAGGCTGGCCATCTGCAGCTCGGGCTGTGACACGGTCGCTGCCTGCCAATCTGGACAACCTGTCGCCAGGATAATACTCTCACCACCAACCTGCTGGCCGCTGAATGACGCCACCGTGCAAGCTGCGGTCTCAAGGGAACTTCCGTAAACCCGTCACTAACTACCCGCGAGCGAATGCACAGCGGTGCGGCCGAAATTTAAGAGCCACAGGACAGCCGGCCGCGGTGGTCTCGCGGTTCTAGGTGCCCAGTCCGGAACCGTACGACTGCTACGGTCGCAGGTTCGTATCCTGCCTCGGGCATGGATGTGTGTGATGTCCTTAGGTTAGTTAGGTTTAAGTAGTTCTAAGTTCTAGGGGACTAATGACCACAGCAGTTGAGTCCCATAGTGCTCAGAGCCATTTTTGCCACAGGATAGGTGTGCTCCAGAACCCACGTTCATCTATGCGAAACACTAATTTCAAGTGGAGACTGCTTGTAGCTACTGTCAACAAATTAGTAGTATTGCCCGAACAATAAAAGTACTTTCTTTCATACATAATGAACAATGAGATATTCACAACCGCACTCACGACTCACAAGGTATTGTGCGT
Source organism: Schistocerca gregaria (assembly GCF_023897955.1). Lineage (NCBI taxonomy): Eukaryota > Metazoa > Arthropoda > Insecta > Orthoptera > Acrididae > Schistocerca > Schistocerca gregaria. The sequence continues at coordinate 284,424,179 of NC_064920.1, read as the reverse complement.
GAACGACACATACTTTTGACTTTAATGTAGAACCTTGTGGCTGGGTTGGAACATTTTATCTAGTGAAAGGAGGTCACCGACTGGCTGATCGAAGTGGCTGAACGGTTCGACGCACTTCAGTCTGGAACCACGCGACAGCTACGATCGCAGGTTCGAATTTTAAGTCGCGCATGGATGTCCGTGATGTCCATAGTTCTACGTTCTAGGGGACTGATGACCTCAGACGTCAAGTCCCATAGTGCTCAGAGCCATTTGAACCATTTGTTACCGACTGTTTCTCAGCTGAGCACTGATCACGATTCACAGTGTTAAGCGAGTGATAATTTCAGTGTATCTTGGGATATTGTCAAGTAAGAAAGGGACATTACTACCAAACGTGAACAGTGGTAATCGTATCTAGGACGTAAGCTCATTTAAGATAGATTATAGCCACCTGTACTGTGAACACTTGAACTTCTGATTTCATACGTGTGTACAACAAAGACTGTAGAGACAAACTGAACGTTGTGAACAGTCTTGTATTTTAAACAACTCATCTTCTAGTCAAGACAGCGTTAAGGTGCCATGAAAAACTATACTTGCCACATTGAATTTGGAACACTGAAACTTTTGTAGCAAACATTAACTGCACCGGTCTTATATGAATAACTGTATTTGTCCCTCAAATCGATGGTAATTCCATGGGTTTTTTCTTCCCAGTAGAATTTCATGTTTTCTGTGAGTTAAATTTCTGTTGTAACAGAGTCTGTCCTGTAGATCTTGATTTTAAGGAATTCGAATACTATCTACATCTACATTTACATCCATCCTCCGCAAGTCACCAAACGGTGTGTGGCGGAGGGTACCCTGAGTACCTCTATCGGTTCTCCCTTCTATTCCAGTCTCGTATTGTTCGTGGAAAGAAGGATTGTCGGTATGCAACTGTGTGGGCTCTAATTTTTCTGATTTTATCCTCTGATATACGTACGAGAGAGCAATATACTCCTTGACTCTTCGGTGATGGTATGTTCTCGAAACTTTAACAAAAGCCCGTACCGAGCTACTGAGCGCCTCTCCTGCAGAATCTTCCACTGCAGTTTATCTATCATCTCCGTAACGCTTTCGCGATTACTAAATGGTTCTGTAACGAAGCGCGCTGCTCTCCGTTGGATCTTCTCTATCTCTTCTATCAACCCTATCTGGTACGGATCCCACACGGTTGAGCAGTATTCAAGGAGTGGGCGAACAAGCGTACTGTAACCTACTTCCCTTGTTTTCGGATAGCATTTCCTTAGGATTCTTCCAATGAATCTCAGTCTGGCATCTGCTTTACCAACGATATACTTTATATGATCATTCCATTTTAAATCACTCGTAATGCGTACTCCCAGATAATTTATGGAATTAATTGTTTCCAGTTGCTGACCTGCTATTTTGTAGCTAAATGGTAAGAGGTCTGTCTTTCTATGTATTCGTAACACATTACGCTTGTCTACATTGAGATTCAATTGCCATTCCCTGCACCATGCGTCAATTCGTTGCAGATCCTCCTGCATTTCAGTACAATTTTTCATCATTGCAACCTCTCGATACACCACAGCATCATCCGCAAAAAGCCTCAGTGAACTTACGATGTCATCCACCAGGTCATTTATGTATATAGTGAATAGCAACGGTCCTATGACACTCCCCTGCGGCACACCTGAAATCACTCTTACTTCGGAAGACTTCTCTCCATTGAGAACGACAGGCTGCGTTCTGTTATCTAGAAACTCCTCAATCCAATCACACAATTTGTCTGGTAGTCCGTATGCTCTTACTTAGTTCATTAAACGACTGTGGGGAACTGTGTCAACGGCTTGCGGAAGTCAAGAAACACGGCATCTAACTTGTACCCCTGTCTATGGCCCTCTGAGTCTCGTGGACGAATAGCGCGAGCTGGGTTTCACACGACCGTCTTTTTCGAAACCCATGTTGATTCTTACAGAGTAGATTTCTAGTCTCCAGGAAAGTCATTATACACCAACATAATACGTGTTCCAAAATTCTACAACTGATCGACGTTACAGATATAGGTCTATAGTTCTACACATCTGTTCGATGTCCCTTCTTGAAAACGGTGATAACCTGTGCCCTTTTACCAATCCTTTGGAACGCTTCGCTCTTCTAGAGACCTACGGTACACCGCTGCAAGAAGGGGGGCAAGTTCCTTCGCGTACTCTGTGTAAAATCGAACTGGTACCCCATCAGGTCCTGCGGCCTTTCCTCTTTTGAGCGATTTTAATTGTTTCTCTATCGCTCTGTCGTCTATTTCGATATCTATCATTTTGTCATCTGTGCGACAATCTAGAGAAGGAACTGCAGTGCAGTCTTCCTCTGTGAAACAGCGTTGGAAGAAGACGTTTAGTATTTCGGCCTTTAGTCTGTCATCCTCTGTTTCAGTACCATTTTGGTCACAGAGTGTCTGGACATTTTGTTTTGATCCACCTACCACTTTCACATAGGACCAAAATTTCTTAGGATTTTCTGCCAAGTCAGTACATAGAACTTTACTTTCGAATTCATTGAACGCCTCTCGCATAGCCCTCCTCACACTACATTTCGCTTCGCGTAATTTTTGTTTGTCTGCAAGGCTTTGGCTATGTTTATGTTTACTGTGAAGTTCCCTTTGCTTCCGCAGCAGTTTTCTAACTCGGTTGTTGTACCACGGTGGCTCTTTTCCATCTCTTACGATCTTGCTTGGCACATACTCATCTAACGCATATTGTTCGATAGTTTTGAACTTTGTCCACTGATCCTAAACAGTATCTGTACTTGAGACAAAACTTTTGTGTTTAGCCATCAAGTACTCTGAAGTCTGCTTTTTGTCACTATTGCTAAACTGAAAAATCTTACTACCTTTTTTAATATTTCTATTTACGGCTGAAATCATCGATGCAGTAACCGCTTTGTGATCGCTGATTCCCTGTTCTGCATTAACTGATTCAAATAGTTCGGGTCTGTTTGTCACCAGAAGGTCTAATATGTTATCGCCACGAGCCGGCTCTCTGTTTAAGTGCTCGAGGTAGTTTTCAGATAAAGCACTTAAAAAAATTTCACTGGATTTTTTTCCCCTGCCACCCGTTATGAACGTTTGAGTCTGCCAGTCTATATCCGGCAAATTAAAATGTCCACCCAGAACTATAACATGGTGGGGAAATCTACTCGAAATATTTTCCTAAATTATCCTTCAGGTGCTCAGCGACAACAGCAGCTGAGCCCGGGGGCCTATAGAGACATCAAATTACCATGCCTGAGCCTGCCTTAACCGTGACCTTCACCCAAATCATTTCACATTTCGTATCTCCGTCAATTTCCTTCGATACTATTGCACTTCTTATTGTTATAAACACGCCTCCCCCTTCACTGTCCAGCCTGTCTCTGCGGTATACATCCCAATTTGAGTTTAAGATTTCATTACTGTTTACGTCTGGTTTCAGCCAACTTTCTGTCCCTAGTACTATATGGGCGTTGTTACCATTTATTAATGAGAGCAGTTCTGGGTCCTTTCTGTAGACGCTCCTGCAGTTTACTATTAGCACGTTAATATTGTTATTCCCTGTTGCGTTTTGCCTACTCCTGCCTTGCCGCGTCTCAGGAGGCGTCTTGTCGGGCCTAGGGAAGGAATTCTCTAACCTAAAAAAACCCCATGTGCACTCCATACGTACTCCGCTACCCTCGTAGCCGCTTCCGGCGTGTAGTGCACGCCTGACCTATTCAGGGGGACCCTACATTTCTCCACCCGATAGCAGAGGTCTAGAAATTAGCACCCCTGCTCTCCGCAGAATCGTCTGAGCCTCTGGTTTAAGCCTTCCAATCGGCTCCAAACCAGAGGACCGCGATCGGTTCTGGGAACGATACTACAAATAGTTAGCTCTGATTCCACCCCGCGAGCGAGGCTTTCCGCCTTCACCAATTCCGCCAACAGCCTGTACGAACTGAGGATGACCTCTGAACCCAGACGGCAGAAGTAATTGGTGCCCACATGAGCAACAATTTGCAGTCGGGTGCACCCAGTGCCTTCTATCGCCGCCGGTTGTTATGATTACTGTAAAATTTTTGTTATGGTAAATTGCTGTTTTAACTATGATCTTATATGGAAGACATTTGTCGGACGAAATATTTGACTTCATCATCTTCATATTTTATTTATTGTTTGACGATTGTATCTCTATCACTATTTACCGTTGTACACTGTTTTGATGTACACTGTCACAAGTGTCAATTGTGAATGAAAAGCTGATTTTTTTATGTGCCTCAAGATTTGACTGTATTCTGTCGCAACGACGTTTTTATGAATGTTGAGTTTTGTGTGTCGCTCATGCTACGAATGTTATTGTGTGACTGTGTGCTTTCAGGTTTCTTTAACTGTGTTTACTGTAGCAAGAATACATATTTGCAAAACGTGTGAAAATGTTAATTTTTAAAAATAATATACATGAGAGGCAACATCCAATCCTTCTTCTAAAAAACTGTGTCAGAGATGTACATCTACACCCAATCTCACTTTAGGTCAATTTGTTTGAATGCTCTTAGGCAGTAACAATTTCTGAGCACTCCTGCATCTGAATACATTTAAAAAGAACTGGAAGTGGTAAAGTTACGCAACCGTTTCTTCCAAACTGTTCTGTAAACTGTTATGTAACTCACAGTCCTCTACCGAGCTCGTCGTTTTACATAACAAGAGCGGGCGAGCGGTGTACTTCACACACGTGAAGATAAACATTTATGAGCAAAATCATAGCTGAACGATAAATTAAACTTACATGATACGAGCTAAAGCGTTATTCAATGAACATTAATAAAATAAAGTGGCATTATATCACATTGTTGCTGTGTACGAGGGATACCTACAATAGAGACCCACTGAAGCATTAAAAAGCGCAGTTTCATCAGATATTAACTAAGCGTTTACTCGATTAAAAGTTATCTCTTAGATGCCTGCCTCAGTGTGGGATTGTGCAGACAGCTCGTAACCTGAGTAATTTTCTTGCACGGATCGTAAATTTCTTCTTATCTGGATCGCTGCTTATTTTATGTTACTGCTGCTAACTTGCAATATGACGACACGATTTATCACACTGTTAGCTTAAGCCATAATGAAGAAATGGGTGTGGTTTCACTATTGTAAAAAAACAATGAAACGGTACAAAATATTTTGGTTTGCGGTTGGCGCACTTTGTAAATAGGCACATCCTCTCGAGGAAATTGTAAGTGCAAAAAGGAGGTCATGCGCTGCAGAGCAAATAATATCGGTAGGGAACCAGCTCCAATGGTATTCCCGAAGTGCCACGCACATACACTCTTGGAAATTGAAATAAGAACACCGTGAATTCATTGTCCCAGGATGGGGAACCTTTATTGACACATTCCTGGGGTCAGATACATCACATGATCACACTGACAGAACCACAGGCACATAGACACAGCCAACAGAGCATGCACAATGTCGGCACTAGTACAGTGTATATACACCTTTCGCAGCAATGCAGGCTGCTATTCTCCCATGGAGACGATCGTAGAGATGCTGGATGTAGTCCTGTGGAACGGCTTGCCATGCCATTTCCACCTGGCGCCTCAGTTGGACCAGCGTTCGTGCTGGACGTGCAGACCGCGTGACACGACGCTTCATCCAGTCCCAAACATGCTCAATGGGGGACAGATCCGGAGATCTTGCTGGCCAGCGTAGTTGACTTACACCTTCTAGAGCACGTTGGGTGGCACGGGATACATGCGGACGTGCATTGTCCTGTTGGAACAGCAAGTTCCCTTGCCGGTCTAGGAATGGTAGAACGATGGGTTCGATGACGGTTTGGATGTACCGTGCACTATTCAGTGTCCCCTCGACTATCACCAGAGATGTACGGCCAGTGTAGGAGATCGCTCCCCACACCATGATGCCGGGTGTTGGCCCTGTGTGCCTCGGTCGCATGCAGTCCTGATTGTGGCGCTCACCTGCACGGCGCCAAACACGCATACGACCATCATTTGCACCAAGGCAGAAGCGACTCTCATCGCTGAAGACGACACGTCTCCATTCGTCTCTCCATTCACGCCTGTCGCGACACCACTGGAGGCGGACTGCACGATGTTGGGGCGTGAGCGTAAGACGGCCTAACGGTGTGCGGGACCGTAGCCCAGCTTCATGGAGACGGTTGCGAATGGTCCTCGCCGATACCCCAGGAGCAACAGTGTCCCTAATTTGCTGGGAAGTGGCGGTGCGGTCCCCTACGGCACTGCGTAGGATCCTACGGTCTTGGCGTGCATCCGTGCGTCGCTGCGGTACGGTCCCAGGTCGACGGGCACATGCACCTTCCGCCGACCACTGGCGACAACATCGATGTACTGTGGAGACCTCACGCCCCACGTGTTGAGCAATTCGGCGGTACGTCCACCCGGCCTCCCGCATGCCCGCTATACGCCCTCGCTCAAAGTCCGTCAACTGCACATACGGTTCACGTCCACGCTGTCGTGGCATGCTACCAGTGTTAAAGACGGCGATGGAGCTCTGTATGCCACGGCAAACTGGCTGACACTGACGGCGGCGGTGCACAAATGCTGCGCAGCTAGCGCCATTCGACGGCCAACACCGCGGTTCCTGGTGTGTCCGCTGTGCCGTGCGTGTGATCATTGCTTGTACAGCCCTCTCACAGTGTCCGGAGCAAGTATGGTGGGTCTGACACACCGGTGTCAATGTGGTCCTTTTTCCATTTCCAGGAGTGTATTTTCAAAGGGGCATAGCTGACAGTCTGACCTGACAATATTTTGAGGGAAAGCTTCATTGACGCTGACTGCTCATAGTCAGAATGCAGACTACATCTCTTGGATGTGCAGGAACAACAGAGATTGTTTTGGTGAGCAGTGTGTGGTCAGGGACTGCATGCCATTATTGGCAATTCTCCGAAGAACAACTTTTGTGGAAAGTGTTGTGGAATGGGCGTGTCCACTTGATGAAAATCCCGCTGCCGCTTAAAAATACTAATAAAAGTGTCGTGGTAGGGTGGATGCATGTGTTCAAGGGTAGCATACATACAATGAAAGTAACATGGAATAGTAAATATTATAATATATTACTCAACTTTGGTAACTCTGATTACAGCAGATGTACTATTGAGGGTCCGCTTATTTGTGGTGCTCAGTCAACAGTCCCATGAACCCAAACCAAATAAAGCTCTGTGAATTAAAGTCGGAAGAAAACTAATCTTCTCTTTTGATGTGTTATTCAAAGAACAGTTCGCAACAACCTCTACTCAGTTAAGGCTTTTAACATGGCTGTCAATCAGCGCTTGTTGTACAATACAAAATTTTGATAAACGCTGCCCTCAGCCGCTAACACAATTAAATTGTAACCTAGGTTTCGGTGTCACAAGGGACACCTTCTTAGGACAAAATTTTATCCAAAGATGGTGTCCTATGTGATGCAGAAACCTAGGTTACAAATTAATTGTGTTCGCGACTTTGTCCGAAGAAGGTGTCCCTTGTGGCACCGAAATTAGGTTACAAATTAATTTTGTTGGCTACTGAGGGATGTGATTTTCAAAATTTTGCTTCTTCTCAGTAAAATCTCTGGACAGCCCGTCCCTGCCCACGCACATTTATTCTATTCATTTAGCTTCTACTGAAGACTAACCATTGTCTACCTGCTGGGTACTGTGTCTGTCTCGCCCAAAGAACGTTCCGCAGCAACCTGGACTGACTTAAAACGTGTACCTGACCATCTCTGTTCGTGCACTAAGCGCACATCTCACTTCCTGGTGGAGCTGCCGCTCCAACGGCCGTGATCCTAGCGGGCAGCGGAACAGGTTTCCGGGCAGCGATGTTCCTGCTGCGGACGGACGTCCACGGTACTTCTCGAACCAGCCGTCGGAAGCGCTTGTTGTGTGGAATCACAGAAAGAACTACATAGGATAGACTACCAATGAGAGATGCAAAACTCTTTCTTTGTGCAACAACTACAATGTAGAACACCAGCACTTGAAACATTTCAGTTTACTAAGGTCTGTTAATTGACAGTCTGACTGGTTTCATATTCTTCTTCTCACGTCCCACTGACAGACAAAGGGTGAGAATATCTTCATAAATGATATAAACAGTAGCACGGGCAGCTGTATACCACCCCTTTCTACGTTCCCTTTCCGTGTTGTTCGGATACATGTCTGTTGAGCAATAGTGTAATCGCCGGCCGCGGTGGTCTAGCGGTTCTAGGCGTGCAGTCCGAAACCGAGCGTCTGTTACGGTCGCAGGTTCGAATCCTGCCTCGGGCATGGAGGTGTGTGATGTCCTTAGGTTAGTTAGGTTAGTTAGGTTTAAGTAGTTCTACGTTCTAGGGGACTGATGAGCACAGTAGTTAAGTCCCATAGTGCTCAGAGCCTTTGGAACCAATAGTGTAATCATTCATAAAATAAATAGTTTCTCGCCCTTCTGTTACAATTTCGTACGGCCACATCACTAATGCGCGGAGACATTTCCCTTCTTTTCAGCGCAGCCGGTGCGGGGCCCCTTTTCTCGGCTTTGCACAAAACGGTGATCATATCTGCAAGGCGGGAAGGGTTGTTCTTTTAGAAATCTGGAGATTTTCTTGGTTTGTGTGGTGAGCCGGCGCCCATATGGCCTGAACTGCTATGGGGGGCGACATGCCTTTCCGTTTTGTCTATCCGGACACCTGTCACGTAAAAATCTAGGGTCTGTTTTCGTAATAAAACCAGCGCCAAGTGCTTGCATGGTCACGCGCTCATCAGAAAGTGGCCGAATCTATTGTTCCAGAACTACACATCAGAGTGGCAGCTTGGTGGCCGAACAGACTGTAGTCGTAGTTTCGCAAGCATTAAGCAGGTCATAAGAAGCCGATAGTGGTACAAAAACTATTGTTGTCGAACAAAGTAGCAACAGACAGTTTAATAAACAATAAACATTTCCATTCATAAGTGTAAGAATGTAAGTGGATACTCAAAAAATTTCGCGAAGAAGAAGATACCAATTTCGCTCTTGTCTCACCTGCCTGGTGGACTGGCAGTTACATGATTTTGATTAGACAAAGCAAGCTACGTGTTTTTCTTAGAAGAGGCTACCTGGAACTGGAGGAGGGACAGGGAAAACATTCCAGTGCAATGATCCGCGTGGAACAGGTGGCTCTGAGAGCAGTGTCAGACGGGTGTTGACACTCCACCACTCGACGACCGCGGGCGCCAAGTACGGTAAGCGCGGCGTCACTAAATGCGACACTAGACCTGAGCCGAGTTTGTGAAGCTTCGCAGAACTTATGGAAGAGTGTGTCTCTCGTAGCTTGATTCCGATAACTCAACTGTGCGTATCTCTTTAACTCATGTAATGATGATACAATCGTGACTGCTTATACATTGCCCAGGAGATGTCATTCTATCCCAAGCGCGCTTGACTGATTTTTCTATAGGAACATATGATAAAATCGATTATTTTTGTCCCGTCAACGCGTGTAGTTTGCGGCCGAATTCATTCCAAGTGACATCTTTCGTGTCTTGCAACCCCACTACCGACGTATCATGTCTATTTCTTATGTCCTTTCAAGGTATTAATCAGTATTTAGACGGCTCTTTGATATGGGAATATCTCGTAGCGTATTTACGGCTACTGTGATGGTTATAATATGCGTTAAGGAATCTAACACATCTTCGAGCTATACACGATGCTGTCACATTAGCGTGACCACCACCTATGTTCCGCGTTGACGTGCATAACATTCATAGGTGGCAGATGGTAGCACTAGCAATGGGGGATATAATAAGCGTGTGGAGACGGCGTGAAAAATGGTGCAGTCGTTGTCGTAAGGCGAAAACGGAACTATTTATGTGACAACCAAATGAGCAAGATCATTGGGTACCTGGACAGGGGTGGATGTGTTTCCGAAACTTGTTCACGTCGCTAAAGTATATAAACATGGCAAAATGGCAAAATGCTGCTATCCAAAACAAGCGCCGAGGCAGCTGCGGTGGGGTCTACAGATGACAGGGCTGAACGACGGCTGCACGGACGAATAGACTCGTAACTGACAACCAAGACGAGCGAAGGGATCCACCAACATTGTCTCCTCAACAACCGTTTAGCGAAATGTGCTCCCTATGAACCAGACACTTGACTCAATCAGCCACGCTGAATGCTGTTCTTCGGTGACGAAGGCAGGAATTTGCACGCCAGTATCGCAAGTGCACATCCACTAAGTGTCGACAGGTGGCCTTTACAAATTAATAACTTTGTATACTCCACCAGACAAACAACCGTTGGTGTGTATAGCTTAAAACGCGTGAAACCTAACATCCTGCCACTTGTAGGCAGCGTTATGGCCAGGGAAATGTTTTCTTGACATAAACTGGGTAATATCGTCTTTCTGAAAGACACAATTGAGCATAACAGGTATGGATTTATTCATGAGGACCACGTCCCCAGTTTGCTGTGGCCGAGCGGTTCTAGGGGCTTCAGTCCGGAACCGCACTGCTGCTACGGTCGCAGGTTCGAATCCTGCCTTGGGCATGGATGTGTGTGATGTCCTTAGGTTAGTCAGGTTTAAGTAGTTCTAGGTCTAGGGAACTGATGATCTCAGATGTTAAGTCCCATAGTGCTTACAGTCATTTGAACCATTTGGACCACAACCAGCCCTTCATGTAGTTTGCTTTTCTTCGGCACGAGGGCAACTACCCACAAGACAATACAATCGTGTCACACAGCTCGCAGCGTACGTAGTTGGTTTGGAGAGCACTGGAATAAATTGGCCGTACTGCTTTGGCAACCTAACACACCGTATTTAAACCCAATCGACAGTCTGTGGGAACTACTCAAACGGGCTGTTGGGTCCGTGGAAGCTCAACCGAGAAACATAGCGCTGGAGGCCATTGTCACTGGAGCCTGCATGGGCCCACATTCCTGTCGGTGTACGGCACCCACTGCAAAATATGATTATTCAGGTTTGTGACATGTGGTCACGTTATTATGAATGGGTAGTGTAGTTTTCTTTAAGTAGTTGCAATGACCACAAACCCGTTTCGTACGTTTAGATTCACTGATGTTTCTATGCAGGGCAGCATTCACCATGTTACACAACTTATGAATTAATTTATATAGTAGGAAACGTTACCGTTTCCTTAAGTATTTCAAAACTGCGTCTGTGGTCAGTTATGTTACAGACATATTACTGATGACCTTAAAACGACTCGTAAGGGAGCATATGTGCTGTTAAGGTTACGGCAATCATTTTTAAAGGCTGAAAATGGAATATACTAGGAAAGAAAATTAATAGTTATCTACCTAGTGGAATAGTGAGAGAGTAGCTGTATTTATAAATTTAACTGAACGTACCCGAACTGGACTTGGATTATATAACTCAGTGTTAGGTGCGTTTGCATTTGTAGGAATGGGAAGTCGATGACATGCTCTACACATTCTACTCAGGAACAGTGATCACGCCAATTACTCACTGTTACGTCTATCACGTTGGTTGTCTGCTGGAGAAAAGATTTTATTCCAGAATTTTGTTGACAGAGATCGTAAATTGCGTGCATTATATCACACAATTATTCTTGTAGCAACTTTATTTATCTGAGACGTCTTGCACACTGAACTACCAACATTTTTATGTACATTACCTATAAATGTATAGAAAATAGTTGTTGTTGTGGTCTTCAGTCCTGAGACTGGTTTGGTGCAGCTGTCCATGCTGCTCTATCCTGAGCATGCTTCTTCATCTCCCAGTACCTACTGCAACATACATCGTTCTGCATCTGTTTAGTGTATTCATCTCTTGGTCTCCCTCTACGATTTTTACCACCACGCTGCCCTCCACTACTAATTTGGAGATCCCTTGATGCCTCAGAATACGTCCCAGAAACTGATCCCTTCTACTAACAAAATAGTTATTAAGTCATTTTTAAAACAGAATTTCGGAAGTACATTTAAATTATTTGGGCTTCATTGAGCGCACTAAGCACTGCATTTTTTCTAGCAATGTCATTACGAACAGAGGAGTATGTTAATTGGAGAAAGTGACAAGAAAATTTACTGTAAGTTTTATAAAGGTACCTGTATTTCATTCGATACCGTGATGAAATATCTGTAAAATTCTGTAAGTGTAATCTAATTAACATATGCAATGACACCAAGTTAGAAAAAAAAAATTGTTGTGCCTTTCAAATTTGTGATTATCGAGCTCGAACCTACACAATACAATTCGCAATTACTTTTCAACTTTTTTTCTCATATGGATGTTGGTTAATCTTGTTCCTTCGTGAAGAGAAATTAATTAAATGAGTTAGGTATCATATGATTATGTTTCGCGTAAGAATTCAACCAGGAGTTCAATTATATAACACGAAAATTAGTTGAAGTATACAATAAATTACAGTTAAAATGAGCTCTTATCTTTCAGGTGCGGCATATTGTAAGAGTATGGTGAGGTACGAGGAAAATAAAAATATGTTAAGACGCTTAACCATACTGTAAGTAACAAGCAAACTAATAGTAACAAGCAAAACGAAAAATAAAATATACTGCATTTTTTAATGTTTTCTGTATTTGGATTTGTATGAGAATCTAAAGCAAACGAGTAAGGCCTCGATTTCTCTGCAATCGTTTTGAAAATAATAACTTGATGTGGCAAATGGGGAAGAAAAAGCCAATTAAGTGGGCGTTGATAACGACTTTCTCAAATGTCTGTAGATCCATGTGGAAATTAAATTTCCGCGGATGTTCAGCTGTGTGTGAAATCTTATGGGACTTAACTGCTAAGGTCATCAGTCCCTAAGCTTACACACTACGTAACCTTATGTATCCTAAGGACAAACACATACACCCATGCCCGAGGGAGGACTCGAACCTCCACCGGGATCAGCCGCAAGTCTATGACTGCAGCGCCTGAGACCTCTCGTCTAATCCCGCGCGGCTTTCCACGGATCTATTTGTGGGCACATACACTCAAAATTTTGCTTTACATTCGCAACAAATAATGGTTGGTGTGTCTTATAATACCTGATGGAGGAAACGTTTCCTGTTGTGCCCTTGTCGTTCCTTTAGAGGAACTGTTTTTATCGCCAGTTCTGCGAAGCGTCCTGTACAATGAAGTTGGGAATGTAAAAGGGAAGTGACGTTTGGCTTCACGAGGCACAGGCACGGCATTTGACTTTTCGTCCGCTGCAGAGGTGTTCGTCTGTCCCCTCGAGAGAGAAACTACGGGTTGGCAATGCCGCAGCCGTTTTAAGTATACGGCCACCGAGAAGACGGCACCTCAACGGCAGGGTTTTGTAATTGAGACAGGCGTGGGGCTCTCCAGCCGCTCCCACTGTTGGCCAGGAGACGAGGGAGAGCAGTAAGAGGTGGAGAATTTTTATCAGAGCTAGTGCCTTCCTGTGGGCTGCTCAAGAGGTGTGACGCGGTTGGCGAAAATTGTCGGGCTGCCAGGCAACTTTAAAAGACATGGCGTTCGTATAAATGAGACTCATACATTTTTGTCAGGTTCAGAAGTGAACCAGAGCAGGAGACCTGGAGCGGTCTCACGATGCAAAGCCGACAACATTTAACAAAGCATTTTGGTAACATGCTGGCTCTTTGCTAATGATAGTTGTATTTAGCTGTGGCAATAGCTATCAGAAAATTTCCCAAGTACAGAGGGGACCCACTGACGGACTGAATAAGGTACTGAATATGTAAAACACGAGCTACATCTGATTTTATTTTAATGCAGACGGTCCTCTGGGTTCCCTGAAGGATGAAAAGTGTTCATCTTACCATAAATTTTGTGTTAGCAAACCGGATGGCGGCAGGAATGTTTAAAACCTGTAAAAGCCTAACAAAGAGTAAACTGCTCAAAAAGCCTAATAAACTTAAAATATATTAGTAACACTTACGAAACAAAAAATTACGTAGGGGACAGCGTGGTTGTCTTAGCTTTCAGCACCGAGGAGTAAAATTATTTGATAGCCGAAAACTTACAGTTGATTCAAATCCCTAATTGCGCAGATGTTAATTGTCATCTTGCAAGGGTCGCAGAATGTGTTCCTCCCTAGCAACAAGATTAAACATCAGAACCCAGTCACTTGGAGCAGTGAATATTCCATACTGAGGGACAAGCTAACGTCAAGAACAAGAGTGATACTGGTCGAGCACAACACACTTCTGTCCAGGAACACCGGTCTGTCAAGACAAAACATTTTTCCAGATCGCTGAATGTCTGCCCTGAAAGCGACACTGGAGGAAGCAAACAGAATATGTTAGTTAGGAACGACCATATATACAGGTCTGTTAGAACGTTGAAGAACCTGCAGGCACGTCTAAAATTCGCAGAGACGATCCCGAGTGACGGCACTATAACAGAACTTTCCTCTTTCCTGATGATAATACAGGCACTCAGGATAAAATCAATATCTAGTTTCAAAATGCTCTGGCCAAAGTATAAAACAACCAGATACACGGGAAGAATATGGAGTCAACATTTCTATTCTCAGATTTGTCCGGGGTCTAATCTGAGCTGCAACGGCCTTGCCGCAGTGGATACACCGGTTCCCGTGAGATCACCGAAGTTAGGCGCTGTCGGGCGTGGCCGACGCTTGGATAGGTGACCATCCAGGCCGCCATGCGCTGCTGCCATTTTTCGGGGTGCACTCAGACTCGTGATGCCAATTGAGGAGCTACTCGACTGAATAGCAGCGGCTCCGGTCAAAGAAACCCATCTTAACGACAGAGTGGGCGGTGTGCTGCCTACACGCCCCTCCTATCCGCATCCTCAACATGAGGATGACACAGTGGTCGGACAGTCCCGAAGGCCACTTGTGGCCTGCGGACGGAGTGCTTTAATCTGTCCTTGCGGTGCCCTATTTGACCCAATGACTGAACGAGATATTGCGGGCAGGTGGGATCATATTAATATGTAAAAGAACTCAGGTGTAAATGGCTATCCTTTTATCCAGTCGAATCACATTAACGCGACCACCCCCTATATTCGACGTAAACATGCAATAACTTATCACTGACGGTGGGTTGCAGCAATAGCAGTGGAGGGTATAATTTTAAAGCATGTCGGAGCGCACGAAAAAACACTGCAGTCGCTATCGTAATACGGTAACAGGGCGATTTTTCTGACGACCAATAGGGAAATGTCACTGGCTTTCGATCCAAGAGTTTCCGAAACGGCGCTACCCAAAATCGGCCCGGAAGCAGGTGTGATGCACCACGGACCTTAGATGACGGTGGTGAACGACAGCTGTAGAAATGTGTACGAGTGAAGAACTGTTGAGCAACTGAGTACTCAGGTAAATCGCGGGCTACCGACAGAATCTCCTTATTAAACGTTCAGCGAACGGTGCTGTGTATGGGAACCGGAAAAAATGATTGAAATGGCTCTTAGCACTATGGGACTTAACATCGGTGGTCATCAGTCCCCTAGAACTTAGAACTACTTAAACCTAACTAACCTAAGAACATCACTCACATCCATGCCCGAGGCAGGATTCGAACCTGCGACCGTAGCAGTCGCGCGGCTCCGGATTGAGCGCCTAAACCTGGAAACCGGAGCACCGACTTCTACTGCAGTACATCGGCGACGAACCAGACATTCACTGAATGGCGATAGGCTGTCTTTTAAGATGAATTTCATTTTATTGTTTGTGAGACAGATGACCGCTGGCAAGTACAGAGTGAAACGTCTTACAGCAAGCAGCCTGCAGGTCCAGGGTGGGGGAGGGTGCGTTATGTTCTGAGGAATGTTTTAGTGGCATTTCCTGGATAATATCGACGCTCTAGAAAGCACGGTGAATCAACACAAGTATGCGTCTATCCTCGGTGACCAAGTCCAACGCTACATGGACTTTGTGATTCCTCGCCACGAAGCACCTATAAGCAAGGCAATGTAACGCGTCACACAGCTCTCAGCTGAAAGTGCGTGGTTCGAGACGAGTTAACCGTACTGCGCTGCACAAAAAACCCCCTAATTTAAAATCAGTCGAGAATCTGTGAGACCATCTCGATCCGGCTGTACGCATCATGGATCCTCAGTGGCGAAACCTAGTCCACATCTCTGTCGGTACCTACGAGAACCTACTGACTTACCGCACGCTTCGCAGCGATTCGCGTTGCAAAAGTTGGTTATTCGGGCTTCCGACAGCTGGTTGTATTAGTTGCTGGACACTGTATACTTACAGAGTGTTCAGAAACGCGCAAAAATTCAGCGCCAAATACACTCCTGGAAATTGAAATAAGAACACCGTGAATTCATTGTCCCAGGAAGGGGAAACTTTATTGACACATTCCTGGGGTCAGATACATCACATGATCACACTGACAGAACCACAGGCACATAGACACAGGCAACAGAGCATGCACAATGTCGGCACTAGTACAGTGTATATCCACCTTTCGCAGCAATGCAGGCTGCTATTCCCCCATGGAGACGATCGTAGAGATGCTAGATGTAGTCCTGTGGAACGGCTTGCCATGCCATTACCACCTGGCGCCTCAGTTGGACCAGCGTTCGTGCTGGACGTGCAGACCGCTTCATCCATTCCCAAACATGCTCAATGGGGGCAGATCCGGAGATCTTGCTGGCCAGGGTAGTTGACTTACACCTTCTAGAGCACGTTGGGTGGCACGGGATACTTGCGGACGTGCATTGTCCTGTTGGAACAGCAAGTTCCCTTGCCGGTCTAGGAATGGTAGAACGATGGGTTCGACGACGGTTTGTATGTTCCATGCACTATTCAGTGTCCCCTCGACGATCACCAGAGGTGTACGGCCAGTGTAGGAGATCGCTCCCCACACCATGATGCCGGGTGTTGGCCCTGTGTGCCTCGGTCGTATGCAGTACTGATTGTGGCGCTCACCTGCACGGCGCCAAACACGCATACGACCATCATTGGCACCAAAGCAGAAGCGACTCTCATCGCTGAAGACGACACGTCTCTATTCGTCGCTCCATTCACGCCTGTCGCGACACCACTGGGGCGTGAGCGGAAGACGGCCTAACGGTGTGCGGGACCGTAGCCCAGCTTCATGGAGACGGTTGCGAATGGTCCTCGCCGATACCCCAGGAGCAACAGTGTCCCTAATTTGCTGGGAAGTGGCGGTGCGGTCCCCTACGGCACTGCGTAGGATCCTACGGTCTTGGCGTGCATCCGTGCGTCGCTGCGGTCCGGTTCCAGGTCGACGGGCAGGTGCACCTTCCGCCGACCACTGGCGACAACATCGATGTACTGTGGAGACCTCACGCCCCACGTGTTGAGCAATTCGGCGGTACGTCCACCCGGCCTCCCGCATGCCCACTATACGCCCTCGCTCAAAGTCCGTCAACTGCACATACGGTTCACGTCCACGCTGTCGTGGCATGCTACCAGTGTTAAAGACTGCGATGGAGCTCCGTATGCCACGGCAAACGGGCTGACACTGACGGCGGCGGTGCACAAATGCTGCGCAGCTAGCGCCATTCGACGCCAACACCGCGGTTCCTGGTGTGTCCGCTGTGCCGTGCGTGTGATCATTGCTTGTACAGCCCTCTCGCAGTGTCCGGAGCAAGTATGGTGGGTCTGATACACCGGTGTCAATGTGTTCTTTTTTCCATTTCCAGGAGTGTAGCTCGGACACGGTTCGACGAACTGAAATTCTTTCTTAACACCTATTGCTCAGCACGACCTGCACTGTAAAACCCTTTTAAGCTTTCCAAACTGTTTCCAAGAAAATTTATATCTGACGCTTTGACTAAGATACAGCATTTGAGTTGTTTGTTTTCTTGTTTGTTCGCTACTGTGTAACGAGCACACCTCGAAACTTCAAAGTTCCATTTTGTTACCTATATATTTCTATCAAACACCCGACTCGGTATCTGTCGACTTTCTTTTACCCGTATGTCTTACTAATGGTGTGTCAAGTCATTATTGATGTGGAAACCCAGTATGCCAAAGACGATGTCCTTAAGGATCAGCTCCAATTAAAAAACAGAAATTTCTTTGAAGGTTTCGGTCCCTTACTTAATTCTTCACATTAAGTTGCATGACGTGGAAGTTGGTTGATGCACGCGCACGATTTTGATTGTTCACGTATGGTAATGACGCATCCACACCGCCCCCCCCCCCCCCCCCCACACACACACCCCATTTTTGTATTTTCTTATTGCTGCGCGCTTTTAGGAGGTATTTTATGTGTCTTCGTTGGCTTCTATTTAATTATAAGATCATAGAGCCAAGGTATGGTATAGATGTTTAACGTCTTCTGATTACGGCCTGGTCGGCAGCTTAGTATTATGGCGATGTAGCGAATATGGTTGTTTTTGCTGCAGATCTTATTAGTGCGGCTTTATCCGTTAACAATAACGTCCTTAGCATAGCTATCATTTTAGTTTAGTTGTAATTTCTACCTAATTCTACCTCATGTTCAAGATGGCGGCGAGTGAGTGACGTGCGTTAGCTTGGCTCGCAAGTTTACGTGAAATCTGGAGGTGTTTTAAGCAGTTAGGCTAGTCTACATATACTAAAGCCGTATATCTACTGCCGAGTGTCGTATTTCACATCACATACTGAGCACCAATTACACGGAATCACGCTTAGAATGGAAAATCGCCGAACAACGCGCAGTGCAGCCAACGGCCACGCCGGAGACAGCGCAGACGTGGAGTCTACACCGGGAGTTGCGGCCGCTTCGCCCGGCATCGCTGACATCGCCGCACTCGTGAAGGCTGAGGTGAGTGCCGCGCTGCAGGCTAATGCGACGCTCGGGCTTGTTGTTCAAACCATCACTGATGCTGTCACTGCAGCAGTGACGGACAAAATACAGAAAACTCTGGAGGCGAATGCGAGCGAGATCCGAGCACTGGAAACTTCGTTAAAAGCAAATGAGGAAAAAGCACGACTGCTCGAACAGAAGTTGATCGAGAAGACAGACGAGCTTGAACAATATCAGAGACGCAATAATCTCAGACTCTTCGGCATTTCAGAGACCAGCAGAGAGAGCACAGATGAACTTGTGATAAACCTCGTCCAAGAAAAGCTAGGCGCGCAGGTGACTGTGAGCGACATTGACAGAAGTCATAGAGTGGGTCGTAAGTCGCCTGCCTCTACAAAACCAAGACCTATAATAGAGGAGTTTATGTCGTATAGGAAAAGATCTGAAATCTTCAGAGCAAAGAAGAACCTCGCGAAGTCGGGTCTGACAGTACGCGAGGATCTGACCTCTGAAAGACTAAAAATTTTGAAGAGCGCGATTTCGAAATTTGTCCTACAGAACGTATGGACAAATGACGGCAGGATAATGGTTAAGACCGAAAACGGAAAGAAAACATTTTGCAGTGTTAATGAACCTGAAAGCCTGTGCGTTAGAAGCTAAATCACGTCTAATCTTGCTGCCACTAAGCTGTATGTTTATACTGTTTACACTGTCATCTATATCTTAACTAATGTATTATCAAATTATTCGTTTCTCTACATAACTATTTTTTTATCTGTAATTATTTTTTCTCGTGTAATTTTTGTTATTATTTGTATTATCAACTTTCCGTTTCTCCACATAACTATTTTCAGCTTTCATTGTTTTTCATATGTAATTTTGTTAATTATTACGTAAGGTAGTCTCACTTCCATGCTTAATTAGCAACCCACCATCATACTTTAGTTGTAATCTTCATAAGTGAAATTATTATCACACTCTGTCGTAACGTGCAGATTACTCCCGTTGTGTTTAGCGAAATTCCTTCCCCTGCCAGCCCACGGCTGCTTCCAGAACCGTTTTAGACCTTGCTGACCTTGGCCGCAGATCCCGTTGCCTCCCCGGGGACGTACCCCCACCCCTTCCCGGCCGCTTTCACTGCACAGAACTGGGAGGACAGTCCCTCACACCCCTCCTTCACACGCCTTCCGCATTCCTCATGCCAGACCCTCTAGTCACCGCCAACCACGACCCGCAAACATCGGTCGGCAACCTCTTCGGGCAATCAACACCCGAACGCACCAAGTTGCATATTGCACAAGCAAACGTCCAGTCTCTGCCCGCTCACTTCGACGCGTTCAAATACATATTTCAAATTGCTGATATACACGTAATACTTTTGTCAGAGACTTGGCTCAAACCAAGTATTCCTACAACTTCCGTAAACCTAGATGGCTATATCTTTCTCAGGAACGACAGATGCAACAGACGAGGGGGCGGAGTAGGGGCTTACATACGCTCTGATTTGTCGCCTACAGTACTACACACATCCGACAACAATGTAGATAAACAAGTGGAATATATGTTCTTAGAGATCAAATCACTTAACAGAAAGTGCTTAATATGTGTCCTTTACAAACCTCCTAAAGTAGGTGGGTTCGCCTGCTTCCAAACTGCCCTCTCTAGTCTCGAATCGTCACATGAACATGTAATTATAGCAGGTGACACTAACATTAATTTTCTGTGCAATAGTCCTTCCACTGGGAAATTTAAGAGGATGCTTTCTTCCTCAAATATGACGCTATTTGAGCTGGCACCTACTCATCACACGACTACCAGTAACACTTCCATTGATATATTCGCAACGAAATCTCCGAACAGAATAATCCGCACCTCTCAAACGTCTGCGTCTGGCATGTCTGCCCATGACATCATTTCCATGACGTATTCACTAGAATGTCCTAGAAAGAAACAAAAACTGGCTACATACCGAGACCTCAAACGCATAAATTTGCCTGAACTCGAAACTGAGGCACAAGAAATAGTTTGGGGGATGACCTCTATTCCCCTCATGGACATAAACGACAAACTCCAGGATTTCACTAACAAAATCACTCAACTGTATGACAAATATGCTCCAATAAAGACCAGAAAAGTAAAAAGGCAACCTGCACCCTGGCTGACTGATCAACTAAAACAGCTCATGAATCTCAGAGATGCTGCACATCGAGCATAGAAGATACGCCCTACACCTGAAAATCATGCTGTATACAAGCAGAAACGAAACAAAATCAGTCAAGCGGTGACAAACGCTAAGCTCAGACATGCCCGTACATTAGCTGACAATATATATAGACCAGCTATCCTGTGGAAAAATCTTCGTAGTGTCGGTTTAGGCAAAATAAAAGTTGCCGAAAATCACATGGTCCCAGCTGAAGAACTAAACCGTTTCTTCACGTTACCGACAACCAAAATTGTACCGCGAAAAGAACATAGAATCATAGATTACTTCATGGGGTTGAACGACTGTAGCAAAGAAAAATTCTATCTACAGCACGTCACTTTCAGTACTGTCAAGAAAGCCATAATGTGGATTAGATCAGCATCTACTGGACATGATGGTATCACTATCCAGATGGTAAAACTTATTATTGCCCAACTACTGCCCTCTATAACAGACATTTTCAACGATTCATTAATCACAAGTGTTTTCCCTGAGGCCTGGAAACTGGGACAAATTAAGCCACTGCCTAAAAAGGACATATCCACAGCACCCTCTGAATACCGCCCCATCTGCCTTCTTCCTACACTATCAAAGGTCTTAGAATATATACTTCATGACCAGCTCACCATCTACCTCACTACTAACAACCTATTAGACGAATACCAATCAGGTTTCCGTAAGCATCGAAGCACAACATCTGCTCTGATAGGTGACAGATGACCTGAAACTTGCCATGGACAGACAAGAAGTGACTATCATTTGCTTCTTAGATTTCAGCAAAGCATTTGATACTGTCGACTTATACATCTTACTGGCCAAACTTAGCGGTCTACATTTCTCACGAAGTGTAGTGGAATGGTTTCGCTCATACATGACGTCTCGTCAGCAACGCGTCCTATCTGGGAATATAAAATCACAATGGCGGCAGGTAGTGTCAGGCGTTCCCCAAGGCCCAGTATTAGGTCCTATACCCTTCTCTCTGTATGTCAACGATGTGTCATCGGTTCTGACCTATTGCAAATACCATATGTATGCTGATGACCTTCAATACTGACCTCGATGCACTGTCAAAATGGGCACAGGACATAGGTCTAAAACTAAACCCATCTAAAACCCAAGCGGTACTTGTTGGTCACTCTAAGCTCATTAGCCCAAAACATCGGGAATCCGTACCACCTCTTATCCTAAATGGAACAAATATTAACTTCTCTCCCTCAGCAAAGAGTTTGGGAGTAATAATAGATGAAAATCTAAATTGGACAGAGCACGTAACTGCAGTGTGCAAAAAAGCATCAGCATCCCTTCATGTCTTACAAAAATATAAAAAACCCCTTTCGATCTGAAAAAGAAATTACTACAAACGCTTATACTCCCAATCATTGACTACAGCGATTTTATCCTACAAGGCCTCACTCAGGAAAATTCTCGACGTCTAGAACTGGTCATGAATGCCTGTATCCGATATATTTGTGACGTTCGACTTTTTGATCACATTTCACCAGCATATGCAAAATTGTCCTGGCTGCGTGCGGACAAACGCAGAGATTTCCATACACTCTGTCTCATCTACTGCCTTATAAATGTAAACTGTCCCTCATATCTCTCCTCGTCCCTATCGCTCATGTCGGAACAACATGACAGAAACAGACGTTCCCATTATAATAAAATCCTTTCCGTTCCACTGCATCGCTCAGTCACCTTCTCCAAGTCCTTTCCAGTAGCGGGAACCCGACTCTGGAATAACCTCCCTCGTTATGTTAGAGAACTTGAAAGCATGTCCAGCTTCAAAAAACAGTTAATGACGTATCTACTTAAGCAACAGTAATGCCTTTCTGTGTACATGAATGCACTTCACCTCATTACTTCCCTCTTTCCCCCTCCTTAAATCTCCATTCCCCAAAACACGCTAAACTAGTAAACATCTACTTTACACACATCTGCACAAACCTTCATTACTATTGCCAATCTTTCTCATGTTTGTCATTATTATTTGATTTTTTTTACTGTTATTATTATTCCAGAATGAGATTTTCACTCTGCAGCGGAGTGTGCGCTGATATGAAACTTCCTGGCAGATTAAAACTGTGTGCCCGACCGAGAGTCGAACTCGGGACCTTTGCCTTTCGCGGGCAACTGCTCTACCAACTGAGCTACCGAAGCACGACTCACGCCCGGTACTCACAGCTTTACTTCTGCCAGTACCTCTCATTCTGGAAACATCCCCCAGGCTGTGGCTCAGCCATGTCTCCGCAATATCCTTTCTTTCAGGAGTGCTAGTTCTGCATGGTTCGCAGGAGAGCTTCTGTAAAGTTTGGAAGGTAGGAGACGAGGTACTGGCAGAAGTAAAGCTGTGAGTACCGGGCGTGAGTCGTGCTTCGGTAGCTCAGTTGGTAGAGCACTTGCCCGCGAAAGGCAAAGGTCCCGAGTTCGACTCTCGGTCCGGCACACAGTTTTAATCTGCCAGGAAGTTTCGTTATTATTATTGCTTATTATTGCTTTTATCATAATCTGTATGTATAGCACCTGCTGTAAAAATACTGCCAACATTTAATTTATTAGGTCTTAGTCATGTTTATCATTACATTTTTTTTACTGTTATTATTATTGCTTTTATCATAATGTGTATGTATAGCACCTGTTGTAAAAATACTGCTGCATTTACTTTATTAGGTCTTAGTCACTACTCTTTATTCATATAGTCGCTAGAGTAAGCTAATATTCTCATTTAAACTATGGTCATGATGTGTGAAATGCTGCATGTGTGGAACACTGGTCCGATGTAAGAGAGGGCCTGATGGCCCTAATCTGATCAGGTTAAATAAATAAATAAATAAATAATTCTAGGGTCTCCATATTTGCTTGTGGTTGATTTACTATCCGTGCACAAAGTATGTCGTGTGTGGCTATTAAATGTCTTAATTCCTGCATCGTCTGCTTCACGTCTGCTGTGCAGCGAGCTACTTTAATTTAAGTATTAACTGTATTTTTCTCACTTGTCACCTCTTCTCCGTGTGTTTTTGCTTTTAGGAAGCTTTAATTGTCGAGTGCTATTAATAGTGTTCCACAGATTTCGTGTTTGTTTTGAATAGAGTCAGAGAGAGTCCCTTTAGTCAGCCACAGTGCCAGTAGTGCTAGTGTTTGTTTTGAATACAGTCCTGAGACAGGTAGCGCTATTTTCATTGTTTTCTACAAGAAGTGGCTAACAATCACAGTTTAGTCAATAATCAGCCGCCTTTAGTGAATTAGCAGTCTAGTTAAAAGTTGATTAACTCTCTTCAGTAAAATGATTCCTTAGGATGGATAGGATGTGTGAATGCTGTGTACGGACGCATGAGGAGCTGGCCACTGTTCGCGAATAGCTGAGCATGTTGATGGCCGCGGTCAGCCTTCTTTAGGCTGCTGCCTCGGAGTGAAGCGGCAGTGGGGAGTACACCCCAGGTGTTACATGCTTCACCCACCGTCCGTGCTGTCGAGACATCTTCGCGGGTACCGGGCGCGGTTGAGTCACCCTCTCCCCAAGGGGAGTGGCGGGTTCAGCGGCGTTCGCGGCGCACGAGGCGGAGGGTAAATGTGGAGGTTGGCCGTGTGGCATCGCTCGCTCTGCCTGTGAGTGGACATGTGGCTGCTCCTTCAGCAAGGTCCGAGCAGGCACACGGGGGGAGGGATTTATTAGTTATTGAGAGCTCCAACGTTAGGCGGGTGATGGAGCCCATTAGGGAAATAGCGGAAAGGTCGGGGAATAAGGTCAGTGTCTGCTTGTCGGGGGGTCTCATCCGAGATGTGGAGGAGGCCCTACCGGCGGCGATAGAGAGCACTGGGTGCATCCGACTGCAAATTGTTGTTCATGTCGACACCAATGACTCCTGCCGTCTGGGTTCAGAGGTCATCCTCAGTTCGTACAGGCGGTCGGCAGAATTGGTGAATGCGGAAAGCCTCTCTCGCGGTGTGGAATCAGAGCTAACTATTTGTAGTATCGTTCCCAGAACCGATCGCTGTCCTCTGGTTTGGAGCCGAGTGGAAGGCTTAAACCACAGGCTCAGACGATTCTGCGGAAATATGGGGTGCAAATTTCACGACCTCCGCTATCGGATAGAGAAATGCAGGGTCCTCTTGAATAGTTCAGGCATGCACTACACGCCGGAAGCGGCAACAACGGTAGCGGAGTACGTGTGGAGTGCACAGGGAGTTTTTTAGGTTAGAGAATTCCCTCCCTGGGCCCGACAAGACGCCTCCTGAGACGCGGCAAGGTAGGAGTAGGCAAAATGCAACAGGGAATAACAATATTAATGTGCTAATAGTAAACTGCAGGAGCGTCTATAGAAAGGCCCCAGGACTGCTCTCATTAATAAACGGTCACAACGCCCATATAGTACTAGGGACAGAAAGTTGGCTGAAACCAAAATTCGATTACTCGATATATAGTACAATTCTCAAGGCTGTCAATTCAACTAAGTACCTGGGTGTTAAAATTACGAACAACTTCAGTTGGAAGGACCACATAGATAATATTGTCTGGAAGGAGAGCCAAAGTTGCGTTTCATTGGCAGGACACTTAGAAGATGCAACAAGTCCAATAAAGAGACAGCTTACACTACACTCGTTCGTCCTCTGTTAGAATATTGCTGCGCGGTGTGGGATCCTTACCAGGTGGGATTGACGGAGGACATCGAAAGGGTGCAAAAAAGGGCAGCTCGTTTTGTATTATCACGTTATAGGGGAGAGAGTGTGGCAGATATGATACACGAGTTGGGATGGAAGTCATTACAGCATAGACGTTTTTCGTCGCGGCGAGACCTTTTTAATAAATTTCAGTCACCAACTTTCTCTTCCGAATGCGAAAATATTTTGTTGAGCCCAACCTACATAGGTAGGAATGATCATCAAAAGAAAATAAGAGAAATCAGAGCTCGAACAGAAAAGTTTAGGTGTTCGTTTTTCCCGCTCGCTGTTCGGGAGTGGAATAGTAGAGAGATAGTATGATTGTGGTTCGATGAACCCTCTGCCAAGCACTTAAATGTGAATTGCAGAGTAGTCATGTAGATGTAGATGTAGAACAGTAATAAAATCCTAAACTTAGATTGGAATGTATACCGCAGAGACAGGCTGGACAGTGAAGGGGGAGGCGTGTTTATAACAATAAGAAGTGCAATAGTATCGAAGGAAATTGACGGAGATCCGAAATGTGAAATGATTTGGGTGAAGGTCACGGTTAAAGCAGGCTCAGGCATGGTAATTTGATGTCTCTATAGGTCCCCAGGCTCAGCTGCTTTTGTCGCTGAGCACCTGAAGGATAATTTGGAAAATATTTCGAGTAGATTTCCCAACCATGTTATAGTACTAGGTGGAGATTTTAATTCACCGGATATAGAATGGAAGACTCAAACGTTCATAACGGGGGGCAGGGACCAAGAATCCAATGAAATTTCCTTAAGTGCTTTATCTGAAAGCTACCTTGAGCAGTTAAACAGAGAGCCGACTCTTGGCGATAACATATTAGACCTTGTGGTGACAAACAGACCAGGACTATTTGAAACAGTTAACGCAGAACAGGGAATCAGCGATCATAAAGCGGTTACGCCATCGATGATTTCAGCCGTAAATAGAAATATTAAAAAAGGTGGGAAGATTTCTCTGTTTAGCAAAAGTGACAAAAAGCAGATTACAGAGTACCTTAGGGTCAACAGAAAAGTTTTGTCTCAAGTACAGATAGTGTTGAGGATCAGTGGACAAAGTTCAAAACCATCGTGCAATATGCATTAGATGAACATGTGCCAAGCAAGACCATAAGAGATGGAAAAGATGGAAAAGAGCCACCGTGGTATTACAACCGAATTAGAAAACTGCTGTGGAAGCAAAGGGAACTTCACAGCAAACATAAACATAGCCAAAGCCTTGCAGACAAACAAAAATTACTCGAAGCGAAATGTAGCGTGAGGAGGGCTGGGCGAGAGGCGTTCAATGAGTTCGAAAGTAAAGTTCTATGTACTGACTTGGCAAAAAATCCTACGACATTTTGGTCTTATGTCAAAGAGGTAGGTGGATCAAAACAAAATGTCCAGATACTCTGTGAACTATAGACCTATATCTCTAACGTCGATCAATTGTAGAGTTATGGAACACGTATTATGTTCGAGTATAATGACTTTTCTGGAGACTAGAAATCTACTCTGTAGGAATCAGAATGGGTTTCGAAAGAGACGATCGTGTGAAACCCACCTCGCGCTATTTGTCCACGAGACTCAGAGGACCATAGACACGGGTTCACATGTAGATGCCGTGTTTCTTGACTTCCGCAAGGCGTTCGATACAGTTCCCCACAATCGTTTAATGAACAAAGTAAGAGCATATGGACTATCAGACCAATTGTGTGATTGGATTGAGGAGTTCCTAGATAACAGAACGCAGCATGTCATTCTCAATGGAGAGAAGTCTTCCGAAGTAGGAGTGATTTCAGGTGTGCCGCAGGGGAGTGTAATAGGACCGTTGCTATTCACAATATACATAAATGACCTGGTGGATGACATCGGAAGTTCAATGAGGCTTTTTGCAGCTGATGCTGTGGTGTATCGAGAGGTTGTACTGAAATGAAGGAGGATCTGCAGTGAATTGACGCATGGTGCACGGAATGGCAATTGAATCTCAATGTAGACAAGTGTAATGTGCTGCGAATACATATCATTTAGCTACAATATAGCAGGTCAACAATTGGAAGCAATTAATTCCATAAATTATCTGGGAGTACGCAGTAGGAGTGATTTAGAATGGAATGATCATATAAAGTTGATCGTCGGTTTAGCAGATGCCAGACTGAGATTCATTAGAAGAATCCTAAGGAAATGCAATCCGAAAACAAAGGAAGTAGGCTGCAGTACGCTTGTTCGCCCACTGCTTGAATACTGCTCAGCAGTGTGGGATCCGTACCAGACAGGGTTGATAGAAGGGATAGAGAAGATCCAACGGAGAGCAGCGCGCTTCGTTACAGGATCATTTAGTAATCGCGAAAGCGTTACGGAGATGATAGATAAACTACAGTGGAAGATTCTGCAGGAGAGACGCTCAGTAGCTCGGTACGGGCTTTTGTTAAAGTTTCGAGAACATACCTTCACCGAAGAGCCAAGCAGTATATTGCTCCCTCCTACGTATATCTTGCGGAGAGACCATGAGGATAAAATCAGAGAGATTAGAGCCCACACAGAAGCATACCGAGAATCCTTCTTTCCACGAACAGTACCAGACTGGAATAGAAGGGAGAACCAATAGAGGTACTCAGGGTGCCCTCCACCACACACCGTCAGGTGGCATGTGGAGTATGGATGTAGATGTAGATGTAGATCGCTTTTATCATTTGCTGAATTTGCTATTTGTGCTACAACTTTTGGCAGTCAGTTAGGTCCCGATCCGTTTTAACTTTGTAAGCTCGCTCCTATGCATAAGAAGAGCGTTCCCTGGCCTCACGCATTCGCAGTAATTTCGGAAGCCGCGCATGTGAGCGGCCTGCGGTGGCTCAGTTCGGTAGAGAGCTTGTGACCATCGTACGTTGACTGGGGCGAGACAGCACACACAGGGTTGAGATAAGTAGTATTATTGACTTGGTGCATATGTACCGTGTATTTGTAATAATATTTTATGGGGTCTTGCCGCTGTAGGTGTTGATTCTAGCCTTTGACTATGCTTATTTAGGCAAGCTGTTTTATATTTGTTCTGAAGAAGGCGTGGTTACCCACGCTGAAACCTAGGTAAACACCAGGTAGTTTGTGCAATCGAGGCAGATTATTTCGATTATTTCGATACTTACTATTGCTGACGCGCTGCAATGCTGAAAGTTCTTAATGACGTGGAGTACCGAATACGTTATCTCAATCGACATGTTTAGTTTGACGCGTGCATTTTGTGGGCGGCTGTGGTTGAATGGTTATTATTCGGCAGATCTGCAGTTCTGTGCTTCCAGATAAATTTCGTACTCGTCCTGGTGAATTTAAACGTTGTGTGCGATCCATAGTTGGCTTGAGAGAGTTTTGCATTATTTGTGTTCCTCCAAAACAGATTACTTTGACTTACAACGTAGCTTACTGAGTATTGCTTTCTGTTATAAAGATAAATTATACAGCTATAATGTGATCTGTATTATCGCTTTTCTTGCTACAGCGAGTGTAAATATTTAATGATCTGTATTTCAGCCATATTAGTTATTTTAAATCACAGATAGCAGTACTCATCTACTACTCTCAGTGCCTCATTTTCTAATCTGATGTCTTCAGCACCACCTGTTTTTTCTGGGCTACATTCCACTACGTGTTCAGAAAAGAAAGACCAATACTCATCTTCACTTGATAAAGAAACGTTTCCATACACAAGACACGCGACCACTCAGAACTGCACACCGTGAATTGTGGAAGGTCTTGGTCGCAAATTAACTTATTGATGATTTTTGATGCGTCATCATGAGACATACGAGGAAGTTAAAAAAAAAAGAACATATGAAAGTGAGCACTTAAGGTACTGAAAATACTACTACCTATTCGCCTGCCTTATGTATGGAAAGGTTTCTTTACAAGTAAAGATGGTTGTTGGTCTTTCTTTTCTTTTATGAACACGTAGTAGCACATAGTCCAGAGACAACAGGTGGTGCTGGAGGAATCAGATTAGAAAATGCGACACTAAAAGTAGTAAATAAGTTCTGCTATCTGTGCTTTAAAATAAGTAATATGAGACTAGGCACGCGCTCAAGCAAACGCAGCATTGATACCCGGGTAGCCAACCCATTGTGTCCGTTCACAGAACAACATCATACCACGAAGAGTGACAGAAAGTTTCCGCTCTTCGGCCTACGCCTACGAATAACAAATTAAATACCTTATGAAACTTTGTTCTCTATTACATAACTACCCAAGTATCACATGTCAAGCAATGGAAAATCCAGTATGGAATGAAATAATATTATGAAAGAATAACTGCTACTTACCATATAGCGGTGATGCTGAGTGGCAGATATACACAACAAAAAGTCTGTCAGAAAATAATCCCAGTTTGGCTTCAGCTGCCAGAGACCGTGATCATGTGTGTGTGAGTTGCCTCTGCTTGATCGTGTCCGTGTGTGTTTGTGTATGGCCTTTGTGGCCGAAAGCTTATTTTGTGACAGTCTTTTAGTTGTGCCTACCTGTGACTCAGCATCTCCGCTATGTGGTGAGTAGCAACCCTCCTTCTCATAATATTCTTACAAGTATCAGATTTTTCATTTTATTATAATCCTTTTTAATTTGTGTAGGTCAGATGCCAGTGGGGAATCACGTTTATCCGCCTATGGAGTTACGAAGCGTATTGAAGACATAGTTTCTCTAGAGATGCAACTCTGTTTACAACTTAGTAACTCGTTGCAAGCCCTAGCATTTCTCCATTGAACGTTAAGTCTTCATAATACGCCCTGTAACATCGTCGGACACGGCAACAAGCGATGCTGTCATGAAAGTGTTTCTTCAGGGTCGGCGAACGTCCATCAAAATGTAGATGTGGTACCGGACGCGCCCCACGAGCGACTTGATGTTATCATTGACAATACCCAAGACAAGGGTAAATGTGGCGACGTTAAGTCGTCACCACTTGCGGCGTCTTGAATTCCCGCGGCGACTTCTCGGGACCTGTTGCGGCGCGGTGCCGGGAGCGATGCGGATGTGGCGCCGTCTGCTTCCAGCCGGTCCTTGCCGGACACATCGCGACTGCTCCCTGCTGATCCAGCCATCCGTCTACAAGGGTCGATGAGTCAGCTCGCCCTCCTGCAGCACGCCACTTGCCGTGCCGCTGCGCTAACCTTTTGGTCGATAACTGTCAGTTCCGCTCCCACTGAACTTTGTTACGTTTTTATAATTGATTAAGAAAGACCTTCTTTTGGTTGTTTTAACCTGTGGGCGCTACTGAAGGACTTAGCCAATGAATTTTAGCGGGAACTGGGATTTTACTGGAGCTGATTCGTTCTCTTGGTAAACTGACACGTACTGTGGGCTGCCTTGGGCACACAATTTTTGTGGCAGTCAAGTTCATGAAGGCAGTTCTAACTACATTGTAATTTAAAGTAGTGCATTCTCAAAAACATTTATCTGTGTACCAAATGAGCCACTTATACGTTATACGGACCTAAGTCATTGGCATCAACTGTTTGAAAGTCCGTGTGATTATTTGTATAATTCTCATTTATTATTTCAAAAATTATATGAAGCATTTCTCTTACTTGTGACCTTGGAATTTTAAAATGTTTGGTGTGTTCAAAATTATAATAAACAGAAGATGTTGAAAAGAATGTCACGCCCACTTCTTCCTAGCCCTTCCATCCACTGGTTCTGCTATAGTAATAACTGAAAATTCGACACAATAAAAGCTACTTTTCTCCATTCTGGTGCTACAAAGTACTTCTTGGCGACAAAAGAGTCTAAGGCTAACACTTGGCACCAAATTTGTTATCCCAAAAGCAAGCGACAGTCAGAGTAATGACACCACAGCAGCTGCACGCGATGAAATCACTTTCGCAACCACAAATCTCATAAAATCTTCTCTACGTTCAGTTTCTGGGAGTAATATGGTATGCTACTGAATGTATACTTAAGAGTCAGTTCCACAGGAAGGTGTACGCTGTTATCTGTATGAAATTAAAGACACTATTATAAAAATATGTTTACATCGTTAATACTTAGTCCAATGCCGCTCTTGTTGATTATAACTTCGCACTTTTTAACATTCTTTTCATGAAATTTTCTGCATATTCTCTTGGTAACGATTACCATATCGTTAGGTTTTTACATGACAGCTACTTCTAAGTATATTTTGACTTCCCTTTAAGCTTCCTCTCAATATACGGCCAAACATTCGCGATCGGATTTGCTTCCGGAAACATTTCAGGCCAATCCATCGTGGATACCCCATTGT
Organism: Schistocerca gregaria; assembly: GCF_023897955.1. Classification (NCBI taxonomy): domain Eukaryota; kingdom Metazoa; phylum Arthropoda; class Insecta; order Orthoptera; family Acrididae; genus Schistocerca; species Schistocerca gregaria. Next base: position 284,392,381 of record NC_064920.1, on the reverse strand, counting down.
CTTGTTTCCACGCTGTACAGAGACGGCTGCGGCCTTTCGGATCACTATCCTCTTGAAACATCCAGTTTGCCTCTGTCTAACCAAATACTTTCCTAATGGACCTCTGAAGGCGTTTTTGATAAATATTGCACATTTTTCACTGCGTAGTGACGCATCAGATGTTTTCTTCTCAGTTTAAACTGCATTCGCCAAAACAAAACATTCAACTTTGACACTATTTCCTATACATTGTACAAAGCCGCATTGAGTAGAGTTTTGAGACCACTATCAGAAATGTTGCTGCGGCCGTTACATTTAAAATTATAGCGTACACAGTCTTATGGAACTAACTGTACCTCCGGATTGTCTTATAAACGGGAAGTACTACTTCAGGAACAAGTAACGCTCCATTATAGATTTTTATCTGTTTAGAATCAGAACGAAGGACACTTTATTAAGATCGCAAATGTTTAAACTGTAAGGAAAGTTTCTTCGTGGAGAAAACCGGGAAGAATTGAAATTTGTAGGACTTTCATACAACTTTTACTTTCAAATTGTGAAGAGTGAAACAATTCATGCAGCAGGTAATAGCGTCCACTAAAACGGAAAAGTCTTCTTTGAAGCCTTAATGTTTCTGTGTAAAATGTGGTGCATGTACAACCGTCAATGAGAACTATAAATGATGAATGAGAAATTGATAACAGTCGTTGGCGAACATTTTTTTATGAAAAGTTTTTATTACTTTTGTTTCTGAGTGATTCAGTGAACGACAGCATCATCTAAAACTGTAGTGACAGAGTAAAATTCATGTCTGAAGGAAATACAAGTGATAGAAATACTTCGTAATTTATAAGTGGGTACAACTGCCTTTCCTTCTTCTTTTTCTTTTAAAAGGAAACTGTGCTCGAGAGAATGACTCAGATTCAATATGATAAAAGACAAAGTGATTAGCTATGCTGGAAATAAAGCACAAGTATGACTTGTGACAGTAATAGAATGGGTCGAATGTTGCAGTCCTTCACACAACATATTTAAACAAGAAAGCAAATAAATAGCAATGGGCTTTGTCTGCTCTCATAAAATCGCTGATTCACGGAACTACATTATACTTTAGAGATCATTTAATTAAACTGTCTTACTGTCCTGTGCATCTTATGGACGATAGACTTTATCTGGAGTGGTTAGGGCCTGTAGAAAATTTTTCTATGCATTTCATTTTTCCTTTCCGTTACCTACCATATGGTCCCACGAGCTGCTATACTGTAAATACATACTAGAAAATTATTTTCTGGACCGAATAATAAGTTGCGTGACCCAAAGATGTTCATCTTTGAAGATGTACGTTTAGCTACGGTAGGTAACGAAAGTAAGGTTTAGTAATGTTTAGGGACTGAAGACCGAACGTAAGGCTACTTGAATAATTAGTGGAAACAGTATTTTAACTCAGTGTAATATTACTGAACCTCGGATGTGTGTGCGTGTGCGCGCGCGCGCGCGTGTGTGTGTGTGTGTGTGTGTGTGTGTGTGTGTGTCTACACCAATATTACTAATATTCAGCTCGTCCAGTGATAGGGAGAGAGACTTGCAGAGAGCCAGCGAAATTACTTGTGTGTAACGTAGTACCATTTACGACAGTTTCGCAGGAACGAGTCTCGGTTTCATCGCTCTGTGAATAGGATTCCTCAGGACTCTGTCGCCCACTCTCCTGAAGCTTCGGGCAGCCATTCCTCCAGGAGGTTAGGTTAATGTGCTTTTGATTCATTACTCATCAAAGACAGCAATGCTGCTTGAGGTAGGCGAAATGCACCCTGAATGGAAAGTCAGTCCTCAAGGCTGCATTAAGTAACTCTGCTAACAAAATGAATGTAGACAGTACACGCCATACGGGTACAAACTCAGTCAGTGGGATGGACATTTCGGAGCAGTTCCAAACGACCTCCTTATTCATCTGGTATTTTCCTCTTTTACTCACTCATTGGCAGTGGACAAGGGCACAAATGATGTAACAGTCGTACTCCAGGAAAATACAGCCTCCTCCGCAATAATGATGATACCTACTTACCAGCAGCTTGGGTCACCAACACTTTGGCTGTTTCAAAACCAGATGAAGAGCTTACAGCAATAATGACGTTGCAGCGATGGACCAGTCTAGTCCTACAATCCGGTTTGAAACGACGAACCCAACAGTCAGATTATAAGTCGTCGAGACGAAAAGAACCACCATCATTATAGTGCTGGACATTTTTTCCAAAGTCAGTCTCGTTATGCACAACTACACCAATCAGAAAAGCGTCTTCTGTTTAGCATGCGTCTTCAGGACCTCCTTATAAAATGTGCTTCCATTTGTAATGGTTAGACGTCAAATCACCTTGCGACCATATGAGGTTCATTGTTTTTTCCAAAGGAAGAACTGTGTTATTCAACTTAAGGGATTAGGGTGGAGCACCAGTGGTTACAGAGCAGGTGAGTGCTAAGTCGCCTACTTAACCGTTTGTGCAAAGAAGAAAAGTGGGCTTGGTCATCCCCCGCCGTTCCAGACTGTAGCGCCTAGAACCCCACGGCCACCCCTGCCGGCACACTCGTACTGAGTTAACAGTAACATTTTGGCGCCTGCTTACTCAGTGCGCTTTGCTGATTGGTCTTCCATCAATAGCGATTAATTAAAATTTTATTCTCATTCACTTTATTCCTTTAGTCAATGATTTTAGGAAATTTTTATTAACCTTCAATCAGTGCAACTAATGTTGGCGGTAAGGCTGAAGGAGCAAAGCTGAGTTCTATAGGTCTTACAGCTTTTGATCCCCAGAAATTGATCTCAGTTGTGGCAGACGGACTGCATTACAGGTTTGCAGCAGTTCTTTTCCACAAATTATGTGGAGCGGAATCACCTTCGAACACAAAACTCTTGTGCAGTCCCAACATAATTACAGCCACACTGAGGAAGATGTCCTGGGAATCAGTTTTTCTCTCAACAAATTCATGAATTATTGTATGAGCACAGACTCAAAGTTGATACACCTGACTGATGACAAGTACCTGTTCTCCCTTTTCTGTATGAGTGTGGGTGTCCCCCAAAAAACGGCTAGCGCTCCAACGTTGGGCCATTTTTTGTCCAAGCACACTTATGTCGTTCAGTACAACTACACCAAGAAACATGCGAACGCAGATACCCTCTTCCGTCTTCCAGCAGGTTAGGGTGCAACTTTCGAAACTCTGCCAGATGTATGTTGCTATACTGACTAAAATTCTGCGGAAGTGTCACATAGTTTTCGACCCACACCAAGTTACTTTCGGGCGACTCAGTCCTGTATGATGAGGCACATTGCATCCAAAACGGATGTACTGCGGACAGGAAGTTAAACAGCAATCAGGATGTGGCAGCTTACTGGCAATGTCACCATAAAATCTCTTTTTTCAATGGGGTTCTCCTCCTGTAGGGGGCAACAGAAAACAAGAATGAGTATTCCAAACCCTGTGTAAAAATCCATTCTGGACTCACTTCACGAACGCCACTGAAGCGTGGTCTTGACGAAACGAATGGCCCGTGGAAGTTTCCATGGCGAGGTATCGACAGAGATACTGAGTGCACCGGGCTCATTTCCGACCATCCCAACATAACCAGTAGGGTCCTAAGTAGAAGTAAATCCCATTGTCTCAGTCCTTCTTGTTTAACTGACTTGCAAACTTACTTAGTCTGTTGTATTCGTAATTGCTTTACGTTGTCTTATTTTTTAGCTGTTTGTGGTGTGCAGTTTTCTTTGCCTTTAATCTGTCTTTCCATATCATCATTTCAATTGCTTTAATTTACTGGTTGCATCCCCCTGCGCGGCACAGCTCCCGACAACAATTAACAAAGTCGGTGTCTTGCTTTCATTAAATGAGCATTGCTAAAAAGTTCGGGAAATTCAAGGGGGTCATGATACTGGAAGCCAAACGGATTTCTCTTTTAAAGAGCTGTGCGTCATCATCAGGAACTGACAGTGGCACTCGACAGGCCACACTGGCTCACACGGCGTCATAAAGTGAATGCAGTAGCTAGCTACCAGGGCTGTTTCCATTGTTATGGATGTCATCCCGCTTACAGTCATGACATTCTTCCTAGGACTTCGGAAGTCTGGTAGCGTATAATTTATGGAAAACCTTTCGAAAACGTACGTGATGCTATTATCAAAGTGCTTGCTCGTATACACTATTTATTGTGCTTCAAACTTTGCATGCCCGAGAGAGGCACAATATTTTAGGCAGCCTTTAAGAATTTACACAAGTTACAGAATGTAGCTATGAAGCTATCGAGCAAGAAGTCAAATATACACGTAAGTGAAAATATATACTTATAAAATTCATTAAGGTATACTTTTTTCTGATTCTGAAGTGTGGTATTTCTTGTGCCTTCCGTGCTGGAATATTTTGTATACTGCATGTTTCAATTGTAGTGCACAAAGTAGTTGAAACATCCCCTTTTAAAAAGTTAGTAAATTACTGTGCTGATAAACCTCTACGTTATTTGGTTTTCAAACAGCAGAGCAAAACTGAACGTACTCAGTCATTACTCTCTTTACTAATTCTGATGAACACTAAACTGACACACAATAGCCGTGCGGTCCTAGGCGGTACAGTCTGGAAACGCGAGACCGCTACAGTCAAGGAATATAATCCTGTCTCGGGCATGGATGTGTGTGATGTCCTTAGGTTAGTTAAGTGTAAGTAGTTCTAAGTTCTAGGGGACTGCTGACCTCAGAAGTTAAGTCCATAGTACTCAGAACCTCTCGCGGTTCTAGGCGCGCAGTCCGGAACCGTGCGACTGCTACGGTCGCAGTTTCGAATCCTGCCTCGGGCATGGATGTGTGTGATGTCCTTAGGTTAGTTAGGTTTAAGTAGTTCTAAGTTCTAGGGGACTAATGACCACAGCAGTTGAGTCCCATAGTGCTCAGAGCCATTTCAACCATTTTTGAACTCAGAACCATTTTAATTTTGACACACAATATTTTTACTGCAACGCAATCTGACTTTCAATAATCCCTACAAATATGGACCTGACTAACATTAACCTATACGTTTCACATATCACTTACCTCACAAAAATCTTCGTTACTCAAACTGCTGCAATACAGCGAGCGCCACTACTGACAGCTAAATAAAAGCTTCTAACTACTGAAGGCACTAACTACTGATAGGCATAGTCAGCAAATGAATGATTTTGATAGAGAACAAACAATGTACACTCCTGGAAATTGAAATAAGAACAACGTGAATTCATTGTCCCAGGAAGGGGAAACTTTATTGACACATTCCTGGGGTCAGATACATCACATGATCACACTGACAGAACCACAGGCACATAGACACAGGCAACAGAGCATGCACAATGTCGGCACTAGTACAGTGTATATCCACCTTTCGCAGCAATGCAGGCTGCTATTCTCCCATGGAGACGATCGTAGAGGTGCTGGATGTAGTCCTGTGGAACGGCTTGCCATGTCATTTCCACCTGGCGCCTCAGTTGGACCAGCGTTCGTGCTGGACGTGCAGACCGCGTGAGACGACGCTTCATCCAGTCCCAAACATGCTCAATGGGGGACAGATCCGGAGATCTTGCTGGCCAGGGTAGTTGACTTACACCTTCTAGAGCACGTTGGGTGGCACAGGATACATGCAGACGTGCATTGTCCTGTTGGAACAGCAAGTTCCCTTGCCGGTCTAGGAATGATAGAATAATGGGTTCGATGACGGTTTGGATGTACCGTGCACTATTCAGTGTCCCCTCGACGATCACCAGAGGTGTACGGCCAGTGTAGGAGATCGCTCCCCACACCATGATGCCGGGTGTTGGCCCTGTGTGCCTCGGTCGTATGCAGTCCTGATTGTGGCGCTCACCTGCACGGCGCAAAACACGCATACGACCATCATTGGCACCAAGGCAGAAGTGACTCTCATCGCTGAAGATGACACGTCTCCATTCGTCCCTCCATTCACGCCTGTCGCGACACCACTGGAGGCGCGCTGCACGATGTTGGGGCGTGAGCGGAAGACGGCCTAACGGTGTGCGGGACCGTAGCCCAGCTTCATGGAGACGGTTGCGAATGGTCCTCGCCGATACCCCAGGAGCAAAAGTGTCCCTAATTTGCTGGGAAGTGGCGGTGTGGTCCCCTACGGCACTGCGTAGGATCCTACGGTCTTGGCGTGCATCCGTGCGTCGCTGCGGTCCGGTCCCAGGTCGACGGGAACGTGCACCTTCCGCCGACCACTGGCGACAACATCGATGTACTGTGGAGACCTCACGCCCCACGTGCTGAGCAATTCGGCGGTACGTCCACCCAGCCTCTCGCATGCCCACTAAACGCCCTCGCTCAAAGTCCGTCAACTGCACATACGGTTCACGTCCACGCTGTCGCGGCATGCTACCAGTGTTAAAGACTGCGATGGAGCTCCGTATGCCACGGCAAATTGGCTGACACTGACGGCGGCGGTGCACAAATGCTGCGCAGCTAGCGCCATTCGACGCCAACACCGCGGTTCCTGGTGTGTCCGCTGTGCCGTGCGTGTGATCATTGCTTGTACAGCCCTCTCGCAGTGTCCGGAGCAAGTGTGGTGGGTCTGACACACCGGTGTCAATGCGTTCTTTTTTCCATTTCCAGGAGTGTATTTACCTTAATAATGTTCAAAAGTCATTATATATCACAGATCATGATATAAAGTATTACAAATTTACTCTTTCTGATGCACATACGTCCAGATCGTCCGCTTTCAAAACTCCGCCATCTCTCTCCCCACATCCACCACTGCTGCTGGCGGCTCACCTCCAACTGCGCAACGCTATGCGCTGTTAACATTCCGCTGCCCAACACTACAATAGCAAATATTCCAACAATGCTAAAGAGCCACAGACTGCACACAGCACAGTCAGTGATTTTCTTACAGAGCGCTACGTGGCGTTACGAACATAAAAACTTACACAACCTACTTACAGTTTTCATAAATATACTGATATAGTACATAGTGAGTTTAACAGTATAAATTTAAATATTGTATTTATTCTAAGACTTCTTACAAAATGCACTGGTGTCCAAAACTAAAGCAACAAACCACTATTTCCCTGTCCTGTGACTGATCCACGATATAATCACACAAACTTTCAAAATATATTCGCACTGTCGTGTCCTGCACGGGAAGTGGCATCCCGGTCAACGCTCAGGCACGCCAACGATGACGTCAGGGCACCTATCAAACGGAAGTGCTTTTGCCGGGTAGTCCCTCATCCACAATCGCTGTATACACAGTCGCATACGGTGCAGTATGGCACAGAAAGACGCTTACAAACATCTCTGCGGTGGAGGGTGTAACATTATGTGATTGCCGTATCATTTTAAATCATTCACTAATCGAGCAGTCGCTCGGCAACACCTACAGTTAGCAAATAATGTTGCGATAATGTAAAAGGTAACGACCTGTGACGTAACTTGTTTATTGTCGAAGCGCCGTCAGAGATGCAGTGAGTTGTTGACTTTGAAAACCGCGGCGCGAGAAACGGACAGAAAAAGAACACTTTTACACATTTTCTTTTTCTTATGTACGAGATATTCTCTTGTAACTTGTGTCAGACGCGCATGTCTTGCCATCGTATTATTATCGTTAAAAATAATATTATTTTAGTGTAAAGTAAAGTACAATACTAAAAGTGCAATACTGCATACCAGTAAATTTATTGTGCGACGTGTATGAGAAAACGTCAAAGGAGTTATTGTCATTACCAGAAGAGAAGTGCCAGTCAAAACGGCATCCATGTTAAATCTTTCATTGCAGTGTAAGTTCTTCTATTAAGTGCCATAAATTCAGATTTAAATGGAATTAGTGTATGGACTATTTATTTAGTGTAGAATCTATGTCTCACTCCTTCATGAAGCTATTTAATTTTCTTTATGTTTCTGCCAAATAGAGAGTGCACAGTCACGAATTCTTTCGTCGAAATCGGACGGAAGTTCTCCGCGCCACATTCTACTGGTAAATCCATGATAAACTACGGTCCCTTAGGAAATTCATGTTGAGCTATCCAAAAGTAATTATATTTTGAACAGGCATTTACTCTCCTCTGCAATGCAACTTCCGACTGATTAGACGATCCAACAAGAGGCAGCCGCACACGGTCGCCATTCGCAAATATATTTCCACCGCTGATTATAGCTATATGTTGCAGCACAAAACAAACATATTGTTATAATTAGCGACTACGAACGCGGACGTTTATAACGTATGTTTATGTATACACATTACGTAAACATATCTATATAAGGGTCATGGAAGAATGGAAGCAGTACAGTCGCTAACTGATGTGGCCCTACGGCTTAATGTGAATCGTTCTGTTCTTCCTCGGATGTGGCGACAGTTTACAGAGATCGAAACAGATTCCCGAAGACCAGGGTGGTGCCGACCAGGTGTATCATCCGAAAGAGAGTTCCATTGCTTGGCTAAACGGACCGTGTTAGTGCTGCACAGCCACTACGTCGCAGCATCTACTGGATGTGTTGTAGTGAGGCAAACGGTGTACATAAGGCGTCCGTAGAGTGGCTTTTACTCTCAGAGACCTGCTGTATGTGAAGCGCTAACGCGTTTACATTGAAAGGAACGTCTAGAGTGGAACTGTCCACTTGCCATCTGGATGTGCGAACAGTGGGCCAATGTTATTTTCAAAGGTGAGTCCCAATGTCTTGTGGACAGTGATTCTTGATGGATTTGCATCTGGAGAGAACGTGAGAAGCTCGCCACTGTTGCCGAGCGGTTCTAGACGCTTGAGTCCGGAACCGCGGTGATACTAAAGTCGCAGGTTCGAATCCTGCCTCGGGCATGGATATGCGTGATGCCCTTAAGTTTAAGTAGGTCTAAGTCTAGGAGACTAATGACCTCCGATGTTAAGTCCCATAATGCTTGGAGCCATTTTTGAAGAACGAGAAAAATCATTCCGGTACCCAAACATAACGGAAAGTGACCGATGTTGAGGATGATCTCTAATGGTGTAGGAAGGGTTTATGTTGACAACTGGAACACCTTTTCATGCAATTGCGCTGTTAAGTTGGCAAGGTTTAATTGCGGTCAGGTATAATTTCGAGATCTTGGAACCTCATGTGCGTTTGTAGCGGCTTGTTGTGGGCTCAGACATCGTATTGCTGGACGATAACGCTCGACCTCATACAGTACACAGTATTGAAGTTTTCCTGGAAACGGAAGATATTCCGATATTGCATGCCAGGAATGGCCTGCTCGCTCTCTCGATTTCAGTCTCATAGAGGACGTCTGGTATGCATTAGGGACACCCGTTGCACCACGTCAGCATCAATCAACCACTCTCCAAGGTTTTTGACCAGCGCTCCAGGAAGAATGGGCGTTATTTCCTCAATGTGAGACTGATGGCAACATTCACAGAATTCCCCGTCATTTTTCTGGCCTGTTCTGCTTCTAGAGGTGGTCACATCCCACACTGAGCGCATTAATCACTTGTCAGAATGTGTGTATAAGTACGATAAGTTGGAAAAAACGAATATCATATTTTTCTATCGGTGTGCATGTTGCAGTTGTTTAAGTTCAATATTCTTTATATTGTTTCTGCTTTACAATCTTCCGATTATTCTGTTTTGTGGTAAGATAAATACAACCTTGCGAAATTTCGGTTTGTTGCTTTAATTTTTGACACCAGTGTAATTACCGCAAATAACAAAGAAGCATCTTTCTGAGCTCAAAATTTACTTCTGAGTTTGTTCAGCTTTCTTGCTGGTTATTCTGTCTGAGAGACGCTGGTTACTCATTTCAGGTTAGGTGGAGTGCAATGCCTGTATAGTTCGGCTCTCTCTTCTCTCACTGCTTAAACTCCGCTAGGGGCTTTAGAGCAACTTTAAATTCTATCGTTTAACTTCCTTTAACAGTTTAGAAGTTGAATCGCAATTTTCGTTAACGTAACAGAAAATTAATCTGTCACAGAATCGCAATCCCAAACTACTGTAATTGGGAAGTTCCCTGTGTAACATCCACGTGATAAATTTTTGGCTACAGTGGGATGAGAGGAAATTGTGCCTCTAACAGTTATAGACATTGTCTATTCGACGTATGAAAAAATAGTGAATTAATTAATTATATAATATTCTATGATTTCACATATCGATGTGTATTATACAAAGACAATGATAATTGTAAATTTCTTTTATGATCTGCGTTTGTCTTCCTTTGTTTTTACCTTTTGTTGGATGGCTTTTGTAGGTTCAGCACGCAAGACGTATATCAAACTGAGGTCTGTTAAGAAATTGTAATTGTTTGTTAATTATTACTTGAAAATAGAGTTCATTATTATTATAAACATGAGTGAATAATTATTTGTAACTGTAATTCCTCTCTCAGTAAGCATTATCCGTGTTAATTATTTCTTTCCGCTCCAACGAACAAAGCCATTGATGGTAGCGATTTGTATCGGGTGTTTGTCTGTGGTTTCCTTAGAAACAAATCAAATGTTTGCTTGATGAAGTCTAAATAGTACACAATACGAAAGTAGAGTTTGTATCATTTAATAATCATTTTAAATATTTACTTATTTGCTCTAACAATAGAAAGTCTCTATCAATTGTCTGCCGCCATCTTAACAATTGTCTCAGCGGCAAATTCAAATTACGAAACTCTGCAGATATAAATGCCGAAAGTAGTACAAATGTGTAAAAATAAATGTGCACCGGTTGTTCCGAACTCATTTTAATGAAAACAATTCGAATCAGATTGATTCTTTAAAAACAGTGCTCATAACACAATCGTTATAACAAACTTTTCTAGCTGATGTATGGAGCTGAAATTAATTACGCAGGAGTTGCGAAGAATATTGTTTCAGGTAACATACGTCAGTGTTGTGCGCGGCTGATATTCGGTGGTTTTAATGATCATTTTGCTGAAGATAACTGCTTCCACCTTAATCAATAGTTGTATAGAATCTGTTGTATGAACTGTGATTTAGTGACACTTAAACAACTTGCAGACAACACTTTAACACGACGTTAACTTGGAGTTCTTTAGCAACTTGATCAAATCTTTAGCCGGGAGAAAAATTATTTAGTAATTACTCAATGTAATAAAATAAGATTATCATTTCATATACAAATTAGTTAAATATCAAACCACTGAATAACCCAGCGAACTCCACACTAATTTTATCGTTTAACTTCTTTTACCAGTTTACAAGTTGAATCGCAATTTCGTTAACGCAACAGAAAATTAATCTGTCACAGAATCGCAGTCCCAAACTACTGTAATTGGGAAGTTCCCTGGCTAAGTTCAAGACAAGGTAAGGACTAACGTTTGTTCATAGTCACTTCTCAAGTGGCGGTATTATGTGAAATATTTAAATGATTTGATGCAGACATGAATTTTCACTCTGGTAACTATATGTAATGTGCAATGTTGTCCACTATTCTGGAAGAATTACATTTAGAGTAATATGTCACCATCAGATGCTTAACAGTTTGTATAAAGTTTAAGGTCATGTCGACTTAAATATCTTCATAATACAACAAATCTAAGCTCATACCACTAGGTGGTAAAATAGACTGAGCTCTAATACTGTTTCCTTCAAATCACATCATTGCTTCACAACAGTTACCGCTAAATTCCGTAGCAAACGAGGAAACTATGTGTCACAGATAGAACACATGATCATAAATTATTAACGTAATTTGCGTCTACATCGAATGATTATGACTGTTTATAACACAAATTGAGTGTTTATTGAGCTGTAACTAACGTAAGAGTATCGTTTTACATTTGATATAGTAGAATCTAAAAATTTAAATGCATTGAACGTTCCTCCATCGTCCACATGTAGCATTGGTTGGACAAGCAGTACAAATATATTACTTGTGTCGATTTGTTATGTAATTTACGATTATGATTATTATTTCCTTTTAGAATATGAATCTTATAAATTTCGTGAAATTCAATGTTGAGTTGGGAGCGTGTCCGCAATTGCGCCATATTGTTGTAAACACACTTTCCTCTTAGGCCACCTGCAAGTCAAAGTCCTTGGGAGGTTTGGAGCTTCATAATGTAGTAATGTGAATTAACACAGACAATAATACTGGTTTCCTTAGAAATATACTTGCCAGTAATTCCCTTCCGTCCAGTTCCCCACAGCACTCTTACACTTAGTTTATGGTGAAGGAACTCGTGTCCTGGATTTTCGTTTCAACATTAGATCAGTAACTTTGATTGACGAATCGTGAACATTGAGAGCTCTTCTACAGATAAGCTTTGAATTGAGTAATAACAATTAACTAAGGCAATATTACATCATAATGAAATAGATTAATACCTATTGTAACCTATCAGTTGAAGGTTTCTCATTTTTTGCGTATTTTCAGAAAAAAATAAAATATTTCACAAGAGAGAATTTTGGAGTAGATTTGTTTACGCTTTGATATACTGTAACTTACGCGATTATTTCAATAAAGTAGAGTTTGTGCTGTTAGTATATTCTGATACGCTATCCATTTGATTCTCTGGTAAGTAGACGAAGTGAAAAGTTCCTAAATAAGTGAAAAGTTTCTACAGAGTAGGCACAGTTGTTTGTTTACGTTTTGTTTCGTCTCGTAAACAGTACAGGTTATATCTTTTTTATTTATCCAGAAGTTCTGAATTAGTATCCGAACTTTAGGCCTAAACTTGCCAGCAAATGTAATGCATTAATTGAGTAGTCTACGACGTTATTCTTATTTTAACTTAAGACTAAAGCTAAAATTTGTTTGCCACGAGTGACAAGAGTGTGAGGACTGTTGCAGTTTCTTTCACATGGGTGACTGTAGCGGTGTGGGAATTGGGGAAATAAACAAGGCTCACTGATTGTGTAGGATTTGTTGTAGAGATAGAAATACAGTGTAACAGGAGGAGTAGGCTGCTGCCCTTCAGGTGGAACTAGATAAATCGAAAAAAGATGCGGATACGTTAAGGGGGAGAAGGGAAAAGAAATGTGGGAAGTGACAACAGGTTACAGAAGAAATAGGAATAGGACGCTCTCAGATAGCGTAGTTGTAAATGTGGAAAACAGGTTTGATCTGTTGTGACAGTTGGAAACTGATGTGCCACAAATAGAGGTACGACTAGACATGAGACAACAGACTTTCAAAAAGTGTTTGAAAAGTAAGAAGTCAGAAAATCTGTGAAGAAGAAAGTTTTGTTATTAGGTAAGTCACATGGTAGAGGTGTTGGCCCAGTGTTACAGGATGAACTAGGGACAGCTTACCAAGTGACAAGTTTTTTTTTCTTTTTTTGTTTTTTTTAAACCTAGTGCAACTGTGGGTCAGGTGATAGAGGATGTAGGTTCAATTTGCACAGACTTCACAAAGAAACACACCTTGGCAATAATGGGTTGGATGGGCAACAGCGTAGTGATCTGGTAAAGATGGCATCAGCAACGAGACGTACTAGTGTTGGCCTTGTGTCTGTTCTGAGGCGCCTTGACCGGCCTCACTTAACTCTTCTGTTATGAGATTTAATTTAGGGGTGGAACGACTGATGAATCGATATGGAGTCTCATATCAGTCAGTGTGGTTCCTGTTGACTCTATCAGCAGGTGGGACTACATTAGGCATGGCGTTCACCTCAACAGGATTAGGAAGGGAAAACAGTCTGGGCTAATAGCAAATAACTTCAGGGGGAGGAAGCATTGTCACAACTGGTAAAGCACCAGTAGTTACAAGTGACAGATCATAGATCAACAGTTTGTTAGGATAGGGGGGGGCAGAAACAAAAGATGATCAGAGGCAGGGCGAAAATGACATTCACATTGATGAAAGAATCTTCCAGATAGCAAATTTTAATGTACACAATTCATGCAGACAGCCTCTGATTTAAACTAGAGATACTCAAATATTGGCAGGAAAGTTAGGTTCAATCAGTTGTAATTCAGGCAGTGCACATATCAGTTATCGTTATTGCACCAGAATATCCGAGTACTAAGGGGTAAGCTGAGTTGCTTATTTGTGTTGAAGAAACACCTCAGCTCATCACAACGAGACTGCCACGCCGTAAGAACAAAGTGAGTGACTGTTACAAAACATTTTCATGCAAACATCTGTCCAGCTTATAACACTTGCGTCTGATACTGTTGTACCATAACCTTAAAGCTTGAAGTAGGTTATGAAATAAAGCTATCTTGTCAAAGCAATTATGGTATAAAGCAACAGAGTAGTGTTACTCTCTGAGAGGAATATTGTTATGTTGACCGTGTTGTACCTACCGGAGGTGGCTTATCGGAAATGAAAGTCAGAATTACGTAAATATTTGAACAATAACAAACAGAATTTTGCCTATCTGCACTGTTCAATGGATAAAGAAAACGGTCGCCAGCCTAACTAAGCAAGAGAATGATTAACATTCTCGTTCCAGAATATACTTATTAATAACGTTAATGGATAAACACAACCTATACTTTGTCACACGCGAGTGCAGTGAACTCTTGGCACATACATATGTTTATTGTAAGATTGAAACTAACAGTTAGAGCAGCACAAACTATTTGCAAAATAATAACAGATACCGAAACACACTATTACTTTCAGGGCTTACACAAACTGAATGGTCTTTATAACATTACTATTATTATTCACTGCAGAATCATTAATTGGATATAGGTTAAGTCTCTCTCAGTTAATTACTTTACTATTTAAAATGAAAGTTAATTGGGATCCACTAACAGGTTGCTTCTCACTATCATTTGAATAAATAAATAATGTTTTTCGTAATGAGTGGTCTTCCCATTACTTGTTACCTAGCATTAACACAATCGGCAAACTGTGGATCCTGTTATATTATTAATATGCACTTCCAATACACAAGAGAGACAAACACTTAGCAAACATGAGTGTATAACGTTACACACTGCAGTTTTCCACTTTTACTGCATTGAGAGACAAAATTAACATATATGTAAGATACTGACTCACCTTCTGCGATTTACAACAGGCAGTAATGTGATCATTTATTAAGCAAAACTTTATAAGCGTCAGTCTTAAGAACTCTTTATTTGAAGTTGGCAACAACACATTAATAAGCAGTTTTACTAGGAAAATTACTTTTAGCAAGCATCATTAGCTTTAACTTTCTTTCGCTATATTCAAGAGGCCTTAATTAGCAAAAACACTGGTCTTTAATGTTATTTCAGTAGGGACACTCGGTAATCACTTTAGTTCAAATGGAGAGGAACCTGAGAGGTATTATGATAAGGAGAAAAATCAAGGTAGGTACATAAATTGAGTTGTAAATTAGCTTATATTTGACCACACTAAAACATCCATTTAGCTGATCCTTCACTGTACATTATTATAGTGCTCCATTACAATGATTGCGCAATGTGGTGGCGACTGCATGTTGGTAGGTGTAATTGCTGGACTCTGTCATTTCTTGGTGGCGATGATACATACAAATTCCAGAATAGTTCCAGCTATTTATTCATCCATCTGAGGCATTGGAAAGGAGCAGAAAAATCCTCTCTCGGGACCAGCACAGTATGCAACATTTACATGGCAGTGCACAGTTTGGTAGCTCGTCTCCGACTGGTGGCTCGTCCCCGACTGACTCTTGTTCCACCTTTTCTACCTATTCCAACCACAATTTGCGCGCGCTACACAGTTCCGTTCCCAAGGGGAACCACTACACCTTTTATATACTAAAGAACTAAGAACCCTAGGTGAGGATCAGCAGTTTACATAACAATAATCAAATACATTAAATAAAACAGAACATTTGCACGTATAGACATTTCTACAAAAAAATTATTCAGACAGAATTACAATTATATACAGCAAGTTTTGTTCCCTCCAAATGGGACAAAGAATTTAAATGACAGATACACTATTTTGCCTAGAACCAAACCATGACAACAAAGTTTGTACAAAGAAAGGAGTATACAATTCTGTGTTATCTATTCACTCAAACACATTTACAGAAGCTTAACGATGTAATATTAAATGAAACAAAAGCAAAATAAATCAGTACGGCATTAGATATATGGTGTTACAAGCTTACAAAGTGAAATTGCCTCTTACTAGGTTTTCTCTTCCTCCACAGGATAACCACAGCATTTATGAAAAGACTGTTTAACATCTGTATGATCTTATTGTGAAATTATTTTTGTAACGCCATATAGCCTGATGATAAGGTATTCCCTCGAAACATGTCACACAATAAATAAATAACATATTAGTTAAGAAATGTTGTGACTGGTAGCGGTAGTTAAAAACCTTTACATATTTCTTGAGACAGTCACAGCCAAATTAATAGTCAAAATGACTTCAAAATATTAAATGTTACAGCATTCAAGTTAGCTTCTTACTTCTGTATAGAAAGTATGGAGAAAGGAGGAGTTGCCACATTTGCCACAAACTGTTTTCATTTCAAGAATATTGATATTAATAAATTTTGCTCAGTGCAGCACTTAGAAGCCTGTGCTACAAAAGTAGTATTTCATAATAACTTTTTTGTAATATTAGTTATATAAAGATCACCTTCAGGAAATTTTAATCTCTTCGAAAAAATCTGGAAGCTCTGCTGTCCCATCTCATAGTAAAAAAAAAAAAACAAGGAAATAGTGGTTGCTGGTGATTTTAATGTATATTTATTGAAATGCGTTGTCAGTGAACAATTATTGAAGTCAGTAACACAATCAATCAGCTCAACTCCTACTGTGAACATTGCTACTAGGATATGCAAGTGCTCTCATCAAACTACTATTAATAATATTTACGTAGACAAATCTATGGAAAAAGTCATATCACAAAACCAATAGTAAATGGGATATCAGATCATGACATGCAGCATCTTGTCTTAAATGTTGAAACTTGTCATGATAAAAAATCTAATGAATCTGAGTACAGGAGGGTAATTGAGAACTTCAGGAAATTACTCAAAGACATGCACTGGATAGATGTTTGCAATACTTCTGACTCAAATGGAAAATACAGGGCATTCCTTAATAAAGTTACCTCTACTTTGAAAATTATTTTCTCTAAAGGTAACTCAAATCACGCAGAAGTAAAAAAATATACTGTGGATTACACAAGGAATAAAGATATCATGTGAGATAAAAATGAGACTGTATCAGCTATCTATTACTAAGAATACAACAAAATATTGAAGCAAGTAATCCAGAAATCAAAGCAGCTTTATTATGAGAAACTGATACTTACATAATGCAAAAAATAAAAACTGGATGGGATATAGTGAAAACAGAGACAGGTGGGGCCAAAAAGGAACAGGAACACAGTTCTCAAAATAAATCAGACTTTGGCAATAAGTGCCTGTAGCGTTGCAAACCTCTTAAACAAATACTTCATTTCCGTAACCGTCAGCTTGGGGTTATCAGGTTCGATGAACAGGGCAATGGAGTATCGGAGACCAGTCTTTAAAAGTAACTTCTGCGAAACGGAAATGACACTCATGTCACCCAAAGAAGTAGCATTCACCACAATATTCTTAAAATCTAAGTATTCCAGCGGGTATGATAAAATATAAACGAACTAATCAAAGTGTGCGCATGAAAGTGGGGTTCTATCTTAAGTTATTTGTGTAATCAACCTCTTACCAGCAGAACATTTCCAGACTGGCTAAATTATGCTGAAGTTAAGCTTCTTTTCAAGAAGGGGGATAAAGAGGTACCATCAAACTATTGACCAATTTCACTTTTGGCAGATTTCTGAAAAATATTATAATAGGTTGTGTTCAAGTGTCTCCTTAAGCATTTGACGACAAATTATATATTGTCCAAGTCACAATTTCGTTCTATTAAGGTTTCTGTTACCAAGAAAGCTATTTGATGATGATGATCTTTGGTTAGTGGGGCGCTCAGTTGTGTGGTTATCAGTGCCCAGACAAATTCCCAACCTTTTGGTCAATCCAAACTCACCACTTTCAGGAATGATGATGAAATAATGAGGACAACACAAACACAGGAAACAAAGGGAGTTGTTGCGAAATACCTGTGCAGTAAGCTGTCGGTCTTCATATGACTGGGAATTAATTATGTGTGGTGTTCTTCAAGGTTCCATCTTGGGTTCATTGCTTTATTTTGTGTACATTAATGACTTCTCATCTGTTACATTGCCAGATGATAAGGTTGTTTTGTTTGAAAACGATTAAAGCATTGCAATAAGTAGCAAGTCAAGTTCAGATTTAGAAATAGCTGCTAATCAAATTTTTTCTGACATTAATAACTGATTTAAAGCTAATTCACTGTCAGTAAACTTTGAGAATACCCACTATATGCAGATCAGAACTTGTAAGAGATTTGCCTCCAGTATATGTATAACACATGAAGACATGAAGATCGAAGAGGATGACAGTGTTAAATTTCTGGGATTACAGCTCGATAATAAATTCAATTGGGTAGGGTGTCTCATAGAATTTGTGGAGTGTCTAAACAAGTCTGTGTTTGCACTGAGAAAGGTGTCAGATACAGGAGATATAAATACAAAAACACTTGCATACTTTTGTTATTTTCATTCTATTATGTCATATGGGTCATATTCTGGGAAAACCCATCAAATTGAGCAAATGATATCAGGGTGGAAAACATGCAATAAGAATCATTTGTGGTGTAAATTCAGGAAAATCATTTAGAAACCTGTTCAAGGAGCTTTGTATTCTAACCACTGCTTCTCAGTATATTTATTTCTTAATGAAATCTGTTGCAAGTAATTCATCTCTGTTTCCAACCAATAGCTCAATACATAGTATCAATACTAGGAATAAGAACAATCTACATACAGACCTAAAATCACCTACCTTGGTCCAAAAAGGATTTGCTAGCAACCATTAGAAATTAGTTTTCACATAAAACACTTTGTAAATAGAGTTTGAAAGAGGTTTTGATAGGCAACTCCCTCTACTCTATAGATGAATATCTTAACAGAGACTGTTAAGCAACCATAAGTAAAAATGTGTCCGATTTCTGTTTTGACAGCAGGGTAGGAAATATTATATTCAAATGTTTATTTTTTTTATGTTATACTTTCTGACATGATCCATAGCCACGAGAATAATCTCACTTTTTGGGTCTACAGAACGAAAAATGAATCTAATAAAATGTAATCTAATCTGTTACCTTTGTTCATTTAAATGTATATGGGCTTCATCATATAAGAGGAAAATCATGTTCTGCTTACTCAGCATACATAGTTTTACAAAAGATACGATGCTGTTCAAAACCCTCTTACTAAGTTGTTGACATGTCGTAATTCTGAGCTCGTGATAACAAAGATATTACTACATAATCGTTCTCATTACTGACTGGTTCATTTCTAAAGTCGCAACTCTCAAGTGAACCAGCCGCTCATAGCTTTGTATTGTAGATGCCCTAAACGTTCGATGTTTCCAGGCTGATGGTTTCTTCTTCATTATATAGCTACTTATGCTGATATTTTCCACTAATCTCAAAATGGTGTTGTAGTATGGAATAGACCGCAGCACTGAAACTTTACAAAGGATGCTAAAGTCACGTTGTGTCTGCGTCAGGGAGTAACGTTTACAAAACACCACCAGACAGCAAACGTACAATACTCTACATACGACGATACCGCAACAACGAAACTTGCCACTCTAATAGACAAATTAATTCAACCGTCCACTCTTTGAGGCTAAACACCCGGCCATACAACCCAATACAGAAACAAGTGGTTCCCACGACAGAACCAGTATCATATTTGTTGTGTTGCCGAAGGTCAAACGAATCGACACATCTAAAGTAAAACAAGGTTGTTAATTGTGCCTTCAAGAATTTCGATTCTAAATTACTACTCAGTGTGTCTGCTATTGTATCTTCCAGGCTCATAGATAAATCGTAGATCTAATAATAATACTTGTTGCTGAAAATAAAAATATTAAAGGCTTAAATTCAAACATTTAAACTAATTATAAAACTTCACCTACGAACATGCTTATATGTTTTAGTCAATCGTCCTTAATAATTACTACAAATTCTTTCATAGGGGTATTGATACCTAAGTTATATAAACTTTTAATAAGAGAAAGTAGAAACAACGTTATTTGGAATTTTTTTATTCCTTTATTTTGTGGGTGGAAGCGGCACTATTTATAAAATTGTAAGAAGTTTTGAAATGAAATGGTAATTCCACTTTTTGTTCAATTCACGATGAATTATATTTATATGACAGTTTAAGTTACTGACTACTGGCTAATTTGAGGAGCTTGGATTCACTAGTTTCAAGAATTTTTTATCCGTTTTTAAAATAAGAGTTTTGGTCTCTAATCTTTTTTCTTGAAAATTAGCTGGTTCGATCTTCGTTTTCCTTTTTTCGCGTATTTCTTTACTAAAAACTATTCACTTTAATGAACGTATTCCTTATAGTAAATGAGAATTAGTGCATCTCTTTTTTCAGTTTTTTTGTAATACATTCTTGTCTTGAAGCTTTTTATTTAACTTTTGTATCGTTTGGGCCGCGCGGGGTAGTCGCATGGTATAGGGCGCCTTGCCACGGCTCGAGCGGCTTCCTCCGTCGAGGTTCGAGTTCTCCCTCGGGCATGGGTGTGTGTGTCGACTTTTATGTATTTCCGTTGTCGTAACTTCTGTCCACCATCAAGATTTTTTTTTCTATTTTTGCATTCAAAGTTATGCTATATATTTGTCGTTTTTTGTAAGTTTCCTTGTATCACTTGCTACTGTACAAGCTGTCCATATTTGTTTCTCCGACATGCCTGTCTTGCTACTTACGCCTGCAAAAACGATTGATTATGATGTAAATGAACCAACAATCGGAGTGAAAGCGAACTCTAGTGTGAATTAGGTAAAACATATTGTTCATTACGAATTTGAAACAATTTTCATTGTGAAGGAAATGAGTCGTATGTGAAATAACAAATGAATCATGATTTAAACAGAATGTTCATGTTCCTCATTTTAACTGAACAGTTTAACAAAAGTAATGAGTTTTTATCACAATTGTAGCCACCTCTACATGTCGACAATCGATGGATTTTACTTTTCTAACTGGCAAAATGCTGATTATCTCAATTTTCAGTACTGTGCTGATATGTTTACCTTAGTCTACATCTTACATTTATCTCTGCCGCACCCTAGCTATAAACGAAAATATTTTGACCACTTGCTTAATAGTGTGTTGGTACAACCTTAGAATGCAATACAGTAGCGACTCTGCGTGACAGGAATTCACCAAGTTCTTGGTAGGTTCCAGGAGGTAGGTTGCATTTTCGGGAGGTAGGATTTAACTTTCAACAACGTGAGTGAGTGGTTGGTTGTAACAACCTAGCCGTTCATTTGAGTGTTGTAGTTAGCTAGCCCTCCGCTACTAGCGTGGGTTTTGACACACGATACGAGCGCGGGGTGCAAATGTACAAAGCAACTTTTTTGTGAAAAATACATTTCTTATGTATTTCATTATTTTTGGTACGTCTTTTGCGATGTATGAGTACATTTGTTACTAATACATTACAAACGATGGAAAGAATTAAACATTTAATATTTTAAACGGAAAAAGAGTTTTTCTCACTCAACCCATTTATTACTCACTATGTGCTACATTGCACAAGAAGTAATGAAAGTATTAAAATTAATTGTCATGAAAAAGCTCACAATACACAAAAAAGTAATCACAGTAGATATGTAAAACAAGAAATCACGTACAATTCTTACAAACAACGCTACTTGTCGAATGTTCAACACACACCCATTCCTTACACTTTGCACACAGTCTTCGTGTTGATTTATTTCTTGATATGCTGAATATTTTGCAAGTCCTTTGACCTCTTTTTTTATTTTAACTATTTCCATTTTTCTCCTGAGTCCTCTCCAAACAACATCAGTGCTCGAATTTGTACGTGTCTGGGTAGTAAGGACTGTTTCATTCGTTCATGACGCAGCTCTTTCACCGTTTGACAACAAATTTTATCAAGGAAATCAGCTCGTTTCACTTTGACACAGTTTTGGTTTTTGATATTTAAAATATAGTAAAAAATTGCTCTTGGCAATCTTTTAGTAGTTCTTGCTGTATCATAATTTTAACGAAGTTAATCGAGTACGTCAACTCCAACTTTTGTGCTATTGTAGAATGTAACAATCTCTGATTTGTTTTTTAAACTGGTGGACTCTTCAATCGCTGCATCATTGTGCATACTTGAGAATAAAATTACTGCTTTCCTTTTCATTTCGCTGTAGGGTACAAGAGTCGCATTATGTCTAAAGCCGAAAACAGAAGTGTTGATTCCTCGAGTTTTTCTGGGTAAGAATGTCTGAGATTTTTCTTTTTTGTGGTGTCTGATTGTTGCAACATGACTTGACTTTTTCTCAAGCAGTTCTTAAAGCAGAGGTTAGCTAGTAAACCAATTATCGCCCGTGATGTTACGTCCTGTGCCTAAAATTGGTTTCGCAGTTCTCATGACGACCTCCTTTCCTGCACTGCTTACATCAAAAGGCCTAACCTGCTGTTTTCCACAAGAAATTTCCATATTCACAGTATACATTATTTTACAATCGACTAATGCAAACACCTTCAGGCCATAACGAGCAGTTTTACTGGGTATAAACTGTCTGAACGGACATCGTCCAAGAAAACTAACCAGCTGCTCATCAATTGTGAGGTACTCCCCACGAGTATAGTACTCTCCAACACAAAATCCAAAAATTTTTCTTATTGGTGCGAATTTGTCGAGCTCTTCCTCTCATTCCTGGTGCTTACGACCCCAAATCTGAGGCAACGAAGCAAGAAATGAAATCTATTCTGCGACAAAGTCAAATATACTCTTTCAAAACCACTGCCTTTCTCATTATCCCATATTTCGGAAGTAATCAACTTGGAAGACCTTAGCATACTAGAGAATAAAAGTATACCAAGAAGGGCAGGCATTTGACACTGATCTGTAAATTTTGCGTCTCGTTCTATAGAAAATTTATGCCTGATTGTTTCTGTATAAATACTGGAACTTTTCACGATCAACTGTATTATTCTGTCCTCAATAATCGAGGTAATGCAAGCGCTTTCAGATTTTGCATTTTTTGCCTCTCTTTTTCGATCAGGAACACGAAGAACGATATTGCTGGATTTTGTTTTAACATTAGGACGAGGCGGTACTTTATCATATTTTATTTTATCTTTTCCAAAATAAAAATCAGATTCTTCACTTGATTTCTTGAAGTTCTCTTCCTTATCGACAACACCTACTTCCGATTTTTCTTCACTTGCCTTCTTGAAGCTCTCTTCCAAGTCCACATTGTCTTCTTCCGATTCTTCCACGACATTGTTTCCAGTTTGCTACTCTGGTCGATCATCATCCTCGCTTCTATATCCATCGCAAAGATGAGAATCACAATCGGAAGGCTCATCAGTCTGCAGTTCTTCCTCTAGCAATTGCATCCAATTCTTTTTTGCATCCAATTCCTTTCATCAGAAGTGCGATCTGCTATTATACCTAAATAATAACGATAAATTAATACTACAATAGCAATCCAAGGATATTTCAAGTATAATGGAATTTAAAATTTTTGCATACCAAATGAAATATATGCTGGTACTTTGATACTCGCATGGAGTACACGTGTCCGCCAAACATGACAGGGAACATTCAAGACCCTCGTATGAGAAGATCCGTGCAGCACGGTGCACGCCGCTTACTGTAGGTACGGGTTAGAAAAAGAACGCCAGACTTTGAGAATCTTAGCCCCTCCAGTCTTGCCAACAATAGGGAAATAAGGTTTAGAACAGTGGAGTACATTTGTACTTCGCGGGAGTAACCGAGGGCTAGACATGTACACATCAGACGCACGTCGCTCGAGTTCCGTTTCCTCACGTTGCGCCTTCTAGAATTCCGATCTTTCATGGTCGTGGTACTCATGATGATTTGGTTCTGAGAATCTGTCACGGGGGATGTGTGCGTCTACTTTTCAGGATTATGTAGCTTTTAAGGGGTACTAGAAATTTTTGTGTGTTGCAGTGGTTGATGCAATCGCAGATATATCTTGCTACACACAATCAATTTAATGATAGTAATCTGTTCTAAAATGTTATACGCAGTGTTGCACAATGGAGTATACGAGCTTAAAATCTGCGCGTCTCACTTGTGACGTCATTAAAGACACTGTAAACTAGTGGATCCACCATCTTCCGTAAAGTTACAGTGAAATCTGGCATATCAGTGGCCATGAAGGGCAACGCTGGAATTCTAGGTTTTGCAACAACCTTCGTGGCCAGGAAGCTGTACCTAGCAGTACCACGAGACGCTACCACCACATAGGCACATCGATCGCTAGGTGCCTTCGTCGTTCCGAACAGCCACGTCCAGATGACGCTCACCAATTTGGAGATTACCTTCTACCTCCATCGCCACGTCCATCAGCGCGTCACATTTTGCTGCATATAATGTCGCCAGTGATCAGAGAGAGCGTTGTGAACCGCGGACACTTCAGTTTCCCCTTGTTCTGACACAGGCGATGATCCATCCCCAAACAGGCACGGAAGGAGGCGGTGCCAAACACTAATTTCATGCAGTGTATGTAGTTCCTAAGGGCCAGAATTTCCTACAATTACGCTATAGCACATAGTTCCGTGAGTTGTAGTCAGAAGGTAATAGATCCGACTTTGCAGTCACTATTTCCAGAATAATACTAAGAGCCAAGGATGAGTGTCTCCACAATACATTTAGTCGTAGTGACATCGTCGTCGATTGCCAGGAGATATCAACTTGTTTTTAATTTCATTGTATTGGATACAGGACAATCCACCTGTGTAACTGAGTAGTTAGTGTAGATAGCTGCTTCGTGAAGGACACATGTTCAACACTTAGTACTGCCAAGGATTTTTCTTGGTGGGAGGATTGGACCACTGGGTACTCAATCTCGATATGCCGACCTAGAACACACCAGATTGAGAGGCAGAGACTTCAAGGTATGAACGTCGACAACGGCTGGAAGATCGGTGCGCTGACCCCATGCCCCTCGATACTGTATCTCTATGACGCCACTTGAAAAGAAGATGAGACTGGGGCTATTCCACATCGCTTTGTCTTCAGTTCCTGATCGTAGAGTTTCCTTTTTTAGGTGCAGAACATCAGGTGCCATGTCTCAAACTGTTACCAAAGTTAAGTACAGCTACGTATCGTAACTATTGTTAAATACTGTGGGATATTTCTTATTGTGTTGCCACATTTCTGTTCTAGTGTTACCCTATCAAGTAAGGGTTACATATATTTACCTAGCGTTCGTACTAGTAGATTTAACTAGCGTCCATACTACCATCTTTCCAATGAACTGTATTAGATATGCAGAGCGATAGCTGAGCCTGCAGAGGTTTACGGGAAGTTTATTTTTAATGGTCGTTATGACGTTTTACTGATTCGTTGTAGAGAAGATACCAAACATATTTTCTCAGATAATAACACGGACTCGAAAACAGCGCTATAAAATTTTTATAGGGAATGGCCACAATACGAGTATCTGAGACACAGAAAACGTCATTGTTTAACACCTCAAGAATTGATCTAATAAGCCGACTCTAAATATCCGTCATTGGTATCTGAACTAGCGTGTCGCAACTCTTCTGAAAACACAAATCTAATCGCCAGAGTCTGCACCATATTCGATGCAATAGGCATAGCAGGTACAGCTCAATTCATCTAAATATACCATGGGAAACAATTTCGGCAATTTCAGTGGAAAGAATACCGTGCAAGCGTATTAAATATACTGCAGTTTTAGTTGTGTGTAATGGAAAGAGAGGACTAGAGAAATCCCCGTATGAGTCATAGCGTTCCAGAAGCGCCCCAGATATCATAGATAGTTGACGACCAGTTGAAGAGACACAGAGACAGTTCCATGAAAAACTAAATCCAAAGATGGTCATTTTGTTATAATTACTAAATATACGGCAGTAGTCTGGAAAGATTACATCCCAAACTAGTCTACAGAGATATATTGAAACTTCTAGCAGTTCAGGAGACCAACCAAAGAATATATCTGCTGGAAGATAACAGGCCACAGTCTATAATAGAACGTTTCGACAGCACAGAATTACAAAAAGGCAACTCTCCATCCAAAAATCTAACGAAAAAAAAATCATAGGATGAGTGTGTGTGTGTGTGTGTATGTGTGTGTGTGTGAGAGAGAGAGAGAGAGAGAGAGAGAGAGAGAGAGAGAGAGAGCGTTTGGGTTCTGGCTTTGCTCTACAGGAGCAGAAGAGATTTCACAGCTGGACCGATGACTCTGAACACATCGCTATCTTATGCCACTTACAAACAAAATTGATTTGGGTATGACGTCATTTCAAGTGAAGCTAACGTAATTTTTTTCCTAAATTATACATATTCTCGGTGGAATTTTCGAGCAGTTCCGCTGCATGCCTACCAAATTTTATTATTATGCTGATATTGGCTTGAGACAGGTGTACAAAGCACAAGTATGCAAGAGTGGCATCTTAGGTATTGTGTCCACCACCATCTTGTTTCTTTTTAAATTTCCTGCCACATTCACATGGAATTTTTCGGCGAATGCTGCTCTGGCCAGTTGCAAAAAGATGAGCTTTGTGCTTGAAACAGTACCACATGAGACCAACCAATGAGAGATGAGGAAACGATCCTCGATGTCTTAATTCCTAATCATAATGCGATACGCTACGCAATAGTAAGATTTAAGCCATACAGCACAACATTAGACTGCACTATAGCACCATATATCTACTTGAGATTAGGCAGTTCCGGTATGTAGGGGCTGGTGATTTGTGAGTGCGCACCTGGTGCCAGATAAATTTCCAGATTTTCTTTTTTAATGAACACACCATCCTTTGACTTTATTATTGTTTATTTAATTAAGACTCAGGTTTCGGCCATTAACATATATTGCAGGACATCAAGCTCAAAATTGACCACAAATTAGGGAAAATGTTGGCTCCCCCCGAAATGCCACTTGAAAATGGCATAAAATGCTCATACCTGGGTATTAATTAAATAAATAGTAATACATTCAAACGGCGGTGTGTTCATATAAAAATTTTTGTTCACTGTTGGGCAGCAACACCAAAAACTGTTTAGTTACCGATCTGTTCAATGGGATTCACACAAAGGGAGTCTGGTGGCTATCATGCTCGTCTGTCTCTCTGTAACACGGATTTTGTCTTGCTGGATGATACCACTGTTGCGGCCATATGTAGCAAGCGTTGCCTCACTCAGTGAAGAATGGCAAAACAGAGGCACGCCGACAACCGATATGTTGCGAAGTAAGCGGGCACAGATAGCCTTGCTCACAGCAGCAGTCTACCAACAGGCTGACACAAGAACGCACACAGACCGAGCGCCGAGCGAAGGCTGGAGAGTGCTGAGTAAGGGGAAGTGAGGCCAGCACGCTAAGGTATGCTGCAATATACTGTGGAAGTAATAACAAGAAGCTGCCACCGAGGGTAAAAAACGTCCTGCTGCCAGATGTAAATAGTGGAACGCAGGCAGCAACAGACAGAAGCCATTGGGAAGTAGTTCGGATCTGAGGACGGACGTTGTCCTTGTCCGAATGTTCAATCTTCGTAGGTGACGATTCCGGAAGTCTGTCCCAGCTCGCAGAAGTGATCTGTCCGCCGCCAGATGTCAACCTCAGCTCTGGAGGTCGGCCCGAGTTCGGTCGGCACCATGGCTGACTAATCACAGCGAGAATTTCCAGCAAGGCTTGCCACAGCGCGGTCTTGGTGGCGGACGCCGCCAGGGACTGACGCCAGGACTTCATTGCAACCTGGCCCCACGGTGCGTGGTCCGTCCATGACGGGACCTCGCGGACATCGCGACTGATGGCTTCCCAGCCGCCGGTGCAGCAGGTGTGAGCATCTGACCTCACGGCGACGAGGCTCCGTGGCCGTTCCCATACTGGAGAGCCAAACGCCGATGAGTCCATCTCAACCACAGGGCATCCTGGCTTCAGTGGAGCAGTGAAGACCAGAGGTTCCCGATTGCGAACAGCGGTTCACGTTGCGCGCATTGTCGGAGAATCGACACAGCAGCAGCCAAGCAGAGGGATCCGCAGGGTTGGGTAGGGGCGACGAGGGATAAATTGTAAAGAAAGTTCAATAAATAATTGTAAAACTCCAGGCCGTCTCAGTCTTTGGCGCAGCCACTGTATCTGCTGCTAACAAGTCGTGCAGAAGTCGTAACACCACCGCCGTCTGGGTGAAGGGATGCATATGGTCAGTAAATGTTTGCTTAGTCCACAGCTGTCGTAGTGATTTAAGGTTCCACGGAAGCCCATGTAACTGTCCCGCACAACATAATACTGCACCCAGTGGCCTATGACTGTGGCGGAGGGCATGTTTAGCGAAAGCGTTCGCCTGGCTGAAGGAGCAATTCGAACAAGACTAACGATCACATGTAAGAAGAAATGTGTTTCATCCCCACTCAGGCGACACGTTTTAATTGATCTAAGCTACAATCTTGATGGTCGTGTTCATGGTGCGATAATGTTTCACGGTTTCGTCGGGTCGAAATGTGAATACATAAGGCTTGTCTGCTTCGGAGCCCCATTTCAACAATCTGCTCTGATCAGTTTGCTCCGAAACACTTGTACCAGCACCAGAATTGCACTCTGTCGTGAAATGTAACTGAGATCGCCGTCTCTCGTGCTTCATTGGCTGGGAAAGTCTCTGACCTTCACATCCCATCCTGAGAAGTCAAAGATCAAAACCTTGTCGACTACTCGTGGTTTCACTATCTCTCAACAGCATTCCATAGACGCCCACAATAGAGACACAGGAACAGCCGAACAGCTGCACCGCTTCTGACTTGGTCGTTCCCCAGCGATGAGCTATATAAACGAGCCCGACGTCCCAGTCTGTTATGTCAGTGGAATTCCTATTTCCCGGCCCGTATTGTCGACAGAATGTTACCTCATGTTATGTCTTTGCATTTACATGGTTTCCTTGCCGCATCAATGGCCTGCGACTCCCCTAGGAGATATTCATTCTCGCGGTCGACAATAGTCACCCGTATGTGTGGAGCAACTGTTCACCCATTACTATTATTAGCCGGTCTGTGGACACCTTTCGGGAAAACGGGATATAACCTAAAAAGTGATTTCATCGTGGCGCCAAAGGGTAAACCAGTATTACTAAATGGCATCATGTGTTAGTAGCCCGACGTTTCTCATGATTGCACCTAAGTTAGCTGGCTGGCTAAGTAATGTTAGTAAGAGTCTTTAGCTATCACTCAATTTATCATATAACATAAGAAATTTGAGTTATATGCGTAACCCAAATTGACATCGATTTCTTCTAGATTCTTACAACATATTTTGAGATCGAACATAATGACGTATCGCGGTAATGACCTCCAGAACGGGTTCAACCAGAACGGATTCGGGTAAATATTAGACATGTGAAACTCAACTCACTCTTTCCTCACGTAATACACCGGAAGCTTAGGATCAAGGTGTAGATTTCCGAAAAGCACTTTACTCAGTATCACATGTACGCTCACTGTCCAAATTATAATTATATAGGGTGTAAAGCGCAAATTGTGATTGCACTCAGGACTGTTTTAGGATAGGGAAGACGAAGCATGTTATTTTGGATGGAGAAGCCTGCTCGAACTCTTGCTGTTCATGTTGTGTACCAGTAACCTTTCAGGCACTATTAACAGTACCTCAGACTTCTTGTAGATGATACAGCTATATATAATGAAGTACTTTAGGAAAGCAGCTGCATAAATAATCAGCCAGATATTGCCAAGATTTCAAAGAGGTACAAAGCCTGGCTACTTTGTTTAAATGTTCAAAAATGTAATACTGTGCACTTCTCGAAACGGAGAAAATACCAGTTCGTCACATCTGGAATAAGGCTCATAATATGCCTGGATATAACACTCTGTACGGATACGAAATGTAATTTTCACATAGACTCAGTTATAGATAAAGTAGGTGGTAATATGCCGTTTATTGGTTGAATATTTGGGAAATGCGATTATTCTACAAAGGACATTGCTTACGAATCACTAGCTTTACCCACCAGTCTGAAATACTGCTTAAGTGTGTGAGAACCATACCGAATAGGCCTAACAGGGGAGACTTAAAGTATATTGAGAAGGGCGGCACGAATGGTCTCTGGGCCCTTGGTCCAGGATTAGAGAGTCACAGAGATTCTGAAAAAACTGCACTGGCAGACTCTTGAAGTAACACTGCGTAAGTTTCAAGAACCGGCTTTAAATGATGACTAAAAATATATATTACAGCTCGCTATGTATCGCACACATAGAGATCATTAGGAATAGATTCGATTAATTACAGCACGATCACAGGCATTTAAACCGTGGTTCTTCCTTCACTCCATATGTTAGAGGAACAGGAAGGATCCCTAATAACAGGGAAATAACAGTCGTTTGTAGGGTACAGATGTGGATGCACGCAATCATCTGTTGAACTGTAGATAGTCCTAAGAGATAAAGAAACAATTTGAGGAATGTTTATATCGAATTCAAAATCTCTTAAAGATTGCTGCTGCTAGAATGTCTGAACGTCATGCATGCTTGTACGTCCTCGATTCAGCTGCACTTGGTGCTCAGTGCTTGTACTTCTGTCTCCAGGTACCGAACTTGTATTCCGTAATTGGCTGTCTGTTAACTCCAGTCGCCTCATTTAATAACAATATTACATTATTGATCCAACGAATTTTTACTAGCTTATTTTGACAAGCTTATTGTAAGGCGATACAAGTGATATGAATTTAAAGTACGTTGTCCATACGCCGTTATGATGAATTATGAAGAGTATTACCTGCTCCTCAGAAATGTAAGCGGGCCATAAGAAGTCCTTCAGTATTGAAGCACGTGTGACAGCACTCTGAGAGAATCGTTAATTAGGTTCAGATTTCATGTTTTGCACAACTAATCATTCAGAATTTCTTTTCCTTCGTTACACAGTGGCATGTGGTTATTTTCGGACAAAACTCTGTTTACGTATATGGTGTTGCACGCATTTTCTCTGCACATTTTACAACAAAGCAAATAGAATACATTCTCATTTTACCATTAGCATTGGTACTTAAGAAATGTAAAGAACAAACACAACCTTAAGGGTGAAAATTGATACAAAGGCACTTATCGTCTCTGACATAACTAAAATGTCATCGGCAAACCTCAAAAGTCTTAATTTCTTGTCCCTGAACTTTAATTCCTGCTCCAAATTTTTCTATGGTTCTCTTTACAGCTTGTTCAACGGTAATACTGAATATTTTCGAGGGTAGTTTGCAACACCGTCTCACTCCCTTTTCTACCCGGCCTCCATTTCATGCTACTCAAGTCTTATAATTGACATCTGTTTTCTGTACACGTTGTAAATAGCATTTTGTTCCCTCTATTTTACCCCTGATAAATGCAGCATTTAAAATAGAGCACTACAGTCAACTTTGTAAAGCGCTTTCTCTGGGTCCACAAACGCTATAAATGTATGTTTGCCTTTCCTTAACCTGTCTCTTAAGGTAAGTCGTAGGGACAGTATTGCCGCCCACGTCCCTACTTTTATCTACAGTCCAACTGATCTTCCCTGAGCTCTGCTTCTACCAGTTCTTCCGCTTTTCTGCTATGAATTCGTTTTTGTATGTTGCAGTGATGACTTATGAAACTGATTGATCGGTAATTTTTAAACTCTTGTCAGCAACTGCTTTCCTTTGAATTTGAATTACTACATTCTTCTTGAAGTCTGAAGATATTTCGCCTGTCTCATGCGTATCCACGGCAGATGGAAGAGTTTTATCATGGTTGGCTGTCCCAAGGCTATCACTAGTTCAGATGAACTATCGTCTACTTTGGGGCCTTGTTTCGACTTTGATCTCTCACAGCTTTGTCATATTCTTCTCGCAGTATGATATCTCCCATCTCATCTTCTTCTACACCCACTTCCCCGTCTATAGTATTGCATTCATGTTAATCGTCCATGTATAGACTCTCCATTCACTCCTTCCACCTTTCAGCCTTCAGTTCTTTGTTTAGGACTGGTTTGCCATCTGAGATCTTGATATTCATAGACCAAATTCTCTTTTCCCTAAAGGCCCCTTTGATTTTCATGTAGGTCGTATCCATCTTTCCTCTAGTAAAATATGCTTCTGATGGCTTACATTTGTCCTCTAGCCATTCCTGCTTAGCAGTTTTGCTCTTCCTGCCCATCTCGTTTTCCAAACATTTGTTTCCCCTTTCGACTGTTTCTTTTGCTGCATTTTTAAATTTTCGGCGTTCATCAGTTAAACTCAACATCTCTTGTGTTATTGAAGAATACCTACTACGCCTTGTTTTCTTTTATCTACTCCTTCACTATTGTGGCCTTCACTATTTCATCTTCTAAAGCTACCCATTCGTCTTCTACTATATTCCTTTCCTCTGTTCTACACAAGCGTCATCTAATGCTCCTTCGGAAGCTCTCAACAATCTCTGGTTCTTTCGAATCATTCAGGTCACATCCACTCAATTTCCTAAATTTTTCCAGTTTCTTTAGTTTTCATCTACTGTTCGTAACCAATAAAATGCGGTCAGGGTCTACATGTGCCTTTGGAAGTACCTTACGATTTAAAATTTGGTTCCTAAATCTCTGTCTAACCGGTATATAATCAATCTGGTACCTTGCGGTGTCTTCAGATCTCTTCCATGCGTACAACTTTCTCTTATGATTGTAAACCAAGTGTTGGCGATGATTAAATTATACTTTGTGGAAAATTCCACCAGGCGGCTTCCTCATTCATTCCTTTCCCCCCAGGCCATATTCACCTACTAATATTCCTTCTCTTCCTGTTCCTACTATCGAATTCCTGTCCACCATCACGATTAAATTTCCGTATCCTTTAACCATCGGAATAGTTTCCTTCACCTCATCATACATTTGTTCAGTGTCATCATCATCTGCGGAGCTAGTTGGCACGTAAACTTGCGCTACTGCAATAGGAGTGGGCTTCATGTCTATCTTGGCTACGAACATGCGTTCACTGTGCTGTTTATAGTAGCTTACCCGCATACCCCGATGTTACTGTGTTGTAACAGTAAATTATCATCGTCAGGTAACTCATACCTACGATCCAATTCAATTTCAAGCATTCCTGTATAAGGTCCAACTTCATTTTGAGGTGCACACATGCTATGCTAGACGCGCCTTTAGCACAAAATGTTGACCACATCTTTTGCTGCCACCGCTAAAGGTTCTACTCGTCTGAGACTGCTCTTATTGATGGAGATGATGTCAGTAATACTGAAAGCCATCGGGCACATCCACGTTAAACTTCTTTTCATCACTGAAAGTTACTTTGTTCCTTTTTACGGTCCCCGACATATCTTCCGTAAACTTCAGGCGAGCCTCCTAATGTGCATTGTTTAAAATTGGCTTATGGAGTCGTTTATTGAATGCCAGATTCGTGTCTTGAGCCAGAAATTGTCTTACTCGCCGGGAAGTGACTGATAACTGCAAATTTGTGACTATTTGAGAGGAACAAAAGCCGCTGATTTTTACTTTGCACAGGATGAAACGCGTATTTGATCCCGATAATTTTCATGTCCGGCCACATTTGACATTTTTACCGTAATGTACACAGAATCTGACAAAGTTATCAGTAACACAACTGGGACGCCATAATTTCCTTGCAATCCAGCGAATATACTGTCCTTCTTCCTTGTACGGGTTAATACTTGCTTGCTCTTTACGCAATAGTGGCTTTCCACGTGGCATTCTCACGTTAATTGGCATGTGACGTTAGCAGACGCACTTCCAGATTG
Organism: Schistocerca gregaria; assembly: GCF_023897955.1. Classification (NCBI taxonomy): domain Eukaryota; kingdom Metazoa; phylum Arthropoda; class Insecta; order Orthoptera; family Acrididae; genus Schistocerca; species Schistocerca gregaria. The sequence goes on along the minus strand of NC_064920.1, from coordinate 284,358,652 downwards.
TAACTGTAGCAAACTGTTGACATTCACCACTGTGCTCCTCATCTAACGGACCTGCCTTTATACTAAACTCCTCCCCTACCTACCCGAAAGACCGAATTTTCTTAATTTTATCAGTACTCAGTATAATTCTAATGGTGATATGAGTATGTATTTTGTTTAATTTGCTGTAAACTGAATGGGAAAAATTCGCGCAATATTAAATACGTAAATAAACATGACTTTCAAAAATAGTAACTTGCCTTTATACGAATTTCCACCACTGTACTTTGTTGTATGGGTCGTCAGTCAGTAAGAACAGTGTTCTTAATGAATTTTGAAAGTACGCTAAGAGAGTTAACATTTCGCCACGTCAAGGCAGCGAGAGCAAGCGTAGCATCAGCCCGCAGACTTTAATCCTCCCGGCTGCACTATTTCCTCGTCTGCCACAGGGCAGCTCTCATTAGCTCTAAGACCTCTTTTTGCTAGACGTCCGATTCCAGTGTTGTAACAGGGTCGCTAGAACTTTAATTAAGGCTCTGATCCGCTTGCGTTCTCATCCTTTCTTCCTTCTCGTCTTTGTTCTAGATGTCGTGTGCGGTAGAAGGGCTACATCACCTGAAGATGATGTCTGGCAGTTACTACAACACACACACACACACACAAATTGTTAGTAATTTATTAAAACTTGAGCATCGCAATTACTTAATTTCGGAAACTGTTAGAATCACCACAAGTGACATTTATTTAACGCTGTGGTTGACACTTATAACACTTAGCACCACCTTCATTGTAGAATGGAAGTTTCACTTTAGAATAAATCTGTCTGTGGCGTGATACAAACCTCCGAATAACTGTTACACTAGCACACAGGCGTTTCTTTGGATAAGGTGATAGGGTCGTTCAAATGGCTCTGAGCACTGTGGGACTTAACTTCTGAGGTCATCAGTCCCCTAGAACTTAGAAGTACTTCAACCTAACTAGCCTAAGGACATCATACACATGGATGCCCGAGGCAGGATTCGAACCTGCGACCGTAGCAGTTGCGCGGTTCCGGACTGAAGCGCCTAGAACCGGTCGGCGACAAAGGCTGGCGATAGGGCCGTTGTAAGCGATGATTAAAATTGGTCGCTGATTACATGGAGACTAAAGGATTACTTAGGAGGCTCAGCGGTGTTGGTTCGAACATTAATAACTTTCCGGCTGTGGTGGCGTAAGGAGACAGATGGAGGCGTGTCTACGATCACGTCTCCGATTCTCTGATGTGTCTGGCGGCGACTGTCTTTACTTGTGGTGCCCTCTGGAGGTAACTATATTACCATGTCACTTCGTTCCTCAAGCGACATTTCATGAGATTTATTGCCACTCGTTGCTCATTCTGTCCCACTTCGCCAGCTGTGGTGGCCGAGTGGTTCTAGGCGCTACAATCTGGAACCACGCGACCGCTACGGTCGCAGGTTCGAGTCCTGCCTCGGGCATGGATATGTGTGATGTCCTAAGGTTAGTTAGGTTCAAGTAATTCTAAGTTCTAGGGGACTGATAACCTCAGAAGTCAAGTCTCATATTGCTCAGAGCCATTATTTTGTCCCACTTCTTTAAACCATTCCCCAAGGTCATGTTTCGATTTACGATTGTCAGTTACATATACAAGAAAGAAAATCCATAAGAAGGTCTTTGGTTTATAATGTCTGGAAAGAAGGTTCAGTATCTTCAGATCGGTATGAATCGCCTTCTTTGTTAGTTGTAAGCGTTACACCTTTAGAACAGTTGCGATGCTTTCCTTCCAGAATCTTGTGATAGCCTGAACTTAAATTAATAGGCTTTAGATTTCCTACTCCTTTCTACTTCTGAACATCTGAGATTATCTAGTCTCTTACACCCACCCATTAATATGTGAACAGCTGTGTTTCTTGAGAGACGCTGTTACACTATATATTAATTTGCCCTAATTTAATAGTGATAATACAGTAAATAGTTTTAAGGAAATATAATACCAGTTTATTTCTATCTATTATTTTTTCAGCCTAATTGTCACTTGTCTATCGACAATCATTAATGAAATCTTTGTTATCCAGATTACTGATGATGTAGTAATTATAGTGTCACCACCAGCGGATATGATTTCTAAATAGACTTCTCTTTTTTAAATGTTCCATACAAAGGAAATCCATGACTTCCATTTGTCGGAAATATTTTCATATCACATAATATCCGCTAATAAAATATTAAGGCACTCTGTGTGTCCATTTGCAAACATTAATTTAAGTGTAATATGCATTTACGTACATTACTAGATATATAAACAGCGCATTCAAAGTTCGAAACGTTAATACGTCATCTCACCTCTATAAGTATGCAGCTGACAGTTTAAATTGAAATAAAGTTGTAATGAAGGAAGGGGTATTAGGGCTTATGGTACCATGAGGGGAAGAACAGTAGAGGCTGAAACTCCGTTGTGCCATACCACAAAAATCTGAAATATTTTGACAGATGTAATTAACAGTACATCTACCCCCGAATAGCCCATAAGCTATAAGACGCAGTCCTGAGTAAAGAAGAATTTTCTGACAGAAACCATCCTATCCGAAACCTTAACAGTAGGACATCCAGCGGATGCAATGCGAAACTGGAGTCACGACGAGGGGCGGTGGAGAAAGCCGCCCTTGTCTTTGCTTTTATCGACGATCCTTTGGAAAGTCCTTCTGCAGGAAAATGGCTGGCGATGGCAATAGAGATCCGGTAGAAACCAACTCAAAACATTATAGCCAACTGTGTTAAAACACACGTGAAAGAAACCAGTTTGTCTCAGCATTACACAGAAGAAGTTAAACTCAACCCTAAGAAAAGAACGATACCATTGATAGGCACTTCGGTCTGGAACCTCGCGACCGCTCCGGTCGCAGGTCCGAATCCTGCCTCGATCATGGGTGTGTGTGATGTCATTAGGTTAGTTAGGTTTAAGTAGTTCTTAGTTTTAGCTGACTGATGACCTCAGATGTTAAGTCTCATAGTGCTCAGAGCCATTTTAACCATTGATAGGCTACAGAAACTCTAGTTGGTGGAGCTATAACAAGTACAAATACTCTGACTTGCCAGAAAGAAAACACTGTGGATATCAGCTTTGATACAGCAAAATGTAGACAGAAAAATTCGCACTTCTCTTGCAGCATATCGTCAAGTGTAGGAGCAAGGCGACACTCGCTGCGCTGAGATTATTGCGAGACCAGTTATGTGGACACCTGTTCACAGGCTAGTCTTAACTCCTAAAGAGTTACGCTGCAAGGTTTCCCAGTACGGAGTGTTGCAATGAGCACTGACATGTAATGCTTGAGAGCAATTTCAGGGCAACGACGTACTCACTATTCCAGTCAAATCGCGTGTACCATGCCAGTTAATTTGGCTTGGGAATAATTAGGAGTCTCGGTTTCACCGAAGACGTATGAAATGTATCAGACTGGTGTTTAACAGTCGAGAGAGATTTGGAAGAGACTCTCAAGTCACAGCTCGCTCCGACAGCAGCCATTGCCCTCTACAACGAAAGGTAAACACGGGCGCTCGTGCTACGCCAGCAAGTGATATTCAATTGACACTCAGAACTGCGGTCATCTCCGTCCCTCCCATTTTTTCCATACACTCAGCCATGCCATGTAGTTAAATATATTCATGACTGCCGGGCTTCATTTAATCAGAAACGCGAGATATCTTATTTAACGGAAAGAACTGATCGGCTACTAAAGAGTGCTTTATACTCTGTAGTTATTGAAGCGTTTTAACTCTGCAGTTCTGTCTGCAGTGATATTTACGTGTCCTATACAAGCCCCCATTTACATTTTGATATTTTCATTTTAGTTTAATTGATTTCTCTGGCACCAATTGTATTTAATTATTTTCTATTTTATCGCCCTCCCCAGACATGGTCATCAAACATCTTACTATTAAAGAACCTTCGAATAGTTACGAATTTCGCTTCAAAGTTGTGAACACCCAATATCAATATTTTACCATCCTGTACTTCTAATGACTATAGTTTCTATGTCATATAGTCACACTTAGAGTAAAAATAAACCTTAACAACGAAAATCTAAGATTTTCATTTTTGATAACATATAGTTACACCTGAACACCATACACTGATTTCTCTTAACGGTAACGTTTCCTTTACAGGGAGGGTAGTGGAACCTACAGTGAGATCATTGTCTGATTCCATCAATGTCCATATTACTGCACTCTTCTGAACTCTGCATGCTGAACTGGTTCCTTCTTTCCTTGTAGGCCGTAGGTTCAACACAAATTCATAACACTCACAGAGCGTCCTTCCGCAACTGTGGTAGGAAGATTGACCAGAACAAGAGTCACACATGTTAGAAAATAGCATCCATCCAGGATGGTAGAATACCATGGTAAGGTGGTCGACCATATGTAATTAGTAAGACAGAGAACTATCCTCTAAAAATTCTTCGTAATAAATTTTTTTCTGTTTTGTCAACCATTGGTAAATATCAATGTCTACTGACAAGTCAGTAGGGAGAGTCATATGCAGTATCCTCATAGTATAGTTGTAACGCCATTATTAGCTTGAAGGGGAACCACTCGTGAAAATGACAAAAAAATTGCAAAAAATTTTCTTCGTCTATAGAAAACAGCATTTCATGGTGATTTTTTTAAAATGTATGGTTTATGTGCATTATCATTTTCCGTTCGTTCTTACATTGAGGTTGAACATAATGTTGCACAGGGGCCACGCCCATCTGTCAGTTTGAAGTGAGTCGGAATACGTGATGCATCTTTTTGTTCTTCCATTTTTTCCATCGTTAGTTAAGGAATGTTAACACAGGTGAATTCTGGAAGGCACTGACTCCCGGAACCAAAGTACAGGCATATCTAGAAGGCTATGGTTCGAATGTAAACGAAGATCTGAGAATATATGATTTCGGAATTTGATATGCGTGTGGTTTTGTAGTTACTGTGTGTCTACGGCCAGTGCTTCTAGACATAAACTTTTTCTTCCTGAATGTAATAATTACAAGCCTGGAAGTACTGTCAGCAGCGATAATGACGGAAATGTTATTGTGAACCTAAATATGCTGCCAAGACTTTTGAAGAGTGCTGTGAAATGTGAGTACTACAATCGTGAAAATATTGTTGACGCTTCTAAGGATATTTAAGGAGGAAATGGTCTTTCATGTCGGTTAGTGATTGCCTGAAACTTGTGTAAGATGCACAGTTATATTATGACATCGCCAGTAACTAATAGTCGACATTACATTGTAAATATTCACTTTGCTTATGCAATGCGATATACTGGAAGGGGAAGGAGAGCTGCCCAAACGTTTTGTGCAGTGATGGTTCACAGCTACAATAAATTAGTACATAATGCTTTATGTGATGTAAGTAAACATTCAGTGTAAAGAGCAGCAGAAGAATAAAGAGCCTTGTCTGAGAATACAGACAATGTAGCAGAATTTGATGGAGCTTGGCAGAAGAGAGGTCATACTTCTGTGAATGGGGTAGCAACTGCTACATTTCTTGAAACTGGTGACATACTAGATTAAGAGTGTCCAACAAAGCACTGACAGGGGTGTTCAAGTAAATTTATTGGCAGCCATGTTCGTGTAATGAACTTTGATGGCCCAAGTGGAATCATCGAAAGGAAAAGAGTTCTAAACATTTTTAGAAGATCAGAGGTCAGTCGTGATGTGACTATGTAGGCTACCTTTTGACTGGAGACTGTAAAGGACACACTACTTTTGTTAATTACAGACCTTATCGGGACACACTGATAGAAAAAGTTGATTGTGCTGGGCATGTACAAGAAAGAATGGTAGTTCGGCTGAGAAAATTATATAAAGACTTCAGTGGAGAAAAACCGTCTTATGAAAAGTCAAATTGATTCTTTGACTCAATATTCTGGACTAGCAACAGTGAGAGATATAGGAGATTTGGAGAACATGGGACGAGCTGTTTGGGCAACATGGTTTCAGAGTGTGTCAAAAGATGAAACCCCACAGCACGGTTTGTGTCCAAAAGGGGAAGATTCGTGGTGCAAGTACTGGTTGAGCAATGTTACATGCATACAATATACTCACAAGAATTATTTACCACTTACTGTAATGGGGACAATTAGGGCTATATATGTATCTGTCAAATGAAAATTTATTTACGAAATGTATGCCTGTTCTCTCTCAGAATTCAAATGAAAGCTTCAACAGCTGTACATTGGAGAGAATACACTAAACTGTATTTGTTGGGCTGCTGAACATTGTTATGATGGATGCAATAATAACATTCAATGATAGTGCAATCAATGTTATGAAAAAATTTTACATCCAGACTGGAAGGAATATGGGTTGAGCTCTAACTGCTATTAATAAGCTGCGGTTAACCGAAGCTACAACAGCTGTAGAAGTTGCTACCAAGGACTCAAGGGTAAAGAAAGGAATGAAGAGAAAGAGTATGGAGGATAAAGAAACAGGAGGACAACTGGAGTATGCAGCTGGAATGTTCTAATCGAGCGTAGTGGTAACATAATAAATCTGTAAATCTTCTTTTGCGATTTACCAAAAACTTGAATTTTCATCATTCAGGTACACTTTTCCTAAATAACTGAAGTTAAACTAATAGAATTGGGGATGGATATTTAGAATGTCCTCCTCTACATCCCTTGTCTACTACTTCCTGAAAAATGTATAGCATGATGATGATGTCGGTTATGTTTGAGCTACATTTTTAAATATTTATGTTGTAGTAAAATAAATTACTTGGCTTTTTCCCAGGTAAGCATAAGGGAAGGAAATTGGAGGCAAAAAACACTTATGAGAATGTTGTCTGTAATCTGACTCTTTTTCCCAGCTGTGCAGTCAGTGGTCCCAAAGAAAATGGTACCGCAGTGAAATTCGGTTCCGTTTTTATACTATTATTTATATTGTAGTCAGTACCAAAATATAATAAATATCTCAATAATTTTTTGGGAAATGCTTTGACTAATAACCCTAATTGTGTGTAGGACTTTTGAGCTATCTCTCATTTATAGATCAGTTGCACTATGAGGGTGAGGATAATGCTAATAATCTATCCCGTTCAGGGACGTATCCCATTAAGTTTTTCTTGCAAGTGCACTGGTTGCTGACTCAGTGTTGATCAATTGGTTGGGTTCCTACTGGTAAGTGACGATCGTACATAGTTGTTATTGTGTCAAGGGAATTAGAAACAGTAAGGAAAGTGTGATGGTAATAACGTTACGAAGCGAATAAGGTTGTAAATAAGGTTGTATGATCTCATTATGACACGAAGTAGGGCGCGTCAGTCAAAATTGTGAAGACGGGAATCTGAGAGATTAGCAATGGCAGATAGAGATCTTGACCGAGTAGAGGTAGATACCCAGCAAAATAAGATATGGCAACCACAGGGCAGAACAACAGGCAACACAGTGCTGTTAGAAATAGATCAGGGGCCACATCAGGACGGTAATGCACTACAAGGCGCCGAAAGTCGTGGTCAACATATTACAGAGGTGCAGGAAGATGGGGAATGGCTTGAATACATCGACCCCATGGTACATGTAATAAGACCTCCCTCATAACCCAGTACAGGCAGAAATGTGTCACCACACGGTTTACTGCAGTCAGTCGTGGAAAGACATGAGATTGAGCATGTACACCCATGCTCATAAGTTAAGAATAATGCTTATACATGGTGAGACAACGCTCTGGTGGGTGGTTTGCGGGTTTAAATCACCTCGGGGTATGACCATGCGGTGTATTTGACCTGCGGTCGTCACACGTTGGCTCTGGCAGCAGTCCACATTTGCAGGGGTGTGTTGGTGCATGTCAGAATACGGTGCAGCGAGTAAGTGTGCAGACGTTTTCAGACGTGCGAATGGTGACTGTGTGTTAAAATGGCTCATAGAACAAATATTGAGGACGTTATGAGGGGTAGAATATTAGGGCGACCGGAGGCTGGTCAAACACAGCAGGTCGTAGCACTGGCCCTCCGTGTGCCACAAAGTGTGATTTCAAGATTATTGCAAGGATTGCAGCAGACAGGAAACGTATCCAGGTGCTACAGTACGGGACGTCCACGGTGTAAAACACCACAAGAAGATCGATATCTCACCATCAGTGCCCTTAGACGGCCACGGAGTACTGCAGGTTGTCTTGCTCGGAACCTTACCGCAGCCACTGGAACAGTTGTCTCCAGACACACAGTCTACATATGACTGAACAGACATGGTTCATTCGCCCGAAGATCTGCAATCTGCATTCCACTGACCTCTGGTCACAGGAGAGCCCATAAAGCCTGGTGTCAAGAACACAGTACATGGTCATTCGGACAGTGGTCCCAGGTTATGTTCACGGACGAGTCCAGGTATAGTGTGAACAGTGATTCTCAACCGGTTATTATCTGGCGTGAACCAGGAACCAGATACCAACCCCTTAATGTCTTTGAAAGGGACATGTATGGAGGTCATGGTTTGATTGTGTGGGGTGGGATTATGATTGGTGCACATACACACCTGCATGTATCGGAACGTCATTTTGCACCAGTATGTCCACGTTTTCAGGGATGCAGTGGGTCCCATCTTCCTCCTGATGGATGATAACGCACGTCTCACCGATCTACCATCGTGGAGGAGTACCTTGAAACAGAAGATATCAGGCGAATGGACTGGTTTGCCTGTTCTCCAGACCTAAACTCGTCTGGGTTGTTCTCGGTCGGTGTATCGCTGCACGTCTTCAAACCCATAGGACACTTCAGGAGCTCCGACAGGCATTTGTGCAAGAATGGGAGGCTACACCTGAGCAGCTGCTCGACCACCTGTTCCATAGTGTGCCAACCCGTTGTGCGGCCTGAGTATGTGTGCATCATGATCATATTCCATATTGATGTCGGGGTACATGCACAGGAAACAGTGGCGTTTTGTTGCACTTGTGTTTCCGGACGGTTTTCTCAACTTATAACCAATACCTTGGACCCATTTGTGTCGTGTGTGTTCCCTATGTGCCTATGCTATTAGCGCCAGTTTTGTGTAGTGCCACGTTGTGTGGCACCACATTCTGCAGTTATCCTTAATTTGTGAGCATGAGTGTAGAACGAAGGTCACTGAAAGAAAAGGTTGTAGGATACATTAATTTGTCGGAGGTACTCCAGCAATTAAAACGTAGCATAACGACACAAAATGTGGGGATAGAGAGACACATTCGCGATCAGAATGCAGAAACAACGAAATAACTACGTGAAATAAAAAAAAGACCTCAGAGGTCAAAAAACAATTACATCAGATTGAGGAAGAGGCAAAAGAATCCCGAGATGTAATCGAAAATTTAATAGTGGGTCATACACAGTTAATAAAAGATACTGACAATTTCCCACAGGACGTGCACACATTTCGGGATAACAACAGGCTGAAATAAAAACGTTACTAACAGAACATTAGGTGATGATACTGAAGGTGAACTTGCAAAGATAACCAAACATTTAATGCAGTTACACGCCAGGCAGTGGGCACAGCACGACAAATATTTTAAGATAGTGTGTTGCGAAAACGCATCACAAAAGCACTTCCCAAGACATACGATACTCGTGTCGTAAGAATACAAGCAAAAACAAAGCACCAATTCCAGAAACTCAAGGATGAATTCTTGTAAACTATACAAGAGCGAAGCGATAAAGATCATAAAAGCTCTGAATTTGTAACAACTTTCCGAGTCAATAATGTCACCAGAAAAGCAAGACGTTTCCGCAGGAACAACACAGGATTTTACGCAAATACGATTCCGATAATCGGTGGAAGAGGAATTACATGACATCCAGTGTCTGGTAACAGGACAGGCACGTTTCGATATCTTTGAAGTTCATTCAGCAATACGAAGAAATCGGGTACCACAAGCATAATTTTTTGATTAATTGGGACCACATCATGAAGCAGGAAGGTTAACCACACAAGACATTGAGCCAATACGTGACAGGGAAATGGAAGGGCGGGAAGATTATAGAGTAATGCATTTCGCCACTCCCACTGACCCAATGGAAGAATGTCACTGCGTTCCTTTGCAACGATATCATGCACTACTGGGCGAAAGTCACATTGGAAAATATCCAATGCATTTGCCACAACCTGAAAGACTCACCCTTGAAATGATGAGAAACAAAAGTGGCGAGGATTCTAGATTGTCGTACGGTACCATGACGAGGTATGACAAGGATCATTGTAAGAAAGCTTCATCATTTCCGTGAAGGAAATTCACCCTGCATCCACAAACCTTCACTGAACAGTTGAGAGTAGGACTACTAGAACATTGGACATTAGCACACAAACTAGACTTTATATGTGCCCATACGTCTGGAAAAGTAGCAGAAACGATGCAAAACGTAGCAGCTACATGTCGATCATATGAAGATTTCATAGACATATTTTTCTCGCGCTTTTAGTCGAGTGAAGTGCAAAATAGTGTGAAGTATGAACTATTACATAACCCATACTTCGAGAATTCAGGATAGAAGAGACTTGTAAATTTTTTCAAAGAAATGGCAAAGAAAAACCAATGTTTGAATGTGCCATACAGCGATGGAGAAGTGATTAAATTGTGCACCATGAAGCTGCCACTAAAATACTAACAGTCATTGATAGGGCATTAAGACAATGACATGTAAGCCTTAGAGGTATTTTGAGAGAAGTAGAATTCTTATTCATGGAAGACAGGCAAAAAAAGCGAAACTCGCATGAAAACGTGCAAGAAAAACCACGGAATGCACCGGATGCTACACGAAAGAATGTCACCTTTTACAAACCGCCTTATAACTTCGCACTGAGAAGTGACAATAAAATCCAACAAAGAGATGGTTATGGGAATGGTAATAACTATTACAGAAAGAACAGCAGTAACAGCAGTGGGTACTGAAGGACAAACAGGTCAACAAATTACCACCAACGAAACCCGTGTCACCAAGACGAACAAAGACAGGAAGGACCGAAAGAAGATGTGGAGATAAGGCCACGGAACCCCGCTAAACATCTGAACTGGCGACAGAGCGCCCGAGCCAAGGAGAACGGCGCACCTACCAAAGCAAGCAGCAGCAACGTAATGAGAGGGAAACACATCTTATCCCGAAAGGTGGAAGATAAAGGAACAGAACTGCAGGGACCAAAAGAAGTCGAGATACTGCAAACGTGGGTTTGGACAGTAATTATATGGAAGGATTTCGCAAAAAAAAAAAAAGAAAATACTAATATTTGCGATAGCCGTTTCCAAGAGGATAACGTACCATTGAGAGAAATAAACATTTTGTCATGACGGGTAATAAATGAGGAAATAGGATCTCAGGGATCAAACAAAGACAGGAAAACAACATCATGCTGGGGAAAAGTTAATTTGGAGGATACCGACGAAGAAAATGTTAGCCAGAGGCAGGCCGACGGAAGAAGAGATTAGGGTCGGAGAAATTAGAATTTTAGAGTTATTTCAGGCTGAAACCAGGTAAAGAAACTTCAGGAGGATAATGCACAGTTGACGGAAATTGAAAATAAATTAAACCTGGACATAGATCCCTATGTGTCCAAAGATGGAAGTTACGGAAACATAATAAGTGCATTTACATGCGATTATTTGTATGTTTCCACGAAAAAAGAAGAGGCAGATGTGGTTTGTTGAGGGAAGACTAAAATAAATGTGAAGAGGAAATTGTAGACAAAAGATGATGAGTGGTCAAGGCTTATGCTACGAAAGGTTCGAATTCACAGGTAAAATCCTGAAATGATGGACGTATGATTCAATAGAGGATACTATAATGCGGGGAGGTGAAGAAGAACAGAGCAAACCAGTCGAGATTCAAGAAGGTGTGAAGGCCATGGTAGCAAAAGTTCCAGTTAATGTAGCGGAAGTGACCTAACCGCGATTTTGGAGATCGTATTTAACCAATGTAATGCTAGTGAAGAATAACTGACCTTCAAAATGAAGAAGATTAAAGTGAAGGGTCCCATCAGAAATCATACTGCCGTTGTCAATAAGCAAACAAGGCTAACTCTTTCGTGCGAAGAGCGGATTTTCTACATCTGAGGTAGACTGTGATAAACATGGGAGAAGATAGCGTTACTTCTGAGAACATTATAGTTCTCTTTGAACCAGGTCTGTACTGTGTCAAACAAAGGTGGAAGAGGAAGAGCCTTCCAAACCCAAGGAACGATGTTCCACCACTCAAACAAAATTGTTTAGACAGAACGAACTGAGCATAGAATGAAATAGGTCAAAGTATAGGACATCATCAAGTAAGCCATATTTAAACATATAATGCATAATCTCTTATAGGCATCAGGAAATAGTATCAAAGAAGCTGCTAAGTATGTTTCCGACAGGACGTGACCATGAGTGTGAGGAAAAGAAAGGACAGAGAATTGAGAAGTATCTCAAATTTTTATATGTAGGAACTAACATGATATGTAGACTTTGCAAAAGTGAAACAGATAAGTCACGATCTAACAGCATAACATACAGTAGAAACGTGCCACTCCATGGCACCACACATAATGAACATAAGGGGTCTCATTAGTTTAAGATATAAGGAACAAATAGGAAACTGATAGAGAAAGTAGAACTTCTAAACGCAGAGATAGGGAGCTGTAGCATGTAAATATTTTCTTTGGATGTGTAAATTAGACATTAGGCTTAAGGTAGATTATAAGAAAAGATTTTTGTATTCAAACCTTTTGCAAGAAACAATCGTTAACTGCCGACGACGATGTGGCGGATGAAAACTACAGAAAGTAGTTGACGTGAACGGATACAATCAACTATTCTCTAGTATGCAGAGTCGTCAGCAATAGCACGAGAAAGATGGCGACTTGCAACTAAGGCAGGCCTTGTTCCTGACAGCGGTAGCGACCTCCCCGCAAAAAACAAAACATGGCGAAAACACAGCAGAAGAGTGGCGTTGGATCCAGGGCTTGTGAAAATTCACTTTCGACAGATACTCAAGTCGGAAGGACTGCAGGAACGGCGGGCCATAAAACTGGAGTAGCAGGCAGCGCGGAAAAAAAAGAGAGAGGGAGGGAGGGAAAGAGAGATAGAGAGAGAGAGAGAAAGAAAACGTCTCGGGGAAATCCCAGTTTGGCTGAGGCACTATTTAGAAAAAAAATACATCTAAAATCGCACTGTCTCCACCAGACTGCTATTTATAGTGAACTACACAGCTGAAGGAAAATCAGTCAATGATAAACTATCTGTCCTACTTAACGATTGAAACGCTAACGAATGTAGAACTACAAAGCAACTAATAATCAATACTTTCCTATATCCAGCCCAGAGAAGAGACAGGGTTCAAGTGTGATGAAATGAAGAAACTAGGAAAAACAGATGATGAAGAGTCTCAAGGCAGAGACTGAAGAGATAAGATGGACGAAAATATTTCACGATACACTTTTCGCAACACCCATCCTATTGCAGACTAGTTGTCTGCAAAGTGTTACAAAATTACAAACACGTTCAGCAGTGCCTTGGTAGAGATACACATGTTTTTAAAGCCAATAACCCACGAGACTCCTCACTAAAAGATCCTCATTATTATGAGGCTACAAAAAACTACAGCAACATCCAGCTGCTAAAAAATCGACGAAGATAATTGTTGAAGTAATGAAATGATCAGTGTCAGACAGTAAAGAAGCATCAAAAAACGAAAAAAAACGTAACCATTAACGTAGGACTTCGATGTGTTAATATTGGTTTGATGCAGTTTACGCCTCTCTATACAATACGTGCAAGTGTCTCAATAATAACTGTATAACGGTCCTTCTAAAGAAGAAGATTCTTTTCCTTTATGAGTCATACAGGAAAAACCGTTTTGTAAAATAATGTTTTACATACTTACAATGTTAAATAGAATAATATCTTAAAAAGAAAGTCCTTCCATTTATATTGTGTCCTAATGATAACATTTGAAAATTTAATTCCTGCATAATTATCAGTGCTACATATCTTAAAACCCACATTGTCTGTTAGGATAATGTGTTTGTTATAGAATCACATGTGTGTACCAATGTTGTTTGTGAGTATAAAATTTATTAAATTTGTATGGTTTATTAATATAGAATTTTTTAAATTTATATCACTTGAATTTAGTAAAAGAATATTTTTATGCTTGGCTGTAATAACTGAATGTAGGGATTGTGTTGTTTTATTGTGTGTAAAGCCATTTAAAGTTATAGGTAAATTTACAGATCAGAAAGGAAACTAGAATTTAAAGTCACTTGCTAAAAAGGTTTGAGATTAATATTAGAAGACTAATGTGAAACGCCCCTCATCTTCAACATAAAACCTTAAAAATACACAACACATCTAATTAAAGAAGGAAAGGGAAACTGAAATCAGCATTAATAAAATAAGTTATATTCTTCTCTTAAGGTAGAAAGTTAACTCGTTTCCTATGTTAAAAAATAGAGTATATGAAACAATACAACGAAGTAGAATGAGGAGTAGACCGATTGGCTGACATTGGCTGACCTGTATTGTTGGCTTGAGAAAAGTATAATTTTTGACTGTTTCAGACAACCCCTGATCCATTGTCTACAAACAGCCTAAGAATTATCGCGGAGGGGTGGTGATGTGTACGGTATCAGACAAATAACACACTTTGCATTGAATTAGTGGAACAATTCTGGTTAAATCGATACCTCACAGGACATAAATTATGCAGAAATGTACAAATTTTATTCATATTGAAATCGAATAAACAAGCCAACATCTTGTGAATATAAACCAGTGACTCCCACACTAGCAATTACACGCAAGTAATTTCCCAGGCCCAACCTATGAGACACATTTCTGAGTAAAGAAGAATTCTATGATGACAAGGCCCATCCCATGTTCAGTCGAAGTCTTCACCGCAGGACATCCAGTGGACACAATGGGACGCCGGAGCCACAACGCAAGTACACATTCGAAGCCCACCCTTGTCATTGCTCTTAACGATGACCCTTTGGAAAGTCTTTCTCCAGGAACATGGCTGGAGATGGCAGATAGGGGTGCAGAAAAAACCCATCCAAAAGACTGTAACCACCTATGTCAAAACCCAAGTAAAAAAAAAAAAAAAAAAAAAGATTTTTGTCTTAATATTACTTAGCAGAAGTTAAAATCTGTCCTGCAAAAGAAACTACGCCTGTGACAGACTACAGAAACTCTAGTTGGTGGAGTTGTAACACGTACGAACGCTCTAATTGGCCAGGAAGTAAAAAGCTGGCCACCAGCTTTGATATAGGCAAAATGCAGACAGAAAAATTCCCTCTTCTCTTGCAGCAAGTCGACAAGTGTCTGAGCAAGGCGACTCGCGCTGCGCTGAGATGATTGCGAGACCAGTTATGTGAACACCTGTCACAGGGTCGTCTTAACTCTCAAGGAGTTACACTGCAAAGTTTCCTAGTACTGACTATTACAATGAGCACTGACATGTAATGCTTGCACGCAATTTCAGGACAACGACGTACGCACTATTCCAGACAAATCGCGTGTACTACGCCAATTAATTTAGCTCGGGAATAATTAGGAGTCTCGGCTTCACCGAAGACGGTAGGACATGTACCAGACTGATGTTTAACAGTCGAGAGAAATTTAGAAGAGATTCTCATGTCACAGCTCGCTCCGACAGCAGCCACTGCCGCCGCCAACGAAATGTAAACACGAGCGCTCGCGCTACGCCAGCAAGTGATATTCAACTGACACCAGAACTGCGGTCATCTCCGTCTCTCCTTTTCTTTTTCGTACTTTCAACCATGCCCTGCAGTTAAACACATTTATGATTGTCGGTCTTACTTGAACCCTAAACGACATGTATCCGATTTCATGAAAAGAACTGATCAGCGACTGGAGAGTGCTTTATACTCTGTATTGAACTGTTTTAACTGCCCAACTGTATTTGCAGTGATATTTACGTACCCAATATAGACCCCATTCACATTTGGGTAGTTTGATTGTGCGTGTTAGCTTAATTAATATCTTTAGCCCCAATTGTATTTAATATGTTTGCATTTTATCACCCTCCCCAGTCGAGGTCATC
Organism: Schistocerca gregaria; assembly: GCF_023897955.1. Classification (NCBI taxonomy): domain Eukaryota; kingdom Metazoa; phylum Arthropoda; class Insecta; order Orthoptera; family Acrididae; genus Schistocerca; species Schistocerca gregaria. The sequence goes on along the minus strand of NC_064920.1, from coordinate 284,342,638 downwards.
GGCCATTCTACTATTAAAGAAACGTAGAATAGTTACGAATTTCGCTTCACAGTTGTGAACACCCATTATCAATATTTTACCATAGTGTGCGTGTTATTACTATGATTACTGTGTCATGAAGTTATTCTTAGAGTAAAAATAAACATTAATAACGAAAATCTAAGATTTCCAATTTTGCTAACATATAGTGATGCCTGAACCCATACTCTCATTTCTGTTAGCAATAAAGTTTCCTTTACAGGGAGTGTAGTGGAACCTACATTGACATCATTGTCTGAGTACATCGCTGTCCATTTGCTGCCCTCTGTACAGGTCTACATCAGGAACTGGTGTCTCCTTACTTCGCAGGCCGTATGTTCAACACAAATTCCTAAAACACTCACAGAGCGTCCTCCCGCAACTGTGGTAGGAAGATAGATCAGAACCATTCTCACACGTGTCAGATACTACTTAATCACAAAAGAGCAAATTACATATCTTTTAGAATATCATGTGCGGTTCACTTTTGAAACGTTATTTTCTGCTTGGAGAATGGGTTTTCTACAATAAAATATAGGTTCTTAGCTTGAGCACTAAGACTTCCCAACATGTGCAACAGGTCACCGTCGTTTTGCCGACAGCCATTTCAGAATGGCGAGGGAGCTGTAAGGGCTTCTCATAAACCTGTTGGCCGTTGGGCGAGAAATAACTTCTTAAAGACTGAAGAACAGCGATGAATGATGGTGTGAGAATGTAGAAGGTAATGGAAACCAGTTCGTCATAGACAATGTTTATCGGTAGCACGAGTATTAGGTAATGGAAAGAGTGTCATATTGACCTCTCTAGTGGCAAATGATTCCAGGTTAGCCACCATTCTGATCTCTAGGACGCACCTGCCTATGGGAATGTAACGACGAGACTAAGAATGAATAACCAACTAAAGGGTAACATACTCTGAATCTGATAGTGGGATGTCACAGGTTAAAAGTGTTAGTGAGGCCAGAAAATCTGGAAGGAGAATTGCAAAACTCAGTGTACGTAAAGTGGTGGTTAGTAAACCGAAATGGGAAGACGATAAGTGTCTCTGATCACACGAATGTAGGACAATATCAAGAGCAGCTGAATGGAGGTAGCATTTGTAATGAATACGTAGGTAGGACGAGGTATGAGTTACTGAGAACAATTCATTGATAGACATTTTTCTCATTAGATCGACAACAACCAGTACCAATATCAGTAACTCTGCTATTCATGCTGACGTCAGATACACAAGTTCAAGAGGTGGATAAATTATCTGAGGAAATGGGTAATGCAGTATGTTATAGGAGAATATTATTAGATAATCATGGATGATTAATATGCGGTATTTGAGGAAGAAATAAAAGAAATAGTTGCGGGAGAATACGAGCATAATAAGAGGAATGAGGGATAAAAGAGGTCAATAGACTTCTCCAATAAACTTCAGTTATTAACAGCGAACATACTGAAAATCAGGAATACTTGGCAAAGGCAGGTGATAAGGCAATATTACAGCTTGATTATCTGATAGTCAAACAAAAACAAGACATTAGATTGTAATGAGTACTCAGGAGAAGATATAGACTCAGATCACAATTTAGCAATGACAGAGAGCAGGCTAAGGTTTAAGTTTTCTTATGCCACACACTTCACTCACAGAACATCAGAGTGAAATTACTTTTCTGTCCATGTATGGGTCAGCATCCATTGTAGGATAACACTTCTTACCGTGTCGCTGATTCTTGCATGAAGGGAAGCAATCTCACTGAATTGTGTTGTTGATCTTTGACGTAACAACACTAAAATTAGACTAATGACGTAACATCGGGAGAGCGATGGGACCAACATGACCCACCAAGCTCACAGCAAAGTGTCTTTCAGCACATATCGCGCATTCAAATTTCACTGATGGTCGGATGCAGCATTTAGAACTGTAGCAGCCGGAACTGTCCGAGCTTGTCCAGGTAAACAGTTTGTGATTTCGTATTCTCTGCGAAAAAATTAAATCATCGCTCTATTGTGCATTGGGCTGCACCAAAAAATTATGCTTCCAGCTATCATGGATATGTGTTGTGTGGGATTTTGGAGCCCCAAATCCTATAGTTGTCGTGGTTCACATGTCCAGAAATGTAGAATGTTAATTTTACTGAAACCAAGCGCTTTTTTATGTAATCATTAGCAGCATCTTTGGAGACCAGCATGGTACACGCAGATGCATACTGCATAGGACACTCATGTGGCGGCAATGCTTCGATCATTTCCATCTTGTACGCAAAACGAGTAATCGCTTATGTAATAAGTTATGAATAGTTGACCTTGAATCCTGCAATTGTCGTGATACACGACAAATTGACTTCGGGAGGCTGATGTGAAATGTTACCATGCCCTTGAGACAGAAGGGGAATACCACTTTGAGGGAAGTCGTCAACTGACTACCTTTCTCTTTAAATTTTTTGAAAGCCCTCTTAATGTTTGTTTTTGGCGATGGTGCCCTCCCATAAAGGCGTCAATAATTCCACAGTATCCTTTTCATTTATTAGAATTCTGAGTACCAATCGACGCATTAAGCGTTCTCCTAGTTTTTCGCCGTTTTCCCAAAGAAATCCGCAACAAATAACTAGGAACAAATCCCTGAGAGCTCCTAAAAATTTACAACACACCACCTTTCTGAATTTACAATAGTTTCCAAATCAAGATCTGTTCCAAATTTGGACTCCATCTATTCGCAAACCATTTGACATAGTGATCGGTGAGGAATAATCAAGTAATTGCTTCTAAAGACTGAAGGACTGCTCAGAGAATTATTGCTCATGTGCCTTTCCATGTCTAGTTTGACACACTCGTGTATACGAGATGTAGACACCTTGTATGATTTTTACTTCCTACTGTTTTGCATACTGATTACAAACTATAAACAAAAGACTTTTGCTTCTTCGATATTCTTTTGGTTTTGGTAACTTTTTAAGCATTATCATAAATTACAATGGTGCCCTCGCTGTAATCGTGATGAAACCACACTTTGCGCGCGATTTTTGGATTCACAGAGATATTTTATATTTCAGCTATCGCCCACGGGTGCCATCTTGCCCACTGATATAATTGTGGCCCATTTGGCGAAGAATTTTGGTACGCTGACTGTAATGAGTACCACGACCGCTGGAATAGCGGCAATTAGTGTAGATGTACATTTAACTTCAGATTTAGGCATCCCAGAGTCGTTTTCACTTGTTAACTGTGTTCATAGTACTTTTACGCAAGCAGACGAGTTCCACGGCTATAGATATTTGCTGCTGCAGATCACAAAGAGCGTAATTTCATGTCACTCTAATAAATCCTACTTGCTTCCTTTATTCGTTATAGTGAATACTGCGTCTCGGGGTAGCAGAAAATTACCAGAATTTTACTGTTGCGTGAACGTCAATCTGACGGACAAAGCCTAATGGAAAGCATTTACATAACATCTCAAGAATTAGTATGAGCTACTCTTTTATTCATACGTGGATAGTGGTAAGTCATGGGCATCAATATTCATATGATTGTGAAAGGCATCCCAGGTATGCCTTTGAATAAGGAAGGCGATAACAAGAACCAGCTGGTACTGGGAGTTCTTTAGCCATGGCAGGAGCTAAGAAATCTCTCCAAAAGCAACTACTCTTGTATGGGGAACATCCCAGTATTCTCCTACAAAATTCCTGCAATTATGAAGCATCTTTATGATCCCTCAGTTTCTAAAACAATCCCACTTGATCCCGTCATTTGTTCAATACCATTAGCACCTGTAGTTGATTAGGAAACGTAAAACAGCAGTGCTGTTCTGTCTCCTAACAACTACTCGGGCTGTGATTAGCAACCTGTTTAAGATATACATGTGGTAAATGATGCTGAAATTCGCTACGTCGAACCGGAACTGGCACTAACCTATGGACAAACAAGGACACTCTGTTCACGTCTTATAGAATTTTACTAGCTAAAAACTTCAGGTCAACGGTTTTTGAAGTAAAATTGTTCTAAATGTGGGGATTTGAAACAAGTTACTGTTCTCTATGAAATACAGGCACGCTACTGCAAGTAACGTTTTCTCATGACAGAAAGAGGTATCAGAGTTAAAATCAACGCCACATGAAAATTGGTAATGGTCGTTCAGAGACATTCAGGAAGGAAAAACACACTAGTAATGAAGATGGTTCACATGGCTTTGAGCACTATGGGACTCAACTTCTGAGGTCATAAGTCCTCTAGAACTTAGAACTAGTTAAACCTAACTAACCTAAGAACATCACACACATCCATGCCCAAGGCAGGATTCGTACCCGCAACCGTAGCGATCTCGCGGTTCCAAACTGCAGCGCCTAGAACCCCACGGCCACTTCGGCCGGCAGTAATGAAGATACACTCCTGGAAATGGAAAAAAGAACACATTGACACCGGTGTGTCAGACCCACCATACTTGCTCCGGACACTGCGAGAGGGCTGTACAAGCAATGATTACACGCACGGCACAGCGGACACACCAGGAACCGCGGTGTTGGCCGTCGAATGGCGCTAGCTGCGCAGCATTTGTGCACCGCCGCCGTCAGTGTCAGCAAGTTTGCCGTGGCATACGGAGCTCCATCGCAGTCTTTAACACTGGCAGCATGCCGCGACAGCGTGGACGTGAACCGTATGTGCAGTTGACGGACTTTGAGCGAGGGCGTATAGTGGGCATGCGGGAGGCCGGGTGGACGTACCGCCGAATTGCTCAACACGTGGGGCGTGAGGTCTCCACAGTACATCGATGTTGTCGCCAGTGGTCGGCGGAAGGTGCACGTGCCCGTCGACCTGGGACCGGACCGCAGCGACGCACGGATGCACACCAAGACCGGAGGATCCTACGCAGTGCCGTAGGGGACCGTACCGCCACTTCCCAGAAAATTAGGGACACTGTTGCTCCTGGGGTATCGGCGAGGACCATTCGCAACCGTCTCCATGAAGTTGGGCTACGGTCCCGCACACCGTTAGGCCGTCTTCCGCTCACGCCCCAACATCGTGCAGCCCGCCTCCAGTGGTGTCGCGACAGGCGTGAATGGAGGGACGAATGGAGACGTGTCGTCTTCAGCGATGAGAGTCGCTTCTGCCTTGGTGCCAATGATGGTCGTATGCGTGTTTGGCGCCGTGCAGGTGAGCGCCACAATCAGGACTGCATACGACTGAGGCACACAGGGCCAACACCCGCCATCATGGTGTGGGGAGCGATCTCCTACACTGGCCGTACACCTCTGGTGATCGTCGAGGGGACACTGAATAGTGCACGGTACATCCAAACCGTCATCGAACCCATCGTTCTACCATTCCTAGACCGGCAAGGGAACTTGCTGTTCCAACAGGACAATGCACGTCCGCATGTATCCCGTGCCTCCCAACGTGCTCTAGAAGGTGTAAGTCAACTACCCTGGCCAGCAAGATCTCCGGATCTGTCCCCCATTGAGCATGTTTGGGACTGGATGAAGCGTCGTCTCACGCGGTCTGCACGTCCAGCACGAACGCTGGTCCAACTGAGGCGCCAGGTGGAAATGGCATGGCAAGCCGTTCCACAGGACTACATCCAGCATCTCTACGATCGTCTCCATGGGAGAATAGCAGCCTGCATTGCTGCGAAAGGTGGATATACACTGTACTAGTGCTGACATTGTGCATGCTCTGTTGCCTGTATCTATGTGCCTGTGGTTCTGTCAGTGTGATCATGAGATGTATCTGACCCCAGGAATGTGTCAATAAAGTTTCCCCTTCCTGGGACAATGAATTCACGGTGTTCTTATTTCAATTTCCAGGAGTGTATAATGATTCCGTTCATACGAAACTGGGATTATGAAAGCTGTTAAGAATACTGGGGCACAGCGTATATTATTTTCAATCACAATGAGTCCCAACAATAAGTAATAAAATTATATTTATAAAATATGGTCAAATACTCAACTTCTTGTCAAATGTCCATCACAATTACACATTTGAATTTACTACAAGTCTCGTAAAACATTAAGGTCCTGTCACTATGCCTCTTAGTTTAGTGATGCCTACGTAAAATCCAGAGCTGCTCTACGATGCCTCATGAGCCGAAGTGTAGAAGACGACGGACGAACACTGCAGGTAGTAGACCCCTCACTGACTGGAGGCTGTACACAACTCGGCGCACTGCAGAGAACTGTCAGCCGAAGCTCAGTGCTCCGGTATTTAACGTGGCTTCGACCAATTGCTATCCACACGCATTATAGTCATGGGTTGGCAGCTGCGGGCCCTGGCAGACCTCGATATATTTCGGACAGCCAACTAGCGTTTTGAGCACGGTTTATCGATTCGGGTTTACTAATCTCTGGAGTCGTGAGTACCGTCACCACAAAGACGACACAGCAAACCTGTGTAACAAGTTTCGGGAATTGAGTTATGTGAAAGTGAATGAAGTTTGGTTTTTTATGGGCACAAGCAGTCACTTCCAAGACTTAATGAGCAGACCTAAATGAAATATATATGTGGCATTCAAGCCAATGGTAGCTATTAGCTAATTATATTAACGTTGTGCATAACGTAGTTGGCAGTGCAGGCAGTTCGATTAGAACACGTCTCTCAAAATCCTGTCTCAGATCAAAAGTTCTTTGCCGACAACTTACGTTACGTTGGCATGGTACATGATGAACGTTTACATCACCGTATCTCTCTTATTGATTCATAAAACTATGGTCGATTTAGTGTTGTGATGTTGGTTAGTTAATGAATGTTTTCATCACGATATCTCTCTGATAGATTCATGCAACTATGGTTGATTCAGCACAGTGATGTTGGTTAGTTAGCTGTTGCTGGACGCTTCGGTGAGAAGAGCCAAAATTTCAACACAAAAGCAAATCTACAGCCACGAAATTCACACAAGAAACAGATATTTAGCTGATGACGTATATTCCTTATGAAATGTTTGTGTTTTCTATTTATGTTATTCTTACAACCATTTTCATTAGTACTCCAAGCAGCAATAAACAATGGAGCTAGATTACTGCCTGTGTGTCATACTTTTTTGGATACGCTCCGTGATCCCAGATGGTCTGACTTGAAATTGACCCCACGCATTTGAATTTTATCCCATTTTCGGCTTTATAACTTTTACCAAAGCAGTGTGTTTCAGTGACAAGTTGCAGTTTTAAAGCGGCCCATTAATTACACAGTGCTTGCTGCTTTAAACATCTACAGCCGAATACACGCAATCGTTCAAAGTCACTTACCTATACATTATTGCTTTCAGACCGAGCGAGGTGGCGCAGTGGTAGCGTACTGGACTCGCATTCGGGAGGACGACGGTTCAATCCCGCGTCCAACCATCCTGATTTAGGTTTTCTGTGATTTCCCTAAATCGCTCCACGCAAATGATGGGATGGTTCCTTTGAAAGGGTACGGCCGACTTCCTTCCCCATCCTTCCCTAATCCGACGAGACCGATGACCTCGCTGTTTGGTCTCTTCCCCCAAACAACCCCCACCTATTACTTTCAGAAAGTTTTAGCTACAAGTGGCTCCAATTAGTATTCATTAATCTTAGACTTAAGAGCTGAGAGAGTATTAGGTTTAGTGAAGTACATTTTAAATTTTTCTGCATCAAGACCTAAGAGATTACTTTTTACTTTCTTCGAATTTATTCGACATTTCTTTAATATTTGTCTAATAAAACTTCATCCTACGAACCTTTGGTATCTTGGTACATCCCTGCAATGCAATTACACACTTCACAATTATTATTATTTTTTTTTTTTTGCATTACCCGAGTTCCCAGAACTCCTGAAGATAGACGTTGACTATGGATATTGTATCGTAGACGCAGTTCAGAGATATCACTAAACCCACCCAAAGATATAAACAACCTTGCAATAGCAGCGCCTATCCACCAGGAATGAGGCTGCTGTCTGTAGTTCTACCATGCCTAGACGGTCAATACCGCGGTTCGATAGCGTCCGCGTTGTTACTTTGTGCCAGGAAGGGCTCTCAACAAGGGAAGTGTCCAGGCGGCTCGGAGTCAACCAGAGCGATGTTGTTCAGACGTGGAGGAGATACAGAGGGACAGGAACGGTCGATGATATGCCTCGCTCAGGGCTACTACTGCAGAGGGTGACCGCTACCTACGGATTATGGCTCGAGAAAAGCTGACAGCAAGGCCACTGTGTTGAATAATGCTTTTCGTGCAGCCACAGGACGTCGTGTTACAACTCAAACTGTGCCCAATAGGCTGCATGATGCGCAACTTCACTCCCGACGTCAATGGCGAAGTCTATTTCTGCAACCACGATACCATGCAGCACGCAACAGATGGGCGCAACAACATCCGGTATGGACTGCTCAGGATCAGCATGAGGTTCTCCTCACCGATGAGTGTCGCAAATGTCTTCAACCAGACAATCGCCGGAGACGTGTTTGGAGGCAACCCGGTAAGGCTGAACGGCTTAAACACACTGTCCAGCGAGTGCAGCAAGGTGGAGGTTCGCTGATGTTTTGGGTGACATTATGTGAGGCCGACGTAAGCCGCTGGTGGTCAAGGAAGGCGCAGTACCGGATAAACGCTAGTTGAATGCCATCCTCTAATCAACAGTCTAACGATGTCGGCAACATATTGGCGATGCATTCGTCTTCATGGGCGACAATTTGCACCCCCACTCTGCACATCTTGTGAATGGCTTCCTTCAGGATAACGACATCGCTTGACTAGAGTGGCCAGCATGTTCTCCAGACGTGACTAATATCGAACACGCCTTGGATGGTTTGAAAAGGGTTGTTTATGGACCACGTGCCCCACCAACTGCTCTGAGGGATCTACGCCGAATCACCGTTGAGGAGTTGGACAATGCATCAATGAAAGAGAACGTGCTACTGGGTATTAGAGGTACCTGTGTGTATATGTGTATAGCTATATGCGGATTTGAATCTCAATATCATGCGCAGACACACGGACATTATTATGGAGTCTCTAACATATATCTCGTGATAATTTCTTTATGATGTGATCATCCACTTGTATAGCAGACTATGTAGATGTAAGTACACACATAGAAAAGGTTTTTCACCACCTTGAGAGTTACGAAACCTGTAAGGAAAACTGGAACAGAGGTCTACATTGAAATCATTCCCGCCCTGTTTCTTGCCCATGAAAATCACACATTGCATTTTGTACCACCATACACAGAGACCTTCAGAAGTGGTGGTCTATATAGCTGATTCAAACAGAAATTAGTGTGTAGGGAAAGCCTATCAGAAAAATCATTTTACAAAAGAGAATTAGAAATCTGAAACACAAATTAACCATTCATACAGTAATAGATTTGGATCAGGAAACGTAAAACCTACATAATGGTTCTGGATTTTTTTATTATCAGTTGGTATGTGCTATGCACTCATTAACACAATTTTCATCAGATGTACTACTGATGTAATGTGATGCTAGCTGTATAGCGTATACACAGAAAGCCAATAAAAGTAACTGAAACCGTACGGCGGCGTGTTTAAAATTAAGCAGTTTGAAAGACAAGAGGTGACCTCCCTACGGTAGAAGGGACAATAAAAACTCACATTGAATACAGTACGCAGTCGTTGCTACACCGGACGCTGTACCAGACGCCTCCCACTAGTTGGTTGACACTGATGACTCTCCTCTAGGGTCAGTTCAATCCCTCGCAGCCTTCAGATGCGAAGAACAGCCGAACTGTTGCCCAGTAACGACACAGCTCTGTCTTTCTCTCGTCTGCATTGTTGCGCATTGCAGTAAGTTCGCGCTAGAGATTCGTCTGTTAAGCTGACTGAATTAAGGTCATTTCATAGGAGCTGATACACATCATTATTCATTCAAACCCAAGTCAGCGCTCTCTCTTTAGTATCCTCGCCTACAGTGGGTATCGACAGTGACTTACACACAAACCTCCAGATGGCAGACACTGAGATAAATACCAAAAGTTGTATATCGATAGAGTATCAATGAAAACATCGGTTTAGTTCGTGCTGTGTGCTGTCGTCCAGTACAACACGCGTAAACTGTAATTAAAAGTAACACGAGAATTACACAGCACAGGGAAAGCTTATCTGTGAGAGATTGTTTCGCAGATGTCGCGTGGGTGATCTGGAAGAGCGTGAAGTCGTCGCAGTGAAGGTTTCACGTCCATACCCGGCTGGTGAGAATATTTTTTGAAAATTGTTTACGAGTGAAACTGTTGTATGGGAGAACATTTTTCTGAGATGTAAAATAAGTTTTTGGAGTTTGTATCAATGGTTCTTTGGCAGTCTTCGTTCGCTTCGTTAGTTAAAAGTAGCAAACCTATAGAGTATACCTTTGTAGCCACGTGTTGTGTTCTGTCGGACATGAGCGTCCGACCACCACACCTGTCCATACAGGTGTGCTACTTTAAATTAAGGATGCGAAAGCAGACGTCCAAAAGAGCTTTACTACAAACACCGAAAACTCCTTTCAGATGTCAAGAAAATGTCTTACGCGTAAACTGTTTAAAAAATTGGTTTGATCGCGCGATCTTTGGCGCGATGCCCTACCAATTCAACCACACGAGATCCTGGACGCAGCTCTTCATAGATACAATTTTCCTGTCGTCCATTGTCTGGTGTTAAATTTAATTAAAATTTACGCATGTTCTACTGGACAACAGCACGTAGCACGCACTCAGTCGGTGTTTGCGATGATACTCTATCTCACTAGAGGCGAAAAGAGGACTGGCCAAGACTCATCAGCAGAAAGGGCCCAGGGGTGGTGAAAACTAAAGCGCTTTCCTGAATTACAAAGAAGACCAGATAATGACATTGTTGTCAGGAATGCGGACAACAGCGAGTAACTGTTGTATTGTGGACGTTTACCTGTTACTGAGCTCGGGTGTATGTGAATCCCATTGGCCATCTGGACTTTCCGCCTGCCTGGCGTAAATGAATGCCCGTAGCCGTCTGGACTTCCCATCTGGTAGGCGTAAATCTACACCCGTATCCGTCTAACCTTTCCACCTGCCGGGCATACATGTATGCCCATAGTTACGAAAGGGTTAAAGCACACGCTATGCTTTGGGGCTCTGCGACTACCTGTCCCAGGGGAGAGGCTTCTGGTGTCACCACTCACACACTTGCTAAATACGGGACAGAGCGCACATTTCTTCACAGTAACTGGGTCGTTCTCTGCCATAGATCTCCCACTTTACTCTCCAGCTCCTGCTCACACTGCTCAGTGGGAAGTGGTCGATGACTTGCATGGAAATGGTCGCTTCTTGATCTGGATTCATATGCCAGTTGGAGAGGAGCTGAAAAGTAAACTGCCCCGATGAGTGCCCAGTAGAGCCGACAGGACACTTTGTAGCCAGTTGGTCCAGTTTTAACACTGTGCTAATGACGAGGTATGGGTAAATCATATTACGATAATGATCCATTGCGCCGCTGAAGCATCCGTTCCACAGTCCACAAGACAACAGAAGAGGCATCCCGTCCCTTGGTGGAGTGACGAATGCCGCCGCTGTGCAATCACGACTACGCCTGTGGCTCTTCGTTGGTTCAGTTGTCAGGCCACTGCAGTGAAACATACAGCTATGACGGTAAGTGACATGAACCGTGGACTTTATTACGTACACCCTCACTAGCGGGCCCATGTGACGGTACGTCACATAAATATTGAAATTTTAATCGGTTGTAAGCAGTAAACAATATTGTGAAGTTTTATGGGTGAACTAAAAATTATTTGAAAACACTTAACGTATTTTATGAACATAATTAGTATAAAAGATTCAGTTAATGCTCTTGAAAAAAGAAAAGGCTGATATGCAGCGATAATTTAAAGGAGCGTCATTGTTTAAAACATGTCTATGAAAATGAAAAAGGATCGCTAAGAAACGGGATTGTATGGCCGAGAAGGACTGACGTACTTTATGGTACACGCTTTGTTTTGTTTCGCGATACGGAAGGCACCCATTGAGCGGCTACACGTATTTTATGTAAGTTACTCCGTATTCTGCTAAAATAAACTAATTATTGTCATCACAAAATGAATTTCTTTCTAACTGTTGTCACCTGAAATGGTCGCAGTGGCTAATTATTTTTAATAAGCATTTTTCCAGTAATTTTCGCTGCAGGAAGCTCATCTTCCGATGCAGCCTCTGGTCGGCCATTACGCAACGAAGTATCAATTTGCTTTTCAAAGTGTTAACAGTAACTGTAAATGCGAGAGATTCCGTTGTAAGAACCTTTCTAAATTGGAACACATTATTAATTTAACTTTAAAGTTAATTTTATAAATTATATAGATTTCATGAGTACAGTAAGTTATATCTAGGCTGCTGCACGGCCACAATCGAAATTCTCTCGAGCGTTGCTTTGCAATCAATAAATAGAAATTAACGAAATTACATTCAGTTCAGTTAGCGGCAACTATATTTTAGTCATCACGTTCAAAATCTAAACTTGGTACATGAGTAACAGCAGCCCTTCGAGAAACCGTTTCCTATTTACTTATGCACGTAAGTAAATGTGACAAGAAAAGATAATATCCCTGAGAGTAAGGAAAATGCTGATAAATAAAAAATGAAATATATACAATTTTTTCAACCAGTTCAGAAATTTCGAGGTGTTAAGTATTTAACAAGCCTGGATTTAAAAAGTTCGTACTAGCAGGTCCCGTTAACGCCAAATTCAAGAAAATATACCGTATTTATATTCGCTGGTAGAAGCTATCAATTTCGTGTTCTACCGTTAGGGATGAATATAAGTGCGGGCGTGTTCACTGCAGCTAGTGTGTAAAGGCAAATGTAAGTTGTATGCCTAGTTAGTAAGATTAATTTCATGTTTATTTGATTTTATACTTGTGCTTGTTAAATATAGAGTATGTATGAGTGAGTTATGACAGAAGGAGAATACTGCACTTAAACAAGTGCCGTGACAGAAAAGAGATTATCAAATGAATGTGCGTAAGGACGCTCTGCACAGGATAAACCTTGAAACGGGAAGAAGCATTGTGCATGGTCGTCGGACGCGCGCAATAACAGCGAATCGCTGTACAAACGAGAGAAGTCGCATAATAAAAAATTTCAAACAGAATAACATCTCTCAACTTCCTCACTGATTCCAGTTTGAAGGCGTTTGCAGGTACACCCGCTCGCAAGAAAGGCAGCTGCAAACGCAACAATGACAAAAGTTTCTGAATGAGTGTTGAGTGAATAAATAATACACATGTCATAAAGCCTACTGAACTCACGGGTCCAGTATGACCAACTGATCAACACTTTAAATTAGAGGTGACAACTTGGTCAATCACTGAATACTAAGTGATAAACGAACCAAGAAGGAACTCTAATTATATAATATTAACATGTAAAATGGAGAGCATATTTATTATGTCATTCTAGTAAAATGCAATAAACCATGCTCCAAATTCCAGTTTAAAAGTGACTATCCGTATGCTCAGATAGTGAAAAGATGGATAAACTGAAGTAAGAATTGGAACGACATAATAGTGTGGTCAGTTAACTGTGCAAGAACACAACATGTGTGACTTTGTTTAACAGTGGATGACTGTTATGAAAGTAGGATGAACCAAAGAAAAAAATTAATAGCTCAAATGGTGTGCCTTTCGCAGAAAATAATTTAGCTGCAAAACTCGATAGACATTCACAGTGTGGATAAATTTTTCTGCAACTACACTTATGTTAAATCAGTGTAAAATATGTGAGTTCGAACCAGAACTTATTTAATGACTTGGAACTTGTTCGTCGTACATTCGTACAATGCACTCCATAAACAGTGAACACAAGTGACTGTGGAGTGTTTGGTAAACTAATGAGTTTTCCTCCACCACTTATAGCAGGTATATTTACTTTATTTTGCTGATGAACTGATACTCGGTGAAATGATTACACATTGCGCGACACGGCGAGTGATCGGCGGTTGTCCTGTCCGGGCAGCGGGTTTGGCGCCCCGCAGCTGTTCGCGCCTACGTCACCGCTTGGGTCAACGAACCGGCGCCAGCTGCAGCAAGTGGTCATGCTCGCTACCGTCTACGCCAGCAGCGACACAGCGTCAGACCAGAAACAAACCGCCATCGGCAACGTTTACTTCGATCAGATCCAAAAATGTTGTAGTAGGCGATAAACTGATACAGCATGTAACATAACTACTCAAAAACATAAAGGCTAAAACAACTATCTTTACAAAATAAATAAGGCTGTTGTACGTTATGTAATTTCATGTCCTAATTATGAATTTTTGTAATGTATATGTATATGTTTGTCTGTTAATTTGTGTGAAGGTGCTACACATACAACGTAAAAGCAGAATTAACCGTAATACGAACAATCGGAAGGCAACGGGCAGGGTTCGTTTTTTGCCCGTTTCTTTCCTTACGCTTGTAACCCGAATGGGGGAGCGTAAGTCAAAGTGCCTTGTGTCTGTAAGATACCAGATTGTTGCTGTTCATAATAAAACAGAAAGACAGTCGGGTCTGATAGACGTACTCACCTGTAATTGTGAATTATGTATGCCATCCATAACTGTGTAATGAACGGTGTATTGAACAGTGAATTGAAATAGTTGGGCCCAACATAAACTTTTGGGCATCCACTAAACATAAAACCGTAGTGAGTCTGTACATGAACAGTGGACTTTATTACGTACACCCTCACAAGCAGGCCCATGTGACGGTACGTCACATAAATATTGAAATTTTTATCGGTTGTAAGCAGTGAGCAATATTGTGAATTGTTAAGGGTGAACTGGGAATTATGAATTATTTGTGAACACTTAACGTATTTTATGAACATAGTTAGTATCAACGATACAGTAAACGATCCTGATAAAAAAAAAAAAACAAAAAAACAAAGGAAAAAAGCTGACAAGCTGCGATAATTTAAAAGCAGCGTCTTTATTTAAAACATGTCTATGAAAATAAAAAGGGATCGCAAAGAGACGCGATTGTACGGGCGAGGAGGACGGACCGTAGACTTAATAAATAAAAACTAGACCGCGCATTGGCGCTAGTGTCGCGTCTCCACATCGAACGTGACAGAAGCCGCCATTTGCAGGGAAACAGTATGTAAACAGGGTTCGTTCGTGTGCTACTTTTAATTGTAACAGTATAATGGAAGCAAAGACGAAGACGGAAACAATGCTACATTTCACAGGTCAGTCATTTCTGGTTGTTTGTTACTTTCTATTACTTGTATATACTATTTTCATGGAGAAGTAATACATCATGAGCGTTTGTTTTTGTTTAGGTTTCCCCTTACAAACGATTTTCTAAATCGGAAATGGATAATTGCTACTCGGAGAGAGAACTTGCAATCGACAGCAAGTCGTTTGCTGTGCTCTCTTCACTTTGAAGAGAATTGATACGCGGAAAATTATGTAAATAGACGTCAACTGAAGGACGATGCTATACCGACAGTATTTGCATTTCCAACTCATTTGAGGAAGGTATAGTGTCCTGGAAATCGTGCAGTATAGGCCTACGTTAAATAGTGGGGAAATACTGTCAGTGTCTATAATTTTGAACGTTCCTTTTCCAAGTTTCCAAGGCAACCAAATATATATTAAGTATGAATCAGAGGTAGGTCGAATAATTGCGTTTTGATACTTAACATGTGTTGTCAGGTGGTCATTATAATTACTAAATGGTCAAATATTTGATCAAATGTTGCAAACTAAACCACTTTTAGAGGTGCTATCAGTGGCTCTGGCTCTGTGCAATATGGGACTTAACTTCTGAGACCATCAGTCACCTAGAACTTGGAACTACTTAAACCTAACTAACCTAAGGACATCACACACATCCATGCCCAAGGCAGGATTCGAACCTGTGACCGTAGCAGCAGCAGCGCGGTTCCGGACTGAAGCGCCTAGAACCGCTCTGCTACATTAGCCGGCTGCTATCAGTGTTAAAAACTAATGTGCGAATGAAATTCCTAATGTATTTAAAGTGATATGGGTTAGTACAATTAATCATAACAAAATTCTAGTGTAAACAATACTCTGCTAAACAAAAGTAAGCGTGAAAAATGTACGCAGTAGTCGGCAAAAAGCAAACAGGACCTGACAGGAAAATAACGTGAAGTAAATAATAAACGTACTTTAAAAGTTTCATGTAATTATCTAATGCAAATAACTCGATGTAAACTTGCTCCACCTTGTCAGGAAAGAGCCTTACATTCTTAAATTTCGCGTCTCTATACAGACGTATTTCGGAAACTAGGAAACTTCATTTATTAAAGTATACTTTTAAAACAGACTCGAATACTCAGTACCTTTTTAAACAAACATGCGTTTAATTTGTGCTTCAATTTGCTCTTGTTGCGTCTCATATACGTCAAATCACAACTCAAGTACTGGGATTCATCCCTGAAAATGGCGGCTATCAGCTGTTTCTATTGGGGGACAGTTGCCTTGCTTCTCTGCTACGGCGTGGTAGGGGCTTGGAACGGACGTACTTATGGTACTCATATTGTTTTGTTTCGCGATACGGAAGGCAGCCATTGACCGGCTACACATATTTTATATTAGGTATTCTGTATTCTGCTAGAAGTAGCTTATTATTGTTATCGCAAAATGAATTTCTTTGTAATAGTTGTCACCTAAAACGGTCGCAGCGGCAAAATATTTTAAATACGCATTTTTTTTCTCTAATTTATGGTGCAGGAAGCTCATCCACCGATGCAGCCTTTGGTCGGCCATTAAGCGCCCAATTATTAATTTATTTTTCAAGGTGTTAACAGTAACTGTAAATGCGAGAGATGTCGTTGTAAGAACCTTTCTAAACTGCAACAGATAATTACGTTAATGTTAAATTTAATTTTTTACATTATACAGATACCATGATTTCAGTACGTTTTATCTCTGCCGCTCCACGGCAACAATCAAAATTCTTTAGAGCCTTGATTTGCGATCTATAAATAGAAATTAACAAAATGACATTCAATTCAGTTAATGACAACTCTATTTTAGTCATCACGTTCAAAATTTTTGAGAAAGTAATGTATTCAAGAGTAGCCTCCCATATTTGTAAAAATAAAGTACTAACAAAATGTCAGTTTGGTTTTCAGAAAGGCTTTTCAACAGAAAATGCGATATACGCTTTCACTGATCAAATATTAAATGCTCTGAATAACCGGATAATTTTTGTGATCTCTCAAAGGCCTTTGACTGTGTAAATCATGGAATTCTTTTAGATAAGCTAAATCATTATGGTTTGAGGGGGACAGTGCACAAATGGTTTAATTCATACTTAACTGGAAGAATGCAGAAAGTTGAAATAAGTGGTTCACGTAATGTTAATACAACAGCTGATTCCTCAAACTGGGGGGCTATCAAGTACAGAGTCCCACAGGGTTCGGTCTTAGGTCCTTTACTGTTCTTGATATACATTAATGACTTACCATTCCGTATTGATGAAAATGCATAGTTAGTTCTTTTTGCTGATGATACAAGTATAGTAATAACATCCAAAAACCAAGAACTAAGTAATTGTAACTGATGTTTTTCACAAAATTATTAAGTGGTTCTCAGCAAACGGACTCTCTTTAAATTTTGATAAAACACGGTATATACAGTTCTGTACAGTAAATGGCACAACTCCAGTAATAAATATAGACTTTGAACAGAAGTCTGTAGCTAAGGTTGAATTTTCAAAATTTTTAGGTGTGTCCATTGATGAGAGGTTAAACTGGAAGCAACACATTGATGGTCTGCTGAAACGTCTGAGTTCAGCTACGAATGCTATTAGGGTTATTGCAAATTTTGGTGATAAGAATCTCAGTAAATTAGCTTACTATGCCTACTTACATATACTGCTTTCGTATGGTATCATATTCTGGGGTAATTCATCGTTGAGTAGAAAAGTATTCATTGCTCAAAAACGTGTAATCAGAATAGTTTCTGGAGTCCACCCATGGTCATCCTGCAGACATCTATTTAAGGATCTAGGGATCCTCACAGTAACCTCACAGTATATATATTCACTTATGAAATTTGTTGTTAATAATCCAGCCCAGTTCAAGAGTAATATCAGTGTGCATAGCTGTAACACCAGGAGAAAGGATGATCTTCACTATGCTGGGTTAAATCTGACTTTGGCACAGAAGGGAGTAAATTATGCTGCCACAAAAGTCTTTGGTCACCTACCAAACAGCATCAAAAGCCTGACAGATAGTCAACCAACATTTAAAAACAAATTAAAAGAATTTCTAGATGACAACTCCTTCTACTCATTGGCTGAATTTTTAGATATAAATTAAGGGAGGGAAAAAACTAACTTCAGCATTAGTGTCATTCAATATTTTGTGTAATGTAATATCTTGTACAGACATATTTCTTTAACCTGACACGTTCCACATCATTACAAAGTGTCATATCATGATCTATGGAACAAGTATTAATCTAATCTAATCTAGTCTAAATCTAAAGTTGGTACATGAACAGCAGCGGCCCTTCAAGAACCCGTTTACAATTTCATTATGCAAGTAAATAAAAATGATATGAAACGATAATATCCCTGAGAGAAAGAATCATGCTCTAACAAAAAAAAAACCTGATAAATTAGAAGTATATATATGTCCTGAACACCATTAATCGTTCTACCAAGAGTTTCATTATTTCGGAGGCCATTAGGAGAATTCTGGAAGAGGAGGGCTGTACCACATGCCGGCTGTAATGTGGAACGGCTCTCTCCAAACAAATCCGCTAGATTATGCTTAGGCTATGGCTGCCTATTTTGCCACTGTAACTCCAACTGTCATTCAGGATCCCGGTATCCAGCGCCATAGAGTGGTTGCTGAGAGGTTATAGTCTGGACTTCCGATCCACATCTCGTAAAGATTATAACAGCCCATTTTCCATGTGGGGGCTGGATTCCGCATCGTCTGTGGCTCGCCACAATCCCCTGGGCACCTCAGAATCCATTACAGTATGCTGCGGCACATCACAAAGTGAAACAAAAATGTCCTCCTCGCACTTTTTAATGCCATTTGGGTGTCAGGTCGCTTCCCCAACTCATGAATGAGGCAGTTTTAATTCCTTTTTTAAAAGCTGGGCAAAAACAAGAACACGATGTCCCGCGAGGTAGTGTTTTAAGTGTGACTGTCTTTGCCATAGCTATTAATATTATTATGCCAGTAGTGAAGAATCCTGTCTCGCGTTCTTGGTTTGTGGATGACTTCACTGTGTTTTGCTCTTCTGCCAGTCTTTCAACGACTACACGTCAGTTGCAACTACCTCTTCAACCTTTCAATGAATAGGCGCAGAAGATTAGCCTTAAATTTTCAACCGAGAAGTCTGTGCGTGTTCATTTTTAATAATTCTCATTCCATTTTATATTTTCCTAAGTTGAGGATGAGGGATACTGCTCTTACATTTAAAGAAACAGTCAGATTTCTGGGACTCATATCTGAGTGTAAACTTACGTAGTTGTCATATCAGAAGGACCTGAAAACACGGTCCCTCCAGGCTCTATTTTGAAGTGTCCTAGCCTAAGTACATGGGGAGCAGGCAGGATTTGTTTGCTACGTTTATACAGAGCATTTTTGCGATCTAGATTAGATTAAGGGTGCACGTTGTATGGGTCCAAGAGATCTTATTTAATGATGATGGACGTGGTTCACTATGAAGGGACTGGGTTGGAAACTGGGGCGTTCAGAACAAGCCCCAATTAAGCCTCTGTGCAGAGGCTGGTGAACCGCCAAGTCACATCGGGTGACGGCTACTTATGGTGTACGTGGCATATAAAACACGGTCCACACCACACACACCCGCCTACCATACCGTTCCTCAGCCTCCACTGGAAAGGCGTCTTCTTAACCGGCCACACGCCAGGAGGACTATGGGATTCGTGCACAGGATTACTTTCTAGAAATGGGTGAGTCCATCTGTAATGTTTTACTTCGCGTTTGGAGCAGATTTTCACCCTTGGCTTTTCCAGAAGCCCAGTCTTATTTTAGACTTGACCAATTTTAAGAAAGATCGTACATCATATTTTACATTGCAATCTCTGCTTTTTAAAAATTTAGTTATGCATACTGGTTTCACAGTACTGTATACTGATGGCTCAAAACAAGGGAACTCATTTGGCTGCTCTGCCGTGTTCCCCGACCATGTCATCAGGTTTGGCCTTCCTGATGGGTATACCGTTTCCTCAGCTGAGCTCCACGTGATCCTGAAGACACTGGAGCAGATGCGTTGCATTCAAGGTACAGGGTTTGTCATCTATTCCAATTACCTCAGTGCCTTACAATCTTTCAAGATCCTGTATCCAACTGAGGAGTTGACCCAGCCGATATACTGTACAACCAACCACACTCGCTCCAACTTCAGCGAAAGCCGGTGTCATTCTGCTGGGTGCCAGGGTATGTAGGGATACAAGGAAATAAACAGGCCGACTGGGCTGCCAACGAGGCCTGCGGGGGACAAGACGTGATACAGGGTACTATTCCATTGTAGGCTGTCGTTTCTGCATTACATATGATGTTCATGAAGGTGTACGGTGAGGAATGACTGGCGGTGACAGACAATCGGCTGCAGTTGGTGAAGTGCACCATCCGGCGGTGGTGCTCCTCCTGCTGATTGCTCAGTCGGAATCTTTGCATCGGCCACTGCCCTCTTACACATGGCGTCTTCCTGCAGCGAGAGGATTCCCCGTTTTGCGATGCTTGTGACATGCTAATCAAAGTACGCAATATTTTAACAGGGTGTACCATTCAAAGGCAGAGGCAAACATCGGTGTGGATCTGCCCTCTACTTTAGATGATGATGAGACCTGTGTGACTAAAGTTTTACAGTTTTGTTATGTGTCTGGACTCCGGCCTAAAATTTTCGGGTGGCGGTTTTAGTGTGCCGCAGAGTGGCTGGCTCCTTCTATTTTTATTCTTGCGGTCAGCCAGCCACGTCCATCTGATACTTTTGTAAATAGGCTGTTTAGGTTTTTATACTGGTAACGCCATGTAGCGCTTTATATCAAAATGAATGACTGTGCTGTGTGCAGTCTGTGGCTGGTTTGCGTTGTTGGAATGTGCTATTGTAATTTTGGGCAGTTGGCTATTAACAGCGCGTACCGTTGTGCAGTTGGAGGTGAGCAGCCATCAGCAGAAATCGTTTGGAATGATTATAGATATGTAAGTGGTGGACGGGGCAACATACTGAGCTAGACAATTCTAAATACTTCCGCTGAAAGCCACGTGCAACATGTCATTCGAAACACAGCGTTGAAGAAATACGTCTATTGGTAACAAATAGGCCTGACCTTTTTGAAGAGGTTCACACTGAAACGCGTATCAGTGGCAATGAGGCAGTGGGGCCAACAATGATTTTGGAAGTGCAAATGGCCACTAAAGCCTAAAGAAAGATTTAGGTTTACAGTTATATAAGAACGCTAGCAGTGTCATATGTCAAACAGGATCTTGGAATATCCAACTTTCGCAGGTGCATGCTCAGGAAATATGGCTCAACTTTAGAAAAATAATTGACCTACCATGGGACAGCTAAGTTTTCAGCAGAACAGCTGGTACGTAGTGGTTTTATAGTGTGTACAGCCTCTGAAGAGAAGTTTATAAACAATCAGATACTTGTTTCCCTTTTCTTTTACTTTCTTTCTTTTTTTTTTGGTGTAAAATTTGTATAATATGTGTACGACATTGCCTCAGGCTGTAGAGAAGTGGAAAATGAAATGTTTTCGCATATCACAAGAGGAATTGGTGAAGCCTCAAACGACTACCACAGCAGGAAACTGTCGAACGATTTCTCACAAAACGCGGAAATAATTATTGTCAAATGTAATGCCTGAAAGTTGCATCTAACGTTTTGATACCACTCTGAAAGATTCGTGCAAAGGGATATCTTCCACACATTTCTGTTGGTAATGTTAGCATAAAGAGCTAGGAGAGTAAGCCTTGAGCTTATAACGTCTCCAACATTTGGACACTAAAGACTGCGTGATTTTAGTAACTTAATACTAAAATATCTGAAGTGTGCAGTAATTATTTTTCATCAGAGACACTGTCTGAGCAATATAGCTACTATCCCTGATAACTAAATTTATAGATAGTAATACCTTTTCTTGTTCTATAAAGAAGCGGTAGTAATAGCCGCTTGTCTTCTGTCTTACTTATTTTTGTTTTCAGTGATCTTGGAGAAAGAGTCTTTCACATTGAGGAGACGTGTATCTTGTAATTGTTGATGTATGCATGAAATGTTAACCTTGTTATTGTTGAAAGCAACCCTCAGATCCCTCATTTCAACATTTTGAACACTTAATCGATTTCTAACAACTTATTACTGCTTTGTTGGCAGGAAACAGAACATCGGTAGTGTGCAACAATCAGCCACCATTAAGGGGCAATTTCAAATAATACAAAATATATAATGTCTTTTTCCACAGCAGCAGCCGCAAAGCTGTTTAAAGTATTACATTTAATAATATCTTTCATAGCAGATACTTTATTTTAATACAATATCAGTGTTTGTGTTTATTTTAGATCCAAGTTATATACAGTGGCTGTGGTTCTGACTATGACGAAAGAATCTTAATACAGATAAATTGTTTAATTGTCTCTTATGATAAAGGTGAACCCATCAATAGAAAGTAAATGCAAAGCCAGTATTGTATTCTCTTTACACATTCTTGTTTCAATGGCTTGCCTACGGAAGTCTGACCTGTATTACAAGCATGTTAACGCAATTTATAAGTTGACTTGGTTTCGTAATATCGATTAACGGAACCACAAGCAAGAACAAAATGAAATAAGCTTTACTAGACATGACGAACTTTATTTAATAAATAGCACATGTTTTGCTGTAAACCGGTATTTATCAATATTTTATACACTCACCACAGTTTTATTCCGCTGTACACTGACAGGTCTAAGCAGGACGGTTATTTTGGCAGGTGAAAGTTCTTTCCCGGTAATGTCGTCGGGTTATTCTTACCAAATAAGTTTACGATGCAAAGTTCATAACTGCACGTGATCCTGAAGACACTAGCACAGATGAGGCACGAAAGACGGAAGAATGATCACGTCGGTTCCTACTTCCTCAGTGCCACCAAGAGATTTCATATATGCTCCAAGTTGACAAAACTCTTCTGATGTTTAACGACCTCACGATGCATCTCCACCGACAGGAGAAGGTAGCAGTACTATCCTTAGTACCAAGACATTTCATATTCCAAGGAAATGAGAAAGCTGAGATTGCAGCCCATGACTTCGGTCAAGGACACGTTGCAGAAAGATGCACATCACCTTCGCGAGTCGTTTCATCGCTATTGAGCCAGAAATTCACGAGACACATGGTGCCGGCGTGGCTGAAAGTGTCGAGAAATGTACTGCAAATTGTGAAAATAACTGTCCGGTGATGGCGGTCCTCCACCCACTCATACAGGCGATATGAAATTGCAGTGACTCTGCGCTGTAAAGGTCATTGTGCTTTGACCCGTGGATTTTTGCTCTAGCGGAAAATCCACATAGTTGAGAAGCTGGATGACTGTGTATTTCAGTATAATTTAACGAAGTGTGTTTTATATTCTGACGAGACTGAAGCAGTACATTTATTTTTAGTTGATGAAGAGACGAGAGTGGTGCCCGTTTTAATACATAACGAAATGTCTAGACTCCAGCCTAAACTGTTCAGCTGGATGGTTTTGTGAGTGGCTGGACCACCCTTTCCTGTTTAGTGTTCAACCAGTCACATACATCTGCTGTAATAATTTACTACCTTCGATTGGTGCTGTCTTTTACCATATGAGTCTACTTTTATTTCTAACACTTGGCGAGCTTTTGTTATATGGATTCTCACCTATTCCGTCAATGTTGATGCTATCCACATTTAAATGTTATCCTCTTTAATATAAATCTCGTAGGAAGTTAAGTACACGTTAACTACAGTGCAATTTTGCCTACATTCTTATGCAAGCTCTGACTATAAATGTCAGGATATCTCTCATGAAAAGGTTTCCGCTGAAGACGTTTTTTAGTAATTCCGTGATCTTATTCAGACGACCACGCAATTCCAACAGGCTGTTGTCACGCTGTACTGTATAAAGAATCCGATTGTGCAGTGGGAGCACACCATCCTCCCGGACTTTGTCAGCCTTCCGTAGCTTGAGGTCACTATTCCTCATTAAGTTGCTCCTCAGTTAGCCTCATTACGCTGTGTGTGCCTCATTTATTCCTGCAATCTGTGAAATGTTCTGACAGTGTAGGGGACTGAACCCGAATTGTAAGACACGCTGACTGCCCAGCTACGCACGGGTACTGGAGGTGTATATGTAAACTAACTATTCATTCAGATATGTTATTCCCACAGAAGGATTACGTTACGAGTGTACTCCCACTCCTAATACAATCCTTGGGAGTCACAAATCTGAAGGTTTTCCAGGCGCCTTGGCAAAGTCACTAGAACAACCTCCTTTTCAAAGAGACTGTCTTTTCAGACTCCTTATGAATCTCGAATATCATATCGAAGGACTCGATACGACATCTGCTGAGTTTTGTCATGGTTGAGAATCTCAAATTGGTTCACTCTTTAGATGTTATATCATCCCGCGTATTGAAACACTTTTTATCTTTAAAAGCCACGCAGTGTCACATCGGTCCCGGGGAAATAAAAAGGATTGCGTATCGCCATGCAGTCATTGATATAACGTGCCAGCAACCAGGATTTATCTATTAAGTGCACTCGTTAGATTACTACATGTTTGATCTCATATATTATCATTACCATTGCTTTTAGTAACATCACAAAAATTCGGTCCTCCACTTACCAGGAAAAGTACTTGGGCTAGAGCAAACCCAGATATACCAAAATCGTGTGAGAAGTAATGTAAAGGTCTCTTATTGCACTAGTGATACTCCCGCATCTGCAAAACTCTGCAGTCGTCCGTTAGAGGCCTCTGCGTATTCCATGCCGTATTGCACACTTGCGTGCTGGTACGCCAGTCGCGACAAGGAGGGACGGTGCAGTGTGCCTCTGAAGTTGCCTTTTGTGACATGATTTGTGTAATGAAGCGTCAGATGGCTCGACGATTGGTAATCAATCCTGCTAATGTATGGCGATTGGTTGAGATGAAGTTACGAAGAACCCTTCTTCGTGAAGATGGTATTGGTTTAGAAGACGAATCATCCGCATGTTTTCTGGTATCTATTATAGTGCAGAAATATGAGCATAAGTTAGAAACAGATACTGTTGTAACACTAACACATAATGATGATGATAGGGATGATAATGACGAACAACTCATTGCAAACGGTAGTCTGCGGCAGGTGCGGGAATAGACGATGGAAGCAGTGACAGTGAATACCAACCGTCTCCCAAGGAGAAGGTTAATGATGCAAGTATCATCACGGCTTTTGATGACAACATACTCGAGAACATGTACGATGATTATTACTTAAGAGGTTTCGACACACACGACAAGCTTCTAAAATGATACCCCAAACTGAAGTCTAAAAGCAATATTAAAAACATACTGGATTACGTGCAAAGAAAAGAGAAGGATATACAGTTTTTAAAGGAAATCGTACACTGCTGTTCAACACCATCAAGGAGCGTGTAATGGCGAAATTCGATGAAGCGCAGGAAGGCGGTTCCGCCGTTCATTATTGGCATTTACAACATTGGGCATTGGACGTAGCGAGAAATCTCAGGTGTACAAACTTTAGAGCTTTACTAGGATTTCTTACTAATTTGGAAAAGGAGTTTAGGATAACATCACACCGTATCACTATGCTCTAAGCACGAAAAGATAAGGATGACGAGGAAGAGCTGATTGAAAGAGCTCAAACGTTATTTGCTGACGTCAATGAGCATATCACGAGAGAAAACATAGATATTAGTTCTGTATGGAACTGTGATCAGAGTCAGTTCAACTACAAACTTTCTTGTGACAGAACACTATCCATGAAAGATGATAGAAACACTGTCACGATGTTGCAATCAGTTAACTGTGCAACACGTAGTTACACGATCGATGTTGCTATATCAATGGACGGACAATTGGCCGCCAAACTCTATATTTGCTTCCAAGAATCCAGTGGAAAATTCGGACCCTTCGTGTCAAGGGCAATAGAAACGCGGTGCCCGCCAAATGTCGTCGTCGATGCAAGTGTGAGTGGGAAGATGACGAATCAACATCTGAAGACGTTTTTTCTGTCAGTTTTGAATCCACATTTGTCGAGAAAGTCAATAGTACTTTGTGACCCCTGGTCTGGACATATGGATGAACGAGTGCTACTGAAAGCATCTGGCGGAAAACATGTAGATTTAAAAACCATTCCGCTCTAAAACTACAAAATATGTACAACCTCTCGATGTGTATTTCTTCAGGCAATATAAAATATATGCCAAGAGAATAACAGACTTCATTAAACTACGTTCCAGCAATATGCAGCCGAAATTGCACGACAGGTTCTTTATCATGGATATGCATTCTGTCACTTACAATCAGTTATCTGCGGGAGTATACAGACCAATGCTTCGTGTCGCGTGGCAGAACGCTGGCTGGCTACGATGCTGGAGAACCAGTGAACAAAAGTGTCATTGACGTGGCGTTCAACACTGATATTATAGAATGTGCAAATACGTCATGCGATCAACTTGCATTTCATCACTGTGCGTTTTTCAGTCATTCGTACTTCTCGGAGCATTTTATTGACATTACGCATTTATATTTATAGTTAAGATAGCTGCATTCACAATTACATCTACAGTGATATCTAGAGCATGACTGCAGAGTTTTGCAGAAAAACGACTCCCACGAGCACATTCAGAGGTACATAATGGCCCTGTAATCAAACGCTCACACAGATCTGTTTGTTCGATCCAAGTACTTTCCTGGTTAGAGCCATCGCGACATAGACGTGAAATCTGCGGTTGAATAACCGAGCATTCTGAGCTGACAGACCCATTCAATTGTGCCTCCATCCGGTGTGTGTCACCACTACCATGTAGAATGACGCTCTGTTGGGTTTCAGTGAAACCAAGACAAGATGATCGATGATGGTCTGCCTACTATCTCCTCGCTCCCCTCGACGCCGATATTAAGTCATTCTGATGCAAGCTACAGTTGTTATCTGCAGCTGCAGCCTACTTGGACATCACAAGGGAAGTGAATACTGGTTGCTCCAGGTTCTTTTCTGGATAATCTGCAAGATGTCAGTCCATACCGTCCAGGCCTGGTGCATACGTAAAGCCCCCTAGACTTCCAGTGGGCATCTGCTGCAGTCTTTGTCATCCCTTTGTGGGGAGACTTGGGCTCGTCTTTCTCAACAGTCGATCTGAACCGGGGAGTCGGCAGCACTCACATATGCATCTAATAGATCGCTGACGTGCAGACCCCACCTGTTCAGTGAAATCGTCTGGTTTTGGAAAACGCCTACTCACCTCCCCCACAGCCCGCTCACCAACACACCAGCTGCTGCTCGCTGACCTGCGCCACAAGCATCACCACTCATTGATGAGGGACGTCAGCGGTTCTGTCCAACGCGCCCCTCATGCCTCCTCACCGCACAGTGCTACGAAGCTATTACATCATTTCGTCTAGTTATCCTGACAGTAAAATTTGGTTCAACTTATAAGTGTGTTACTGACGGCTCCGAATGTAGCACGCGGCCATTCTCGAATCACTGTCCCATTCGGGAGGACGACGGTTCAAACCCGTCTCCGGCCATCCTGATTGGGGTTTTCCGTGATTATCCCTTAATCGCTTCAGGCAAATGCCGGGATGGTTCCTTTGAAAGGGCACGGCCGATTTCCTTCCCCGTCCTTCCTTCACCCGAGCATGCGCTCCGTCTCTAATGACCTCGTTGTCAACGGGACGTTAAACACTACTCTCTTCCTCCATTGCTTGGCTCCCTTATTCCTAACGGCATATACTAACCAGGGTCGCCTGACTACGAGGGGTTGCTGAAAAGTGATCATTCATATTTTTTGTGAAAACTCTTAAGCTTTCTTAAATAAAGAAGACGTGATTAACACTGCGCATCTTCTTTCGTCATGTCTACATATTTGCAGCCCTCTGGCACTAGAAGGAACCGAATTGTAGCCTGTAATTTGGCGGTGTGTAACATAAGTATGTCGACACATTAGTAACAGAGTGCTGTAATCGAATTTCGAATTCGAAGCGTTACTCCACAGATGGAGAGCCCTCTCTTTCAGCACGACAATACCAGATAAGACACGAGCGTCGCGACATCTGTAACAATCCGTTGCCCTTGGTTCACAGTTGTCGATCATCCTCCATACAGTCCAGATAGGTTCCCAACCGATTTTCATCTGTTTCCAGAATGTAAGGAACACGTTAGAGGAGTGCACTTGAATAGTGATGAAGCGGTGCAGGTTTGTATGAGGTTGATGCTTCGTCAATAAATTCAAACATTCTAAAGCGACGCTATCATCAAACTGGTCTTTCGTTAGGAGCAATATTTTCGTCTTCGGATGACTATGTAGAGGAATAAATATGTAACATGAAGAATAAAGACGTAGAACGCTCATTTCACTTAAAAGGCTTTTAGAGTTTCCACACAAAAAAATTTGGAGGCATTGCTTACCAGCACGCCCTCGTAATTTGATTGTATTGGTTCCGTATTCGGTATGACATTACATTTTACTCTTTCCGTAGTTCTGTGTCGATCATGCCGTGATGTTTTTAACGTATGTGATATTCATTGTCAATGTCCTGGGGAGAGAAATCAGAATGTAGGAACAGAAATAAAGTAGTGTGTTTACTTAAAACGAAAAACATTTTCTCACAAGGAAATGACCTCTCTCAGTAAAGGCACAGTTATTCATTAACTGATGATTTTGCGAAAATAACTAAAAGTACGTTTAATGTCTATGAGAAATAATTTATCTTACCGGCCATAGGCAAGATGACTGTAAGACGTTACTTTTCGTGATGAGTAACATCAGAGGGTAATGATGAACAGACGAGAAGCTATGACATAGACATTTTCACACTCCTTTGAAGCTTTCAACAGGAACTATGACGATCCTTTCTCTATTACTTGCAGATAACAAAACCAATAGTTCATGTGTACTATTTTAGGTATTACAACACAGAGTTTGTGCAGCGACGTTAAGCGATAAAGGTATTTCAAATAATACTTAAAACAACGACTAAGTAGTCATTTGGTTCTTGTGGTCCCCATTCTGGTACAGTAAATTCATAAAAGCACAAGAGCATCACATCAATTTCTCTATAACTACTTCTTGCACCACTCCGTAGCTACTACTTGCTCCATAAGACACCATTCCCATTCAATAAGGAGTACAAGAAGCTGCAAACGAGCGAAGCTAAGCAACATCGATTTTACATGTCAAGACGTCGACATACAATTAGCTCTTTTACAAATATTGTCGAAGCATTAATCAAAATACCTTATCGAATAACGTTGGTAATTTAAAATGTGATTACAATGTCAAATGAAATTTAAAGTATGAAAAAATAAAATAATTCTAGGCAATGAAACTTATGTTAATTCATCTTTTATTTCTCTTTATTATAAGTATAAGATTAACTTGCGCTATCAGAAATAAAATAAACACAGAAATTTGATACAGATTCATTTGAATCGTGTCACGAATTTAGTTCGAGTAGTGTGTTGTCTGACACGTAACAAAAGTATTTGCACTGACAAATTCCATTATAAGTGAGAAGAAGTAACGAAGGATGTTTCCTCTGCAACTTGTTCTCCGTGTGTAGTAGCGACCCATACGAAAAGCAGTGAGAGTTTCTTTATCTCCTCGAAAAATTAATAAACGCCCAATGAAAATGAGGACATGGGCTGCGACGTTTGGTTTTGGTTGATTCGCCGCATTGTAACGGTTTTAGGAAAAAGCGGCATTTCGTTTATTGAGACGCGGTTTACCTGCTATTATCTACTGCTTATTTTTGTCAGAATCACACTTTTATGACACAGCCACAACCCATTTCGAGCTGTAATGCTCTCTACATCTTAAGCAGAAGAACACAATAATAAATTTGGGTAATCTGGAATCTGCAAAATATGGTACCAACGTCGAAATGGCAGATACTGAGAAAACAAATTGCTAAATGGGAAAGCTGCTACAATCTCTCAGGAGTGGGAAGGTATCAGTCGCTGATGGGATAACATTAAGATTCTACACAGATTATTCGGAAGAACTTGCTCCCCTTCTAACATTACTTTGTCGTAGATCACTGGAGCAACCAAGGGCACACAGGGATTCGAAAAAATGCAGATTATCCCTTTTTGAAGAAGGACCTAGGACAGATACACAAATTACAGGACTCTGTTGCTGACGTCAAACTGTCGTTGAATTATGAAACATGTTTTGCGCTCAAGATATACGACGTTTTTGGGGAAAGAAAATCTCCAGTATAAGCATCAACATGGATTCCACAAACAGAGATCTTGCGAAGCCCAACTCGCCCTGTTAGCTCCATGATCCGTAGCACCGAGGCAATGGAACTCGCGTTGGTCCTGTGTTCCTTGACTTCAGGAGGCATTTGACATCATCCCACACAGCCAGTTACTGATGAAAAATACGAGCTTATCGAGTGTCGGACCAACTACCTACTGGATTTAAAACTTTCTTGCAGACAGACCTAAACACGTCACCCTTAACAGAGCAGATGTAAAAGTAATTTTCAGACTACCTCAAGGAAATGCGATTGGACTGTTATTAATTACATGGTATATAAACGATCGAGAAGAAAGCTGCGGGAGCTAGTCATGACTGTTGGCAGATGATGCGGTTGTCTATAACAATATAAAACTGCCAGAGGACAGCATCGATTTGAAGAACGAGCTGCAGAGGGTTGATGAATGGTGCGGACTCTAGCAGTTGCCCCTGGACGTAAACAAATGTGACATACTAAGCATACATAGGAGAAGAAATACACTATTGAACACAGACGCTACTGATGACAAACAGCTGGAAGAACTCTCTACCGTAAAATATCTGTGAGCGACTAATTAGAACCACCTTATGTGGAATGTCCACATAAGTGTAGAAAAAGAAGATGCCAGACTGAGATTCATAGGAATCATGTTAAGGGAATGTAACTCATCCATGGAAGACGTGGCATATAAAGGGGATGCGACCGATTCATGAGTACACTTCATCAGTCTGGCATCCTTACCAGGTACGACTAATAGAAGAGGTCTGAGGTGTACAAATTCCCTTTCAAACCAACCTGTCCTTACCTATCTTCGTCGCAAACGCTGATGCAGCTGAACCTGCCGGGGCGGAGACAAAAGTGTGCATGTGGACTGAATCATAGTGGTTATAGCAGGAAAACTTAGGTTTCTGCAAGCCTGGAAAGCTCCACGGAAACCGTTCATCCCGATGCATCTGACAAGAGGCTCCGATATCAATCCAGCGGTACTAGCTACGTACATGTTTGTTTATGGAGTTTCACTGCATCTCGTTTATCACAACGGCTGGAGCAGCGAAATGAACAAACCAAACATGAAAGCGAGAAATTAAGAAGTCACGAAACAGAGTGGAAGGTAAACTTTTGGAAAGCAGTCGTCTTCTTATCTTGATTTCTTGCAATGCAAATGGTTAAAATATTCATAAACATTCATTGACGAACCTTGAAAATGTTCAATGTTTCTAAAATTGACTAGCACTTTCCACATTCCATAAATATTTTGAAAGAGGACAAACCTGTAGTGGCCGATAGGTCCGTGTTAATGGGTGCTAAGTGCTTGAGGCCATTTACAAGATATAGGCTTCCTAAATGTAGGACACATTGATTGAAATAGGAAAAAAATGGAGCATATTAAAAATCCAATTCTGGTGATACATATTGTTAAGAAAGCTTAGTATGAAATAAAAACTTATCCTTTCTGAAACGTACTTTTTAGACTAACATAATATGGAAAAGAACTTCCTGTTCGCTATAATGCATTTGTGAAATTTAGAATGAACAATTTTGGCCACTTAGAATGAATCCAGAGAACTTCCAGTACACATCTGAAAAACGTAATTGTCATATTCGGTTAGAACACATTAAGATTACTGAAATTAGCCTTCCAAAGCCTTATTTTAGTTGGCATTGCACTGCAATAGACATGTTTAGGTTCTCTGTTGCAAAGCTTTTCGACTTTCAGAAGTCGTTCTCATTAGTACATAAGACATGTCTTAGAGGTGACCTGATGATGGTTCGAACTGAGAATAGCCAGTATTTGTCGAATGAGTTTGATGTTTCAGGGAAAGTCGTTCATTTGAGATAAATAAGTCCGAAATACGCCGAAAAAAAAGAGCCAATAACATCCACCATTTTCTGTTCTACAGTGATTCAAAACGAATGTACGAGATGAATCATTTGAAACTTACACCGCAAATGTTGGGGGAATGTGAAGTGCTATTAATGTGCGGTACTCAGAGAATGGATTAGTAGTAGTTAGAAGCTTGTATTGCTAACCAATTAACAGATTTTAATAATACTTAGAATGTGTATTTTTAGTACGTGCGTTTTAAAATGGAACAGTTCTTATTGACATTAACAAAATAAAAGTATTGTAAATTAGAATGTAAGTGGTGTTTGCAGGATTCTAGTACTTGTACAGTATCTTTAGTAGTACACACTGAACAACAGCGCAAGTGCATACATTAGTTATGTGGATTCTAACGACTAACGACACTACAGACCGTCACAGGTTGCGTTCAAAATGACCATCGGCTGTAGCTGTGCATGCATGTAGTCCGATGTGGAACCGTTACTGCAAATGTGCTAGCGTTTCAGCGGATATGTCCAAACAGGCCGCAGTAATATGTGGTTGAATATCGTAGGGTGTCGTTGGTACGTCCTCGTACACAGCGTCTTTCAGCTTTCCCCTTAGAAAATCAGTTCTTTAACGCATGTTCAGTACTTCATGGACTATAGTCTTGTCAGCTATCATGTTGGTATGACATACTCCTCCATGTCTTTTAGCATCCATGGAAGATTGTCTGCTACGTGGCTGCGAAACTTGGATGCATTCAGAGTTCCGCTTATCAAAAATTGAAGCTCGGGCGTATGATCCGATTGGTTCATTATCCCACAGAAACCATTTAAACTCCATGGACGCTAACGTTCCGCAAGACATGGCCAACGTGGACTGTTAACAGACCAATATTGCATGTTTCGCATGTTTACCTTTCCATGCTTGATAAATGTGCCTTCACCACTAGACAAGATACATGGTACACCTCGAGAATCCTATCTTAAAGCCCACGTACGAAGTTAAGACGATTATCGAAACCGTTTGTATGGAGCTCTCGACGGAGAGAGATATAATTGGAATGGTAACTATGTCGATGGAGAATGCGTTGTATACTTGCCTGTCATATACCACTTCCTCGTGGCATTGCGCAGGAGGTAAAGTGTGGATCAACTGCAACAGCAACAAGAACATTAATTTCTCCCTCTTCTATCATCACTTATTTTCTTACGTTACGTTGCCTAGGTGTAACACTAACATTTTCACGCAACTGGTTGAAGAGGTTGATAAATAACAACCGAGGCGGTTGACGTCTGTTGCGATATCTTGCCGAATGCACCGTAGAAGAACGAATTTCATTCTTCCTACATTCTCTGTACACCTTGAACGTGTCGACTTCTTCTGCATTGGTAAATCGCATCAGATACTTACGACCTACTGCTTGCTCTCTCACACACTACCATGACTAGCAAGTCGCAGTGCTCCCAATGAACACACAAGCGTACTGTAAGCAAACACAACTTCTTACCTGGTAACAATGCAGGATGAATGGATCAAACAAATGTCGGTATGGAAACTTTTCTAAATACGATATGTCGTAAACAACTCGGGCTACATTCTTGCAGCAAGTAGCAAGAACATTCGAATGTACCCTACTTTTAGTTTGGTAATGTCAATAGGCATTGTTCAGTTTACGAAATTGTATTATTGCACAAAAATAAATTTTTTAATTGTTATTACAATCTGATTATTGGCTAACAGTACGTACCTCTGACTTCCAGTCGCTTCTGTGAAGATCGCATGTCAATAGCACTTTCCACTTCCTCAACATCATGTTGCAGGTTTTAGGTGATTGATGCTGTATATTTTATTGAGCCTCGTGTTTTGATAGTCAGGTATTTTCATCAAGTTCCGAACTCTACTCACAACAGCACATAAATTGACACGTAGCGCAACACGGTGGGAAGACAGGCAGGCAAGCAAGCAACACTCCTGTAGCGTGCTTGAGTTGGGCATAGCTTGGCTTGGATGGGAGTAATGAAATTGTCATGTTCTGCTGATAACATGCGGCAGCTTGCCTGCTGGCTAACAGCCAAGTATGGGTAGGTTAACAGCGGAATATGTACACATCTGGAAGAAACAGAGAAGATCCAAAGAAGAGCGGTGCGTTCCGTCACGGAATCATTTCGTCGGCGAAAGAGCGTTACAGAGACACTCAACAAGCTCCGGTGGTAGACGTTATCTCCCGTGATTTATGATAATATATAATATTTTTCTCTTTCTTTTTATATGAATGCCGTTATTATGTGGTGGACTTTTCTCAAAATTAATTGCTAATTTGGTTATTAGTTTCATTTTGATTTTTTTTCTTTCATTTGAATTAAACTGCTTTTTGTAAGACGGTTTGTTCAATGAAAGTTAATTCTTAGCACAACCATTAATTACGTTAATAACTGTAAGATACACTGATCATGTAACACGTTACATGTAAGGTGAAAAACGAAATAAACGTTTTTACGTTCTTGGCTCGGCTAAACGCTTCTGCTCAAACATGAGATCTCTGATTATTATTTTCATTTGCCCACACGCCCACATTTCTTACCATTTTCTTTCGTAATGCATTGTAGTCTGAGTCGTGGCTCTAGATCTCGGCTGTTAAACTGAAAATGAAAATCTTAAAGCTATGTCTTCCGTTGCAGCGGCTAGCGGTTATGGAAAGAATGTGTATTGTAATTGAAGCGGGAGAATAATTCGCTTCCACTAATTTCATAAATTAAAATTGGCACGTAATGGCGGTTTTTGCTGCAACGGCGGCTGCAATTGTTGCGCTGAAAAACCCGAATTACTGATATTCAACGGAAGCGAACGAGAGACAGGGCTCACCTCTTACAATTGAAAGTTAACAATAGCATAAAACTAATATATTATCTGATTACAAGTACAATAATGCTTACATTCAACAGCACTCGCCAAGATGTCCGGCTACTCGCATCGAACAAAAGAGAGACAGAGTGATGACGGATACAAGATGAAAAAAGATGTTTCCTTTTCCCTCTACGTGCTCCATAATTGTCAGGATGCACATAATTTTGTATGATAATACTAATAATACACACGAGAGAAAATTACATATCGCCTGAGTGGTCAATGTTCACATATAATCCAATATTAAATGTTTATTTTTCAAATACCACTCTCAAGTTTTTTTAAAATATTTCCACTGGGAACGGTACAGCTACAAGAGACGCGTTTTGCACCGCAGAGAGTTTTACTACTGAAATATCGAGAGAGAACGTTCCGGGATGCCATCATATTATTTCCTCCCATATACATCTCGCGAAATGACCACAACGAGAAAATTTAAGAAATAATATAGAGGTTTACCGACTATCATTCATCCTACCAGCTACTAGCGAGCGGAATAGGATGGGGGACGGGGTGGAGGGTACAGTTATTGGTACCAAAAGTAACATCAGCCACACACTATTAGAAACGGCTCTTTCGCCCAGACAGGTATATCCTTTAATTTGAGATATAACGAGCACACCTGCATCAGTGAAATTGCTAAATTAGGTTTCCATATACGAAGGGTGGGAAACATTATTGGTAATATCGATGAACAACTACAAATTTTAGTTGAAAATGAAAAAAGTGTACAGTTAAACAAAATAAACAGTTTAAATATATAAACAGTTAAAAAGCCCCAGATAAACACCCCATTGAAGAGAATGAGTTTGCAACAGAAGCATATTTCAATGTTTACGGCTGTCTATTCAGATGAGGTAGTCACCGCATCCTGCATTCATGCTCGAGCTGCCTGTGACAGAGAGCGCACTGTGTCGTCTCGGACACGTTTGAACTTCCCAACATCTGCCCAGATAACGTAAACACCTCGCAGATGTAAGAAAAGTACCAGCGAGCTTTAGCAGGGAACCGCCCTAATCGTCCAGTTCATATCGTGTCTTCTAAACTTACGGGCAATAGCGTAAATATCTGTCAGTCTCAAGTGTAGGGGCATTAGTATCGGAATTATGTACCATAAGGAATATTCTTCTATCAATTTGTTCTAAATATGGTTTACTGCTTTAACGAGTACTAGTCGATTTTTATATGTTATGAAGAACATAGTGAATAAATTATTCTAATATTTGACCCATTTTATGGCTTCTACAAGTGAAAACTGCTTTTAGAAGACACTAGGGGAAAGACTAGGGAAAGAAAAGTACCGGGTGATCAAAAAGTCAGCGTAAATTTGAAAACTTAATAAATCTCCGAATAATGTAGATAGAGAGGTAAAAACTGACACACATACTTGGAATGACATGCTGTTTTATTAGAACAAAAAAAAGTTCACAAAGTGTTCGACAGCAAAACGTCAGTGACTGCGCATGAAAATTTTGTATAAAAGGAGCTGTAATGAGAAAGAGAATCAGATGCGCCAGCAGTCGCAGCATGTTGACGTTACCTGAAAAGACACATTTAGTGAAACTGTATTACCGGATTGGGGAATGTGCTAGTTCAGCGTTACGATCCTATCGCCATAGGAAGGGGATTCGAACGGGTAAAGGTCCGTTGACAAATGCAGCTGTGGCGAGAATGATTTCGAAGTTCGAAGCCACGGGTTGTTTAGACGATATACCCCGTAGTGGCCGACCGAGCATAAGGCGTAATGCTGCTTAGACAGTTCAGGAAGCAATGGAGACTGCAGCGGGTTCGTCTACTCACAGGGAAGTCACCGCTCGTGCAGTCGCACGCCGCACCGGCATTTCATACACTACTGTTTGGTTGGCACTTAGGCGTACCCTCCGATGCTATATGTACAAAATCCATCGGCATAATGAACTGTTACCTGGCGATTTAGTGAAGCGGAAGGCACTTGCGGTGTGGTCGTTTAAAAAAATGGTGGAAATGACGATTGGTTGAGTAACGTGTTGTGGACCGACGAAGCTTATTTCACGTCCCGAGGGTCTGTCAACGCCCACAACTGCAGAATTTGGGTTACAGAAAATCCTAGAACTGTCGTGGAAACTCCACTGCCCGACGAGAAAGTCACGGTAAGGTTGGATTTACTGCATCTACCGTTATCCGGCCTTTTTTTTTTCGAGGAAATGCGTGATTCTGGTTTTGTTACTGCTACCGTGACGGGTGAGAGATACGCAGATATGTTACAGAATCGCATCATTCCCAGCCTGACTGATAAACACCTGCTGAAACATGCGATGTTTATGCAAGATGGCGCTCCACCCCATATTGCTAGACGCGTGAAAGAACTCTTGCGCGCGTCTTTTGGTGATGATCGTGTGTTCAGCCGCCACTTTTGTCATGCTTGGACTCCCAGGTCCCCAGACCTCAGCCCGTGCGATTATTGGCTTTGGGGTTACCTGAAGTCGCAAGTGTATCGTGATCGACCGACATCTCTAGGGATGCCGAAAGACAACATCCGACACCAATGCCTCACCATATCTCCGGACATGCTTTACAGTGCTGTTGACAATATTATTCCTCGCCTACAGCTATTGTTGAGGAATGATGGTGGACATATTGAGGGTTTCCTGTAAAGAACATCATGTTTGCTTTGTCTTACTGTGTTATGCCAATTATTGCTATTCTGATCAGATGAAGAGCTATCTGTCAGACATTTTTTTGAATTCTTGCATTTTTTTGGTTCTAATAAAACCCCATGTCATTCCAAGCAAGTGTGTCAATTTGTAGCTCTCTATCTACATTATTCCGTGATTTATTCAGTTTTCAAATCTATACTGACTTTTTGATCACCCAGTATACTTCCAGTTAATTGTAGCTATACAATTCCATGATTTATGATGTCACGTTTAGTTTGAGAATGCATGAATGAATGCTCACAAAATGCCGCCTACAGGTAGGACCCCCATGCGCTTTAGTAGGACTTTACTTGGCTCAGAAGGAGATGCAGTGAAAATCACATTATTTGTTGCAGGTCATAATTCAAGCGTTCTAATTTTCCACTGTGGCATCGTAAGATGGCCGCAGTCGGCCGAAATGGTTTAAGATTCTGTGACACAAATAGGTCGCATGCTGCGCTGTAGTGACAAGGTGATTGCAGTGTGTAAAAGCATCGCAATGCTGATAATTAAAACTTTACGCCTAAGCTCGTACTTCTGTTACAATGATGCTCGAAAGGTGCTCCTATGCTCTTGTTCCGTCCATAACTATGATAAATTTGAATGCCTGATGTATCTCGAAATTGAATTATTACCTGAAGTCTGAAAAAGCTTCCCAGTCCAAATTTTAAAAATCTATCATCGTAAAATGGCGTTTCAATCGCCGATACATGGAGTCCTTATGGAGAGCTCCTTTGGAGAGTCGTTAAAAAGCATAATGCAACTGCGTGAAGAACTAATTCTGTCAGTGATAAATCTTACCAGAAAAAATTATTCATTAAGATTTTCACGCCGTTAGCAACTGTTACTGTGCCCAGCTGCAGTTTTATAAAAGAAAACGTAAATTTACTCGAGTGCATTATATATTCTGTTTGGGTGACTACAAGATAAAAAATGAAGGTGGGTTGTTACACCTAATTAGCTTCCTTTGTGTTGGAATACACGTAAACTCATTGTTACTGGTGAAAAGAATTACCTCAAACAAAAGCGACTAATAAGGACGGTATTCCCCCTGGCAGACAATATAGAATGCTTAAACTAGACTATATTCGTATAATATGGGAAATTATATATCTATCAGCGGCACAGTTTTTAAAATTTGTGGAAGGTCCCTTTAACTGATCCTACGTAAACTTATGATCGAGCGAATTATTACACATCAGTATTTCAACACACAAGCATGTTATTTGGTGTTTTGTTTAACATTGCCGGCCAGGGTGGACGAGCGGTTCTAGGCGCTACAGTCTGGAACAGCGTGTCCGCTACGGTCGCAGGTTAGAATCCTGCCTCGGGCATGGATGTGTGTGATGTCCTTAGGTTAGTTAGGTTTAAGTAGTTCTAAGTTAAAGGGGACTGATGACTTTAGAAGTTAAGTTCCATAGTGCTCAGAGCCATTTGAACCATTTTTTGTTTAACATTAAGCATCATCTCTTCCAAGAACTGAGATATGTACTACAATGCCAGTATAAGTACTCGTACACAGCAGCTTTTTTAAAAAAATGAAAAATAAATTGCGGTAACTGGACCATAGTAATAGATACGACAGATACACATGGTTGTAATGAAGGAAAGCCACCTATAGGCATGAGTAGAAAGTATTTTGAATGTACACTCATGTACACAAAAAACCAAAATGCCTTGAACGACAAGAGGACTTGTACACTAGAACGTTCAGCAGAACTCATTACAATTTCAGTCATCTCGGTTCAGCATGTGTCCTGTCACCTAGCAGCTCACGGGCCGCCATAACTCTGATAGTTTGTTCCATGCGTGCGAACGGCGCCCTGTAATATAACCATCCACGCTGCATTTACATGGTTCCAAAGTTTATCTTTGAACACAGTACCTTGACTATCACCTCACCATACCCCGTAAATTTTCGATTCGTGGCAAGTCTGGAGATATAGCTGTCCAGGGCAAAAGGCTGACACCCCCGACACCAAGAAGGCACGTGGTCATGCAATAATATGTGGCCGTGTATTGTCTTGCTGAAAAAAGAAATGTCTGCGGTGTTATGCAGAATGGGCGTGGCTACAGATCGCAGGATATCATGGACGTAGGTCACAATGATGACAGTGCCCTGAATAAGCAACAGCTGCTCTTTGTTGTTGTAGCCAACATACGGACTTGAGTTGGCGCTGTATAACTTGTGGGTATCCAATCACTGTGATACCTCTCCCCTTGTCTGCCACCACCATTTTTCATTTTCAAACAAACAGAGTCTAGAATCGTCCGAAACACTACCTAATGCCATTACTGTCTCTAGTGACGACGTTTCATACACTACTGCCATCTAGCAACGTTTAGCATATTGTTGCTGTGGCCTTCGGTCCAGAGACTGGTTTGATGCAGCTCTCCATGCTACTCTATCCTGTGCAAGCTTCTTCATCACCCAGTACCCACTGCCACCTACATCCTTCTGAATCTGTTGAGTGTATTCATCTCTTGGTCTCCCTCTACGATTTTTACCCTCCACGCTGCCCTCCAATACTAAATTGGTGATCCTTCGATGTCTCAGAACATGTCCTACCAACCGATCCCTTCTTCTAGTGAAGTTGTGTCACAAGCTCCTCTTCTCCCCAATTTTGTTCAATACCTCCTCATTAGTTATGTGATCTACCCATCGAATCTTCAACATTCTTCTGTAGCACCATATCTCGAAAGCTTCTATTCTTTTCTTGTCCAAACTATTTATCGTCCACGTTCCACTTCCATACATGGCTACACTACAAACAAATACTTTCAGAAACTACTTCCTGACACTTAAATCTATACTCGATGTTAGCAAATTTCTCTTCTTTAGAAAAGCTTTCCTTGCCATTACCAGTCTACATTTTATTTCTTCTCTACTTTGACCATCGTGAGTTATTTTGCTCCCCAAACAGCAAAACTTCTTTACTATTTTAAGCGTTTCATTTCCTAATCTAATTCCCATAGTATCACCCGATTTAATTCGACTATATTCCATTGTCCTCGTTTTGCTTTTCTTGATGTTCATCTTATATCCTCCTTTCAAGACACTGTTCATTCCGTTCAGTATCTCTTCCAGGTCCTTTGCTGTCTCTGACAGAATTACAAGGTCATCTGCATATTAGTCGAAGGAAAGCGGAGAAGTGGACGATGCCCACGAAACATATGCCTTAATAAACGGCGATAGATTGTCAAACCCGATAGTGTACGATGTGTTCCACTGTTGCGCCACAGCCGTGGAGAAAGTAGATCTATCCCGCTAAGCCATTCCAATGATGATGATGATGTATGATTTGGGGGACGCCCAACTGCGCCCGTACAAATTCCCGATGTTCCCGATGTTCACAGTGCAATTTCTGCACACTCCTATCTAGCCACTGTCACAAATGATGCTGCTCGTGCTGATGATGAGGTGATGGGGTAAAACAAACATCCAATCCCTAGGCAAAGAAAATCCCCAACCCGGTCAGGAATCTAACCCAGGACTTCGTGATCCAGAGGCAGCAACTCTAGAGCTGCGTACCCATTCGGATGACGTGTCGATTTAGCACTGTCGAAACACTTCGTCCCACACCATCAGCAATTTCCAGGATTGTTGCGTCTCATTCTCTCGTGCCAAAAATGCACCCTCGTTCAAACTCACTGATTCGACGGTAATAAAAATGGCTCTGAGCACTATGGGACTTAACATCTTAGGTTATCAGTCCCCTAGAACTTAGAACTACTTAAACTTAACCAACCTAAGGACATCACACACATCCATGCCAGAGGCAGGATTCCAAGCTGCGACGATAGCGGTCGCGCGGTTCCAGACTGAAGCGCCTAGAACCGCTCGCCACTTCGACCAGCTCGCCGGTACGTCCCTCGCATACGTCTCCGAGGCATCCTACACATCTGCTCGGGTCACACTGATCCATTACCTTCGATTTATGGCGACAACGAGAGCCGAATGCACATTTTACCGGTAGGTGGTGCTGCACTAGGATATCGATGTTGATCTTGAGCCCGCATCCCGACATGGTTCAAATGCTTATCATTTCCGCAGAATAAGTAATGTATGTCTACTGTGAATATGAACTTCCTACGGTATCTCTAGTCGTTCAAGGTGATCTGTTTTTCTCTGAACATGTGGGTATATAGACAATAGTTTTAAGAATCTTATTTACAGTAATACAGTCACAATCAGTATTTGGAGCCTGTAATATCCTCAGTGCTATATGAATTGCCAGTCAAGGACTTTTACCATTCAAGATATCAGTTTGCAATCGACCCATATCAGATCTTATTTCGTAGCTTTATCAGTCTAGACCGAGCGTTTTCGTTTCAGAGGGACCGGGTATGGCGGTCCACTTGTGACTGCCCTTGA
This sequence comes from Schistocerca gregaria, assembly GCF_023897955.1. Taxonomy (NCBI): domain Eukaryota; kingdom Metazoa; phylum Arthropoda; class Insecta; order Orthoptera; family Acrididae; genus Schistocerca; species Schistocerca gregaria. Next base: position 284,300,473 of record NC_064920.1, on the reverse strand, counting down.
CCTCTTTTATTAGCGCCTACTAAGTGCGAAACTAAGGAAAAATGGGAAAAAATAGCTGAATCAGAGAACTAAGCAACTACTGGGGGACAAACATCGTTTTAATCACTTTGTAAAGTATATTAGCAAATTAACACGCTACCACGCAGTAATTTGATACCTACGGAAAGAAGAATCTGGCCACAGCAGCCTGTGAGGCGATGGCAGAATGAAAGTGGATGTGAGGACCAAGAGTGCACAGAGGTAAAGCCATCTGATTTCAAACAATAAGAACGCGATTTTTTGCTTCATATTCATATGAAGCGTAATGATTTTGGTTTTTCCAAGGGTAGATTGTTTGATGAAAATTCTCGTTATTGAAACTAAATGATTTTAAAGTTAGAAAGGGGTTAAGAATCGCAGTCCTTGTGATAATTACTGTTTAAATGTGTGTACCAGTTTGTACCGTGATAGGACTTCTATTTCGTTAGTATATTACAGTGATACTGTTGAGGTGTGATGTTTAATTTGATGTTTTACAGGCTGTAGTCAATATTTATTAACGAGAAGAGTATTTCGCGGAAGTTACATCAATGTATTCGCTACTCGGAAAAATAGAGATGCTTTGAACTTCAATATTCTACGTAGGGAAGAACATTATTTAAATGGTACTCTGGTGCACATTTAGAGACATAAAAAGACAATCACACATTTATCAGTTGTTCATATTCAAGGATTTTGAGTGTTAGGGCTCTATTCTATTGACGTTTCACTTGAGCCAGAACGTTGGATTTATGCAGCTGCTCATTAACAGGAATCTAAAACAAGTAAAGATATTTCCAGGTAACGCCACCACACAACAGAAACGCGAAAACTTGCGTGCTACTCGGAAATCCAAACTGTCACCCCTGCTACTAAAAAGACAGGTGCCCCATTACATGAACCTTATGTTAGCCTGGCTTTTTCAGAAAAACCCTTCAACGACTAGCGCAAACAGCTGCTTTTACGTGTCCGTTCGCCTGATTCGGCCTCGATTGTTTTCTTTTCTTTTAGATAATTACAGTTACGAGTTCTATATGACTCCACCTTTCTAAGGAACGGAGTTCTTTGGACGCTGCTTTATTTATGTATTTAGCTAAACTCCTTATGGCATGAGACGTCAAATCCGCGACTATACAGGAGATGAGACAACAGAATTTGATTCTGTGAGATAAATGCGTAGTAAACTGATTAATTCCCACCACGAAGAGTACTAAAAGAATGGATAAGAGATGCATGTTCATTGTGGCTTCGTGTGGTGTTGATAATCAAGATTCCTTTAAAGATGTAATTAATTGTTTCTCAGAGATAATAATTACTGTTGCTAAGAGCTAATACATAAGAAACTAGGCAAGGGGAAAACTGTTCCATCCTGTTTGAAACGAAACGTTGGATGGTGAAAATATTATCTGAGAGAGACTGTTGTAGGCGTTCAAACGTGGTTCTGTCATGGTGGTCACTGGGATAATTAACTGGGAACCGCAATGGGATTCATACATCACCGTTAATTCCAGCAGTACCATACTATGCAACAGGTTGTGAGAATAAGTGCAAAATTTTTCTTGATTATAGCTCTTTATGGGAAATTATTACCTATGCTATTGAAGAGTCCGCAACAGGCTCTTGAATAAGCAATCTACTCCCATCAACATATTTAACACGTCATTACAACGCGTTATTTTCAGAAGAGAGCCGACAAATTTTTCTTCATTATACAGTATATATTATATTTATTTTAATAGTAACTAAGATTCTCGATACATTAGTATTGTCTGCAAACAGATAAGAATATTGCGAAAACTGCTGATAGGTAGAAAATTAAACAAAAATCTCAAAACGAAGTGTAATATATGAACTTAAAAATATTTATTTTTGAACATTGCTTTTGCAAACTTATTTCTAGAGTTGTTAGACGAATAACCATAACTGATCAGAGATACAGAAGATTGTATGAACACCACTGTTTGGTATGTCACTGTACACAACGTTAATGAAGAGTGCTAAGGAATAATTGTTGTTGTTGTTGTGGTCTTCAGTCCTGAGACTGGTTTGATGCAGCTTTCCATGCTACTCTATGCTATGCAAGCTTCTTCATCTCCCAGTACTTACTGCAACCCACATCCTTCTGAATCTGCTTACTGTATTCATCTCTTGGTCTCCCTCTACGATTTTTACCCTCCACGCTGCCCTCCAATGCTAAATTTGAGATCCCTTGATGCCCCACAACATGTCCTACTAACCGGTCCCTTCTTTTTGTCAAGTTGTGCCACATACTCATCTTTTCCCCAGTTCTATTCAATACATCCTCATTAGTTATGTGATCTACCTATCTAATCTTCAGCATTCTTCTGTAGCACCACATTTCGAAAGCTTCTATTCTCTTCTTGTCCAAACTGTTTATCAGCCATGATTCACTTCCATAATTGGCTACACTCCATACAAATACTTTCAGAAACGTCTTTCTGCCCCTTCAATCTATACTCGATGTTAACAAATTTCTCTTCTTCAGAAACGCTTTCCTTGTCATTGCCAGTCTACATTTTATATCTTCTCTACTTCGACTATCATCAGTTATTTTGCTCCCCAAATAGCAAAACTCCTTTACTACTTTAAGTGTCTCATTTCCTAATCTAATTGCCTCACCATCACCCAACTTATTTCTACTACATTCCATTATCCTCGTTTTGCTTTTGTTAATGTTCATCTTATATCCTCCTTTCAAGACACTGTCCATTCCGTTCAATTGCTCTTCCAAGACCTTTGCTCTCTCTGATAGAATTACAATGTCATCGGCGAACCTCAAAGTTGTTATTCCTTCTCCATGGATTCTTATATCTACTCCAAATTTTTCTTTTGTTTCCTTTCATGCTTGCTCTATATACAGATTGAATAACATCGGGGACAGGCTACAACCCGGTCGCACTCCCTTCCCAACCACTGCTTCCTTTTCATGCCCCTCGACTCTTGTAACTGCCATCTGGTTTCTGTACAAATTGTAAATAGCGTTTCGCTCCCTGTATTTTACGCCTGCCACCTTTACATTTTGAAAGAGAGTATTCCAGTCACCATTGTAAAAGCTTTCTCTAGGTCTTAAAATGCTAGAAACGTAGATTTGCCTTTTGTTAATCTTTCTTCTAAGCTACGTCGTAAGGTCAGCATTGCCTCACGTGTTCAAATATTTCTACGGAATCCAAACTGATCTTCCCCCAGGGTGGGCTTCTACCAGATTTTCCATTCGTCTGTAAAGAATTCGCGTTAGTATTTTGCAGTTGTGACATAGTAATTGATAGTTCGGGAATTTTCACAACTGTCAACACCTGCATTCTTCGTGATTGGAATTATTATATTCTTCTTGAAGTCTGAGGATATTTCACCTGTCTCATACATCTTGCACAGCAGATGGTAGACTTTTGTCAGGACTGGATCTCTTAAGGCCATCAGTAGTTCTAATGGATTGTTGTCTACTCCCGGGGCCTTGTTTCTTCTCAGGTTTTTGAGTTGCTCTGTCAAACTCTTCACGCAGTATCGTATCTCCCATTTCACTTTCATCTACATCCTCTTCCATTTCCATAATATTGTCCTCAAGTACATCGCCTTTGTATAGACTCTCTATATACTCCTTCCACCTTTCTGCTTTCCCTTCTGTGCTTACAACTAGGTTTCCACCTGCACTCTTGACATTCATACAAGTGGTTTTCTTTTCTCCTGTAGGTAATATCTGTCTTACCCCTAGAGAGATAAGCCTTAACATCCTTACATTTGTCCTCTAGCCACCCCTGCTTAGTCATTTTGCACTTCCTGTCGACCTCATCTTTGAGACGTCTGTATTCCTTTTTGCCTGCTTCATTTACTGCATTTTTATATTTTCTCCTTTCATCAATTAAATTCAATATTTCTGCTGTTACCCAAGGATTTCTACTAGTACTCGTCTTTTTACCTACTTGGTCCTCTGCTGCCTTCACTACTTCATCCCTCAGAGCTACCTATACTTCTTCTACTGTACTTCTTTCCCCAATTCTGTCTATCGTTCCCTTATGCTGTCCTTGAAACTCTGTACAACTTCTGCTTCTTCCAGTTTATCCAGGTCTCATGTTCTTCAATTTCCACCTTTTTGCAGTTTCTTCAGTTTTAATCTACAGTTCATATGCAATAGATTGTGGTCAGAGTCCACATCGGCCCCTGGAAATGTCCTACAATTTAAAACCTGGTTCCTAAATCTCTGTCTTATCGTTATATAATCTATCTGATACCTTGTAATATCTCCAGGATCCTTCCATGTATACAACCTCCTTTCAAGATTCTTGAACCAAGTGTTAGCTATGATTAAGTTAAGGTCTGTGCAAAACTCTACCACGCGGCTTCCTCTTTCATTTCTTAGCCCCAATCCATATTCACTTACTATGTTTCCTTCTCTCCCTTTTCCTACTACCGAATTCCAGTCATCCATGACTATTAAAATTTTCGTCTCCCATCACTACCTGAATAATTTCTTTTATCTCATCATACATTTCTTCAATTTCTTCATCATATGCAGAGCTAGTTGGCATATAAACTTGTACTACTTTAGTAGGCGTGCGCTTCGTGTCTATCTTGGCCACAATAATGCGTTCACTATGCTGTTTGTAGTAGCTTACCCGCACTCCTATTTTTCTATTCATTATTAAACCTACTCCTGCATTACCCCTATTTGATTTCGTGTTTGTAACCCTGTATTCACCTGACCAAAAGTCTTGTTCATCCTGCCACCGAACTTCACTAATTCCCACTATATGTAACTTTAACCTATCCATTTCCCTTCCTAAATTTTCTAATCTACCTGCCCGTTTAAGGGATCTGACATTCCACGCTCCGATTCGTAGAACGCCAGTTTTCTTTTTCCTGAGAACAACGTCCTCTTGAGTAGTCCCCTCCAGGAGATCCGAATGGGGAACTATTTTACCACTGGAATATTTTTACCCAAGAGGGCGCCATCATCATTTATCCATACAGTAAAGCTGCATGCCCTCGGCAAAAATTACGGCCGTAGTTTCCCCTTGGTTTCAGCCGTTCGCAGTACCAGCACAGCAAGGCCCTTTTGGTTAATGTTGCAAGGCCAGGTCTGTCAATCATCCAGACTGCTGCCCCTGCAACTACTGAAAAGGCTGCTGCCCCGCGTCAGGAACCACACGTTTGTCTGGTCTCTCAAAAGATACCCCTCCGTTGTGGTTGTATCTACGGTACGGCCAACTGTATCGCTGAGGCACGCAATCCTCTCCACCAACGGCAAGGTCCGTGGTTCATGGGGAAGGAAAGAATATTTACTTCGCAGAAATTTTCGAGTAAGAAACAAATCGACAGCTCTGGTAGGGAACTGATAGGATGTGAATTACACTCGTATGAAATTTCAACTGCAGTTATTTAGCAATATACATTGAACTTTATAACCTGTTCAATCCAACGCACGTATCACCTTAAAACAACAATAAAAGCCCCATAAGGCATCAGGGCATCGTTTTGAATTTTTGAAATTTCTTAAGTAGTAATTACTTGTCAATTGTTATTCAAACACTCATTTTGCTTTGACTTCGGTCCAAGTGTCGGAGTACTTGACAGTAGTGGATGGAAACTTTGAGAATTGAATAGATGGAAACTATGAGATTTTGTTGTGTCTGGCTAAAGCCAGAAACTAAAACATGCGCAGTATGTGAAAACGTACGAATATTGCATACTTTCGTGTCTAATAGATTCCTTTCTGTTGAACACTGAACGAATTTATGCACCTTGGATTATTCAAATCAGATAAAGCCTGATGACTTACTAATTATACAAGTAGTTACTGTTTTGAGCAGTTTTTTAAGGTAATCTGATTTTTTTTACTCTTTGCGTACAAACCTATGGCGCATTTACGTTAAGATATGCTATACATTGTATACAAATCCTCATTATATCAAGATATTCCTGTTATATTTGCCAAGGCACACACTGTTACTCTGCAGAAGTAGATTGCTGAATCATAAGGAATAAATTCTACCACATCTTCGAAGCAATATTATTACACTACTGGCCATTAAAATTGCTACACCACAAAGATGACGTGTTACAGACGCGAAATTTAACCGACAGGAAGAGGATGCTGTGATATTCAAATGATTAGCTTTTCAGACCATTCACACATGGTTGACGCCGGTGGCGACACCTACATCGTGCTGACGTAAGGAAAGTTTCCAACCGATTTCTCATACACAAACAGCAGTTTACCGGCGTTGCCTGGTGAAACGTTGTTGTGCTGCCCCGTGTAAGGAGGAGAAATGTGTATCATCACTTTTCCGACTTTGATAAAGGTCGGCTTGTAGCCTATTGCGATTGCGGTTTATCGTATAGCGACATTGCTGCTCGCGTTGGTCGAGAGCCAATGACTGTTAGCAGAATATGGAATCGGTGGGTTCGAGAGGGTAATACGGAACTCCGTGCTGGATCCCAACGGCCTCGTATCACCAGCAGGCGGGATATCCGCATGGCTGTAACGGATCGTGCAACCACGTCTCGATCCCTGAGTCAACAGCTGGGGATGTTTACAAGACAACAACCATCTGCACGAACAGTTCGACGACGTTTGCAGCAACATGGACTATCAGCTTGGAGACCATGCCTGCGGTTACCCTTGACGCTTCATCACAGACAGGACCGCCTGCGATGGTGTACTAAATGATGAACCTGGGATCACGAATGGCAATAAGTCATTTTTTCGGATGAATCCAGGTTCTGTTTACAGCATCATGATGGTCGCATCCGTGTATGGCGACATCGTGGTGAACGCACATTCGTAGCTTGTATTCGTCATCGCCATAGTGGCGTATCACCCGGTCACCCGGCTTGATGGTATGGGGTGCCATTGATTACACGACTCGGTCACCTCTTATTCGCATTGACGGAACTTTGAACACTGGACGTTACATTTCAGATGTGTTACGACCCGTGGCTCTACCCTTCATTCGATCCCTGCGAAACCCTACATTTCAGCAGGATAATGCACGACCGCATGCTTCATGTCCCGTACTGGCCTTTCTGGATACAGAAAATGTTAACCGGCTTGTGTGGCTGCGCGGTTCTAGGCGCTTCAGTCTGGAGCCGCGTGACCGCTACGGTCAGAAGTACGAATCCTCCCTCGGGCATGGATGTGTGTGATGTGTTTAGGTTAGTTAGGTTAAAGTAGTTAGTTTTAAGTTCTAGGGGACTGGTACCCTCAGAAGTTAAGTCCCATAGTGCTCAGAGCTGTTTGAACCATTTTGAACAGAAAACGTTCGACTGCTGCCCTAGCCAGCACATTCTCCAGATCTCTCACCAACTGAAAACGTCTGGTCAATGGTGGCCGAGCAACTGGCTCGTCACAATACGCCAGTCACTACTCTTGATGAACTGTGGTATCTTGTTGAAGCTGCATGGGCATCTGTACCTGTACACGCCATCCAAGCTCTGTTTGACTCATTGGCTAGGCGTATCAAGGTCGTTATTACTGCCAGAGGTGGTTGTTCTGGGTACTGATTTCTCAGGATCTATGCACCCAAATTTCGTGGAAATTTTATCACATGTCAGTTCTAGTATAATATATTTGTACAATGGATACCGGTTTATCATCTGCATTTCTTCTTGGTATAGCAATTTTAATGGCCAGTAGTGTATTTACTATCAGTCGAGGTGTAATTAATTCAATTACTGATATATTTTAGCACTTTCCAATTGTTAAAGTGACTTACTGTGTAGCGGAGATTTCTGAATCATCATTTATTTACTTAGCCTCGGTGACCGTGATTTCTATTTTCTCGTTGTTTATCGTTACTTCAAAGAAATGCACGCCAAAAGTCACCCAGAGACTCAGTCTCGCGTAATAACGTATTGGATTTACCTTTCCTATAAATTTGTTTCGTATTACTAGCTGTAAGCGTCGTAATTCAACATGGTTGTGCATCAAAAGACATGGCGAGAGTAGCTAATTGCCACCTGTTATAAGACAGCAAGTCCCCCTCATCGCTGCTCACGGATCTGCCAGCCACCATTGTACCGGCTGTGGATGCACATACAATCCCGCGCCAATAATCCAATTTGTGAAGCCAGACATCATGTTAACCGTTTTGAAATCCACGAGCAATAACTTTTTGTGGACGTCTGTCTATCGATGGAATGGTCTGCAATTGAGCCATCATAAACTTTAAGCAATGATCAAAGCCAACGCTTCTAACACTCAGCTGAAGCGGATGAGAAGACATTTTGCCGATTGAGAAGAAGACGCGAGAAGAAGACGATCACAGATGCATTAGTGTATTAATCGTCACTCTGATACATAGAGCTATAGGTCAGAATTTTGATGGAATATTTTACTTGGCACCGTTGATGTAGTAAGCAAACTGGCGCAGCTTTATGGTGACCGTATTTGTAGGTAGGCATGAATTGCGTGGATAAGGTGCAGTTAATTCTGAATTGACGTTCCACCTTTCTTTAGCACTACTTCAAAAACTTTGAACTTATGTTGGCTGATACTTCAATTACAATTTAGAATCCGAAAATAAACTATTAAGCTCTGGCTGGATCACTTGATATCAATTCAGTAGCTATAGATAGTTTCTGGTGTAACACTTCAAAGATCTTAACTACAAGTAAGATAATGTCAACTAAATGGAATATAAAATGCATATTCTATCGGATACATAAGTTACAAGATGTATAAACTGTTATATAGTTAATATATCACGCAAAAAACTCAAATCTGTAATTACAGCTAGCTGTAACGTAAGATTGGTCATGTCTTTCGTGTAATTTCAATCGACGTAACAGATACATGTTGGCACAGATCTGAAAGGTTTATGTGGTTTACGTTTGGAATATGAAGCGTGTGCTAATCCCCGTATCTTCGGTTGTAACCTTTCAATCCCCTATGAATTTTCCTCATTACATGTTCTCTGACTCGTGTCAACAGCAGAGGTAGGTAATATTGAACGCTACGCTTCCTGTATTGAAAATGAACTAAAGTTTTAGCCAGCCTACGGAACGGAAGCAAATTCAAACTGAATAAAGCTCGTTCATGCTCCACTACCGAGAGAATCTTCGGCCTAGACTAATTTTCTTAGAATGCAGACTCTGAGAAAGCCTCGCCCACTGTAAATCTTTGTGAGCGATGCCTATCATGTGGTCTGTATGTAGCACATGTAAATACTGAATATTTAAAATTGGTATGATCTGGTCCTCCATTAATTATTTTTGTCAGGTAACGCAGAACGCCTCCCCTTTTTAACGCTACAGCTTACTGTTGACTTGCAAGCAGTAGCTGTGTGTTAAGTCCGATAAAAACAGTGCCACAAAGAAAGTTAGGTCCGCTTAAGTGTTTGCTGTTCTTTCAGAAAGATGGTTGAAGAGATGAATTTGGTTGACGAAACACGTTTGATTGAAAACTCGGGATTCAAAGAATGTGCATGTGCAGGCTCTAATTCAGCAGAAATCCTCGCACGAGATTAGCAATACCTGCCCACTCTAAACGAAAGTTTGGACTTACATGGAAAAAATCGTATCATTTCAGCTGGGAGCGGAAGACTGAAATATGAATGTAGAGCTTCAATTCACAGAAGGCATTGGTGTCTTATCATACCGGCTTTGAGCATCGTGGGATGTTGGAGTAGGAGAGCAGAGACGTTTAGCAGATATTAACCACGAGCAGCAAAAATAAATAAATAAAATAAAATAATATAAATGTAAGTCTTCGTCTGCTTATGCAGTCTATCATTTCGACTATGAAGCAAATTATTCCATCAAAGGTGCACACAGTTTCGACCATATAGTCAAGAAAATTATCTCTTTCGGCTAAAGACGGAAACATGTTTCATACTTGATGATCCAAGTAAACACAGGCGCGTGGGCTCGCCACCATCTGAAGAATGATGATGATGATCGATCTAATTGTTATTTAGTCTTTCACTCGCGGCCTCAACTGTGTACGTTTCTGTCATATATACTGCACGTACCTCTCCACACTATCGCTCAAGTAGGCAGGTCGAACGGCCATGCCACAGAGCAGACGTATCTCTGCTGAAGAGATGTAACGAAGTTGCTTCTAGGAAGCGGAATGGTATGGCTCTCTCTCTCTCTCTCTCTCTCTCTCTCTCTCTCTCTCTCTCTCTCTCGTCGTCTGTGTTCAAATATGATGGAGAGAAAGGAGAGCGATGCTTCATCGTGCTGAAAATTAATTACGGCTGGATAGTTAGACGGTACGGAGGGTGCGCTCAACTGTGCCGGCCTGGCAGTTGTTTCCAGGAATCACCTGTGCTTCACAATTGGCTGTGGTACGGAGTGCAGGTTCCTCCACGTGCAAGTACCACGACAGCTACACGTAACAACGGTAGTGCTGAGCAAGTCGGCCACTTACCGGAGTGTTTCGGGTCTCCTTCCAACATGAACGATGTGTTCAGTGTCTGTGTGGGGTGGCTTGCTCCACGGAGATGCAGCGATATAAGTGAACTCAAAGTGGTTCCGGGTTTCCGTGAAACGGTGCGTACCTTGAGGACTGGAGCACTTAATATGTGTAAGTAGAACCGTCGGTGAGCGGTTTTCTTTTCCTACGGGGTGCCGCCTCCTTAGGTTGAAATTAAGACCATTTAATGTGACTGTTTTATGTCTTTCGTTATTATTTTCTCGCAGTTAATGGCTTATCGTATTTTCTGGTGGCAGTTATTATGAAAGTTGACTAGTGGCTGAGCGTCAACTATATATATTTAAAACTGTTCGTAAAGTACTTGTATTTCAGGCAAACTGTATATTTAAGCTTATAAATAATCCTGTTGGTGGGTGCAAGACGCATGTCTGTGGACCTAATCCCTTGTTAGAGTAATGCATGCCAAATTGTTCTGCTACCAATGCACAGTTCGGGATAATATTCGGTGAGAGGAAGCTACGTCGGGCTTGAACTGGGTCTGTAAACAGATGAGCTTTAATATTTTACATAGGGTTTCAATTAGCATAATTTTTAAATCTCCAGTGGAGGGTTGCTTTCACTTAAGAGGTTTAATTAAAAGATCGTTGTTCAGCATCTTGATACTAAATTTTGTATGAATAGCTCAACCTTTTTTTTTCCAAAACTGGAAAACGCGTCCAACCTTTTCACTAATCAGGCACCGTCAACACTGTTTGGTCCCAGTATCGCCGCAACATTGGTAGCAGAGAGCGTTGTTGGATAGATGGAGAGATGTACATGTAACATTATTATTTTTTGGAATCTGATACTGTCCTATTGACTGTATCGGAATGCCTGGCAGAGGTGTTTGGCATCTGCACTACTTGAGGAGAGGTGATCTTATTTACTAACGCCAGAGAAAAGGCGTGGAACTCAAATGAAAAGTAAAGTAAGTTGTAGTCCAGTTACGAGAAAATATTAACTTCCCGTAGTATGGAATGCCACAGAATAGAAGGGAGTCCGTGTGGCCGCCGATTCTATTTGCGCCGTCCTGGAACAAATAACAGAAACTATTAAAGGATTAGGCAGTGTTCCGTATACATATAACGAAATGAGAAGACTACAATAGAAATGCACATCATGTGGATCGCTCGGACGTTGGACGTAGAGCGAATGATAGACTATGTGAAAAGTGTTGATGTCTGGCTTGTTAAAGTAGTCTGGTTGAGGAATCAGACTGGGAGTACAGCGGGGCAAGGTGTTCAGTGTATCTGAGGGAGCGTGCGATTTCAGGTAAACCATTTGCTAAGTTACAGATCCCATTGTAACGATGATTGATACCCCGCAGGAATGTATCACTGGACTCGGTTGAGGAAATTATTGTTGTTGTTGTCTTCAGTCCTGAGACTGGTATGATGCAGCTCTTCATGCTATTCTATCCTGTGCAAGCTTCATCATCGCCCAGTACCCACTGCAACCTACATCCTTCTGGATCTGTTGAGTGTCTTGGTCTCCCTCTACGATTTTTACCCTCCACGCAGCCCTCCAATACTAAATTGGTGATCCTTCGATGTCCCAGAACATGTCCTACCAACCGATCCCTTCTTCTAGTGAAGTTGTGCCACAAGCTCCTCTTCTCCCCAATTCTGTTCAATACCTCCTTATTAGTTATGTGATCTACCCATCTAATCTTCAGCATTCTTCTGTAGCACCAAATTTCGAAAGCTTCTATTCTCTTTTTGTCCAAACTATTCATTTTCTATTTTTCACTTCCATACATAGCTAAACTCCATATAAATACTTTCAGAATCGACTTCCTGACACTTCAATCTATACTCGATGTTAACAAATTTCTCTTCTTCAGAAACGTTTTCCTTGCCATTGCCAGTCTACATTTTATATCTTCTCTTCTTCGACCATCATCAGTTATTTTGGTCCCCAAATAGCAAAACTCCTTTACTACTTTAAGTGTCTCATTTCCTAATCTAATTTTCGCACCATCACCCGACGTAATTCGATTACATTCCTTTATCCTCGTTTTGCTTTTGTTGATGTTCATCTTATATCTTCCTTTCAAGACGCTGTCCATTCCGTTCAATTGCTCTTCCAACAATCTGACCAAAATAGCACACAACCTTGAATGTTGCGCTTCGTTTCTTTCAAGTTATAATTATGATATTCAGCAGCATTCAAGAATCCGGCTTGCGTCTGCCACTGGGCCATGATTTTCCTTTCAACGTGTATCCAAAATCTTGTCCAGTTGCACGTCATTGCTGAGATGGTTGTGGTTAACCTTTCGTGGATATCAATCCCAATGTGCACTATGTTGCCAATGACACAGTGATCTTTGAGGTACTTTGACTGGTGAAAGGCATTTGGCGCCTAGACTTAGCAGCTGCGATATCTGGAGATTAAGGCCCATTTGTATTATTAGAATAAGCTTTCCATCCACAGTGATGTATTCCTGTTTCAGGGTGACAAAGGTTGCACCAGCAGCCATTCAACAGTGTGTCTTGTCTTTCTTGTGTGTCATTCACTGACACATAGTGCTCATCACGCATCTGACCTGCCAAAGTGTGTACTGGCAAGACATGAACTGGGCAGTCACCCACATGGTTGCCTAATGTTCCACCAGTGCGAGCATTCCACATCTCCATGGCGTTTTCTCCATGGCCACAGATCTGCCACCTGGATTTCATGGGTACACATGGTTCATCATCACTGGTTTCACCCATGACTCACACGTCTACCACAGCCAGTCAGCAGATCATTCTATCACTATCTCACGTTTCTCTCTCTGGAGGCTTCCTGAAGCTATTCTCACAGACAAAGAGTCTCAATTAGCTTGTACAAAATTCCATGCTTTCTGAAAAGCAAATGGAATAGCGGTGATATATACTGTGCCCTCCAACACTACCTCCAATGGCAAAGCCAAATCCTTCATCCCTACAGTTAAAACCCAGTGGTCTCAGCTTCACTGCCATCAGGCTGGCCAATGCACCCCTTGTGTTCTTTCTGGCTTCCTGTTCTTCCACTCCTCAGGATGCTCAACCAGAACAGACCAGCTCCATAACTGACCTCAGTGGTTGCAGTGGTGTGTCATCTGTCCCACTATTGCCCACTCCAGTAGTCCAGTCACTGTCGTTTCTCTGTCCAACAAAACATGTGGGGTTCTATCTTCATTAAAAAAATCCTACATTGGTTTCCTATGGTATCTTGCAATCTTCTGAAAAGGGCCATGTCTGAGGTGATGCTTCATGTTGACAATCAACTGCAATCTCATTTTGGTCATCATCCTGGGACCAGTGATGTACCATCATCATTTGATCTGGAGACGAAGTCCTCTGCACCACTGAGTCAGCTCAGCTCCAGCCTGCTGCCAGCTCCCCAGTGAGGCTCTCAGCTGCCCACACGCCACACTTGAACAATGCCATAGGTGGTGGACCTCAGCCCGGCATCCACCCAGTCACTAGCAGAGACCCAGTCCATTCCAGGAACTTTGAACTACCACCTATCCTCGTCTAAAGAGTTGGGGTGGAATACTGTGCTGAGATTCTGTACCCATACAGCCAGTGAACAACTACATAGATGTGTTATGTGGGCGTGGACCTGGCAAAAGACGTATATTTAATCGACAGACAGTGGACGGCCGTGGTGCTCCAGCCACCAGTTAACAATCTAACCACTGCCAGGTGTCACTGGCAGATGTAGTTTACTCCTCCATGAATGCTATGATAAATAATAGTACCTGCTGTATCCTGGGAATTGCTTCCCTTCGGTAGTAAACTCAATAAATAGCACATTCAGCATAGAAAAAGACATTAAAAATTAACAAACAATAATTTCAAATCTATAAAAATGAATAACCTTAGTCAAACATTAATTATATGGAAGATAAGCTAAGGGGTGTAGAATGCAAGCAGACATACAAGAATAGCTTCCGATGTAACTAGTGTATAAATAGCAACTCACAATTAGAGTCTGTCTCTATTAATCTTTATTGCTCGTTTTGTTCTGATTTTGTTACTTGTATGTTGTATCATTATTAGCGTGATTGCTCTTCTCTAGACTTGTAGGTTGATATTGTAGTAAATATATCATGGTTATGTTTCTTATTGCTGTTGTGGTCTTCAGTCCTGAGACTGGTATGATGCAGCTCTACATTCTACTCTATACTGTGCCAGCTGCTTCACCACCCAGTACGTACTGCAGCCTACATCCTTCTGAATCTGTTTAGTGTATTAATCTCTAGGTCACCCACTACGATTTTTACCCTCCATGCTGCCCTCCATTACTAATTTGGTGATTCCTTGATTCCTCAGAACATGTCCTATCAACCGATACCTTCTTCTAGTCAAGTTGTGCCACAAACTCCACTCCTTCCCAATTCTATTCAATACATCCCCATTAGTTATATGTTCTACCCATCTAATCTTCAACATTCTTCTGCAGCACCAAATTCCGAAGGCTTCTATTCTCTTCCTGTCCAAACTATTTATCATACATGTTTCACTTAAGTACATGTCTACACTCCATACAAATACTTTCTAAAACGACTTCCAAACACTTCAATATACACTCCTGGAAATGGAAAAAAGAACACATTGACACCGGTGTGTCAGACCCACCATACTTGCTCCGGACACTGCGAGAGGGCTGTACAAGCAATGATCACACGCACGGCACAGCGGACACACCAGGAACCGCGGTGTTGGCCGTCGGATGGCGCTAGCTGCGCAGCATTTGTGCACCGGCGCCGTCACTGTCAGCCAGTTTTCCGTGGCATACGGAGCTCCATCGCAGTCTTTAACACTGGTAGCATGCCGCGACAGCGTGGACGTGTACCGTATGTACAGTTGACGGACTTTGAGCGAGGGCGTATAGTGGGCATGCGGGAGGCCGGGTGGACGTACCGCCGAAGTGCTCAACACGTGGGGCGTGAGGTCTCCACAGTACATCGATGTTGTCGCCAGTGGTCGGCGGAAGGTGCACGTGCCCGTCGACCTGGGGCCAGACCGCAGCGATGCACGGATGCACGCCAAGACCGTAGGATCCTACACAGTGCCGTAGGGGACCGCACCGCCACTTCCCAGCAAATTAGGGACACTGTTGCTCCTGGGGTATCGGCGAGGACCATTCGCAACCGTCTCCATGAAGCTGGGCTACGGTCCCGCACACCGTTAGGCCGTCTTCCGCTCACGCCCCAACATCGTGCAGCCCGCCTCCAGTGGTGTCGCGACAGGCGTGAATGGAGGGACGAATGGAGACGTGTCGTCTTCAGCGATGAGAGTCGCTTCTGAATTGGTGCCAATGATGGTCGTATGCGTGTTTGGCGCCGTGCAGGTGAGCGCCACAATCAGGACTGCATAGGACCGAGGCACACAGGACCAACACCCGGCATCATGGTGTGGGAAGCGATCTCCTACACTGGCCGTACACCTCTGGTGATCGTCGAGGGGACACTGAATAGTGCACGGTACATCCAAACCGTCATCGAACCCATCGTTCTACCATTCCTAGACCGGCTAGGAAACTTGCTGTTCCAACAGGACAATGCAAGTCCGCATGTATCCCGTGCCACCCACTGTGCTCTAGAAGGTGTAAGTCAACTACCCTGGCCAGAAAGATCTCCGGATCTGTCCCCCATTGAGCATGACTGGATGAAGCATCGTCTCACGCGGTCTGCACGTCCAGCACGAATGCTGGTCCAACTGAGGCGCCAGGTGGAAATCGCATGGCAAGCCGTTCCACAGGACTACATCCAGCATCTCTACGATCGTCTTTATGGGAGAATAGCAGCTTGCATTGCTGCGAAAGGTAGATATACACTGTACTAGTCCCGACATTGTGCATGCTCCGTTGCCTGTGTCTATGTCCCTGTGGTTCTGTCAGTGTGATCATGTGATGTATCTGACCCCAGGAATGTGTCAATTAAGTTTCCCCTTCCTGGGACAATGAATTCACGGTGTTCTTATTTCAATTTCCAGTAGTGTATATTCGATGTTAGCAAATTTTTCTTCTTCAGGAACGCTTTCCTTGCCATTGCTAGTTTGCATTTTATATCCTCTCTACTTCGACCATCATTAGTTATTTTGGTCCCCAAATAGCAAAACTCCTTTACTACTTTAAGTGTCTCATTTCCTAATCTAATCCCCTCCGCATCACCCGATTTAAATCGACTATATTCCATTATCCTCGTTTTGCTTTTGTTCATGTTCCTCTTACACTCTCCTTTCAAGACACTGTCCATTCCGTTCAACTGCTCTTCCAGGATTTTATTTCTTCTGCACCGACTTTAATCCTACTACGAATTTTTCTTTTGTTTCCTTTACTGTTTGCTCAATATACAGATTGAATAACATTGGGGAGAGGCTACAACCCTGTCGCACTCCCTTTCCAACCACTGTTTCCCTTTTGTGCCCGTCGACTCTTATAACTGCCATCTGGTTTCTGTACAAATTGTAAATAGCCTTTCGCTCCCTGTATTTTACCCCTGCCACCATTAGAGTTTGATAGAGCGTATTCCAATCAACACTGTCAAAATCTTTCTCAAAGTCCAAAAATACTATAAACGGAGGTTTGCTTTTTCATAATCTAGCTTCTAAGGTAAGTCGTAAGGCCAGTATTCCCTCACGTGTTCCAACATTTCCACGGAATCCAAACTGAACTTCCCCGAGGTCGGCTTCTAGCAGTTCTTCCATTCGTCTGTATAGAATTCGCGTTAGTATTTTGCAGCTGTGACTTATTAAACTGATAGTTCGGTAATTTTCGCATCTGTCAACACCTGCCTTCTTTGGGATGGGAATTATTATTTTCTTCTAGGCCGGCCTGAGTGGCCAAGCGGTTATAGGCGCAACAGTCTGGAACCGCATGACCGCTACGGTCACAGGTTCGAATCCTGCCTCGGGGATGGATGTGTGTGATGTCCTTAGGTTAGTTAGGTTTAATTAGTTCTAAGATCTAAGGGAGTGATCACCTCAGCAGTTAAGTCCCATAGTGATCAGAGCCATTTGATTTGAACTATTCTTCTTGAAGTATGAGGGTATTTCACCTGTCTCATACATTTTGCTCACCAGTTGGTAGAGTTATGTCAGGAGTGGCTCTCCCAAGGCTGTCAGGAGTACTAATGGATTGTTGTCTACTCCTGGGGTCTTGTTTCGAATCACGTCTTTCAGTGCTCTGTCAAACTCTTCACGCAGTGCCTTTTCACCCATTTCATCTTCATCTACATCCTCTTCCAATTCTATAAGATTGTCCTGAAGAACATCGCCTCTGTATAGTCCCTCTATATACTCCTTCCACCTCTCTGCCTTCCCTTCTTTGCTAAGAACTGGGTATCCATCTGAGCTCTTGATATTCATTCAAGTGCTTCTCTTTTCTCCAGAGGTCTCTTTAATTTTCCTGTTGGCAGTGTGTATCTTACCCCTACTGAGATAAGCCTCTACATCCTTACATTTGTCCTCTAGCCATGCCTGCTTAGCCATTTTGCACTTCCTGTCGTTCTCATTTTTGTATTCCTATTTGTCTCCTTCATTTACTGCATTTTTATATTTTCTCCTTCCATCAATTAAATTCAATATTTCTTCTCGAACCGAAGGATTTCTACTAGCCCTCGTCTTTGTACTTACTTGATCCTCTGCTGCCTTCACTACTTAATTTCTCAAAGCTACCCATTCTTCTTCTTCGTATTTCTATCCCACATTCTTGTCTATTGTTCCCTTATGCTCTCCCTGAAACTCTGGTCTTTCGGTTTATCCAGGTTCCATCTCCTTAAATTCCCACCTCTTTGCAGTTTCTTTAGTTTTAATTTACAATTCATAACCAATAGATTGTTGTCAGAGCCCACATCTGCCCCTGGAAGTGTGTTACAATTTATGTCCTGGGTCGTAAATCTCTGCCTTACCATTATATAATCTATCTGAAACCTGTCAGTATCTCCATGCTTCTTCCACGTATACAACCTTCTTTTATGATTATTCGACCAAGTGTAAGCTATGATCAAGTTATGCTCTGTGCAAAATTCTACCAGGTGGCTTCGTCTTTCATTTCTTCCCCCAATCCATATTCACCTACTACATTTCCATCTCTTCCTTTTCCTACTCTCAAATTCCAGTCACCCATGACTATTAGATTTTCGTCTCCCTTCACTATCTGAATAATTTCTCTTATCTCATCATACATTTCTTCTATTTCTTCGTCATCTGCAAAGCTTGTTGCCATATAAACTTATACTACTGTAGTAGACGTGGGCTCCGTATCAATCTTGGCTACAATAATGTGTTAACTATGCTGTTAGTAGTAGCTTAACCACACTCCAATTTTTTTTATTCATTATTAAATCTACTCCTGCATTACCCCTATTTGATTTTGTATTTTTTAACCCTATATTCACCTGACCAGAAGTCTTGTTCCTCCTGCCAGCGAACTTCACTAATTCCTACTATACCAAACTTTAAACTATCCATTTTCCTTTTTAAATTTTCTAATCGACCGGCGCGATTAAGGGCTCTGACATTCCACGCTCCGATCTGTAGAGCGCCAGTTTTCTTTCTCCTGATAACGACGTGCTCTTGAGTAGTCCCCGCCCGCTGATCCGAATGGAGGATTATTTTACCTCCAGAATATTTTACCCAAGAGGACGCCATCATCATTTAACTAAACAGTAAAGCTTCATGCCCTCGGGAAAAAATTACGACTTTAGTTTCCCCTTGCTTTCAGCCATTCGCAGTACCAGCACAGTAAGGCCGTTTTGGTTAGTGTTGCAAGTTCAGATCAGTCAATCATCCAGACTTTGGCCTCTGCAACTACTGAAAAGGCTGCTGCCCCTCTTCAGGAACCACACGTTTGTCTGGCCTCTCAACTCATACCCGTCAGTTGTGGTTGCACCTACGGTACGGCTATCTGTATCGCTGAGGCACGCTAGCCTCCGCACCAACGGCAAGATCTATGGTTCATGGGGGGGATGTTTCTTAAGACACTGCAAAGTAAAATTCAGCGTACATGTATTCAGTTATTAGATAATAATTTCTATTTGCCACTTATTTGAAATTTTCCAGCAATTTAGCACAGCTGCTGCATAGGCGAAAAGGACTGTCACTGACCGCCAGCAAGAAGACTTTTCAAATTTCAATATATTTAAAACCGAAACCGCTTTCTAAGGCGCAATAAATGCTTAAAATATGGTGTAGATTATACTGGCGAGTATTTCAAAACAAAATACTTTGATTTTAATACCAGAACTTTACGTAAGTAGTAAGGGGAAAACGTACGATTCTGGCTTGACTATATGAAGCTTTATAAGTAATTAATATTTAATTTTCAATTGTACTTACTTTGAAAAGTGAGTCAGTACGATTCTGGTTTCACTTTATGAAGCTTTATAAGTAATTTATATTTAATTTCCAATTGTACTAACTGTGAAGAGCGAGTCACTTCCACATTTGTTGCAAATCATGTTGTTGCCACATAAGTAAGTGTCTTTGCGATATGTCTTTTCGAATTCCTGCATATCAACCGCTTCTATGCAGCTCAATAGATTAAAATCCGTACGCCTTATATGCTATACGTGAATACATGATCAAATAAGAAATTTCAGCAACTGAGCAGTGACTTAATATGTGTAAATTAATTTCTTATTCGACTGCGAGAAAGAGGATATACTGGTCAAGCTGGTGGGAAATTCTTAAAAAGAGAATAAGTAAATTAACTATATATAAATCAGGTAAGAACGGCATTAATTCAGATCTCCTTCCACGAAACAACAGTGAATCATAGCAGAACCAGGGTAAGTGTACTGAACTGTACGTCTAGCACTAAATCATTTATGCACGCGTATATTATTCCTATGTCAATATTTGTGTATAGTTTTACTGTGATCTCATTTGTGTTTGTGTACCGAAAGTATTGTTGTTCCTCGATTGATAAATACGATCAGGCAAAGAAAATGGGCAGAACAGAAATGTGGCCAAGGCTTGTCGAAGTAGAAGTCGAGCCATCTGCAGTACATAAAGCCGACAATCTGCTGGAATTGACGGATGCTGATAGTAAATTACAAACTGAAACTACAAGTAAAGTAGGTACTCCGTCTTTTGCCATTGTCAGTACAAAGAGATACACAGTGCTCAAAGTAGAGGCACAGTAGACAAAATAAGCCTAAAAAGCATTTTGAACAAACCAGGACAGATAGTTTACCGAACATGTCAGTGGGGAGCACCAACTGCTCACTCATTTGCATTGTCTTTGCGCAAGTTACAAGAGCGTGGCCAAGAGCGAGATAGGAACGTGCTGGCCGCTCTCATAGAATACGAACATGTACAAGCAGAGCGAGATACCAAGATTTTTTTTAAAAAAACGATGAGTTTACCAGTTGAAAGAATCGACAAGTATATATCCCGCAAAGAACTGCACTGCAGACAGAGCAGTTTCCAGTAAAAGGAGTGTCAGAATTGACACAAATATTCGAAATTTTATCGCTCGAACCTAACGAACAGGTCGAGCGCCAACATGAGGATGAAAGTAAGAATCGTGATGAAATTTTCAGACAACGGTAGCAAGCCAAGGGTGACAGAATCATTCGCCACTTAGAGAAGAAGGTGAAGGATGTCATACAAAATTTAGTAGGGAATAATCTTCAAGAACCTATAGTAAATAAGTATTTAGCAAATGCTGTATCGGATGAGACAGTGTTAAAAACCAAACATAACGTTATATAGTGCCACTGGCACGTACCGGAGTGTGTAGAACCAAATACATGTTCCGTTAACAGTAAGAGACTGGGTAATGATGTTCATACAATCATTAGATGATACTGTTCATGTAGCCAATGCCGATAGGTATGGCATAACTAACATGTTTAAGTGGGAGCATAGACCCACACATTTTGACAGTTATCCATGCGGTTTGCGACAACCGAATCTATGTAACATTCCGCTACGGATTATGTCACATAATGTGAGCAACTTAACTGGATGTAATCACTATTCTTTGCAACACAATTCGGTTCTAGAGGCAGTATCTCCAAGGTCGGAATTGGCAGTGGAAGAGAGAGTGGTAAAGAGAACACATTACTAACCTTTTACTGACGACACCCAGTACTTTCAGGACCATATTACCTAAAACGTGGAGTGAGAGACTAAAGATTCATTTCATACGATCTCATATTCAAGGTGAAACAGTCTTGTGGCCTACGAAACTCTCTGAATCTTGCGAAACACATTAGATGCTTGAGAAAGCTTTCTTGCGAAGTTTCGGTTCACTGCACTGGAGAAATACTTAGGAAAGTAGTGTATTCACATTAATTTTGCAACCCAAAATAGTATTTTGAAAAATGCACAAACAGGAGTAGATACTGGGACGAACAAATATCTAACACTGATTTATCAGGTTATTCCAGGCCATATAGCAGCATCACGTAAAGGAAAAGTTAATTAACGTGTCAAAAACACAGAACAATTTATCGCAGTATTAGATTCTATCGATTTTATACAGAAAGATGCACAGTAGAATGACGACCATAGCAATGGCTACATGTCGCCATCGAAGAGAAACAAGGAAAACCATTCCTCATAATATAGTGCCAATGATAATAAAGAGAGTAGTTATGGTAATAATATTACCCACAAATCGTAAAACGGTTATAACAGCACAAATGACAGTAGCCAATCATTAAACAGAAAGAAAGATCACGAGAAAAGAGGTAGCTGTAGTCCTAGCAAAAATCGTTAAGTGGACAAGTTCTAAACAAGGAGGATATTCTGCACCATGGAGCGATAACAAAGCCTAGGAGAGCGTAATACTGCTAATAATATTTTTGATATCGCAAACAAGGTCACAGCACTGAATTCTAAGGCTCCGAAATTGAGTGGCAGTAACAGTCAAACAGTGAGAATAGTTGAAGTGGTATCCGATGTACACCAGCCAGGTATATTTGCGTCGAAAACTAAATTCAGTCACAATCTGCTCTCCTTTGTTGCCTGTGAAGAAGAAAGAGAGCAAACTTACTCACTATCGAAGTCATGAATTATGATTGAGATACATTGAGGCATGTGACTTGTATTTGGAGTCGTGCGTCTCTCCGGCAGAGAGAGGGACAGATTACCTCTCTCATGGAGAAGTCACGTTATTCAATAAAGGAAAATGAGGAGCTTTGGCATTAGTAAGGACCACGGAATCACGTGATAGATATTACCAGAATGTAAAAGTATTGTGTAAGGGGCCTCAGGTATTGTACATTTGTGATACCACTGAAACGGAACTTAACTACTCTAACGATGGGGAAGGCATTATTCCCGATATTGAGGAAGCAAAGTCGGAATACTTATCCACCAAGCAGCGAGATGAGCTGAAAACACTTGTTGTGTGACTAGGTCCACGTGTTTTCAGACAAGACTGGAATATTCAAGGACTATGAGTACAACATAGACGTAATGCCTCATGAAATGTATTGCATTCTCAATTATTCTGCACCGTGGAATACGAAGGACGAAATAATATGCTAAATGGTTGATTGGGGTAAAACAGAGTCTTCATAAGCATGGTATCGTAATCCTTTTCTTGTAGTAGCTGAGTCTGGAGGCAAATTACACCTAATCTTAGATGCTCGAGAAATAAACACAATGATAATACCCGTATGAGCCAGACCTGCGAATATGGAAGAGCAACTCCAAGAGGTTTTTGGTGTAACCTTATAACAACGATCGATGTAAGAGCCTCATATTTGCCGATAGTCTTATCAGAGGAGTCTAGAAAATATAAAGCGTTCATATTTAGCAGTCGCATTTAACAGTTCCGTGTGTTATCTTTCAGGTTCAACGTAAGTGGTGGAGTGTTCATTGCAGCTCTAGACACCCTTCTAGGCCCAGTTTACCGGACAAAGTTACTGTCTCTGTCAATGACGTGTAAGTGTTACATCTGCATAGGAAGAACAATTAGAAATACTTGAAAGAGTACTGCAAAGGTTTTCCACAGCCAGGTGACGGAAAATTAAGAAAAATCTAAATTTGATTGACGAGAAAGAAAGTTTCTAGGCATTCCGCCGGCAGGTATTGTACCTGACCTGAAATAGCTTATTGCAGTCTAGGAGCTTCCACGACCTTCTACAAAAAGAAAATGAAAAGCAATTGTAGGCGTGGTGGCAATTTTCTGTAGATTCCTATGAGGCCAAGTACTGGACAGTGTACCGACGCTAAGCTTACTCGAGAAGAATGTACCCTGGGTACTGACGAAATGTAACAATGCTTTTAAATATATCAAACAAGCATTGTTAAACGCGAACCTTCTGCAACATACAAACATGAAAAACGAGAACTTCATCGTACGCACTCGGATGTTGTCTATTCAAAATAGAAGAAGTGGATGTGTAGAAAGACTTGAGACTAATAGGATTAGCTAGCAGAGTAATGAATAGCTGCGAGCAGTCATACTTGGTTGCAGAGCAAGAAGCCCAGACCATAGTGTGGACGGCCTACAAATTTCGTTTTATCATAATTATATACACTCCTGGAAATGGAGAAAAGAACACATTGACACCGGTGTGTCAGACCCACCATACTTGCTCCGGACACTGCGAGAGGGCTGTACAAGCAATGATCACACGCACGGCACAGCGGACACACCAGGAACCGCGGTGTTGGCCGTCGAATTGCGCTAGCTGCGCAGCATTTGTGCACCGCCGCCGTCAGTGTCAGCCTGTTTGCCGTGGCATACGGAGCTCCATCGCTGTCTTTAACACTGGTAGCATGCCGCGACAACGTGGACGTGAACCGTATGTGCAGTTGACGGACTTTGAGCGAGGGCGTATAGTGGGCATGCGGGAGGCCGGGTGGACGTACCGCCGAATTTCTCAACACGTGGGGCGTGAGGTCTCCACAGTACATCGATGTTGTCGCCAGTGGTCGGCGGAAGGTGCACGTGCCCATCGACCTGGGACCGGACCGCAGCGATGCACAGATGCACACCTAGACCGTAGGATCCTACGCAGTGCCGTAGGGGACCGCACCGCCACTTCCCAGCAAATCACCTCTGGTGATCGTCGAGGGGACACTGAATAGCGCACGGTACATCCAAACCGTCATCGAACCCATCGTTCTACCATTCCTAGACCGGCAAGGGAAGTTGCTGTTCCAACAGGACAATGCACGTCCTCATGTATCCCGTGCCACCCAACATGCTCTAGAAGGTGTAAGTCAACTACCCTGGCCAGCAAGATCTCCGGATCTGTCCCCCATTGAGCATGTTTGGGACTGGATGAAGCGTCGTCTCACGCGGTCTGCACGTCCAGCACGAACGCTGGTCCAACTGAGGCGCCAGGTGGAAATGACATGGCAAGCCATTCCACAGGTCTACATCCAGTATCTCTACGATCGTCTCCATGGGAGAATAGCACCCTGCATTGCTGCGTAAGGTGGATATACACTGTACTAGTGCCGACATTGTGCATGCTCTGTTGCCTGTGTCTATGTGCCTGTGGTTCTGTCAGTGTGATCATGTGATGTATCTGACCCCCAGGAATGTGTCAATAAAGTTTTCCCTTCCTGGGACAATGAATTCACGGTGTTCTTATTTCAATTTCCACGACTGTATAACCCTGTTATGATCTATTGTGCTCATCAGGTTTTAAGCTTATTACTGACCTGCAAGTTGCTTGCCGATAGGTTATCGCTATGAGCATTGACACTGCGATCGTATTAGCTGAAAATCGTCTGCATAAAAGTCAATGACACTGTCATGGCAGATGCGCTTTCACGATTACCGCAAGGAATAGACGAACTAACCGAGCTCATAGAGCGGTGTACTGTGTGTAAGGTGCTCACGGTTAAAGATAGGAATATATAGGAAACATTTCCTACAAATCAGTAAAACTATGGTAGTTCTGCAGGATGCAGGCGACACTTGGAACAAAATAAACTTTCAAACACGACCCAACTCTTTCCCGTAGTCACTTCTACAAAACAGAGGATTCTACCTTTTATCACCGAAAGTCTGTAGACTCACAAGATTGGTGCGTATGTATTGTTGTTGTTCCGGTCTTCAGTCCTGAGACTAGTTTGATGCAGCTCTCTATGCTACTCTATCCTGTGCAAGCTTCTTCATCTCCCAGTACTTACTGCAACCCACATCCTTCTGAATCTGCTTACTGTATTCATCTCTTGGTCTCCCTCTAAGATTTTTACCCTCCACGCTGCCCTCCAATGCTAAATTTGTGATCCCTTGATGCCTCACAACATGTCCTACTTACCGGTCCCTTCTTTTTGTCAAGTTGTGCCACATACTCCTCTTTTTCCCCAGTTCTATTCAATACCTCCTCATTGGTTATGTGATCTACCCATCTATTCTTCAGCATTCTTCTGTAGCACACATTTCGAAAGCTTCTATTCTCTTCTTGTCCAAACTGTTTATCAGCCATGATTCACTTCCATAATTGGCTACACTCCATACAAATACTTTCAGAAACGACTTCCTGCCACTTAAATCTATACTCGATGTTAACAAATTTCTCTTCTTCAGAAACGCTTTCCTTGCCATTGCCAGTCACATTTTATATCCTCTCTACTTCGGCCATCATCAGTTAATTTGCCCCCTAAATAGCAAAACTCCTTTACCACTTCAAGCGTCTCATTTCCCAATCCTATTCCCTCAGCATCACCCGACGTAATTCGACTACATTCCATTATCCTTGTTTTGCTTTTGTTGATGTGTGTATGTACATCAGAAAATAATTATACTGACTTCGTAAGATACATGTATCTAACACGGCTTCAAGCGGGTATTAAGAAACGTGTGAATAGAAGAAAGAGATATGGTTACGTTATTAACCTAAAAAGGCGCAAAAGATAATCTGCATATGCGAGAAATGCCAGAAGGCAAAACCACATAATGTATCTGATAAAAATCTCTTGCAAACAGTGTTACACAACTACTCCAGCTTGTATCAGTTGACATAGCATAGTGCCTTCACACCTCAAGGGGTGGAGTTAAGTAAATACTAGCAGTATACGATACGTTTTCAAAGTATGTGAAAGATAGACAATACAGGACTATATCTCTAAGGTAGGCAATTCAAGGTCTTTAGTTTCTGACACTGTTTCGTACTTTAGTGATTACAAGTGGACACAAGTCATGAAAGAAAAATGATTCAAATGGCTCTGAGCACTATGGGAGTGAACTTCTGAGGTCATCAGCCCCCTAGAACTTAAAACTACTTAAACCTAACTAACCTAAGGACATCACACACATTCATGCCCGAGGCAGGATTCGAACCTGTGACCATAGCGATCGCGCGGTTCCAGACTCTTAACACCTACAACCGCTCGGGCAGCCATGAAAGAGCTTGGCATAAAACATCAGTCGGAAATAACTGTGTAATGGATATTTAAGGTGGTAAACAGCTTCATGAAAACTTATATACCTAGTCAACATACACTGTGGGTAGACTATTATCATATATTTGAGAAATTAGATAAGAATTTGCCACATTCTGCGACTGGATTGACACCAGTCAGAGTACTGTTGGGCAAAAGATAGAATGAGAAATGGATTAGTCAGGGATAATTACATTTTTCTACTTAGTGTATAACATTTGTGATTTTTTAAAGCCCAACATTTCCTTAATTTTGCATTTAGTATGTATCGTGTTGGTGATCGTAAAGTGAAAATCTGATTGCTTTCTTTGTATTTAGTGTGAAAGTTTCCAAAACATTCGCAGACTCTAAAGTCATACTTCATTAACGAAGCAAAGGCTGAAGTGGCTGCGACTGGCAGTGAGATGAACAGGAGAGATCAGTTGCTCTAATGTAAAGTATCCCTAAAAATTTTATTGTATTTTCCAATTTGTCAAAGAGATATGAATATTTGAGACTGATGCAAACTAATTAAATATTAGCTTAGCGTAAGTGTGTAAATAATGCCTACTGCGCATTGCACTAACAGGAATTCTGTAGGGGTGGTGTATGCCCTCATCATACACAAACTAAGCTTTCTGTTTAATTTCTTCCCACATTTGGAGCTTTGTTGAAACTTAGTTTTAGGATGTATCGGTATGTGCTAAGAGGACATTTACTGACGTACTTGAGGTCAGTGAAAATATATAAGTGTAAATATGTATTTCTGTATTGAGAATTCCAAAGTCAAGCCAGTACCTGCAGTCAGGATCTAGAAAAACTGTACTTAAGGAACTGGAAAATGGAAGGCAGATGCTATACATATATGCACTAGGCAATGTAATGGTCTGTGACCACTGTATTATATGTTTTTCCAATGTAAACAGTTCGATTTTTTAAGGCATTAATAAAGTACAGTGACAGAACAGTGTGTCATATAACAAAGACTTATACAATAAAGCCTGTTTATCGCACTGACTGCAGTAACTGGAAGCATATTACTTGAAATGGAAACAGTTTGTGGTGGAAGTCAGAACGTGTTGAACGTTTTTAAAAGTCAGAACAATCAGATGACTCGTGTTTTGCGTGTGTAAAAGCCTCTTGCTCAAAAACAATCAGAACTATGTGGGTAGTGGTGACGTACCAGGAACTTAGATCGAATATCTGTGAAACTGCTGACAGTCATCAGCAGGCATCAATCCATGAAATTCGCTAACTGTTGGTGGGACTGTAAAAAACAGTGTACGGACGCAAAATCAATATTCGTGGAACGCATGTAGTACCAGCGGGCATCCGCCAGACAGGAAAATTTTCCACTGCGAGTAAGCTGCGTGTACGTCAGATACCGGGTGATCAAAAAGTTTGTATAAATTTGAAAACATAATAAACCACGGAATAATGTAGGTAGAGAGGTAAAAATTGACACACATGCTTTGAATGACATGGGATTTTATTAGAACCAAAAAAAGTTCACAAAATGTCCGACAGATGGTGCTGGACGACAAAACGCCGGTGACTGCGCGTGACAATCGTGTATGAAAGGAGCTGTAGTGAGAGGGAGAATCAGATGCGCCAGCAGTCGCAGCATGTTGACATTACCTGACAAGGCGCTTTAAGTGAAGCTGTCTTATCAGAATGAGGAATGTGCTGGTTCAGCGCTACGATCCTATCGCCATAGGACGGGGATTCGAACGGGCAAAGGTCCGTTGACAAATGGAGCTGTGGCGAGAGATATTTCGAAGTTCGAAGCCACGGGTTGTTTAGACGATAGACCCCGTAGTAGCTGACCGAGCACAAGGCATAATGCTGCTGAGACAGTTCAGAAATAAATGGAAACTGTAGCGGATTCGTGTATGCATGGGGAAAGTCAACGCTCGTGCAGTTGCACGTCGCACTGGCATTCCATACACTGCCGTTCGGTTGGCACTGATGCGTACCCTCCGATGCCATCCCTACAAAATCCATCTGCATAATGAACTGTTACCTGGCAATTTAGTGAAGCGGAGGGCATCTGCGGTGTGGGCGTTACAAAAGATGGCGGAAGATGACGATTGGTTGAGTAACGTGTTGTGGACCGACGAAGCTAATTTCATGCTCCGAGGGTCTGTCAATGCCCACAACTGCAGAATTTGCGTTACCGAAAATCCTAGAACTGTCGTGGAAACTCCACTGCACGACGAGAAAGTCACGGTATGGGTTGGATATACCACATATACCGTTATTGGGCCTTTTTTCTTCGAGGAAATGCGTGATTCTGGTTTTGTATCTGCTACCGTGACGGGTGAGAGGTACGCAGATATGTTACAGAATCGCATCATCCCCAGCCTGGCTGATAAACACGTGCTGAAACGTACGATGTTTATGGAGGATGGCCCTCCACCCAATATTGCTAGACGCGTGAAAGATCTCTTGCGATCGTCGTTTGGTGATGGTCGGGTGCTCAGCCGACACTTTGGTCGTGCTTGGCCTCCCAGGTCCGCAGACCTCAATCCGTGAGATTATTGGCTTTGGGGTTACCTGAAGTGGAAAGTGTATCGTGATCGACTGACATCTCTAAGGACGCTGAACGAGAAAATCCAACGCCAATGCCTCACCATAACTCCGGACCTGCTTTACAGGGCTGTTCACAACATTATTCCTCGACTACAAATATTGTTGAGGAACGATGATGGACATATCGAGCATTTCCTATAACGAACATCATCTTTGCTTTGTCTTACATTTGTTATGCTAATTATTGCTATTATGATCAGATAAAGCGCCATCTGTAGGTCATTTTTTGAACTTTTGCATTTTTTTGGTTCTGATAAAACCGAATTTCATTTCAAGCATGTGTGTCAATTTGTACCTCTCTATCTACATTACTCTGTGTTTTATTCAGTTTTCATGTTTATACTGACTTTTTTATCACCCAGTATATGGACTACGTAACACCGGCCGCAGTGAACTGATAGGAAGCAAACATGATAGGCCGATTCCCACTAGGCTTGCCGCTCTTTTCGTTAATCGTCGTAGTTACTTGCTGTATCGCATTTACGTAAGCCATTACACGAAATTTTAGTGAGTGTGAAGGCGTGTAATTGCACTGTGTGGACTCTGCGTGTAGCTCATTTTAGGTAATACATTACTGCTTATGAAATTTAGTCAACATATTTAAATTGTTTTTAAAGTTGAGAGCAGAACGATAGCTATCACTGTTCTCGAGATACTGAATGATACGTCGGAGGACGGGCTGTGGGGCGGCCGCGATTGGGTCACTCGCGATGCGACCGATACTACGCCCTGCTCGTCTTAAACCATACGTTTGTATCGGCCCCAAATTCCGTAACCGTTTCAAAAAATCGAAACATGGTTTTCTGGACATGATAACTTGTAAAGAGTCACGTTCAGTATTTCGTCGCATAATAAAAATCGAAAATCTATTTACCTACCGAGATATCGAAGAAACTACAGATTGACTGAAAGGATCGATGAATTTCTTTAAACGGCATTTAACAGCATGGGAAATGACAATTACAGTGACATGGAACACGATAATATTTGCAATATGCTATATAGACCTTCAGAAGTTAAACTGAAGGCAATTTTCTGGTATTTCATAAGACGTAATTTGCTAAGTAAACGCTTTTTTCTTGCTGCAGTGAGCTTTGTTTCTTCAAGACGCGTTTCGCCTTTTACTTTTAACGCATCTTCGGTGGAATCTAGAATGATTCAATTTTGTGTTTATATATGATACTTGCAGATTATGAAACAGTTCACATCTTATTTTTGTACGTGAATAAGTTATAACATATAGTTAATCGAGTTTTTGGACGACATCTGTGTTTCCCCTCAACAGGTCACATGATGGAGTTTGAACTAAAGCTTAGCTTATGGAACATAAGCCACATTTTCTTGTTCTTCTTCTGTCACTAGCTGTAGACATTATACCGAAAACTGTGATTTAAAGCCGAAACTATACTGTGTTCGCCTCACGTCTCTTGCTGTTTGGTTTGTTTATGTACATGTTGCCAACCTAACGAATCATATGCTGAAAAACAACGTTTGCTTATTACTCTTCTCCTTATATCAGTGTGTGTGTGTGTGTGTGTGTGTGTGTGTGTGTGTGTGTGTGTGTGTGTGTGTGTGTGTGTGTGGATAGTCAGTGACAGTTACAGATACGAGAAAGTGAATGTAATAGTTGTAAGAGAGTGGTTGAAAGGTTTGATGTTCGGATGATTTCAGTTTTGGTTTAAATGTTTTGTGGAGGAATTCGTGTAAGAAGAAACTCACTGCTTACATTAATAGACAAAATAGTAGAATAACATTTCAACAGGTGATTATCAGAATACTAGCATCCAACCCCCTTCTCCTCACTCTTACATGAACCCCTCCACAAAATATTTAAACCAAAACTCGAATCAGCTGAACACTGAAACTTTCAACTCTGCTCCGGCAGGCTACACTCGCATTCAGCTTTCTACAACTCACCGTAACTACACACACATAAACAGATATAAATGGAAGAGAATGAACAAACTTCGTTACGTTGTCAACGTGTACATAAACAAACCAAATAAGAAGAGACATAAATTGAACACATAATAGTTTGAACACACATTAGTTACGACTTTAAATCAGTTTTTGGTCAAATATCCGCAACTAGTGACAAAAGAATAATTGTGCTGCACACCAGTTAGCGCAAAAAACACGAAAATCTATAAGAAAGTTCGTCGCGTGAAAATGTGTTTATGTCTCGTAAGTGATTTTATAGTGCGATCTAAAGACTGCGACCAGATCAGAGGAAACGCAGGTGCCAGCCAAAAATTCGATTAACTGTGAGTAGTCACATATTCACGTAAAAAAATAAGACCATAAGGCCTGGACTGTTTCATAACCTACAAATATCACAAAGATTCCTCTACAAATACCTTAATGTAAAAGGCGATAAGAATCTAGAACAAATAAAATATATAACAGGAAGAAAATGGCGTCTGTTATTTAAAAAAACTAATATTTCTGTGCTTGTTGCAGGTAATGCTCACGTAAACAAACGTCTTATTTATTATTTTGTTTTGTCTTAAGACATTTTGTTTATTTGTAAAGTTTAGAATACTTTATGACTACATGTAATAACACCAGATTACCAATCACTCTTTCCAGCATCACTTTTACCCTAATCGAATCTTAGTGTAAAATACCTTGACATAAAGAACCAAATATAATATTATGTGAATCGTTTTTAATGTTCGTAAAGTTTCACTTATCACAGTCTTGCAAGTAGCTATGAAGGACCATCCATAATAATTAGTTTCATAGTTACGACTTTGAGCGTTATAATCCAGTTGCCGATTCGATATTTGGTTCCAAAAATACCGTATGTTATTTTTTGATTAACCTTCGTTTCCCGACAGAAACCGTAATTAAAAATAGTTTCGTACGATCTTAGTCCATCCTTTAATACGCCTGAGAATAGTCGCATGATATCTGAAGTGAGCGGAAAAACCTCCACTGCACAAAAAACGTATGGCAGGTTTTGTAAAAGTGCATTACGATACATTTGACACCGGCGACTTCTACACAGTTTGAGAACTGCTAGTGCATTTGAAAGCCATAGACAATACGTAACTAGTCACTGGTTGTTACATGTCTTATGGAAAATGTTACAAATGGCAGAGTGGCAAGTACACTAATTAAACCTTATCACTTGCTGACAGTCGCGATATCAAACTGCACTGAAGTTGTAACTTTTCCCTAACTTAAGACTATTAGCCGCGAGTAATAGAGATGTATATAGCAATACATCGCAAATATATGTGCTAGAGGCTACATTAAACAAATATTCTGGCAATAAATACGCAACTGACGTACTTAATGAAAAATGATGTTGTTTGCTTGTGGGCTGCTTTAAGAAGAAGCACAATTAGTATGTGTGTTTATACAGTGCTCCACAGCTGTCTATACTGTGTACAGCCTCTTCATCTCTACGTAACTACTGCATCTTACATCCATTCTAATCTGCTTTCCGTTGGCAAGCCATGGTCCTTCTGTATAATTTAGTCCCCATTACCCCACCGACGATATCTTGATGCCTCATAATATGTCCTGTCAACTAAAGCCTCGTGCAGACAAGTTGTGCCATAATTTCCTCTTCCTCCTTTATTTGATCCGTGCCTGTTCTCCAGTCATACGATCTTCGTACCTAATCTGCAGCATTCTTCTTTATCACCATGTTCTGAAAACGTCTATTGTTTTCTTGACAGAACTGTTCATCGTCCACGTTTCACTTACGTACAAGGCTACACTACACACAAATAACTTCAGAAAATACTACCCAACGATTAAAATTTATATTCGATGTGAACAAATGTGTTTTTACAGAAACGCTTTTCTCGCTATTGACAGTCGGCATTTTATATTCTCTCTAATTCTGTCTTCTCAATTACTGCTTCCCTTCGAAATCTTTGAAGTTTTAGAACAGCAGTTTGCTTTCTGTACAAGTTGAAGATAATCGTGTGTCCCAGTGTTTTATCGGACCCTGTGTCTTATCTCTGATACCTCCAGAGCTTCAAAGAGCGTCTGTCGGTTAATATTGTCAAAAACTTTCTCTATATATGCATATGCTATAAACACAGGTTTGCCTTTCTTCAGTCTGTCTACTCAGCAAGGTGGTAGGATCAGTACTACCTTGCGTGTTCAGACGTTCACGGGAATCTAACATTGTGCTCATGTTAGTTTACACAGCTCCTCCCCTTCTACATATTCCTTCCGCTTTATAGCCTTCTCTTATTTGCTTACTTCTGGCTTGCCAAGTGAGCTCTTGGAATTTAATTTTCCTTTGAGCAAAGTTTTCTTTCTTCTTTCTTATTTAATGTCGGAACCTATGTTTTCTAATTGCAAAATAACTGTTTCTGTCAACGTCGTTTTTAGACATATCTATTCCTCATGGCCTACTTCATTTGTGCATTTTCGTATTTTACCCTGTCAAATTCAATATATCAAATTTTATCCAAGGATTCCTGCTGTACCTTTTTCGCATTTACATCCTCTACTGCATTCGCCACTTCTTCTCTCAAAGATATCCTTTCGTACTGTAGTGGATTACTACCTCTGTTTTAGTCAGTCTTTGTCTTATGGTACCCTTAAGTTTATCGCAAAACTCTGCGTCTTCACTTATTCAGGTTCCCAATACTTAATCTGCTACCCCTTACTGTCACTTTAGTTGTAAACTGTTGTTCGTCACTAATAAATCATCGTCGGTCTTCGTGTGCACCGGGACATAACTTACAATTTAAAATCTGGGTACGGTAACTCTTTTCCAAATGTGTATTATTCTTTCATGATTCTTGAGCAAACTGTTGGCGATGATTACATTATGTTCTGTGCAGAATCTTATCAGGTGGCTTCGCTTTTCATCCGTTCCTCCAAGTCTATTTTCTTACTATTTTCTCTCCCTATACCTGCCACCGTATTCCAGTCTCTCATCACATTTTAAATTTCTGTCTCGCTTAACTTTCTCAGTAGTTCCTTTTATCGTACATTGTTTCCATCTGTCCATCACCTGTGGTGTAAGTTGGCATGTAGACTTGTATCACTGTAGTGTTAACCATAACGTTATGTCTATCTTTGTAATGATAATGGTAGTTTAGAGATGGAACTGAGAGTTCTGATACCACTTCTCTGGTAGATTCAATAGCTAACAATCGCAGACTTTTTAAAATACATGATCTTAACATAGCAAATATTGAGGATCAACTTCCAGGCATTTTTAATTATTAATAACTGACTATCGGATAACACGTAATGTATTATCACTATAGTAGCATGTGTTTAGATATTGCAATACTAAAACCTATTATGAAAGTAATCATAAGTCTCTGTTCAGGGGTGACCGGTTTTCTAAATGAGATAGTGAACAATCATTGACAGTAGTCATAAAATCCGTTTAAGAAAACACGGATAATGATATATGTGAAAGGGTACATCGCAGAGAAAATAAAAAATGGGTATGTCTTAGTTCAACTTCGTCTTTCCTTCATGTTCACGGTACAAATAATCGAACGCACCGGGCGTTTCCATGGGTCGCGCCCCGTACCTCAGTAGTGGTCCGACATTGGTTACCTCTAGCGTCTGCCGCTTCCAGATGCGAAAGCTAATTCCCCGAGACGCTGCCTCAACGCGGAAAACGCGCTGTGGTGGGAATCCACCTGCCGCAGCGAACTGATAGGAAGCAAACATGATATGAAAGACGCATCGCTAAAGAACCAGAACTGCCCTTGAGGGATCAAATTCGTGACAGACGACTATACAGTCTTTGCTAGGGAAAGAGCAACAAGTTTAGACAGTGACTAATACGTAACTGGCAGTTTTCATGGTCTTGCTTGCTGGCGACGCGCGGCTAAAGGGGTTCCAGTCCAGCTAAACGAGACAACATATGTCGGTGGCGTATGCAAAGCAGCCATCGCCAGCCACGAGGTCGTGGCTTGGACTACCGTTCCTCCCGCGCGTGTCCTCCACTACACACGCAGAGAATCGAGAATCAAAGCACCATTTTCCAGTCATCGGCCACGGCGTCGACATCGACATCTGTCGGAGAATCCTTTCGTTTATTTTGTTTTGTATAACGATAGGAAATTTTAAACACAGAAGTTTGTAACTTTTCACCACACTCAAATACATTTTACTAGAATGCAAGTTCATATGGACTAATGCACACTTCATTACACCAGTTAGGATGAACATTAATAGTTTGGTGTGTATCTGCAGCATTACGAATAAGCAGTGCGGTCCTAGCAGGGTTTTTGCAGAGCCGTTTCTTCCCGTGTACCGAGCCTGAAGAAGCGGACCCATCAATTTACGGCTTAAGTTATTGGCCCCCTCTACATCCACTGAAGAGTAGTACAAGCCGAAAAAGGTTTAATCAATACCTAAGCAGCAAAAACAAGTACAGTGAACCCATTTACTGTAAACGAACTGTACTCTCGAAGTGTGAAAGCAATGATAAACTGAACGATCTAGCAAACGTGTGACATTCACGAACTATGATAAATAAACTTATGCGCTGTGTGATAGGCACGCAACTAGTATGTCCACAACAACATTTCATTTTTCTGTGGACATCCTAGGGGACGATGTTTCGTTCCTTGGGTAATGAATTCAATAATTCGTGCGTAACTTACAGAATAAGAAACATTAACATTTAACAAACAATATTTTCAAATGTATAAAATGTACAAACTGTTATGTATGGAGTTTTGTGTAAATATGTAAGAAAAAAATTTAAATGAGCGCATCGCATCGTCGGCCGGAAGGCCCCATCTGGGGAAGTTCGGTCGCCAAGTGCTAGTTTTATTTCAGTCGACGAAACATCGGGTAACTTTCTCGCCGGTGAAGAGGATGAAACAATCATGAGGGCAACGCAACATCCATTCCCAGAGCGGAGAAAATTTCCAGCCCTGACGGGGATCGAACTCGGGCCTGCTTGCATGGACGCAAGCACGTTACCACCCTAAGCAGGCGGACAACGTCACATATAAATAATGTGAAAGCCACCTAAGGATCGCTGCCTTTGCAGATAGTGTGTAAATAGCAAATCGCTAGTAGAATCTCTCTTCATTGATCTCTATTGCTGGTTCGTACGTCGTATCGTCCTACTTTTGCTTCATTTGTTATGAAGGCGATTGTTCTTACCCGGACGTACAGGTCAATATTGTGATAATATATTTTGGTTATATTTCTTAATATGTTGTAAAGCAACACTGAGCGTACATGCATTTATGTATCGGATAGTAACGTCTATTTGCTACATCTTTGGGATTATCCAGCAATTTACCACAGTTGCTCCGGAGGCGGAAAGGATTGTCGCTGACCGTCATTTGATCGGCCACTACGCGGACTTTTTAAATTTCAATACGTTTAAAATCAAAACCACCCTCTAAGGCGCAATAAATGCTTAAAATATGGAATAAATGATCCTGGCGAGTATTAAAACACAAACTTTGATTTAAAAACCGGAATTTGCCGTAACTAGAAAAAGGTGAAACGTACGATCCTGGCTTCACTACATCAAACTGCGTAAATAATTAACTTTTAATTTCCAGTTGTACTAATAGTGAGGAGTGAGTCATTTTACAACATTTCTTTTAAGTCATGTTTCTTTGTCGTATATATATATATATATATATATATATATATATATATATATATATATATACAAAGAAGCGCCGAAGCAACTGGTATAGGCATGTACATTCAAATATATATATATATATATATATACAAAGAAGCGCCGAAGCAACTGGTATAGGCATGTACATTCAAATACAGAGATATGTAAAAAGGCAGAATACGGCGCTGAACTCGGCAAAGTCTATATAAGACAAAAATTGTATGGAGCCGTTGTCGGGTCGGTTACTGCTGCTATAATAGCAGGTTATCATGATTTAAGTGAATCTGAACTTGGTGTTATAGACGGTGCACGAACGTTGGGACACAGCGTCTCAGATTTAGCGATGAAGTGGAGATTTTCCCCTACAACCACGTCACGAGTGTATCGTGAATATCACGGATCCCGTAAAACATCAAATCGTCGACATCGCTGTGACCGAAAAAAGATCCTGCAAGAACGGATTCAACGGCGACTGAGGAGAACCCCTCAACGCGACAGAAGTGAAATCTCGCTGCAGATTGCAGTGCTGTGCCACCAACAAGTGTTAGCGTGCGAACTATTGAACAAATCATCTTCGGTATCGGCTTCCGGAGCCGAATGCCCATTCGTCTGTCTACCCATGAGGTATGCACGACACAAAGCTTTTCGCCTCGCATGGGCCTGTGAGCATCAACACTGCCATGTTGCTGACTGGAAACATGTGGTGGAGGCTCCGTAATGGTGTGAGGCGTGTGCAGTTGGAGTGACATGGGACCCGTGACACGTCTAGATACGACTCTGACAGGTGACACGTACGTACGCATCCTGTCTGGTCACCTGCATCCATTCATGTCCATTGTGCATTCGGACGAACTTGGCAATTCCTGCAGGATAATGCGACACTCTCCAGGTCTAGAATTGCTACAGTGTGGCTCCAGGGACACACTTCCGCTGGCCACCAAACATCCAAGACATGAAAAATATTGAGCATATCTGGGATGCCTTGCAGCGTGCTGTTCAGAAGAGATCTCCACCCCCTCGCACTTGTACGGATTTATCACTGCAGAATATATATAGGGTATGTGTCTGTGTGTGTCTGTGTCTTTCAGAACCCACCTACATCAAGTACAATGGATGCTAACAAATGTGAACCATTTAGTCTGCGAAAGTGTTAGCTTGACGTTAGTGTAAATTTTCACCACTTGCAGGCGACTTTAACGCGAACCACGCATACTGAACCAATTACCATCTCAAACATGTTAAAATATCTTTCCATACCTTATACATCACATCGCACCTGGTCGCTGTTTAGGCCGTTGCCCAGGCAACACTCGACTAGCTCACTCCGACTGAATTTCCTGGTTCACACTGACTGTCAAAGTATTCCACAGCCTGGCTGTCACTCTCGAGCTGTCTCTATCATGGTACCACCATTCACACTGATTCATCTCGACCAGCTACCACCTACGGACTTACACCATTCATTGCCTCTACATTGCAGAGACGTGGCATTGGATGCCATAACCATCTTTTGGACTTTATAATACTCGTCTATGTTTTCCGTTGGCAGTGCACCAGACTCAAATTTTGTATATCGCTTTGGAACCTAACTTTCCCTCGTTCGTTTTCAACTTTAACTTTTCACGTCCCTTTTGGTTTTGACCATGGCACAGGAACATTGGATTTTGGAACATCAAATTTACAGTGACATTTTCAACTCCTCAACCTTCATATATTATTTTTACTCTTTCGATGCTAAGGAGCTGAATTGGTTTCAGTTACAGTGTTCTACACTAACTCCCATTGGGAAGATTGATAATGTTTGTTACGATGAAGTTCATATCTCTTTTATACTCGAATATTTATCAGTTGCTGCATTTGATGTATATAACACTTAGCGATAAGTATGTTTTTTTCCAGTCATTACCTCACATGTGCGCTCCAACCCCAGGATATGGTGTTTTCGGGGTGTGTTATTCCTATTTCAAATACACACACTGCGAGGTTGCTTCCAAAAAGACAGAAGTGGTGGATGTGTCAGTATTCAGGAAGTAACTTATTTTTAGCTACTTTGTTCCATACTCCCATCACAAAAGACTAGGTGTTACAATAAACACAATATATACATTTTATAACATCGTATTTTTCATGTGCCACCTTCGCTGGTCAAATCCCTTTCAGCACACATCTGTGTAATTGTTTACTCAGTATCTCACTCCATTATTGTAGAACATAAAATACTACTCTCTGTTTCGTTGGAGAGTAGAGTAGCCATGGGATGTAAAGTACAGTTGAGCTAGTTCTACCATCTTGGATTTTCATTGACTGTTTTGTTTTTAACCGTAGATTGTGATTGGCGGAGACCATGGTGAGGAGCAGAAGAGGGAAAGAGGAGTTGGTGAAAGGGAAGCGGGTGAAAGAGAAGGGGTTAGTGTTACGTCGGTGCCACTTGTTACGTTTGATGCAGCCCTCCATGCTACTCTATCCTGTACAAGCTTCTTCATCTCCCAGTAACTACTGCAACATACATCCTTCTGAATCTGCTTACTGCATTCATCTCTTGGTCTCCATTTACGAATTTAACCTCCACGCTGCCCTCCAATAACACTTGATGCCTCAGAACATGTCCTACCAACCGATCCCTTATTTTAGACAATTTGTGGCACGAATTTCTCTTCTCCCCAATCCTATTCAACTGTATCCTCCTCATTAGTTATGTGATCTACCCATATAAGCTTCAGCATTCCTCTGTAGCACCACATCTCAAAAGCTTCTATTCTCTTCTTGTCCATACTATTTATCGTCCATGTTTCACTTCCATACATGGATACACTCCATACAAATACTTTCAGAAACGACTTCCTGCCACTTAAATCTATACTCGATGTTAACAAATTTCTCTGCTTCAGAAACACTTTCCTTGCCATTGGCAGTATACTTTTTATATCCTCTCTACTTCGGCCATCATCAGTTATTTTGCTCCCCAAATAGCAAAACTCCTTTACTACTTTAAGTGTCTCATTTCCTAATCCAATTCCCTCAGCATCACCCGACTTAATTCGACTATATTCCATTATCCTCGTTTTGCTTTTGTTGATGTTCATCTTATATCCTCCTTTCAAGACACTATCCATTCCGTTCAACTGCTCTTCCAAGTCCTTTGCTATCTCTGACAGAATTACAATGAATTAAAATGTGATCGACAAATCTAAAAGTTTTTATTTCTTCTCCATGGACATTAATACCAACTCCGAATTTTTCTTTTGTTTCCTTCACTGCTTGCTCAACATACAGATTGAATAACATCGGGGAGAGGCTACAACCCTGTCTCACTCCCTTTCCAACCACAGCTTCCCTTTTGTGTCCCTTGACTCTTATAACTGCCATCTGAATTTTGTAGAAATTGTAAATAGCCTTTCGCTCCCTGTATTTTGCCGCTGCCACCTTCCGAATATGAAAGAGATTATTCCAGTCAACATTGTCAAAAGCTTTCTCTAAGTCTACAAATGCTAGAAACGTAGGTTTGCCTTTCCATAATCTTTCTTCTAAGATAATTCGTAGGGTCAGTATTGCCCCACGTGTTCCAATATTTCTACGGAATCCAAACTGAGGTCGACTCCTACTAGTTTTTCCATTCGTCTGTAAAGAATTCGCGTTAGTATTTTGCAGCCGTGACTTATTAAACTGATAGTTCGGTAATTTTTATATCTGTCAACACCTGCTTTCTTTGGGATACGAATTATTGTTCTTCAGCATGAATGTTTCTTTTGTTACAGCGTGATTACTTCTCTCAGGGATATTTTCTTTTTTTATCAATTTTAATTACGTGCATAAGTAAATATGAAACGGGCTTTATTCATGTACCAACATTAGATTTTCAATGTGATGACTAAAATAGCGTTGCCGTAAACTGAATTGAATGTAATTTTGTTAATTTCTATTTATTGACTGCAAAGCAAAGCTAGAGAGAATTTCGACAGTTCCTGTGAAGCGGCACAGGTAAAACTTACTGAACTCATGGAATTTTTATAGTTTAAAAAATGAAGTTTAACGTTAATTAATTATCTGTTGCAATTTGAAAAGGTTCTTACAACGAAATCTCTCGCATTTACAGTTACTCTTAACATTTGAAAAAAATAAATTAATACTTCGGAGCGTAATGGCCGACCACAGGCTGCATCAGAAGATGAGCTTCCCGCAGCGCAGATTACTGAAAAGCACTTATTAAAAATAATGAGCCACTTCGAGCATTTGAGTTGAGAACTATTACAAGTATATTCATTTTGTGATAACAACAACAAGTTTATTTTAGCAGAAATACGAATAACTTACATAAAATATATGTAGCCGCTCAATGGCTGCCTTCCGTATCTCGAAACAAAACAGCGTGTGTACCATAAAATACGTCCTTCCTCCTCGGCCGTACAATCGCGTCTCATTCGATCCTTTTGTGTTTTCATAGACATTAATTAAAGATGCTACTGTTAAGTTATCGCTGTATATCAGTTGTTTCAAGAACATTAACTGTATCTCTTATACTAATTATATTAATAGAATACGTTAATTACGGCTTACAACCGATAAAAATGTCAATACTTATGTGACGTAGCGTCACATTAGGTAGAGAGGAATTATGAAACAATTATGGAGGTGGGGAAGTATGGTCCCACCATCCCTTGAATTGCATTGTATTTCTTGCATTTATTGCAAGTGTTCGAGGGTACTCGTTAATACTCTACTCTTGGTATGATTCTTTCCTATTGCATCTTCAACATGATTATGCCATGGACACATTCCTTTTCCTAGAAGACAACAGCTATGGTCACAGGCTTCTTCGCCAAATTGAGGCCGTTATCGAGGCCACAGGTGGAGTTACAGTCTTCTATAGTGGTGTCCTTTAGGCTGAGTAATAATTTTCCCTTGTGGTTACGTAATATGTACATTTATATTAGCAGTATTTAATGTAGATGCATAATAGAGTGTTGTAGCTTAACGTTTCTTCCGACAGAACTAACAATAATGTGTATGCGATTCAGAAAATTATAACACAGTTAAACGCGAACGAAATAAATGTTATTGACGACAAGGATGTTCCTGAATTACATCTGCTTTTCTGGAAACGTTGGATGAGGTTCCCGTCTACCATCACTAAGCTGCCACTTCACATTACGCTAGATAAAGACCTGAGCACCGCCTCCCCTCGACGTTAGGCGTTACCGTTCAGTAATTGAGACACTAGGTCTCAACAGATATTCTGGCTCTGTAAAGCGTGCGAGAGGAGCTCTTCTCGGAGAATCCTCCGAAGCAGTTGCACAGGGCATTGGGCTGAAATCCCTGCGGTAACGCGGGGCACAGCTGCTACAGGCAGGCGAATAGGATCGGAGAGACGCGACGGTAGATTAGCCGTATGCCAGTGGGCGTTAAGCCACACGTGCAGGGAGCGTAGCGTAGTATTCCAGGATTTCAGACGCGAATCTCTGCAGAGAGGACCCCTTCAGCAGGCGTTGTAGTATCGTCGCCTCCGTATGTGGTTGATGCAAACGGGAAATGCTAAACCAAGAGCTTGTAGACTTCTTCTGAGCACCTTTGTTTAGTAACCATCTTGGTCGTTTGCCACTACTCTATACAGCTATGGTTTTTTTTTATTTTTTTTATTTTTTTTAGAGGCTCGCAATTTAATGAAACGTGTACGTAGCTGACATTGTTTTCTTAGCGAGAACCAGCGTGTATTTCATCCAACTTGATTACTCATCGGCATGCAGAGCAGAGACGTTTACTTACTGCCTCCAGCAATTGATTCAGAACATAAAAATGTGGGACAATTGCTCACAAACAATCGATTACATCCAGAATTGTTCGATTACTCAACATGAGTTTCGATTTCAGCGATCTGGTATCATCTTCACACTCCGATAAATTCAGGAAAAACACCCATCATTTATTGCTTTTATGGACCTAAGGCATTTGACACAACCAGTAGGGAGCGACTGCATACTTTACTAGTGAAGATAGGGTCTCTTCTAAAACACTCGAAGATGCTGAAAGCTTCCCACGACGGTATGGAG
Source organism: Schistocerca gregaria (assembly GCF_023897955.1). Taxonomy (NCBI): domain Eukaryota; kingdom Metazoa; phylum Arthropoda; class Insecta; order Orthoptera; family Acrididae; genus Schistocerca; species Schistocerca gregaria. The sequence goes on along the minus strand of NC_064920.1, from coordinate 284,257,477 downwards.
GGTGCTATGATATCTGGAGGAAGAACATAAGACCCTGTACTTGGTGCAAAGAGGAGTGCGTCAGTTCTGTGTGTTGGTCCCTACTCTACTTGGCCTCGTAGAAACAAACGTGGCTATCGAAGTGTTTACCGTTGATGACGGGAAGCCTTACGTCTCGTTAGTCACATTCAAGGACTTAGTTGTAAGTACCTTTTTATGCGTCAGTTCTGTGTGTTGGTCCCTACTCTACTTGGACTCGTAGAAACAAACGTGGCTATCGAAGTGTTTACCGTTGATGACGGGAAGCCTTACGTCTCGTTAGTCACATTCAAGGACTTAGTTGTAAGTACCTTTTTATTCGATAACGCTGTCTCGTATAAGCAAGGTGACCTTCAATGGGTTTTGGAGAAATCTCCATACAAGCTCTTCTCCTCGTCTGTCAATGTAAAGAAAACTAAGATTATGACGGAAGAGTATACAGATATGTTTCCGATCAGATTATATGTTGACAGTAATCTACAAAATAGCTACCTCGGTATGCTGGTGTTAGATCTTTCTTTAGATGACTATATAAGCGCAAGAACTGGGAAAGTGGCGAATACTTTCGGGATACTTCGCACAAGACAGTTAGCTCTTTATAATGAAGTAATGAATGCTATCCACAGGGAATGTCAAATCAGCCCATATTTTTAGATTTTCAAAAGGCTTTCGACACCGTTCCTCATAAGCGTCTTCTAACCAAACTGTGTGCTTATGGAGTATCTCCTGGATTCTTTATTTCCTGTCAGAAAGGTCACAGTTAGTAGTTATAGACGGTAAGTGATCGAGTAAAACAAAAGTAATATTCGACGTTCGGCACGGAAGCGTTATAGGCCCTCTATTGTTCCTGATCTACATTAACGTCATAGGAAACAATCTGAGTAGTCCTCTTAGATTGTTTGCAGACGATGCTGTCATAAGCCGGCCGCGGTGGTCCAGCGGTTCTAGGCGCTCAGTCCGGAACCGCGCGACTGCTATGATCGCAGGTTCGAATCCTGCCTCGGGCATGGATGTGTGTGATGTCTTTAGGTTAGTTAGGTTTAAGTAGTTCTACGTTCTAGGGGACTGACGACCACAGATGTTAAGTCCCATAGTGCTCAGAGCCATTTGAGCCATTTTGATGCCGCCTTGTACATCATAAGTTGACCAAAACGAATGGCAAATGATTTACAAAAGATATTTGTCTGGTGCAAAAAGTGGCAATTGGCCCTGAATAAATGAAAGTGTGAAGTTATTCACATGGGTAATAAAAGAAATCCGCAAATATTAAGGCTGAAAATTCAACTAAACACTTAGGGATTACAACTGCAAATAACGTAAACTGCAACGATCACATAGATAATGTTGTGGGTAGAGTAAACCAATGACTGCGATTCATTGCCAGAACACTTAGAGGGTGCAACAAGTCCACTAAAGAGACTGCTTACACCACGCTGGTCCGCCCAATTAAAGAGTATTGCTGTGCAGTGTGGGATCAGTATCAGGTGGTAGTGACGGATCACATTGAAAAAGTTCAAAGAAGGGCAGCTTGTTTTGTACTATCACGAAATACGGGTGATAGTGATACAGACATGATTCGTGAATTGGAGTGTCAATCATTAAAAGAAAGGCGTTTTTCGTTACGATGGGTTATGCTCACGAAATTTCAATTTTCTCCTCCGATTGCGAAAACATCTTGTTGGCACATTCCTACATAGGGAGAAATGATCATCACGATACAATAGGAGAAATAAGGGATTGCACAGAAAAACTTAAGTGCTCGTTTTTCCCTCACGCCGGTCTAGAGTGGAACGGTAGAGAGAGACAGCCTGAGGGCAGTTCATTGAACCCTCTGCCACACGCTTTATTGTGAATAGGAGAGCAATCACATTGATGCAGATGAAGAAGAATGTGGCACAACGAACACCATATGGTAAACACAAATTAGAGCGTGCTGCGTTTTGTGGGACAGAAAATCATTTTCGGTTGTGATGCAAAAAGAGACAGCTTGAGTGACAACTAAGGTAGACGTTTATTCTCTCTGTGAGCGGTTTCGGGCTATGCCCTTTCTCAAACCAGCCAATGTTTGCCAAGTACAATTCCCGTTCGAAATAGCAGTAAATGAAGAGGGTACATGTGAGTACAGCTCGTAGCCATCCGCAATAAACCAGACAGAAGCCTGAGGATTTACATACAAAACTGCACTTGTCCTACCTGTGGGCAATAAGTGGGCTCTTGCATATGACTCCTCAGTCATCAAAGAAAGTTCCTGCGTGATACAACTTGCGTCCTCCGTTAGGAGACCATCCCGATTCAGCAGAGGATACAACGACTTTGGACTACCGTGCCAAACGAATTACTTAATGTATTCGGATTAGTAAGGGTGAAAAGTTATGCTAGTAAGTGGACTCACACTGTCAAGTTATTTGTAAATTTTACTCGCTACTACAGCCACTGAAACAATTTCCCATACCCTCTGAACCCAAGGAGTTTCAGTTTCCTCAGTCCCTTCTGGGTGATCAACTTATTTCATCAGTCACGATACGTATATCAGCAACAAAAGGAGAACATAGCATAGATAACCCAGAAGAAAAAAATAATAAAAGTATCAGCGAGGGATTAGCCGAGTCGTCTTAGGCGCTGCAGTCATAGACTGTGCGGCTGGTCCCAGCGGAGGGTCGAGTCCTCCCTAGGGCATGGGTGTGTGTGTTTGTCCTTAGGATAATTTAGGTTAAGTAGTGTGTAAGGTTAGGGACTGATGACCTTATCAGTTAAGTAAGCCCCATAAGATTTCACATACGTTTGAACATTTTTTAAAAATAAAAGTAGGCCATCCAACATTTCAGTAAAAATTGGAGATCTGCACTGCAAAAAGAAAGAATGCTGACACACTGTTTATGAGCAAAATGAATTTGCTACTAGTACTTACTTCAGTATTTACGATGATGTGCTTGGCTGAGCCAGATGCTATAGTTTTTTGCCTTTCGCTGGAGCTCGGAAGAGTTAATGGACTGTCATGTCCGAGCTGCGTCGAAGCAGCAAAACAACTGAGCGGCAACGTAAACATCCTGATGCCGGATGAAGATCACTGCCAATGGCCGACATAAGTTTCTACTATATGGTTTTCCTTATTTCTACTTTCTAATCCTATTTTATCTTATTTCACGATTTATACTCTCTCCCAACATGAGAAATCATGTAATGCCTGGACATGGTACCAGTTCTATGCTTGTTATACAGTAAGTTAATTTATGATGCATACTCTGTTGCTTCAAGATCTAACTTCCTCAACATACCATTTTATAGTGATCATTTATCTCACGCATGGCAATTGCGTCAATGGTATGTTGAATTATTTTTATAAAGACAACTGTTTTCACTTTTTTGAAACCGCATGTATAAAACGCTTGCGTGCGACTACTAGAGGAAGGAGAAGCTATATTCGGCTTATTTCACCTATGCGTACGTCTTCATGATGTTCTAGTTAGTATGACAACCTAACTTAAGTATATTACATGCACTCTATGCTGACACACCGTTATGAACGATATTTAGTTTAACGTTTATTTTCAAATATACTTTATCAAGCAGAAGACATATGATTTTAAAATTCCATCTCTGTAACTTGGTTTTATGTTTCCAGTATAGTTTCTGAAGATCCGTCCATAAGCACATAGTTTTTGGCAGGATAGGAGTGAAAAATAAAAGAAATTATAATCGGTCCGGTTGAAAAAATTTCGACTTATGGTCCTCGTTCAGGCATTTCTGTGCGACCGATCAGTGGTTATCACACATTAGCACAACACGTAAGAGCCGTTAGCACTCCTAGCAGACGTGAAAGTTACAGAGTTGGAGCAGAGGGAATTTTCGGACCTTCAATCGATCTTTGCTGGTAGGAATATTAATTGTTTGTAAATTTCAAAATATACAGCGTCGCTCCGAAAACAAGGTAACTGAGTGGACGTACTCTACGATACGCTAAGGCTTCAACGACAAGGCTTGCATGTATGTTATGTTATGTTAACCGGGGACCTAGAAACGACGGAGAGGCTCCGTCCCCATCTCAGCCGCAGTGGTCCGCAACCCCACGACGACTACCGCAGTCCACTTCATCCCTCCTCCGCCCCACACCGAACCCAGGGTTATTGTGCGGTTCGGCCCCCTATGGTCCCCCCAGGGAACGTCTCAGACCAGACGGGTGTAGCCCCTATGTTTTGCGTGGTAGAGTAATGGTGGTGTACGCGTACGTGGAGAAACTTTTTTGGGCAGCAATCGCCGACATAGTGTAGCTGAGGCGGAATAAGTTATTGTGCATAGAAAAGGATGCTGGTAGACCTCGTTGATTCTAATACTCTTAAGCACACCTTATTCTTTCCAACGAGAGTGCAAGGGAAGAGTAGAACAACCATAGAGAACTATTTTGTTCATTCCTCATTACTAGAAGGGCATTCTTTTAGCAAAAATGTGAATGGCCTTTCAGATCATGATGCACAACTTTTAACTCTAAAAGATTTTTGTGCTGCAACACATGCTAAATATAGTTATCAACTTTTTAGAAAAGCTGATCCAGTTGCTGTAGAGATCTTTGTAAACCTTATCAACGAACAAGAGTGGCAAAATGTTTATAGTGCTGATACAGTAGACGATAAATATAACGCTTTCCGCAAGACTTTCCTCGTGCTCTTTGAAAGTTGTATTCCGTTAGAACGTTCAAAACAGTGTGCTAGCACAAACAGGCAGCCTCGGTGGCTGACTAGAGGGATAAGAATATCCTGTAGAACAAAGTGTCAATTATATCAAAACGTTAGAAATAGTCAAAATCTAAATGCAGCAGCCCATTACAAACAGTATTGTAAGGTGCTTAAAAAAGTTATTAGGAAGCCAAAAATATGTGGTATGCAGATAGAACAGCTACATCTCAGGATAAAAATGAAACCATATGGTCAGTGGCAAAGGAAGTAGCTCGTCTGCAGGGACTTGTCGAGGATATAGAATCAGTGCGTAGTGGGAATGTCCGTGTTACTGATAAGTCGCATATATGTGCAGTATTTAATAATCACTTTCTGAATATAGCAGGTGAACTAAATAGAAACCTAGTCCCAACAAGGAATCGTATAACGCTCATAGAAAAAAGTGCTCCGAGACTGTTACCTGAAATGCTTCTCCATGATACTGACAAGAGGGAGACTGAGTTAATAATTATATCACTAAGGACCAAGAACTCTCATTGATATGTCGGGGTATCTAGCAGGATACTGAAGTACTGCTCTATGTATGTTAGCCCAGTACTTAGCCATATCTGTAAATTTTCCTTTAGGAGTGGTAGGTTTCCTCACCGATTAAAGTACTCGGTAGTGAAGCCACTTTATAAAAAGGGAGACAGAGATAATGTTGACAATTATAGACCTATTTCTATTCCGTCGGTGTTTGCTAAAGTTATCGAGAGGGTTGTATATACAAGGTTACTGGAGCATTTAAATTCACGTAATTTGCTGTCAAATATATAGAGTTTGGTTTTAGAAATGGTTTAACAACTGAAAATGCTATATACTCTTTTCTGTGTGAGGTTTTGGACAGATTAAATAAAAGGTTGCGAACGCTAGGTGTTTTCTTTGATTTAACGACGGCTTTTGACTGTGTTGACCACAAAATATTACTGCAGACGTTGGACTGTTATGGAGTAAGGGGAGTAGTTCACAATTGGTTCGCCTCTTACTTTAAGAACAGAAAGCAGAAGGTAATTCTCCGTAATATTGAGAGTGGTAGTGATGTTCAGTCCCAATGGGCACTGTTAAGTTGGGCGTTCCACAAGGGTCGGTGCTGGGGCCACTGCTGTTTCTTATTTATATAAATGATATTCCTTCCAGTATTACAGGTGATTCAAAAATATTTCTGTTTGCTGCTGACACCAGCATGGTAGTGAAGTATCTTGTGTGTAATAATGAAACAGTATCAAAAAATGTAGTTCATGAAACAAGTTTGTGGCTTGTGGAAAATAATTTGATGCCAGTTTTTACAGTTTCTAACTCACAATTCAACAAGAACCGATATTTTGAGCAGACTGAGTGGGCATATTATAAGGAAGACGGAACTGTTCTAGTTTCTAGGCGTTCAGCTAGATAGTAAGCTGTTGTGGAAAGCCCACATTCAGGATCTTCTTCAGAAACTAAATGCTGTTTTATGTACCATTAGAACAGTACCTGAAATAAGTGACAGTTCAACACGAAAAGTAGTCTACTTCGCATATTTTCATACTCTTATGTCATATGGTATTATTTTTTGGGGTAATTCTTCTGATTCAAAAAGGGTATTTTTGGCTCAAAAACGGGCGGTTAGAGCTATGTGTGGTGTGAGATTGAGAACCTCTTGTCGACCAGTATTCAATAGTCTGGGAATTCATACATTGCCCTCACAGTATATATTTTCTTTAATGTCTTTGGTTGTTGGCAATATTAGCTTATTCCTAAGGGTTAGCAGCTTTCACTCAATAGTAGGCAGAAATCAAATCTGCATGTGGCATGCACTTCCTTGACTCTTGTGCAGAAAGGAGAGCAGTATTCTACTGCTTGTATTTTCAATAAGCTACCACAAGAACTCAAAAATCTTAGCAGTAGCGCAAACCCATTTAAGCCTAAACTGGAGAGTTTCCTCATGGCCAACTCTTTCTATTCTGTCGAGGAGCTCCTGGAAGATCTGAAAAATTAAGCAAATTCCAGTGTTACATTGTTGATTTTCTTTATTTAAACTTTCTAATTGTCTCCTGAATATGTTAATTATATTTCATTTTATCAGTTTCTACTGTGGAGTTATAATTTCATGTATTGACTTCTCCATAATTTGGTCCCACGGACAAAAAAGAAGTAAGTAAATAAATAAGGGGAAACAGCCCGCATTTGCCAAGGCAGATGGAAAACCGCCTAAAAACCATCCACATATTGGCTGGCAGGCACACCGGACCTCGACGCAAATCCGCCGAGTGGATTTGTGCCGAGCACCCGCGCTTCTTACTGCCCAGAAAGCCATGCGTTAGACCGCAAGGCCAACCGTTCGGGCCAACTTTGCATCTAAGAAAAATAATGCAGCAGTCGAAGCGTTGAAGAAGAGATCACTTTACAGGAGCCTAGGCAAGAGTAATTTTAATGCCACTTTTAGACCTCTCCGCTTATCCTGTCTGTCTACTAGGGTTGATAACATCATTTCTGCTATCGTAAAAAAGATTAATATAGTGTAATTTCCTAACAGAGTGAGTCGTTTTTGGGTAGCTCTGTCGATACAGCACGAACCCGCGAAAGGCAAAGGTCCCGGGACAGAGTCTCGGTTAGGCACATACATTTGATCTGCTTGTTAACTGAGCATTGTGGTCATTTACATAATGTTAACTAAGGAAAAAAATGTGGCACTTCGGATTTAGATTTCAGATATTCTATACATGAATGCCCTTTCGGTAGATCTCTGTGCCAAAATGCGAAACTAGCCATTTTTATGCTCATGTACCAAAGGATATTTCTTTTTGCATGCAATGCAAGGACACAAATTACTCCTGACCGTTCCGCAGCTACGGCTTGTAACAGACACCGTAATTTGTAGCTGTCTCCGAACAATAGGCTATGCTGCGTATAAGATCAGTGCCATTGAGAGAAAATGTGTGCTGGGGAATGTGGCCTCAAACATTCTGCCATTACACAAACACTTGTACTTTAATGCATACAGAGAAGATGATGTAATCAACGTGTTTTATATTACTGAAACTACTTACATATAAGGTTAAAAAAATTTAAAAAGGGAAGTGGATTGGTTAAAGTTAGATATAGTGGGAATTAGTGAAGCTCGGTGGCAGGAGGAACAAAGATTTTGCTCATGTGAATACAGGGTTTTAAATACAAAATCAGATAGGGGTGATGCAGGTGTAGGTTTAATTATGAATCAAAAAAATAGGAGTGAGGGTAGGCTGTTACAAACAGCATAGTGAATAATTTATTGTGGCCAAGATAGACACGAAGCCCACGCCTATTACAGTAGTACAAGTTTATATGCCGACTAGCTCTGCAGATGATGAAGAAATTGACGAAATGTATGATGAAATCAAAGAAATCATTCAGACAGTGAAGGGAGACGGAAATTTAACATTCATGGGTGACAGGAATTTGGTAGTAGGAAAAGGGAGAGAAGGAAATATAGTAGGTGAATATGGATGGGGGTAAGACATGAAAGAGGAAGCCGCCTGGTAGAATTTTGCACAGAGCACAACTTAATCATACCTAACACTTGGTTCAGGAATCAAAAAAGAAGGTTGTGTACATGGAAAAGCCTGGGGATATTGACAGGTTTCAGAAAGATTATTTAATGGTAAGACAGAGATTTAGGAACCAAGTTTTAAATTGTAAGACATTTCCAGCGGCAGATGTTTGTCGGTATAAATACTTTTCACCCTGTATAATGGTAAGGCAGAAATTTAGGAACCAGGTTACAAATTGTAGGGCATTTCCAGGAGCAGACGTGGACTCCAACCACAATCTATTGGTTATGAACTGTAGATTAAAACTGAAAAAAACTGCAAAAAATGGGAATTTAAGGAGATGGGACCTGGATAAACTGACTAAAGCAGAGGTTGTACAGAGTTTCAGGGAGAGCATAAGGGAACAATTGACCGGAATTGGGGGAAATAAACAGAGTAGAAGAAGAATGGGAAGCTTTGAGGGATGAAATAGTGAAGGCTGCGAATGATCAAATAAGTAAAAATACGAGGGCTGGTAGAAATTCTTGGGTAACAGTAGAAATATTGAATTTAATTGATGAAAGGAGAAAATATAAAAATGCAGTAAATGAAGCAGGCAAAAAGGAATACAAACGTCACAAAAATGAGATCGACAAGAAGTCCAAGCAGCTAAGCAGGGATAGCTAGAGGTCATATGTAAGGATGTAGAGGCTTATCTCACTAGGGATAGGACAGATACTACCTACAGGAAAATTCAAGAGACCGTTGGAGAAAACAGAGCCACTTGTATGAATATCAAGAGCTCAGGTGGAAACCCACTTCTAAGCACAGAAGGGAAGGCAGAACGGTGGAAGGAGTATATAGAGGGACTATACAAGGGCGAAGTACTTGAGGTCAATATTATGGAAATGGAAGAGGATGTAGATGAAGATGAAATGTGAGATACGATACTGCGTGAAGAGTTTGTCAGAGCATTGAAAGACCTGAGTCTAAGCAAGGTCCCGGGAATAGACAACCTTCCATTAGAACTACTGACGGCCTCGGGAGAGCCAGTCCTGACGAAACTCTACCATCTGATGAGCAAGGTGTATGAGACAGGTGTAATGACCTCAGACTTCAAGAAGAATATAATAGTTCCAATTCCCTAGAAATCAGCTGTCAAAATTACCGAAATATTGGTTTCATAAGTCACAGCTGCAAAATACTACCGCGAATTCTTTTTAGACGAATGGAAAAACTGGTAGAAGCTGACCTCGGGGAAGATCAGTTTGGATTCCGTAGAAATGTTGGAACACGTGAAGCAATACTGCCCTTACGACTTATCTCAGAAAAAAGATTAAGGAAAGGCAAACCTACGTTTCTAGCATTTGTAGACTTACAGAAAGCTTTTGACAATGTTGACTGAAATACTCTCTTTCAAATTCTAAAGGTGGCAGGGATAAAATGCAGGGAGTGAAAGGCTATTTACAATTTGTACAGTAACCAAATGGCAGTTATACGTGTAGAGGGCGTGAAGGGGCAGCGGTGTTTGGGAAGGGAGTGAGACAGGGTTGTAGTCTCTCCCCGATGTTATTAAATCTGTATATTGAGCAAGCAAAAATTCGGAGTAGATATTAAAATCCATGGAGAAGAAAGGAAAACTTTTAGGTTCGCCGATGACATTGTAATTCTGTCAGAGACAGCAAAGGATTTAGAAGAGCAGTTGAACGGACTGGACAGTGTCTTGAAAGGGGGATGTAAGATAAACAACAAGAAAGCAAAACGAGGATAATTGAATGTAGTCGAACTAAGTCGAATGATGCCGAGGGAATTAGATTAGGAAATGAGACACTTAAAGTAGTAAAGGGGTTTTGCTACTCGTGGAGCAAACTTAATGATGATGGTCGAAGAAGAGAAGATATAAAATGCAGACTGGGTATTGGCAAGGAAAGCGTTTCTGAAGAAAAGAAATTTGTTAACATCGAGTATAGAATTAAGTGTCTGGAAGTCGTTTCTGAAAATATTCGTATGGAGTGTAGCTATGTACGGAAGTGAAACATGGACGATAAATAGTTTGCACAAGAAGAGAATAGAAGCTTTCGAAATGTGGTGCTACAGAAGAATGTTGAAGATTAGATGGGTAGATCAAATAACTAACGAGGAGGTATTGAATACAATTGGGGAGAAGACGAGTTTATGGCACAACTTGACAAGAAAAAGGGACCGATTGGTAGGACATGTTCTGAGGCATCAAGGGACCACAAATTCAGCATTAGTGTGGAAGGTAAAAATCGTAGAGGGAGACCAAGAGATGAATACACTAAGCAGATTCAGAAGGATGCATGTTACAGTAAGTACTTGGAGATGATGAAGCTTGCACAGTATGGAGTAGCATGGAGAGCTGCATTAAACCAGTCTCAGGACTGAAGATCACAACATCAACATATATATTACCCACTACCCTTATTAGTAGAAAACAGAGCTAGTTTCTGTCCGTCGTTCGCTGTTTTTATTATTTCCAAGTAACCGGGTACGTGCACTACTGTCCATCTCCAGACAATTTCTCGTAGTTACAAAGCAGCCAGTCTTAACACAACTATCAGTTTTCACCGTCATATGTAGGGGAAGGCGGGGCAAGTTGGGGAAGCTAACTTCAAACCCTTACAAATGCTACAAAAATAAACAAATTCAAGTAGGTTTGATTATCATTTGTTTATTTAACCACTCAATTACAATAGCATGTAAAGAAACCTGCAAAACGTTTTACATTTAGTTAGAAATAACTCGATTTGAAACATAAACTACCAATTTCCCGTCTTGCCCCATATGCGGGGTAAGATGGGGAACTATCATTAATTCATCTCTAAAGATTAAATAAAGACTGGAATAACGAAATCATTTGGCGATAAGGTTTCGAAACATGGTTCTACCACTTGTAGAATGAGGTATTACGTTTTATTTAGGCCTCTTACTTTCACATAGTACACAAGAGTGGACAGCCTCGTCATCATCACTTTCTGTCCCTGCACAAGTGTCGTGGGCACCCCGACGCTGAAACACATATTTCTGTGGCACGTTGAACTGTCGAGCAGCCCTAAAAGAACCCACATGACCTTCCCTAACCACATTTACAGCTCCTTCCATTGACTCCAGTGACCAAAGTTGCCTAGACGTTTGTCGCCGATACTTCCGAACCATCTGAAATAAAACACGTGGAACGTACTATTGAGTCAGATCATTCCTGGTAATCTGTATTATACAATAAATACCATATTTCCAATAGTCAGTCATTAAAGCATAGCAAGAATAGTGACTGCACGTTTTGTGTATTTTTATTCACCATATAGCTAAAGCATACTTTGTACTTAATTACGAAACGTTGGAATAACGAATACCATTCTATTTACAATTGTATTCAACGTATAATGTACGTTTTCAAAACCCGCAGCGAGTTAACACCTGAGACGATAAGAACGTAATGGTTGGACAAATACTATGGGCAAGACGGGGAAGCTCCCCATCTTGCCCCACCCCATCTTGCCCCCTACCATTCTGTCACTTTATATTATTACGCCTACATCAACACTATGTAGTGAACATTGACTACTGACACAACAGTTAACTCTTAATAAGACGTACTGTTCAGTGCTATATATACAGTATGGACAAATATTCACGAAACACACGTTTCAGGACCTCGAAAGGTGTAAAACATTGCAAATCAGTATCATAATTGTAGGTACCTTGCAAAGCTCACAGAAACCCCCTAGAAACTAAGGTTCAGCAATGTCAACACACTGGGACCTGTGTATTGATGATGTTGATGTAGCTATCCACAGATGGCAATACTGTAACTGTAGCTTATAGCCCTTCCCCGTGTAACCCCACCTCCCCGTCTTGCCCCGCCTTCCCCTACATGATAGAAAGATAAGTGCTCGGCTAAAACTTGTTGCTCTGCTACTACGAAAAGTTTTCTGACGGAAAACGACACTATCCGTGTCTCGCTGGTTTGAAATAATGAAAACAGCAATTCATCTACGGAAGATATGTATATGTATATGTCACCTCATGTGACTGTGCTTACTGACGATTCTCCTGACAACATTTAAACAACACACGTCCATTGCTGCATTATGTGCTTATTTAGGGTAGAGTGCTGCTTCTTGAAGGACCATTTGCGATTCTCTATCCTGTTACTCAAACAAAGCTCAGCAAGACATTTCATTGACAGCAAAACTAATTGAACCATAAAAACCACAAAAATCCGATCATCTGTGAAAGAAAACCTCTACCTAGCTTATAGCAACCTGCTCAGCATAGAATACCTCATTATCCAGAAATACTCTTTTTGCAGTATAGAAGTCTCATTAAGTTATAATATGCTAGCAGCTTCTGTTGCTTCATAAATATGTCATTATCTTAGTTCGTCCAGGTTCGTCGATAACTTAAGCGACATAGGCCATGCTAACAATACAGAAAACAGTTTTAGTCATTGCAGTTCTTGAAATTATGCATCAGAAAAATTCCAAAATCCAGCTCATTGGCAATTAATACAAAGTATTGTCAATAATTGACATTACTGTTATACTTAAGTGTACACACTAGCCCTGCATTTAGGCTATCTTCCAGAAAGGAAATGTCATTTATGCACTGATTTTCATCAAGTTGTACAAAAGAGAAAGTCGACACTTCTTAAGATCTTTGAGCATTTCTTCAGTACAACAGATCTGCTTCACAGTACTGGAGTTCACTCACCACTCATTGCTCTTAAGTTATGCATTTAGCAATCGTGCTTACTAGACAGATCGTTCCTAAGATATATAAATATTGGCCATTCTTCCTTGGACATCCTGTATACATAAAATTTTGTTGTGCACATTATACACACATTTGGTACCTTGCACAGATGTGTTAGTGTAAAGCTATTCATATCTGGTATTTACACAGCTAACATCTTGCATTAAACGTAAACTCTCCAGAAACACTTGTGCATACACATACGTCTACAAAAGACTACTGGAAGCAGCTTTTTATGTTCTGGCGAGTTCTTAATCCTTTGAGTCTATATGTTCCAGGATAGATCACTATATAAACCCCAGCATTACATATTTTCGCGTTTTGGGAGATGAAAACTCGTTTGTAAAAACGAAATTGCACTAACTTCATTAATATGTGTGTGCAATACCCTCTGAACCAAAGGAAGAAGGACCAGTCCCAAGAAAACATGAGAAGCTATCAGTGTAGGACAATATACAGAGGGTCCTGCAAAACCAAGTTATGTAAAATCAACTTTTCAATAAACAAAACTCACTAATGATTCCACAGAGGTGCCGAAACATGTTTGGGTAGCAAGAAAAATACGTTTTTGCATAAAAGGTGGAACCTATATCAAATAATGTAACTGCAAACGTAGAAAGAAAGACAAGAGCTGCAGATCCAAAAGGTGAAGATCAAGAGAATTCAGTAGAAAACTACAGACTACCGAGTAAGAATCGTGAAATATTGTTTGGAAAGATGGAAGCTAGTAGCAAGCGTAATAATGCAAATTAGGGTGCGGCTTTATCCTAGGAAATAGAAGATAACGTCACTGTTTTACATGGAAAAATCAATGACATAAAACAACAGTGTAATTACATTACTGGAGAGGTTTCAACGAAGATTACTGAATAGTGCAGACTATTAGGAGAAGAGGAACATATTGAAATTGAAACAAATGAGCTCTCGATCACTATTATTTTTAGTCTTATTGACCAGAGTTCAACACTTCTAAGAGTGCCTTCATCAGCATTAAAACAGAATAGCCTATAAGATGGTTACAAACTTATAGGAAAAGAAATTTTTTGTTTAAAAAGTGTAAGTACTGACTAACAATAAAAGGCACAGGCAGTACTTAATTTAAGATAAAAATGATTAACAGGCCAGAAGGGCTTCAGTCACAAAATAGATAAAAAGGAATGCGTGAAGGCTAGCTACTATGGGCTGCTCATAACTGTACAGCCACATGTTGCAACGGACTGTTGAGCCCGTGTTAACAAGTGTGGAAAGGTGAACATCACATTGCATCAAGAGTGCCATCTTTTAGCCGAGGTACAACTTGGCTACTTAACATTCAATTGTAGACAGACAAAAATTATAATGAGTATTGTTCAATGCATAATGCAAAGAGCAATACTTTGCTTAACAGCGACAGATAAAGTAACATTTTTTCTGCATCAGAGCTCAGAAGTACAGTTTGAAGCATACAAACGTCAGTATAGAAAATGCAGGAAGGTTTGACTGACATAGTTTATAGAAAGCGACATAATATGAAATACAGCCAATAAACCATATAATAAATGAAAAATTATGAGTTAACTTCTCAACTGTCCAAAACTCTGAAGTGTTTAGAAACTCAGCTAACGTCATTTTGCATTCTTGATTGGAGTATTTAGGTTTGTCACTCCCACCTAGCCAGATGATTGAACTAGTGTATGGTTACTTGGAAAGTGAAACTGATGTATGCATGCATACACTGATCACAACTTGTGAATCATATGAAGCGTTAAGGCACTTATTCTTGTCTGTATATTGGTCCTAGGCAGCACAAGACAAGGTCAAACATAGTATTCCGTTTATAGAAAACCTTAGCAATTTTTGGTTTTGCAAGGTGGCAAGATTCTGTGAACACACGTGGTTGAAAAATATATTTTTAAGTCTATAATCACTAGATTCCTTATCAACTGATTCATATTTGCCTTAAGAATCTTCCTTCGCACATATGTCCAATTGTTGTCGCTGTACATGTGAAATATGGCTTGAGGTTTTCCTAAGTTTGCTGAGGTAGTTGTAGTGTGATAGTGACGATGAGCAACAATAATAATTCTAGGCCACAAATAAAGGGGTATTTTGATAGTGGTCGGTGTGATTCATGATGTGACAGGTAAGTCAATATCATATGGAGGCTAACAAGGCCATAGGAGAGGTGGGAATAACTTGAATGCCAGCATGCGGCTGACAATTGCAGTCTGCAACACAATCGGATGTTGTGTGATGGATACTAGCTATGAACCACTACATATGTTAAATTTCGAATATGCGAGGGAGCTTTCATTAAAGACAAGAAAATTTAAACTGTTTAGTGAGGCCAGAACATCAAATACGTATTAATGAAGTTACAGTGTCATGTACTCTTGTTAAGGGTAGCCAGGTGTATGTCTTAACTGGGATGGCATTTCAGATGTTCGTATACAGCAGACTAAGATGAAGGGGACAATCATTGAAATGATGGCTGCAGTGGAGAGGCGGACACGTCTTGAATTGTAGTATCGGTGTAAGACGTCATATGCGAATTTTGTAATTGTGCTTAAATTATGTTAGGAGTTGATTCTTTATCAAACTACCAAACATTGCTACACTTGGATCATTGTGAAGTGTTGTTTCACTACAACGGGTATACGATGAAGTTGTGTTTTCAAGAATATTTGATTAGGGAGAAGTGTTCTAACCACTGTCTGACATTTTTGTCCAGGTTGTCTTCTGAATTTGAAGTGTTCGCTGCAGTACAGGAAGCTAGAATCCGTTTACCTTAAGGCTTTCCTCTTTGTTGTTGAAACTGTTCATGTATTTTTTTATTTCTTCTCTGAACAGGCGCTTGTCATAGTGCTTCTCTACAGCCAGACCCTTAAATAATGAAAAGTTTCAGGTCATCCAAATGACTACTAAAAGCAATCTGTTTAACGTCGGTTACACAGTAACACAGTCAAATCTAAAGGCTGTAAATTCAAATAAATACCTACGAATTACAATTACAACTTAAATTGGAAGGAACACATAGCTAATGTTTTGATGAAGGCTAGGCAACGACTACATTTTATTGGTAGGACACGTAGAAAATGTAACAGATCCTCTAAGGAGACTGCCAATACTACATTTGTCCATCCTCTATTAGAATACTGCAGCACAGTGTGGGATTGACGGAGTACATCGAGAAAGTCCCAAGAGGGACAGCACGTTTTTACTATCGAGAAATATCACTCAAAATTATACAGGATTTTGGCTGGACATTATTAAACCAAAGGCGTTACTCATTGCAACGGAATTTCCTCACGAAATTCCAGTCACCAACTTTCTCCTCCGAATGCGAAAGTATTTTGTTGACACCGAACTACACAGGGAGAAACGATCACCTCGATAAAATAGAGGAAATCAGATCTCGTACTGAAAGATATTGGTGTTCGTTCTCTCCGCGAGCTACACGAGATTGGAATAACAGAGACTTGTGGAGGTTGTTTTATGAACTTAAAAGTGAATTGCAGTGTATCCAATTAGATGTAGGTGTAGATAAGTCGATTTGGGACATTCATTTAAGTTACATTCACCTTGGTGCGAGGAAGTGTTTTCACAAACATCATGAAACATGCTACTTTTTTAATATGGAGATCGGCATTTCTTAGAGCAGTTCCTGTCAAATGGTGAAACTACCAATAGGATCTAATCGTGCACACTTATTTTCGGTTATTACATCGTGTGGCTGCGGTCTTGCTTTTTTGAGTGAAGATTGACATGTGGAGAAATGTAGGACGACTGTCTACAATGTTTATTAATAGTCAGCAAAAAATACTTTATCTTCTTACGTGATTAAATCTATTTTAATTTCACAGCATTATCCATTGTACAATCACTCTAAAGTGTGTTGGAAAATTCAGGGAATTCCTGTGTTCAGCGCTCTCATCAGGCCTTAGTAAACGACCTAACTATTTGTTGTCCTACCACAAATTCAGGTTGTGAAGAATCAGCTTCCATGGGATGAAAATCGAGAGATAATTCCACATCCGACAATCACCAATTTGAGAAACGGTGATGGTGTGCGTCTAGCTTTGGAGAACACTAGAAGGGCTGCCAAGATACACTCCTGGAAATTGAAATAAGAACACCGTGAATTCATTGTCCCAGGAAGGGGAAACTTTATTGACACATTCCTGGGGTCAGATACATCACATGATCACACTGACAGAACCACAGGCACATAGACACAGGCAACAGAGCATGCACAATGTCGGCACTAGTACAGTATATATCCACCTTTCACAGCAATGCAGGCTGCTATTCTCCCATGGAGACGATCGTAGAGATGCTGGATGTAGTCCTGTGGAACGGCTTGCCATGCCATTTCCACCTGGCGCCTCAGTTGGACCAGCGTTCGTGCTGGACGTGCAGACCGCGTGAGACGACGCTTCATCCAGTCCCAAACATGCTCAATGGGGGACAGATCCGGAGATCTTGCTGGCCAGGGTAGTTGATTTACACCTTCTAGAGCACGTTGGGAGGCACGGGATACATGCGGACGTGCATTGTCCTGTTGGAACAGCAAGTTCCCTTGCGCGTCTAGGAATGGTAGAACGATGGGTTCGATGACGGTTTGGATGAACCGTGCACTATTCAGTGTCCCCTCGACGATCACCAGAGATGTACGGCCGGTGTAGGAGATCGCTCCCCACACCATGATGCCGGGTGTTGGCCCTGTGTGCCTCGGTCGTATGCAGTCCTGATTGTGGCGTTCACCTGCACGGCGCCAAACACGCATACGACCATCATTGGCACCAAGGCAGAAGCGACTCTCATCGCTGAAGACGACACGTCTTCATTCGTCCCTCCATTCACGCCTGTCGCGACAACACTGGAGGCGGGCAGCACGATGTTGGGGCGTGAGCGGAAGACGGCCTAACGGTGTGCGGGACCGTAGCCCAGTTTCATGGAGACGGTTGCGAATGGTCCTCGCCGATACCCCAGGAGCAACAGTGTCCCTAATTTGCTGGGAAGTGGCGGTGCGGTCCCCTACGGCACTGCGTAGGATCCTACGGTCTTGGCGTGTATCCGTGCGTCGCTGCGGTCCGGTCCCAGGTCGACAGGCACGTGCACCTTCCGCCGACCACTGGCGACAACATCGATGTACTGTGGAGACCTCACGCCCCACGTGTTGAGCAATTCGGCGGTACGTCCACCCGGCCTACCGCATGCCCACTATACGCCCTCGCTCAAAGTCCGTCAACTGCATATACGGTTCACGTCCACGCTGTCGCGGCATGCTGCCATTGTTAAAAACTGCGATGGAGCTCCGTATGCCACGCAAACTGGCAGACACTGACGGCGGCGGTGCACAAATGCTGCGCAGCTAGCGCCATTCGACGGCCAACACCGCGATTCCTGGTGTGTCCGCTGTGCAGTGCGTGTGATCATTGCTTGTACAGCCCTCTCTTAGTGTCCGGAGCAAGTATGGTGGGTCTGACACACCGGTGTCAATGTGTTCTTTTTTCCATTTCCAGGAGTGTATTGCCGACGTACCACTCTGCTGTAAATGTGCTGAGGATGGAAACCAAAGCGGTCTAGCTTTGAAATTAAATGGCTGCTAAGATCACCGTTGATGCTCATTGGGCTGTATGGCGGTGACAGTTAGTTTGGTATCCTGCTGCTCTCTGGGGCGTCTCCAGCCGTAGTCGTCGGGGCTTAGTTGGAAGCGAGACTCATCACTGAAGACAATTCTACTTCAGTCTATGAGATTCCAGGTTGAAAGCGTCTCTGGAGACACCTTGGGCAGTAGTGGACTCCAGTCTATGAGATTCCAGGTTGAAGGCGCGTCTGGAGGCGCCCTAGGCAATGGTGGGATAGTACCCGACATGTCGCCCACCATACGGGCTGGCAACCATTAGTGATGATTTGGGATATCCCTTAGGTTATCATCCGCAGCAGATATTCTACTCCCCACTTTGCTGGCCTTTATGGAAAGACATCCTGAGCGTTTATTTCAGCAAGATAATGGTATCTCACACAAGACAAGATACTCTACTGCTTGCCTTCACACTTGTAAATCCCTACTTTGCCGACATGGTCGCTCGATCTCTCCCCAATTACGAACGTTTCGAGGAGCTCAGGATTTTGACGATCAAACGCGTGAACTGGACAGAATATGGCGAAGCATCCCTCAGGAGTACATCAAACAACTCTGTCAATCAATACAAGGCCAAATAAATGCTTGTGTAACGCATAGAACAGAGCCAAGGTCGTACTGAATTACTCAATTTGTGACGCTCGTTCTCTTGAATAAATTATTCAGTTTTTCTGAAATTCCAATAATTTATTTGTTTGTACATATACAACACATTTACCAATTTTCGTCCTATTTGGATAATTCCTTCGTGGTGTGTGATTCCTTTTGTTTGAGCGTGCACCTATGGCGATACCTACTGGCATGTGTTGTATATCTAAATGAAATTCAAGTGGTATCTCTTATGAGAAGAACAAGCTGTGCAGCCTATCACGTCTACAGTGTGAAAATGATTAAACAGCAGAAAGAAGAGCAGCATCTCAACTTGAATGGAGTCCTGTCAAATTGGGATGAAGTATTTATGAGCGTTTATCTAGTATGTTGTATATTCTCAGAACTTCTGAGATATCATGAAGAACTGTGAAGGGAAAGATATTGTTTCACGTAGTACAACCAACGGAGAAGCTACATAGAATTTATGCTGAACAATTAAATAGGATGTAATTTTGGAAAAAGTGTGCCCATGACATTATTAGTTATTGCATAGTCTTGAGGCTAGTAATGGTAAGGCATTATAAATTGTAAATCAATAATTATCCAGAATGAGATTTTCACTCTGCAGCGGAGTGTGCGCTGATATTAAACTTCCTGGCAGATTAAAACTGTGTGCCCGACCGAGAGTCGAACTCGGGACCTCTGCCTTTCGCGGGGAAGTGCTGTACCATTTGAGCTACCGAAGTACGACTCAAGCCCGGTACTCACAGCTTTACTTCTGCCAGTCTCTCGTCTCCTACCTTCCAAACTTTACAGAAGCTCTTCTGCGAAACTTGCAGAACTAGCACTCCTGAAAGAAAGGATATAGCGGAGACATGGCTTAGCCACAGCCTGGGGGATGTTTCCAGAATGAGATTTTCACTCTGCAGCGGAGTGTGCGCTGATATGAAACTTCCTGGCAGATTAAAACTGTGTGCCCGACCGAGACTCGAACTCGGGACCTTTGCGTTCTGTAAAGTTTTGAAGGTAGGAGACGAGATACTGGCAGAAGTAAAGCTGTGAGTACCGGGCGTGAGTCGTGCTTCGGTAGCTCAAATGGTAGAGCACTTGCCCGCGAAAGGCAAAGGTCCCGAGTTCGAGTCTCGGTCGGGCACACAGTTTTAATCTGCCAGGAAGTTTCATCAATAATTATGTTCAAACTTTTAAATTTTATCGACATATATATTGATGAGTGAGTGAAACTTTTAACCGAAAACCGAAGATATGAAAGTCATACGAAGCAGTTGGTCAGAACCAAATATGTAACTTTAAGTTGCAATTTCTGTGCTCACTGTGATATGTCATTTTCACAAATGAAGCAGCGTGTCAGTCAGTGTGTATCAGTTGTTTGGAAATGATTTTATAGTGCTTGCTTATGTATGACTGACTTGATGATGTTCACATAAGACATTTGTTTGAAGTGCTGATTTGCCTTGTTGTCTTCCTGTTATCTGTAATTACTATTTTTAGTATTTTATTCGATGCTTTTAAGATTACTGTGATAATCTACAAAGTAAAATACACACAGCCATGTTATCCTCATTATCGTATTGATACATTTCTGAAGAATCCGTTGTACTGTGGTCACTTTGTCTTGTTTGTTGGATACTGTTTAATGTATCTTTTCATTTGTTATTAACAATGCTTTCTCCATAGGAAAAACCTGATATATTGGTATTAACTGGAACGATTATTGACTTCTCTCTGGAGCAGATACTATGTCAATGATTGTGATAAGTAGGTATACCTGTCATCGAGTAGTGCTATAGGATATGCAGTTAACTTACTGAGTAATGTAGATAGTGTAATTGCATGTAGATTGGTGAGGTGATTACTAACGGATCTGACTGTCAATATATAGAGCTGCAGTGACAATAAGCTCTGTAGAAGTAGTGCATCGAGTGAGTAATACATACCATATTTATATAAATATATTAAATGTAAGTGTCAGGTGGAGAATGCTCCCATCCAGTTAGGTGGTATCTTCGTTAAGTGAACCCTTACGTTACCTTCATTTATTATATATTGTTGGGATAATAACTCCAGTACAGTTTGTAAGCATGGCACAGGATGTTCAGATTGTGATATCATAAGCGCAGCGAGACAATATTTTACCTTTGTTAATTTTCTCCCTGTTCAGTTTATATATGCATTCAAATTGTGACATCACAGCTACAGTGAATTAATACTCTAAAATTCATTCACCATCTTTTAATTTGATACTTTATGTATGCCCTTTGAACCTGACATTTTTCAACTAAACGATTTTTGCTTAGTTTCTTATTACATGTTACTAATTCTGTCCACAGTTTGGTCACATTCTATGCGGAACTGACAATGCTTACTGCAGGCTTAAAAACACTTTTTACATCCCTAGAAATTGATGCGTTTTCTAAACTAACAGAGTGTGATTTAATAGGACTTTTCCTAAAATTTATTTCATATTTTAAAATGGCTAAGCAGTTTTAATGATTTTCTTGTTTGGTGCATGGGCATCATTTTTCTGGCGATGGTAATTCTAAGTATCAGCATGGGATGCGTTATGATAATTACTCTACGTAAACCTTTCTAGAACAATTTTATGAACAATAGCCATTATATGCAGCCACCTCCCTTATATTCTTCAGCAGAGCCTTTGTTATTACATGTGTGGCGCATTGATGGACTTCTTTATATTCAGGGCTTCTTCGACTACACTTGCTTCTCCGACGCGAGTACGAGTACGGTCAATGTCTGGCAATTTCTTGGTCGTTTGGAAGGAGAAGAAAGCTTTCAGTATTCAGGCGTATTCTGTTGAGGGTGCCTGGGATGAAGGTCTATTTCGCTTGTATGCCACACTGTATGCTAACGAGAGCAACTGCATTAACATATAATAAGAGAGACAGACGGAGTCCAGCACGAAATGGGCAATAAGCTTCAGGCTTAACCGAACCCTGTTGGCACCATACTTTTATTTCCTTTTTTCCCTACTGCGTCTTCTTCTTTTTACTTTGATCCGGACTTATTCGAAAAATCATCATAATTATGCCTGATAGTCTACATGACTACGTCTCTATGAGACAACAACGAACCATTCGTGTCTGATGAGGAATGAAGGAAAAGTTACAGAAGAGTCTTACTTGTGGAGACTTACTAGCAGTGACGAATGTACACTCTATTGCCGAGAAACAAATGTAGATGGCGGGATGTACATCTATTTCAAAGTATGAAAGGATGATCTTGACGATGGTATAAGTTTGTATGTAGCTTATTCACCGGTATTGTCGAAAACTTACAAATAATAATGTCGAGAATGCAATTCCGTGAAATCGATCAGATATTTGCTAGTATGTCAACAAACAAAATTTTGGATTGGGAAATGCAACAGCATCTATCAGCGAAGGCGATCGGTATGAACTTGGACGCAATGTTAGTATTAACGAAGTGGTATGGCGCAAACCATAAACGAAATCCAGAAGTTTCTCATTTGGCAGTGCACCTTGAAAATGGACAGCGTGTAAATTCGAGAACAGAAAATTCACTTGCAAGAGCCGCCAATAACGCAAACAGTAATTAGCTGATTGTGTGGGGATGATATGTTTGCTACGATGCACTCCTAAGAGCAAACGTACAAGTTTCAACGTAGCGAACAGGGTAAAGCAGTTGTTGGATTTCTTAATTCATGTTCAACTGAAGCGTTGTGTCATCTGCATATTACTGCCCAAAAAGCACCGAATATTTTTACTTGAAATTACTTTTAATCAGTGAAAGTCAATGATGTGCCACTTTTTGTATAACTGCAATAGTCAAATATTCTTGAAAACGGTGTAAACTGGGACACTTTAACCTGACTCTGAGACGCATATAATATTGCTCAAACACAGCAAATCCGATCATTATTTAAATCACATAGACAATGTGCCTCCCATTCAGTCCCAAAGCAAGAAAGACTACATGAGTGAAGAAATAATATATCCAGTCATTCCATTCCTACCAAACGCGTAAAATGGTGCATTTGTTTATAATGAGACATACGTTTGGCAATCGCTAATAAAACACTGAGTCATATGGCAACGACGGCAACGAATCAATCTGTAAACAATGCTTTCGATAGTCAACTGTAAAAAGAAATACACGTTCAGGTCGACGAACTGTGTACATTTGGTCAAACGAGTCTTGCAAAACTGGTTCCATCACAGCGTGCCACAGAATTGTGCATGCAATTCCAAGAGAGAGCGACAGATTGTAAATCAAAGATCCATCCAGACGTACACGTGATGGACTTCTTTTCACTTATTATGGCAATTCTCTAAGTAGGCAGTTTAGGTTTTTATATTGGTAATGTCATGTAGCGCTCTGTATGAAAATCACTGGCTGTGCTGTGTGCAGTTTGTGGCTGGGTGGCATTGTTGTAATATTCGCTATTGTAGTGTTGGGCTGTTGGCTGTTAACAGCGCGTAGTGTTGCGCAGTTTGAGGTGAGCCGCCAGCAATGGTGGATGTGGAGAAGTGAGATAGTGGATTTTTGAGAGCAGATGATCTGGATGTGTGTCCATCATAAACAGTACATTTGTAAGAATGGATGTCATGAACTAATATATATATATATATATATATATATATATATATATATATATATATATATATATATATATATTATTACTTTTGAACACTATTAAGGTAAATACATTGTTTATTCTCTATCAAAATCTTTCATTTGCTAACTATACCTATCAGTAGTTATTGCCTTCAGTAGTTTGAATTTTTTATGTAGTTGGCAGCAGTGGCGCTCGCTGTATTGGAGTAGTTCGAGTAACCAAGATTTTTGTGAGGTGTCGACAAATATGTATATGTGTAATAAGGTAAGGAATAATGTGTAGTGGTAAGGGACTCCGACTTGTGGAAAAGGATGTTGGAAACCAAGAATCGAACTTTAAGAATTATGAAATGTTTGTAAGTGCATGAATGTATCACAATGCCGGCGAAAATTTTTTGGACGCTGTTATGTTTATAAGATTTTGTTTCTACAGATTTGTAACGCAAACCTTATTTGTATCAAACTGTCACTGTAGCGGAAACTCTTCTCTGCAAGACTCTTCGATGGTGATTGTGCACGTACACAGTCGCAATAGATGGCTGCTGGCCGTCTCTACAAGGACTATAGTGGGTCTGCACCTTTGTTCGCCCACCAATACCATTATTTCTACAAGGACTGCAGTGGGTCTGCACCTTTGATGACCCACCAATACCATTATTTCAACGAGGACTGCAGTGGGTCTGTACCTCTGGTGGCCCACCAATACCACACTCTCTACCAGGACTACAGTGGGTCTGCTCTGTGATGACCTACCTACCAATATTCTTCAAAACTTTGATTGACTCTGCTGTGGATTTGCTCTGTTGTGGCCCATTACCTGTCTGCATGTCAAGAGTCAACACTGTCTTTCCTTTGGAAGGACAACACTACTTCTTCAAGACTGCATGGAAATCCACTACTTCCGTGTGCATTTTCTTTTGCTGCTAGACTTTGAGAAAAAAATTGCAATTTTACTATGATGAATGATGAGGACTGTCGTTATGGATTGTGAGAAAATTTTAGCTTTTGACCAACATTGTATCAATAAGTGTGTGCATTTGATATCTTTGTTATTGTAATTATGAAAAAATTTTTCATATCTGTATTGGCCACTGTCCAAAACAATTTGTAAACTTTCTTATCAGGAGCATGGGGGCTATGTAAGTAGGTTATTTAGGTTTCTATATTGGTAACGCCATGTATCGCTCTGTATGAATATCACTGGCTGTGCTGTGTGCAGTCTGTGGCTGGTGGCATTGTTGTAATATTCGCTATTGTAGTGTTGGGCTGTTGGCTGTTAACAGCGCGTAGCGTTGCGAAGTTGGAGGTGAGCCGCCATCAGTGGTGGATGTGGGGAAGTGAGATGGTGGATTTTTGAGAGCGGATGATCTGGACGTGTGTCCTACAGAAACAGTACATTTGTAAGAATGGATGTCATGAACTGCTATATATATTATGCCTTTTGCACACCATTAAGGTGAATACATTGTTTATTCTCTATCAAAACCTTTCATTTGCTAACTATTTCTATCAGTAGTTAGTGCCTTCAGTGGTTTGAATCTTTTATTTAGCAGGCAGTAGTGTCGCTCGCTGTATTGCAGTAGTTCGAGTAACGAAGATTTTTGTGAGGTAAGTGATTTGTGAAAGGTATAGCTTGATGTTAGTCAGGGCCATTCTTTTGTTCGGATTATTGAAAATCAGATTGCGTTGCGCTAAAAATATTGTGTGCCACTTTAGTGTTGATCAGAATAGGTAAAGAGCGAAATGTCTGAGTACGTTCAGTTTTGCTCAGCTGTTTGAAAATCAAGTAATGTAAGAGGTTTATCAGCACAGTAATTCAATAATTTTTCTAAGGGGACGTTTCAACGTTACCATCAAGAAATAAATGTTTCTCTAGCATCTCCATCGTCTGGATTGCTGCAATTCTCTTGGACGTGGCTAAAGAGCGCATTGATCACCGAAACTGCAGCTGAATAAGCAAATTACTGAAACACCAATATTCAATATAACAAAAACTCTGGAATGGGTTAAAGTACTCAAATGATACCATCTAATTAGCTGGGACGAATGTACTATGGCACAACAAAAAGATTTTATGCGCTTCATCGTATACTGAATAATTCGATATGAAATGAGCAGCTCTTAGGCGGTGCACTCCATTCACTTTCTGGTGATTTTCGACGAACTACGCTAGCTCTGCTCCGTTATACAGCTGCTGATTAACCTAATGCACCTCTCAAAACATATTTAATGGCGACGCGTACAAAAAATTACCTCAGTATGCATTTCTAACATCATGTGAACATTTTGCAAATCGATTGTTCGATATTGGAAAAGGGATTGTGTAAGTCGAGGAATCCGCACAGTGCATCACTTTGGCAACAAACTTCTGTTAAATTGTAGCAACCACAGACGAACTGACTCGCAAGATTTTCCAAATGTCGCACAGAATTCTATAATCAACAGTGGCAAAATGTACGTGGTATATCAGCAGCCAAAGATAACGATTTCAATGTCATTATTTTCAGTATTCAAAAGGAAATAACAGGTGAGGCGACAAACTTTCAGTCCACTGACTGAAGACGAAGACGTAAATTATGTAACCGGGTTCACTTGATTTTCTAGGCATGACGTTTTGTCATTTCACATGGGCCTGCCTATTATTTTACGCCGAAAGCTATATTTATCACGACTTTACAACGGTACTAGACTTTCAATGAAACAGATGCTGAACAGTAATATCGACGTATTATCTACGCTACTTTAAAGAGAAAATGTACAGGAGAAGATTTACTGTTCAAAGATTTTCAATGAAGTTACCCCCATCTCCATTTGGGCACTGAAGTGAATAAATGGTAACGTGTGAAAAGTTGTGTCGGACTAGAACTCAGATCTTCCGCGTAGCGTTTAGTGGCCGCGTGAACTACATCGGCCGTCTCTGCACGCTTCCCATCCGATCCGAATTCCAAACCTGCGACACAATACCAGCGTAGGGTCACCTAACCGTAAAACGCTTAGTCGCCACTTCCGATTCCCACAAGAGATCGGGCTCAGTGGGCAATAACCGGACTGAAAGGAAAACTGAACAGACACAACGTATACATATCTATCAGGCAGATATACTGTAGGCATGCATCTCAGCGATTCCGAAAGACATGCCATTCGAATTCCAGCGTTTGCAGTTTCCGTCAAAACTCGCATTTCGAATTACCTCCAACAAAGCGTTATGGGCAATCGCTTCTACATTGTGGACTAAACCTGACAAATCCATGATACTCGCATGAATACCAGTATGTGGCCAACTCATAAATCGGAATACGTTTGACTTATTCGTGTGGGCAAAAGACGTAAGAACCAAAAACACTGTGTATTCATAAGCACAGGAGCACAAGGAATTTTGACACAAACTCTTTCTTTCCTTTGAGGGTATTGCAACATCTACCAGGTACTCGCTATTAGAAATAGTAAGTTAAGCTGTGTGAAATATCTAACTTTACTTAATATAAAAGTAAGTTGGCGAATTTATGTCGTGTTTCTAGCGCGAAACATGCTTTGGGAAGCAGTACTGTCAACGACAAAACTCGTGACTTTCGGATAACAGATGAATTCGTTCTCCCGTACAGCCGTTGGCAGATGCAAACTAAAAACGTTCCGCAGTACTCACAGAGCGCAGGTACGTAAATGTTCCGAGAGCTGCGTCCGGTGGCAGATGGCGGCGCGAATTGTACGCGTCGCCGTCCACACGCCTCGGCAAAAGTGCCCCAGTTTCGCGGAACTCTCGGAGCGGCTCTCTTCACGCCTGAGGGCCCAGGCAGTCACGTCAGCAGGTCCGCGGATGAGCTTTCCGAACGTGACGGGAATTCCGCCGCGCGGAAAGCAATATTATGTTGGGTCGGCTTTCTTTCGCGGAAGAAGAATTTCCGAAACACTCCTCGCCAACGGTGTTAGACGTTCTTCTGCGAAGGAATTCCTCTCAGAAGACAGGGAAAACGGTGCTCAACTGAAATGAGACACGAACTGACCAGACGTGGCGCATAGTTCCGTCTCAGATACCTACGTCACAATAACCGTGGTTCCGTGCTCCGTATGAGAAGTAGTCCCTCATACTCAGACACACACACACACACACACATACAAACACATACACACGTGCTAGCTGAACAGTAATGCTTCGGAGAAGTTTATGAGAAAATTCTTAAAGCCCTTAAAAAAAGTTATTAGTATTCTACATCTTTATTTTTCATGCCAACATGTTCCTTAATAAAGTCACACGGGTGAAGAAACATTTCTCCCAGTGAGATAACGGATTGTTGGCACTCTCACTGTAGATTATTTTATATCGTTGACAGAACACAACATTATGTTTTTCTGCATCCCCGTCAACATAGATACACTACGTGATCAAAAGTATCCGGACACCCCAAGAAACATACATTTTCCATATCAGGTTCATTATGCTACCACCTAGTGCCAGGTACTCCATATCAATGACCTCAGTAGTCATTAGACATCGTGAGAGAGCAGAATGCAGCGCTCCACGGAACTCACCGACTTCGAACGTGGTCAGGTGATTGGGTGTCACTTGGGTCATACGTCTGTACGCGAGATTTCCATACTCCTAAACAATCCTAGGTCCACTGTTTCCGATGTGATAGTGAAGTAGGAACGTGAAGGGACACACGCAACACAAACGCGTACAGGGCGACCTCGTCTGTTGACTGACAGAGACCTCCTACAATTGTAGAGATTCGTAATGTGTAATACGCATCAATCTATCCAGATCATCCCACAGGAATTCGAAAATGCATCAGGATCCACTGCAAGTACTATGACAGTTAGGCGGGAGTTGAGAAAACGTGGACTTGGTGGTCGAGCGGCTTCTCATAAACCATACCTCAAGCCGGTAAATGCGAAACGACGCCTCGTTTGGCCCAAGGAACATATACATTTGATGACTGAATAGGGAAAAAAAATTGTGTTGAGTGAAGAATCACTGCACACAATCTGCCGATGCGATGGCAGCGTGGGGGCATGGCGAATATCCGGTGAACGTCATCTGCCAGCGTGCGTAATGCTAACAGTTACATTCTGAGGTGGTATTGTTATGGTGTGGTCGTGTTTATCATGGAGGGGGCTTCCGCCCCTTGTTGTTGTGCGTGGCGCTACCACATCACAGGTCTACACTGATGTTTTAAGAACCCTCTTGCTTCCCACTTTTGAAGAGCAATTCGGGGATGGCGATTGCAGCTTTCAACACGATCAAGCACCAGTTCATAATGCATGGCCTGTGAGGGAGTGGTTACACATCAACGTTCTTGTAATGGACAGGCCTGCACAGAGTCCTGACAGGAAGATCTTTGTTATGTTTTGGAATGCCGAATTCTTCCTTGGCGTTACCGACCGACATCGATACCTCTCCTCGGTACAGCACTCCGTGAAGAATGGGGTGCCATTCCTCAAGAAATCTTCCAGCACGTGACTGAACGTATGCCTGCGAGAATGGAAGCTGTCATCAAGCCTATGAGTGGGCCCACACCATATTGAAATCCAGCATTACCGATGGAGGGCGCCATGAACTTGTAAGTCATTTTAATCCAGGTGTCCGGATACTTTTGCTTACATAATGTGCGTCACAGGCCCTACTGGTCATTTCCTTTCCTGTTACACTTGCGAAGACAGTGAGAGACAAACGACTGTCTATATTCCTCCGTATGAGCCCTAATTTCTAGTATCATATCTTCATGGTACTTACGCGCAATGTATTTCGGCGGCAGTAGAATCGATCGGGTGTCTGCTTCACATGCCGCTTCTCTAAATTTTCTCACTAACGTTTCTAGAAACGGGTAACAAATCTAGCAGCCCGCCTTTCAATTATTTCGATGTATTCCTTCAGTCCGACCTTGTACGGATCCCAGACACTCGAGCAGTACTCAAGAAAAGGTCGCACCAGCGTACTATATGCGATCTCTTTCACATATGAACTACACTGTCCTCAAATGCTCCCAATAAACCGAAGTCAACCATAGCCTTCGCTACCACATTCCTCACTCGCATATTCAATTTCACATCGTTTTGCAGTGTTACCCCCAGATATTTATACAATGAGACTATGGCAGGCAGGACACTACGAATGCTCCATCCGAACATCACGGGTTCGTTTTTCTACTCAGCCGTATCAACTTATATTTTTCCATACTAAGATCTGGCTGTCATTGATCACACCAACTAGATATTTTGTCAAAGCCGTCTTGTATTCTCCTACAGTCACTCAATTTTGACACCTTATCATACTCCGCAGCATCATTAGCGAATAACCGCCAATTGCTGCCCACCATGTCCGTCAAATCACGTATGCAGGCAACAACAGCGGTCCTTATTTACAATACGCAATTGTCGTCATTTGATATTCTTCCTGGTGTTGCAATTTTAATAGCTAGCAGTGTAGAATAAAGTTTCCGCAGTGCAAGGGGACTGACGTGAAAAATACACTCCTGGAAATTGAAATAAGAACACCGTGAATTCATTGTCCCAGTAAGGGGAAACTTTATTGACACATTCCTGGGGTCAGATTCATCACATGATCACATTGACAGAACCACAGGCACATAGACACAGGCAACAGAGCATGCACAATGTCGGCACTAGTACAGTGTATATCCACCTTTCGCAGCAATGCAGGCTGCTATTCTCCCATGGAGACGATCGTAGAGATTCTGGATGTAGTCCTGTGGGACGGCTTGCCATGCCATTTCCACCTGGCGCCTCAGTGGGACCAGCGTTCGTGCTTGACGTGCAGACCGCGTGAGACGACGCTTCATCCAGTCCCAAACATGCTCAATGGGGGACAGATCCGGAGATCTTGCTGGCCAGGGTAGTTGACTTACACCTTCTAGAGCACGTTGGGTGGCACGGGATACATGCGGACGTGCATTGTCCTGTTGGAACATCAAGTTCCCTTGCCGGTCTAGGAATGGTAGAACGATGGGTTCGATGACGGTTTGGATGCACCGTGCACTATTCAGTGTCCCCTCGACGATCACCAGAGGTGTACGGCCAGTGTAGGAGATCGCTCCCCACACCACGATGCCGGGTGTTGGACCTGTGTGCCTCGGTCGTATGCAATCCTGATTGTGGCGCTCACCTGCACGGCGCCAAACACGCATACGACCATCATTGGCACCAAGGCAGAAGCGACTCCCATCGCTGAAGACGACACGTCTCCATTCGTCCCTCCATTCACGCCTGTCGCGACACCACTGGAGGCGGGCTGCACGATGTTGGGGCGTGAGCGGAAGACGGCCTAACGGTGTGCGGGACCGTAGCCCAGCTTCATGGAGACGGTTGCGAATGGTCCTCGCCGATACCCCAGGAGCAACAGTGTCCCTAATTTGCTGGGAAGTGGCAGTGCGGTCCCCTACGGCACTGCGTAGGATCCTACGGTCTTGGCGTGCATCCGTGCGTCGCTGCGGTCCGGTCCCAGGTCGACGGGCACGTGCACCTTCCGCCGACCACTGGCGACAACATCGATGTACTGTGGAGACCTCACGCCCCACGTGTTGAGCAATTCGGCGGTACGTCCACCCGGCCTCCCGCATGCCCACTATACGCCCTCGCTCAAAGTCCGTCAACCGCACATACGGTTCACGTCCACGCTGTCGCGGCAAGCTACCAGTGTTAAAGACTGTGATGGAGCTCCGTATACCACGGCAAACTGGCTGACACTGACGGCGGCGGTGCACAAATGCTGCGTAGCTAGCGCCATTCGACGGCTAACACCGCGGTTCCTGGTGTGTCCGCTGTGCCGTGCGTGTGATCATTGATCTTACAGCCCTCTCTCAGTGTCCGGAGCAAGTATGGTGGGTCTGACACACCGGTGTCAATGTGTTCTTTTTTCCATTTCCAGGAGTGTAGTTCAAGCATGGTCGTCGTCCCGCTACAACAAAAGTATAGTAAATACTCTATAACCGGTGTTAATAGGGCACTCTAAAATCGCGGGTAAATGAATTCTGCGGATAACACGCAATTAATGCATACAGGAATGTACCATTCATGTTCAAAAATAAAAGTTAATTGAAATGTCACAATTAATATCACTTAAGTAACCATTATAATAAATTCTACTTTACTCATTAAAGTAAAATCCCATTTCACATTAGCCCGCATCTCGTGGTCGTGCGGTATCGTTCTCGCTTCCCACGCCCGGGTTCCCAAGTTCGATTCCCGGCGGGGTTAGGGATGTTCTCTGCCTCGTGATGGATGGGTGTTGTGTGCTGCTCTTAGGTTAGTTAGGCTTAAGTTCTGGACTGATGACCATAGATGTTATGTCCCATAGTGCTCAGAGCCATTTGAACCATTTCACATTACGTTGCACTACATAGAAAAAAAATCTAGAACTGAGTTTTGTCTCAATGAGGATGCTCGTCTATCACGTATCGCGCTGAGATTTTCAGACGTCACCAACTTGTCAGCAAGGGAAGCAAGCTATAATTGTTCCAGGTAGTACAGCAACCCTTCGGTATTTGAAATGATAATTAAATCGACACCATATGTGCAAACAGGCGTGGTATAAATCATTTGGCACATGCTGAAAATGTGTGCCCTGATCGGGACTCGAACCCAGGATCTCCTCCTTACATGGCAGAGGCTCTATTCATCTGAGCCACCGACGACACACATGATAGTGGCCTGCAGGGACTCATCCCTAGTACGCTCCCCGTGAGATCCACATTTCCAACATGTCCACGGCACTACATTCGTAGTGCGCCTAATAGATGCTTGCCCATTACACTCATTACTTGTGGCAGATTAATCTACCAAGTCCCGTATGAGTTGGAGCATAGTGTGTGCATTCGCACAAGGTGGTCATTTCCTGGGTAGCCATATTTTGACTGTATGTATGAAGGTAGTATCTGTTCTCGAAGAAGCAGATACCATTGATGACGGTACAGCTTGTAAAAGGTGAAATGATAATTAAATCGACACCCTATCTGCAAACAGGCGTGGTATACATCACTGGGGAGATGATGAAAATTTGTGCCCCGACCGGGACTCGAACCCGGGATCTTCGGTATTTGTTTACCTTACGCCACGCCTCTGGAAGCAGTTGTGGAAAGAAATCTGACACATTGTGAGGTCCATCCAGGATCCTTCCCATTACGTTTGCTTTGAAACAGCGCTTCTCTTTAGCTTCACTTATTACACATTTCTACGCTTTATATGACCCCGTACCATTAGTCCTTTCCTTTCTTGCCTAACAACTGTGTGTACTACACCCTCCCTCAAAAGCTTAAGTTCCTATAAATAGACACTTACTATACGACTTCATTTCCTCCGCATTTTATACATATTACAGCTCTGAATTTTCTGGTACAATAACCTCCTGGAAATAATTACAATATTCAGCAGCATACTTATTATCCCCAGTTCACTTTTCGCCTTGAACGGCAATCTCCCAATAGTATAAAGCTGTTAAATCTTGCTAACCAACCAGTAGATGCAGTAAATTCTGCTTCAGTCCCAAAGATTTTGGAGAAAAATTGGGCCTGTTAAGCGAATATTGCGCCAGGTACATGTGTGCACTGTGTTCTTTCTGTTGAAAGCATTCCAACATGGCCCCAACGAGTTCTGCATATGTAGATATAATGTTATAAAAACCATTCAGTTTGAATAAGCCTTCAAAGTAATAATGTGTTTCGGTATCTGTTATATTTATGCAAATAGTTTGTGCTGCTCTAGCTGTTAGTTCCAGCCTTAACGTTAACATATGCAGGTATCAGAGTTCATTGCACTCGAGTGTGGTAACATATAGGTTGCGTTATCCGTTAAAGTTATCCATACCTAATTCCTTTAACAAGAATGTTAATCATTATCTTGCCTAATTAGGCTGGCGACTGTTTTCTTTACACTTTAAACAGTATAGCTAATTAAAATATTATTTGTTTCTGTTTAAATATTTACGTAATTCTGACTTTCACTTCCGATAAGCCACTTCCGTTAGGTACAATACGGTCAACATAACAAAATTCCTCTCAGAGTGTAACACTGCTCTGTTGCGTTATAACACAATTGCTTTAATAAGATTGTTTTATTTTACAACCTTCCTCCAGCTTCGAGGTTATGGTGTAGCTGTAGCAGACGGTAGTGTTATAAGCTCTCATCCTAATTTGTCTTTTACAAGTCTTTTCACTTCTAAATAGTACTTGCCTTACGTCAGGTGCTGTACCTGCTGACTGTAGACACATCATGTTCTGTGTCGACAATTTTTACCACAATTTTCCTCCATTAAGGGATTGACGACTGCTTGATACCTCTTGTCAGGTTGTGCCTTGTATATCTGTGCCTCTAAACTACTCCTAATTAGATTCATTATGTCTTGATTATTTATCTAATTTACTCTTACTTAGCTTCCTTCTGCAGAACAAGAGAAACTTCTTTGGTTTTCCGAACAGCTTATCATGCACGTTTCAGCCTAGTACACATGTAAACAGAAGACGTGGTAAACAACATTCATAAATGCATCATTGACTGTTTTTGTGTGAAAGGTTTCACACTCAACTTCAAAAAGACATGCCATATTCAGTTCTGCACGTCTGAGGGTACTGCACCAATGACAAGTGTAACGCAGAACGAAGAAACAATAAATTGAAAAGTTCAAAATTCCTGGATGTTCATATTGTTGATAATTTAACTTGGTAAAATCAAGTTTTGGAGCTCCTGAAACAACTTAGGTCAGCCATACTTGCACTTGGAGTCACTGCATATCTGGGGGAGATGGATATCATTAATGTTACCCACTTCGCATACTTTCGTTCAATAACGTGTAATGGAACAATGGTCTTAGGTATCTCATCTTCAAGAAATAAAATTTGCAGTGCTAGAAAACCTGCTACAAGAGTCATATGTGATTGTCGCCCGCGATTATCTGATATTCATTTCAGAAGTTGGGCGTGAAGAGTAGCGCATCAGAGGAAATTTATTGTATCATGAAGTTTGTTTTAAATAATCCACTGCTGTTCAAAAGGAGCTGTGACGTACCTAAGTACAATACCAGGTGGAAAATGACATTCATTACTCCATGTGAAAGTTATCTTTAGCACAAAAAGAGTTGTAGAATTCTTCAACAATTTGTTTTATCATTTAGCGGTGATATAAAATGTCTGCAGGACAGCAAAGTAAAATTGCAAAACTAACTAAAGAATCTATCTTTGACAACTTCTTCTTTTCTGAAGACGATTTTCTTTTATTGTCATGATTAAAAGATGACATGCCTGCATTACGAACTCACACCTGTGTATTAAAAGAAAGGAAAAAAAATGGTTCAAATGGCTCTGAGTACTATGGGACTTAACTTCTGAGGTCATCACTGAGCTAGAACTTAGAACTACTTAAACCTAAATAACCTAAGGAGATCACACACATCCGTGCCCGAGGAAGGATTCGAACCTGCGACCATAGCGGTGGTGCGGTTCCAGACTGTAGCGCCTAGAACCGCTTGGCCACGAAGGCCGGTTATTAAAAGAAAGAAAGAAACTTTATAAATGGTCAGCACGTAGCCATAAGCACAGATTAATTTGCAATGTGAAGATAAAATGTCGCATATACTTTATTACGATTTATCGTTCGTAATGATCCATGAAACATGAAACTAATTAATGAACTAAATAACCAATGAAATAATCACGCAAGAATATAACACTGTCACTTTTAAGCTTTGTCAGACTATCTCTTGTTATGCTCAAACTACCGCCGGGAAACTGTGAACTTCTTTTTTTTTCCTTTCGTTATTGTATGAGTCGCACGCACAAACGTACATAAAAAACGCAGAATCCTCTAGGAAAAACGACAGCCGGTCCCTTTCAAGCTAAAACGGACGCTTATCAGAGAAATTTTCTGATACACCATGATTAGCCGCCCACAAAGAGGCGCTTGTTTTACATTCCGCGCTACGAACATTTCGCCGTGAGCCCCCTTTTGTCAACGTTTTGCACGGCAGATGCTATCGCTTTTGTTCCGAACAAAAACAAAATGTTTGTTCCCGGTGGTGGCTGGCACTACGGTAAGTGATTATAATCCGAGAGGAGTGTTTTGTGGCCCAGAGGTGTACAGGCGCGCGATGCCGTGCCTTTGTACTGCACTCGCGGACAGGCGGAGTCAGCAACTTTGTTGCGGAATGTGCGCCTGTCCTTATCGGCTGGCCCGCTACACAGCGCTCCCGCCTACTCGCTCACAGCGTCACCTTATTCGGCCGCCGGCTGTGGCGCAGAGCAGAGGTGCTGTTAGCGGTTTCGCGACTCGGTGCTTGTACAGTCGCAGGGGACCCTCGCCAGATATGGAAATGCGTGTGCCAGGTGCGTCGCTGGATGCCGCGTTATGAACGACTGTCCCGGTGCCAAAGGCACATTGCCTGCCTCCTTCCAGCTACTCTGTGTCTCTGCTTCTGCGTCGCCTTTGCCCCCTGTTCTGTTCGCCAGACTGCTGTAACAGACAAGACACATGTCAGCCCGTCTTCTGTATCGTGCTATGGAGACGTGGCGACACGGTATCATGAAACTACTGTGCCTCTCGATTAGAGGCGGAGGGGTTATCTGCCTCGCGGATTATCCTGCGAAACTTCTCCCATGCTTTTCGCTGTTGACAATTTTTCTTTAAGCCGGGAGTGGTCGCGAGTGAGCGATAATCTCACATTATGACATGAGTGTAATAAACAATATTCTGCTCGATCACTCCAAGCGCTGGACTATAATTGCGGCAGAAGATAGTGATAGGGTCCTATTACTGGTGAGCAGCATCTGAAAAGCGTTGGATCAAATGGTTCTGAGCACTGTGGGACTTAACATCTGAGGTCATCACTCCCCTAGAACTTAGAACTACTTAAACCTAACTAACCTAAGGACATCACACACATCAATGCCCGAGGTAGGAGTCGAACCTGCGACCGTAGCGGTCGTGCGGTTCCAGACTGAAGCTCCTAGAACCGCTCGGCCACCCCGGCCGGCTCTGAAACGCGAAAACGAGTCATGCTAACGACACAGAAGAACTGGAAATAATAAAAAAAAATTCAAAGAAGTCAGCACTGGAACACGAAATCAGACATTCATTTACAATGTGGGTGAAACTATGATCCGTGACATTTGGGAAAACAAAATAATTGATTTCTGTCTCATTAAATTGTTTGTCAAAGCAGATGGCTATGAAAATATAATATTCTACTTAGCTATACTGCTGAAAGTGTAAAGAAAACGGCCCCCAGCCTAATTAGGCAAGAGAATGATTAACATTCTTGTTAAAGAAATTAGGTATGGGTAATTTTAACTGATAACACAACCTATATTTTACCACACTCGAGTCCAATGAACTCTGATACCTGCATATGTTAACGTTAAGGCTTGAACTAACAGCTAGAGCAGCACAAACTATTTGCATAAATATAACAGATACCGAAACATACTATTATTTTGAAGGCTTATTCAAACTGAATGGTTTTTATAACATTACTGTTAATATTTATTGCAGAATCATTAATTAGACACAGTTTAAGTATTATTTCTCAAAGACTTTCCTAGTTGACATAGAATTATAAATGTTGTTCACTGCAAACTATGAGATGTTAATAGGTTAAGTCTCTCTCAGTTAAATACTTTACTATTTAAAATGAAAGTTAATTGGAATTCACTAACAGGTTATTTCTCACTGCCTTTTGAATAAAGATATTATTGTTTTCATAAATAGTGGTAAAGGATAACCTGTGGATCTTATTACACTATTAATATGCACTTTCAATGCCCGAAAGAAACAAGTGCTTAGCAAGACAATATAACTTTTCACAAATGCAATTCTCGACTTTTGCTGCAGTGAGACACTATGTTGACAAGTTTACAAGAAGTTGAATCACCTTTTAACATTTAATACAGGTAGCACTATGATTGTAAACTAAGCAAAATTTTATAAGCCTAAATTTTAAGAACTTTAATTTATAAAAAGAAGCAATTTGTTTTTATTACCACAGTCTTTTATTTTCAACTAAATGATTAAATAGGTGACTTTGAAACTTCACAAAACTACATTTACTGCCTTCCCCAATTTCACTAAATCGACAGTAAATCTGAATATGCCCTTCTCATCAAAGATCAAACAACATTATGTAATTAACTGTCTAACTGTGAGGCTTTCGTCTTTTCCACAAAATAGGACACTTGGTAATCATAGTTCAGATGGAGAGGAAACTGAGAGGTGTTGTGATAGGGAAAAATCAAGGTAGGTACATAAATTCAGTTATAATTTACCTTATATTTGTACACACTAACACATCCAATAAGCTGATCCATCACTGTACATTATTATAGTATTCCGTTACCGTGATTGCATAATGTGGTGGCAACTGCATATTGGTAGGTGTATTTGCAGGCAGAATTGCTGAACTCTGTCCCTTCTTGGTGGCGATGATGGATACCGATTCCAGAATCGTTCCAGCTATTTGTCCATCCATCCGAGGCATTGGAAAGTGGAAGAAAAATCCTCTCTCGGAACCAGCACAATATACAATTTTAACGTGGCAGTGCACAGTCTGGTAGCTCGTCTCCGATTGATTCTTGTTCCACCTTTCCTACCTAGGCCAACCACAATTTGCGCGCGCTACACAGTTCCGTTCCCGAGGGGAACCACTACACCTTTTATATACTAAAGAACTAAGGATCCTAAGTGAAGGTCAGCAGTTTACATATCGGCACCCAAACACATTAAATAAAACAGAACATTTGCACATATTGAGATTTCTACAAAAAATTATTCACACAGAATTACAATTATATACAGTAAGTTTTGTTCCCTCCAAATGGGACAAAGAATTTAAATGACAGATATACTACATTGCATAGAATCAAGACACGACATTAAAGTTTTAAACAAAGAAAAGAGTATAGAATTTTGTGTTATCTATTCAATCAAACGCGTTTACAGGAGCTCAACGATGTAACATTAAACCAAAGCAAAAGGCAAAATAAACCCGTAAAGCGCTAGAGTTATGGTGTTACAAGCTGCATCAAACCAGTACTCATAACAAGTACATCACAGATAAAACAATTCTGCCGCTGATTTTACAACTGTTTAACTAGCACTGACCGTAACTGACGCTTTCTATTGCCAAGAACTCAAACCAAATTTATATTTCACTACGATTTGGAATGAAAAACCTTTATTTACCTTTGTGGTTCCATTTAATAATAAGCATTGGCGGCCGAAGACCTCCGGCATGTAAGGACCTTCATTGTGGCAACGGCGTTGGGTGGAGGAGCGGACAGAGGTTCAGACCACTCTCTGGCCCTTGGTATGGGAAACTGCCATTAAATGTGTACGAAGCAGCAATGATCAAAGGCATGGGCATGGAGAAGGCAGTGGAAACCACTGCGTTAAAGACACATGAGGTGTAGCCACAGGAAAAGTGGCCTGTGATTGAAAAAGTGTCATTATGATCTCTCCATTGGCAAAAGATTTCTGAGTAGTCCACAATTCAGATCTCCTGGACGGGCTACCAGGAGAGAGAGAAAAAGATTGAATAACCAAAGAACGGACAATATTCTATGAGTCAGGGCACGGAATATTACAAGCTCGAATGTGGTAGGGATGCTAGAAAATCTGAAAAGGGAAGTACAAAGGCTCTATCTATACATAGTAGGGATCAGTGTAGTGAAATCGAAAGAAGGAATTTCTGGTTCAGATGAGTATAGAGTCTTATCGACGGCAACAGAAATTGGTTTAACGGGAGTGGGATTCCTTATGATAGGAAAGTAGGGCAGAAAGTGTGTTACTGTGATAAGTTCAGTGCCAGGGGTAATTTTATCAGAATAGGAGGCAAACCAAAACCGACAATGATAGTTCAGGTATAAATGCCGCCATCACCAGCCGAAATTGGAGAGATAGAGAAGGTACATAACGATACGGAGAGGGTAATTCATTACACAAAGAGACATGAAAATCTGATAGTCTTGAGGGACTGGAATGTATTTGTAGAGGAAGGAGTAGAAGAAAATGTTACAGGAGAATATGGGCTTGGGACAAGGAATGAGAGAGGAGAAAGACTAATTGAGTTATTTAATACATTTCAGCTAGTAACAGCGAATACTCTAACCAAGAATCACCAGATGAGGAGGTATACTTGGAAAGGGCCGGGTGGTGCGGGAAGATTTCAGTTAGTTTACGTCATTGTCATCCAGATATTTCGAAATCGGATTCTAGATTCTAATGCTTGCCCGGGGGCATATATAGACTCAGATCACTACAAAGTAGTGATGAAGAATACTTATATGAATATGGTGTCTGTTCGTTTGGACATATCTAAAGAACGGACACCATTGATGCAGCAGTCTAGAACGAATTTAGAATTATATTAATACTTTCAGCTGTTGACGGGCGTTGATATACAACAAACGGGGACAGGTGAAAATACGCAACCCGACTGGGCCTCCAACCCGGGATCTCATGCTTACATGGCAGACGTTCTATCCATCTGAGCCACGGAGGGCAGAGAAGATAGCGCGACTGTGCACGCCTATCGTGAGACTCACATAACCACCTTGTATGTCCACACACTACACTGATAGTGTCCAACCCCAACACATTCATTACTCGTGGAAGACATTCTTTCCAAGTCCCGTAAGAGTTTGGGGAATATATGGGCATCCGCACAGATGAAGGAGGTCATAGCCGGTATTGCCAGAACTATATACTTATATGGATATGGTGTCTGTTCTTTCGGATATGCACAGTCAACTTAACAGCTCATGCACCCAAGTTTCTGACAAGAATAATATACAGAAGAATGGAAATGAAAATTGATGATGTGTTAGATGACGATCAGTTGGGCCTTAGGTAAGGTAATGGCACCAGAAAGGCAATTTTGACGTTACAGTTGCAAACGGAAGCAAGAATAAAGACATGGTCATAGGAGTTGTGAACCTAGAAAAAGCGTTCGACTATGTAAACTGCCGAAAGATGTTCGAAATGCTGAGAAAAATAGTGGGGTCTGCTATAGAGAGATTGGAGTAATATACAATATGCGCAAGAACCAAGAGCGAATAATAAGAGTGTACGATCAAGAACGAAGTGTTCGGATTAAAAAGAATATAATACGCGGATGTAGTATGTCACCCCTACTGTTCAATCAGTACATCGAAGATGCAATGAAGGAAATGAAAGAAAGTTTCGTGATTGGAATTAAAATTCAAGATGAAGGAGTATCAATGATACGATTTGCTGATGACATTGTCATCCTGAGTGAAAGTGAAGAGGAATTATATGATTTACTAAAGGGAATGGAAGTCTAATCAGCACAGAATATGGGCTGAGTGTAAATCGAAGAAAGACAAAAGTAGTGAGAAGTAGCAGAAATGAGAACAGTGACAGTCTGGAACCGCGCGACCGCTACGGTTAGGTTTAAGTAGTTCTAAGTTCTATGGCACTGATGACCCCGGAAGTTAAGTCCTATTGTGCTCAGAGCCTTTTTAACCATTTCGAGAACAGCGAGAAAGTTAATGTCAGGACTGATGGTCACGTAGTAGATGACGTTAATGAATTCTGCTGCCTATGTAGTAAAACAACAAATGACGTACAGATTAAGGACGACATCAGACGCAGACTAGCACTTACAAAAAGAGGATTCCTAGCCAATGGAAGTCTACTATATCAAACATAGGCCTTAATTTGAGGAAGAAATTTCTGAGGATATACGTTAGGAGAACAGCATTGTATGGTAGTGACACAGGGACTGTGGGAAAAAACCGGAACAGAAGAGTATCGAAGCATTTGAGATGTGGTGCTACAGATGAATGTTGAAAATTAAGTGGACTGATAAGGTAAGGAATAAGGAGGTTACCTGCAGAACCGGATAGGAAAGGAATATGTTTAAAATACTGACAAGGAGAAGGGACAAGATGATAGGATATCTGTTAAGGCATGACGGACTGACTGCCATGGTAATAGAGGGAGCTTTAGAGTGCAAAATTGTAGAGGAAGAATGGATTGGAATACATCCAGCAGATAACTGAGTACGTAGGTTGGAAGTGCTAGTCTGAGATGAAGAGGTTGGCATTGTATAGGAATTCGTGGCAGGCCATGTCAAACAAGTCAGATGAGTAACGACTAAAAAAAAAAATGTTTCATTCCGACAGCATGTCGACATTCTTAGGAAAGAAGAAAGGAATTAGATTAAATCTGCTCATCGATGACTAGGAGTAAAGTTCGACTTAGACTACGATGAAATATCAGATAGGTTAAGTGTAGTCTAAGACTAAAATAAGAAAAGTAACAAAAAAACCACCTCGTAGGATTATCCGAATGCGATGGAAATTGGTAGATGTGCTGCACACGTACAGGCAAATGATTACAATTTCAGAAAAGTAGTGTGACGTATTCAGCAAAAAGAGCTTCACAGATTCAGTAAGCCAAAAACGTTTTGGTCCACTTCTGGCACTTCCGTAAGTAGTTATTCGTCTTGAAATTGATTAAGTTGTTGGATGTCCTCGTGAAGGATATCATGCCAAATAGTGCCCGATTGGCCGGAGATGGATCGAGGCCCTTGTCCATTGTGCTCCAACCGTACCCATTGTTCTCAGGAGCGCCTCCAGTGCGTCTTCAATGGTCATCGGGGCTCAACTGGAAATGTGACCCCATTCACTGAATTCTGCTCCAGTCAATGAGACTCCAGGCGAAAAGATGTGTCTGGAGATACCTCAGACAGCTTGGGGTATCAAGAACTATGAAAAGGGTGTTACTTCAGTGGGTGGCGGAGGTAAAGGCCGGCACAAGGGCTGTTGTGTGGAAGGGAAACTCAATGTTAACGCAACAGCAACAGCACTCACAGTTAAAATAATTTAACAGAAAATTTATTTAATAATTGACAAGCTTAATTATAGCAAGCTTAGCTAACTGCGTGTATTTATTATAATGAAATTTTAAGACGATTTTTCTTTTCAGATGTCACTTAGATTGAACAGTCTTTGACACAGAGAATGACATTTTCATTCCGCAGCGGAGTGCGTGTTGATATGAAACTTCCTGATAGATTAAAATATTCTACGGCACCGAGACTCGAACTCGGGACCTTTGTGAAGGTCCCGAGTTAGAGACTCGGTTCGGCGAAGAGTTTAATCCACCAGAAAGTCTTAGATATATTTAAAACAAAATGTTTCAAAAAAGACAATTTTTTTAAAACTCTGTATAGTAAATAGCTTTAACAAATCCTAAGAAAATTCAAGTCAATGGTATTTTAAGGAAGATGTTTGTTTTATATATTTAGAAACTATTAAGATAATCAACACCTTCAACTACTAGCAACTCCCTGAACTCGTACCAAGGTTTATGGTAACGAATACTGACGTCAAAAAAATGAATGATTAAATTTATAAAGTCAATAATACCGACACTAACAGGACCGTTAGTCACTTCATTTCAGAAACAATCCGTTTGGCTAGACACACAACTGCCTAAAATCGTAAAACTAGCATTCAATAAATGGCTAATAATAATTTACAGAAATACGCGTGACTGAATGAATTCCGTGCACTCGCGCGGACTGTAAGAAAATGCTGCTAGCCACAAACATAAATATTGTTCATTTGCCAAATTGCAAGCGATCTAAGCGAGCCACTTTAACAGAAAACTTTAAACATAAGATGTTTAACTCGACCGTTATGTACCTAACTCTGTCTATAAC
Organism: Schistocerca gregaria; assembly: GCF_023897955.1. Lineage (NCBI taxonomy): Eukaryota > Metazoa > Arthropoda > Insecta > Orthoptera > Acrididae > Schistocerca > Schistocerca gregaria. Next base: position 284,213,974 of record NC_064920.1, on the reverse strand, counting down.
CCAAGGCCAAAGCACCAAAGAAGTCCTTTGTCAGGGCAATGTTACAAATACGGTCACTGCATTGGGCAGTTTGCCGGTCGAGGTGGCCTTGCGGTTCTAGGCGCTACAGTCTGAAACCGAGTGACCGCTACGGTCGCAGGTTCGAATCCTGCCTTGGGCGTGGATGTGTGTGATGTCCATAGGTTAGTTAGGTTTAATTAGTTCTAATTTCTAGGTGACTGATGATCTCAGAAGTTAAGTCGCATAGTGCTCAAAGCCATTTGTACCATTTTTTGGGCGGTTACCTTTCTCCATCTTCGGACCACCATAAACAACTTTAATTGCTCGCGCAACGAACGGCGACCAATTGCCGGATTCGAAGAGTAGGCTACGTTTATAACATTACTAAGGAGTAATAGTTGGCCACACCGCAAGCTTATATTACTTAAAGGGACCCGTAGCATATAAACATGGACACGGGGTTATCCCATTATCCGACGAAAACGAAAGCTGAATATGCCAAGCTACTGCCATTCAGCACTAATAAGGTCCACTGTTTGTAATTAGAGCAATCACGGCACGGCAAGTGAGCGTTTAACACTGTAAGTCTTAACAGACTAGCCCATGTAATTCATCTGTCAAATTTATTACACAAACTCATATGCAAGCGTATGCTTGAGGCTCCTACACTTACGTCACCTGTAACCAGCGTACACAGTCTCAGGCACTATTCTCGAATCAAGAGAAACATTCATAACCTGCTTGTGGGCCGGCCGCGGTGGTCTCGCGGTACTAGGCGCGTAGTCCGGAACCGTGCTACTGCTACGGTCGCAGGTTCGAATCCTGCCTCGGGCATGGATGTGCGTGATGTCCTTAGGTTAGTTAGGTTTAAGTAGTTCTAAGTTCTAGGGGACTAATGACCACAGCAGTTGAGTCCCATAGTGCTCAGAGCCATTTGAGCCATAACCTGCTTGTGATTCAAATCGCTACTTCACGAACATTCGTTACACTCTGATTTGTCCGAAACGCAGAAATTCTCGCCGTATCCAATCGCCGGGATTGGTCCCATGAGGCTGCGTAGACACGTGACCACAATTTCACAGCTCCACGGACCATCTCACCGAAAGCCATTCATGGCCAACCAAGGCAGCAATAGCCCACTGACTCGAGTCTCGACCGGGTCCACAGCACTTCTCCAAACTTCTTCTCGCGAATGCCGTCCGCACACGTCTCTCCGTTCGAGTTGCAACCGCTGACGTCTTCTTCTCGAATGCAAACGTCCTTTCGCATTGAGCGCCATGGTTAAAAACTGGAGTTATTGTCAAGGGTGAAACATTTTTTATAGCGAAATCTCTCTGGATTTCATACGCGGCATCCTAACACCACAAATGCACGCCAACGATATTCTACTTCCCATTTTGCTGCTGTTCACGGAAATCCATCCTGAGATTACATTTAAGAAAGACGATGCCCTCCTGCACACTATGAGGGTTTCTTCTGCATATCTTCATGCTTCTGTCATAGACAAAACACGTCATACGAGAGATCATCACAAGAAAATATGTACAAAGTGTTGAATACAGTTTACTCGACGAGTGTGGTTTCAATTCTGCGGCACAGTAATTCAGGTGACCTAATGTGGGCCCTATTCTATACCACGTCTCGACAATTCATTGTCTCGTCGAATGACGAATAATAAATTTTTGTATGGTAAAGATCGGGAAATGCTGCATATTCTATCGGGCCAAGGCAGGAGACGCAAGCAGAAACTCGGCAAGCATTTATAACACAAAATATGAGAATAATTAACAGAAAGTCACTTCAGTTCCAGTTGCTACTCAGCCGTAGTAGTGCCCCTATACTTCGCAAGACGCCGACAGGAAGTTCCAGACAAACTGGCCTCGCTTTGAAACTTTTTCAGTCCCCACGGAGCAGAAAAACCAAGGGCCGCGCTAGCTCCTTTCTTGTCTGGCGTGACCGCTCGCCACACTTCATCAACTCCGTAGAAGATAGTGATGCATTCACTGATGGAGTGATCTGTACAGACACCTCTTTGCTGCTTATCTGCGACTCACAATTCGCGGAAGAAATCTATTTCTGAATTTTGTGATTGTGACACATAAATTTCAACTTATTTATAGTTGACTCAAAGCAGAACTTGATCATAGGGCTGTTGCTGCAAAAAGCTGCCATGTAAAACTGAACGTTCCCATTATGTACTTGTTTACCAGAAATTTTTCCGTCTTTGAATGATAGTTTTCTTTCAAGAATTATTGCAATCAAATCGATTGAAGTTGCTTATAAAATTCTTTAGCAATGACGCTGCAAAATTCCTTATTGTTCTCATCAGCTTCACCAACAGAAATACGAAACAAAGTTTCGTTTTCTCAGGTTATACCTTCAGATGACTTTTGTCATCTCATTTCTCCTATGGTCGTGTCTGACCTCCTTTTGGCCTTCTTAGTGCAGCAACTCGACGTGGTACGGGCTTAACATGTTTTTCCAAGTCAACTACGGATCTGGGTGGTCAAATCATTTGTTCGAGTTGTCAAAATGTTCTTCAAATCGACGGCAAACTATTACAGCCCGGTGACACGGCGCAGTGTAGTCCGTAAACATTTCACCATTTTTTGGTAACATCAAGACCATGGATAGCTGTGAATGGTCTCAAGCAGACGAACATAACCGATGACCAAATCCATTCCACGTTTACACAGCCCACAGCATTATGGAACCACTACTAATCTGCAGAGTGCCTTGTTGCCAGCCAGAGACCATGGCTTCGCGGGGTCTGTACCAGACTCGAACCCTAGAACCCTATCATCAGATCTTGTCAGCTGAAATCCTAACTCGTCTGACCTGTCCAAAGATTTCCTAAGTTCCAATCCATATGGTCACGAGTCCAGGAGGGGCGTTGCAAGCGATATCGTGCTGTAAACAAATGCACTCGTCTCAGACGGCTGCTGCGTTCTTCTATTAATGCCAGATTTCACCGCACTGTCCTAACGGATACTTCCGACATTGATTTATGACATTATTTCATATGTGTTGCATGTCTGTCGGCACTGAAAACTCTGCGCAAACGTCACTGCTCTCCGTTGTTCAGTGAGGGCCCTCTGTCACTGCGTTACCTATGGAACGAGGTAATGCCTCTGATTTGGTACTCTCAGCACCTCTTCATAGTGTTGACCTCGGAATATTGACTCTCTAAATATTTCCAGAATGGAATGTGCAATGCATCTAGCTCCAGCTAACATTTTGCGTCAAAGTCCGTTAATTCCCGGAGTGAGGCCATAATCACGTCGGAAGCCATGTCACATGAAGCACGCGAGTACATGCGGGGCTCTTCCAGTGTATTGCCCTTTTTACACTTTGTATATGTGATATTATCGCCATATTGGTATGTACATGTTGCTATGGCTTGACTTTTTTCATCTCAATGTAAAGAACTTCAGATAAGATATATGATGATATTCTTGTAGTTAAGCATGTTGAACTGAAAATTACAGCTGAAGGAGCAAGTATCGCCATTGTAGGTCCCATCTCTGTTTCTGTGCAATACTGAAACAATTTTTCTTTATTTTCATTCCGTAATTGGAATGGTCATATACAACATGTGCACTGAAAAGATGCAGTTCGCTTCAAAACGCACTCGTGTGCGAAACCTTAGGATAAAAGTAAATTCCCCAATAACTTTCAATTATGTTTAGACAGAACTGCTGCAATATAGTACAGAAGGTAACTGAAATAAATACAAAACGGGATGAAGAAAGGAGACTTATTCATAGACATTAATTACACTGAAGTATTCGCGACTTATAATGGCGTCCCGTGGTTTGAAACGAGTCCTCTTCCATTCCTCCACCAACGCCGATGACAACGGCTGGAAAGTCATTTACATGTGAACGTGCAGCAAAACGTCTCCAAACTACCCCGTATGTCCTCGATGGAATTTACGTCGATGGAACTGGCAGATCACTCCCTTCACTGAATTTCTTCTCGTTGCATGAGCTCCTCTACCTGCGCTGTACGATGTGGTCGCAAATTCTCAGTGATATAAATAGTGTCTCAGCGGAATGCGCACTGTGAAACGATGTACTTGGGGAAAGAGTACAGTGCCACAATCACGTTGACTGGTGAGTGTACAATGTTCAAAGATTTGGCGATCAGTATGCCGATACAATATTATGCCTCCTCACAGACCTTTAACGCAGATTGGTGGTTGGAACTAGACGCATAGCACATTCCATTACGGAAACAGTTAGGGAAATCAACATTCCGAGGTCCACATTGACAAGTTTGTGCCGAGGATACGAAATTTCAGGCATTAGCTCTCACCATGGAAGACGCAGTGGCCGACGGCTTTCATTTAACAACCGAGAGCTGCAACGGTTGGGTAGACTTGTCAATTCTAATACACAAGCAACACTGTATGAAATAACCGTAAAAGTCAATGTGGGACAGTAGAAGAGCGTATCCGTTAGGATAGTGCGGCACCTCTTCTAACTTCGTGACCATATTGGTTGGATCCTAGATGACGCGCAATTTATGTTGGCAGCAGCATCCCTGGGCATTTAGCATCAAATACTGGTTCTCCAAACATTATCAATAGTGTTTCCCTCCAGAGATTCCCATTTTTAGTTCCTGAAGTATACCCATAACACTTACGTGTTGTTCGATCCTACCGGTAACAAATCTAGCTGCCTACCTCTGAACTGCTTCGATGTGTTCCTTTAATCCGACCAGGTGCGGATCGCAGATACTCGAGTAACATTCAAGAATAGGTTCTGAGAATACCGAGCTCGAAAATGCCATTTCCCAGATATCTCTTTACCTCGCTCAATTGGGCTATATCTCCACCTGCGAAATTTCTAGAAAAGGTTTCCTTCCTGCCTTGTGTGAGAGACGAGTCGTTCGTGACTCCTTCGTATTTCCTCCCACTAAAGGAAGAAGAAAAACTGTTAACAATAAACGGACACCTAGGTTCCTATGACAAAGGAAGGACGAAAATCCTCTGACCAGCCTCGGATTGTTGGTTTTTCTATCACAAGTATTCCTAGTGACGAACATCATTCCACCCAGGTGTTCTTTAGCCTTGCTCCACGACCCCGTAGCACATGGCTGCACCCAGTGCAACCTTGACTGCTCGTGCCACGCTGGCGTCGTTCCAGACAAAAAGGTTCCAGCAGCTGTATGACTGATACTGAGTGTCTCGGTCTCTGCACCTGCTCCGAGCAGCCCGGTTCTGGGAAGCTGCATATTTTCCACTGTGGCCTCCGAAGGCTGGCCTGCAGTGCACACCAGTCCTCATACCCTCCATCCTTGAGGACCCACTCAAGACACAAGATTCCGTCCCTTTCATGCAGGATATGCAATTAACTACAGAGATGGAGTGAAATTACGGGATCTGTTAGCGGCTCCGTATTTGTAATCACTGGCAACACGCATGTTATCAGCACTAAATATTCATAGACTGGTAGGTTCAGCATATCTATTTCCATAAAATTAATCAAAAACTAGAAAATATGGGACTGCCAGTCTACAACTTGATTGATGTGTTTCATGGTGAAGTAAAACTCAGAAGTGCTATTGATGACGATAGGTGACTCACTTACCACAGAGACTGGGTTAATTGCCTACAAAGAGATATTCAATAGTGATAAGTAAAATACAGACTTGTGTAAATGTAACAAGTTGTAAGGTACTGCATAAGAAGCGAATTAAAAATAGTGTTATCTCATAGATATTAGTACAGGAAGGGTGAATTATTCCGTTTGAGAAGGCAAAATAACAAACTGACCGATCTTATAAGAAATCAAAAAAATTGTGATAGGCAAACGAACATTCATAAACAATAGGTATATATAATGCTATTAAGTGTTGACTCGAAATTTATAAATTATTTTGTAGAACTGTGGAACCACACGTTGGTAAAGAACAGTATTCGGCAGCCAAATGTAAACGTGATACAAAGAGAATAAGTATAATGTTAAAAAGTTAGTAATTCAATACTGTTGCAACAAACAGTCGTAATGAGGAATCATGTGTGTGAAAAGCCTGCAGCAGAAGAAATAAGAGACCAATTTGATCTGTAATTCAGTAGACATTAATAAATTTTCTTGGAATTCGCTGTCACAAGAAATGCGAAATGTTATCGAAATAAACGAGAAATAAAGAGAATAAAACTTACCAGCTAAACCGTAAGAAAAGTTCATAGGATATGTCGGTGGGCTATGGCAGGCTACGCAGAATCGACTAAGCGTTAATACTTAGCAACACCCAAACTAAATAGATTCACAGTAGCGGAAGGCAGAGTACAGACTTTCGTAACATAAGAATTGTATGATGCACATTAATAGAATTAGATCTACTACCAATCCATTAGGCTATTCATTCCATTCGACAGTTTCAGAGAATTATTCTTCACCTTCTCTGGGGATAACAGTTTCATGACCAGAACCTCCCATAGATTTCCTTTCACACTTATTTTTAAACCACATTCTTGAAACATTCTTTCATTTATAGATACACTCCTGGAAATTGAAATAAGAACACCGTGAATTCATTGACCCAGGAAGGGGAAAATTTATTGACACATTCCTGGGGTCAGATACATCACATGATCACACCGACAGAACCACAGGCACATAGACACAGGCAACAGAGCATGCACAATGTCGGCACTAGTACAGTTTATATCCACCTTTCGCAGCAATGCAGGCTGCTATTCTCCCATGGAGACGATCGTAGAGATGCTGGATGTAGTCCTGTGGAACGGCTTGGCATGCCATTTCCACCTGGCGCCTCAGTTGGACCAGCGTTCGTGCTGGACGTGCAGACCGCGTGAGACGACGTTTCATCCAGTCCCAAACATGCTCAATGGGGGACAAATCAGGAGATCTTGCTGGCCAGGGTAGTTGACTTACACCTTCTAGAGCACGTTGGGTGGCACGGGATACATGCGGACGTGCATTGTCCTGTTGTAACAGCAAGTTCCCTTGCCGGTCTAGGAATGGTAGAACGATGGGTTCGATGACGGTTTGGATGTACCGTGCACTATTCAGTGTCCCCTCGACGATCACCAGAGGTGCACGGCCAGTGTAGGAGATCGCTCCCCACACCATGATGCCGGGTGTTGGTCCTGTGTGCCTCGGTCATGTGCAGTCCTGCTTGTGGCGCTCACCTGCACGGCGCCAAACACGCATACGACCATCATTGGCACCAAGGCAGAAGCGACTCTCATCGCTGAAGACGAACGTTTCCATTCGTCCCTCCATTCACGCCTGTCGCGACACCACTGGAGGCGGGCTGCACAATGTTGGGGCGTGAGTGGAAGACGGCCTAACGGTGTGCGGGACCGTAGCCCAGCTTCATTGAGACGGTTGCGAATGGTCCTCGCCGATACCCCAGGAGCAACAGTGTCCCTAATTTGCTGGGAAGTGGCGGCGCGGTCCCCTACGGCACTGCGTAGGATCCTATGCTCTTGGCGTGCATCCGTGTGTCGCTGCGGTCCGGTCCCAGGTCGACGGGCATGTGCACCTTCCGCCGACCACTGGCGACAACATCGATGTACTGTGGAGACCTCACGCCCCACGTGTTGAGCAATTCTGCGGTACGTCCACCCGGCCTCCCGCATGCCCACTATACGCTACCAGTGTTAAAGACTGCTATGGAGCTCTGTATGCCACGGCAAACTGGCTGACACTGACGGCGGCGGTGCACAAATGCTGCGCAGCTAGCGCCATTCGACGGCCAACACCGCGGTTCCTGGTGTGTCCGCTGTGCCGTGCGTGTGACCATTGCTTCTACAGCCCTCTCGCAGTGTCCGGAGCAAGTATGGTGGGTCTGACACACCGGGGTCAATGTGTTCTTTTTTCCATTTCCAGGAGTATATATATATATATATATATATATATATATATATATATATATATATATATATATATATCATCATAATTTTTCTCAGAATTTCGAACTTGTACCATTTTATATTGGCGACCGCTTTTTGCGTTTTGAGAGACCCTATGGACGCTTCTTTTTTTTTCAGTCGTGCTTCCATTTCCATTACCAAGCGAACATCAGTACTGCCTGTCTGGTGCCTTCACCTTTCCTAAAACGAAACTGATCATCATCTAATTGAAACCCAGTCACTGTTTCCACTCTTCTATATATTCTTCTTGTCGGTAACTTTGATCCATGATTTCTTAAACTAAATATGAGGTAGTTCTGGCATTCATCAACTGAGTGGATATGTTTGTTCGAAAGTACGATAGTATGTCGACACACCAACGTGAACAGTCGTCTGGTTGCCATTTACGTCAAGTATTTTACAAGTTCTATTGCAACTGTACCTATCTCTTCTGCCTTATTTGAACTTAAGTCTTCCAGGAACCGATAAATCTTCGACCCTACTATTAGATACCCTATCTCAACCTTATCAACTTCAATAACTTCTTCTCTTATATAATCAGATAACTCCTTCCTCTCGTAGAAGCCTTGATTGTTGTCTTTACACCTATCCTCTCTCTAACCTACATTAACAGTGAAATCTCGATTGAATTCTCAATGTTTCCGCACTTGCTTTTAATTTCGACGAACTTGGTTGCAGCTTCCTCGTGGGATGAGTCAGTCTTTCTAACTGTCATTACTTTTCTTCTTTTTTCATTTTGTCATGCCGCTCCTTCGTCTTAGCTTTCTGTACTTCCTATTTTTTTACCCCTGAGTGGTTTATATTGCCATACTGCTCTCATTCCCTGTGTTTTTTTCTACTCGCTTCTTTCGTCCGCCACTTTCAGCGTCAGTATCCGGCTGCTACTGTGATTCTTCCCTATGGTACTCTATGGACCTTTTTCAATTTGTCTCTCACCTTATAAAGCAATAGCTATGTGGTAAAAATTCGAAAATTGGAAACAAAATACACAAGTTTTAAGCTGAAAAGCATATCTGGCACTTGTTTGGTACAAATTGGTATCAGTATTGTAATTGCGTCTCGTCTAAATTTCATTTGTAAACTTTGAGTTTGAGCGAATTGCCTGGGGTAGCACGACAGAGCGAATTAGGTTGTAGAGAGTGGCCAAAATAAGTTGCTGTCAGTTGCCCTCAACATACAAACTTTAGTTTCAACACACAATATTTGCAACAAGGATGCAAAACAGTCAAAACTTTAATGGACCTCCCTTAACTTCAGACCTGCTGATGGCCACACTCAAATACAAGACACAAGGGCTAAGAAAGAAATTGAAATACAAGGTTCTTCTGGAGGTTTCACCAACCTAAGCAGGCTGAAGGCGCTATCAATTTAATTGTAATGGAACTTGCAATTAAGCAATAAGATGAGTTACAAGCAAAACGCAGAAGGTCTTATCTTAAAACATTTTATCCAAAATTTGGCTGAAGGCCCTATACAAAAGCATAACAATCTTATGCCTTAAGGACAAGACAAGAACATCTTTTTTGGTCAACAATCTACTGACTGGTTTGATGCGGCCCGCCACGAATTCCTTTCCTGTGCTAACCTCTTCATCTCAGAGTAGCACTTGCAACCTACGTCCTCAATTATTTGGTTGACGTATTCCAATCTCTGTCTTCCTTTCCGGTTTTGCCCTGTACAGCTCCCTCTAGTACCATGGAAGTCATTCCCTCATGTCCTAGCAGATGTCCTATCATCCTGTCCCTTCTCCTTATCAGTGTTTTCCACATATTCCTTTCCTCTCCAATTCTGCGTAGAGCCTACACATTCCTTACCTTATCAGTCCACCTAATTTTCAACATTCGTCTATAGCACCACATCTAAAATGCTTCGATTCTCTTCTGTTCCAGTTTTCCCACAGTCCATGTTTCACTACCATACAATGCTGTACTCCAGACGTACATCCTCACAAATTTCTTCCTCAAATTAAGGCCGGTATTTGATATTAGTAGACTTCTCTTGGCCAGAAATGCCTTTTTTGCCAAAGCGAGTCTTCTTTTGATGTCCTCCTTGCTCCGTCCGTCATTAGTTATTTTACTGCCTAGGTAGCAGAATTCCTTAACTTCATTGACTTTGCGACCATCACTCCTTATGTTAAGTTTCTCGCTGTTCTCATTTCTACTACTTCTCATTACCTTCGTCTTTCTCCGATTTACTCTCAAACCATACTGTGTACTCATTAGACTGTTCATTCCGTTCAGCAGATCATTTAATACTTCTTCACTTTCACTCAGGATAGCAATGTCATCAGCGAATCGTATCATTGATAGCCTTTCACCTTGTATTTTAATTCCACTCCTGAACCTTTCTTTTATTTCCATCATTGCTCCCTCGATGTACAGATTAAAGAGTAGGGGCGAAAGGCTACACCCTTGTCTTACACCCTTCTTAATACGAGCACTTCGTTCTTGATCGTCCACTCTTATTATTCCCTCTTGGTTGTTGTACATATTGTATATGACCCGTCTCTCCCTATAGCTTACTCCTACGTTTTTCAGAATCTTGAACAGCTTGCACCATTTTATACTGTCGAACGCTTTTTCCAGGTCGACAAATCCTATGAACGTGTCTTGGTTTCTCTTTAGCCTTGCTTCCATTATTGGCCGTAACGTCAGAATTGCCTCTCTCGTGCCTTTACTTTTCCTACAGCCAAACTAGTCGTCACCTAGCGCATTCTCAATTTTCTTTTCCATTCTTCTGTATATTATTTTTGTAAGCAGCTTCGATGCATGAGCTGTTAAGCTGATTGTCAGCTCTTGCCGTCTTCGGAATTGGCTGGAATATGCTTTTCCGAAAGTCAGATGGTATGTCGCCAGACTCACATATTCTACACACCAACGTGAATAGTCGTTTTGTTGCCACTTCCCCTAATGATTTTAGAAATTCTGATGGAATGTTATCTATCCCTTCTTCCTTATTTCACCGTAAGTCCTCCAAAGCTATTTTTAATTTCGACTCTAATACTGGGTCCCCTATCTCTTCTAAATCGACTCCTGTTTATTCTTCTATCACATCAGACAAATCTTCACCCTCATAGAGACTTTCAATGTATTCTTTCCACCTATCTGCTCTCTCCTCTGCATTTAACAGTGGAATTCCCGTTGCATTCTTAATGTTAGCACCGTTGCTTTTAATGTCACCAAAGGTTGTTTTGACTTTCCTGCATGCTGAGTCTATCCTTCCGACAATCATATCTTTTTCGATGTCTTCACATTTTTCCTGCAGCCACTTCGTCTTAGCTTCCATGCACTTCCTATTTATTTCATTCCTCAGCGACTTGTATTTCTGTAGTCCTGATTTTCCCGGAACATGTTTGTAAATCCTCCTTTCATCAATCAACTGAAGTATTCCTTCTGTTACCCATGGTTTCTTAGCAGCAACCGTCTTTGTACCTATGTTTTCCTTCCCAACTTCTGTGATGGCCCCTTTTAGAGCCGTCCATTCCTCTTCAACTGTGTTGCCTACTGCGCTATTCCTTATTGCTGTATCTATAGAGTTAGAGAACTTCGAACGTATCTCGTCATTCCTTAGAACTTCCGTATCCCACTTCTTAGCGTATTGGTTCTTGCTGACTAATGTCTTGAACTAGCCTACTCTTCATCACTACTATATTTTGATCTGAGTCTATATCTGCTCCTGGGTACGTCTTACAATCCAGTATCTGATTTCGGAATCTCTGTCTGACTATGATGCAATCTAATTGAAATCTTCCCATATCTCCAGGCCTTTTCCAAGTATACCTCCTCCTCTTGTGATTCTTCAACAGGGTATTCGCTATTACTAGCTGAACCTTGTTACAGAACTCAATTAGTCTTTCTCCTCTTTCGTTCCTCGTCCCAAGCCCATATTCTCCTGTAACCTTTTCTTCTACTCCTTCCCCTACAACTGCATTCCAGTCGCCCATGACTATTAGATTTTCGTCCCCCTTTACATACTGCATTACCCTTTCAATATCCTCATACACTTTCTCTATCTGTTCATCTTTAGCTTGCGACGTCGGCATGTATACCTGAACTATCGTTGTCGGTGTTGGTCTGCTGTCGATTCTGATTAGAACAACCCCGTCACTGAACCGTTCACAGTAACACACCCTCTGCCGTACCTTTCTATTCATAACGAATCCTACACCTGTTATACCATTTTCTGCTGCTGTTGATTTACCCGATACTCATCTGACCAGAAATCCTCGTCATCCTTCCACTTCACTTCACTGACCCCTACAATGTCTAGATTGAGCCTTTGCATTTCCATTTTCAGATTTTCTAGTTTCCCTACCACGTTCAAGCATCTAACATTCCACGCCCCGACTCGTAGAACATTATCCTTTCGTTGATTATTCAATCTTTTTCTCATGGTAACCTCCCCCTTGGCAGTCCCCTACCGGAGATCCGAACGGGGGACTATTCCGGAATCTTTTGCCAATGGAGAGATCATCATGACACTTCTTCAACTACAGGCCACATGTCCTGTGGATGCATGTTACGTGTCTTTAATGCAGTGGTTTCCATTGCCTTCTGCATCTTCATGTCGTTGATCACTGCTGATTCTTCCGCCTTTAGGGGCAATTTCTCACCCCTAGGACAAGAGAGTGCCCTGAACCACTATCCGCTCCTCCACCCTCTTTGACAAGGCCGTTGGCAGAATGAGGTTGACTTCTTATGCAGGAAGTCTTCGGCCGCCAATGCTGATTATTTATCAAAATTTAGGCAGTGGCGGGGATCGAAGCCGAGACGGAAGACGTGTTGATTATGAATCAAAGACGCTACCCCTAGACCACGGATGCCAACATTAATTTAATAGATATTAAAACCCGGCTGAAGGCAGCACAGCAGAAAATAGTTTAACGTCTTAAGCCCTACAAGAAAGGTTTCAATTTTAAAAGGCAGAAGGCCTGATCTTAAAACATCTGATGTAAAATTCAGCTGAAGGCCTCGTGTGAAAGAGTAACAATCGCATGCCTTAAGGGCAAGACAAGAACATTAATTTAAGAGATATTGATACTCAGATGAAGGCACACATCAACCAAATAACAAAAACAAAAACAATGAAATTACTATGTAACACACAAGGAACGTCTCTCAGAAGGTTTTTACGGATCGGCCTGAGATTGTAACACTAACGCCCATTTAGGTGAGACAGGCAGCCTGTCCAACGACTTTTTAATTTGAAAGGCAACCCAACCGACAGACAGCTGACCGACTAATCAACAAAATTAGTTCCACTCCACGCAACCAGCAAAACGACCACAAGATTTCAGTACAACGATGCACAGAATATTGGTGCTCACATTGACCAACAACACTTAAGCTGTCGAAGTACACGCCGCTCTGGACAGCAACACGCTGAGGAAAATACACAGCCGAAAATTTCGTCAACGATTAGGGCAGGTAACCGGAACGTCAACAAACGAAGAAATGTAAACAGTTAAGGTTCGATTGTAGGTTAAGTGAGGAGTCCAAGATCGGTGGGCGACGAACTTCATAGCACTTGGAAGCAACTCCTCACACTCCAGCCGCGCGTGTATACCGCCATCGGCCCCGGCCAGAATACTCGCGAAACAGGCTTCCTTGTTGCTTCGAGCCAACCTACCGACTGGTCACACACTGCCCAGCCAGAAACTAAAGCCATACTAGTATCGATACACGCTGGTGCTGCCACTCACGGAGAGGACAGCAACATTATCGCGATAACCGCAGGAGTAATAATACCACAGGACTGCAACCAAGGTTTAACTCAAGACAAGCATGACTTGAGTCAGCGAAGGCTCGTTGAGTTTTACGATGGACTGTTGACAATCTAGTTATTGAGTTTTATTTTCATTGTTGATTTATAAACTAACAGTTATTAATAGCAATTTATCACAGTAGAGCAAAGATATTTCTTGAAAGGAACATTTTCTGTAATGAGCCATAGAGGCTTGAACGAGGCAGAAATCCTTGTATGATTTCATGCTTTCCCGGCGAAATGCTGACATTCTGGAGTAGTCGGGTGTTCTGCCGGATGTTCGTGTCAAACTTGCACAATATTTCGACAGTGAGGCACACTGTCGAAATATTGTGCAAGTTTGACACGAACATTCGGCAGAACACCCGACTACTCCAGAATGTCAGAAATCCTTGCTCAAAATTTAGAAGACGACGAATCATCAAAGTACAGTAATTTGGTCGGATTACTCAGAAGTTGAGCAGATTCAAATGAAATAGAACGGAAACAATGAAGAAACAAACCACACAGCTAACGCTTCAAATAAATACGTGGCAAGTACTGGTAGAGTTAGGCTGACCATGTTTCAAATAGAAAAAACGGGACACCTGTGCTTATACGTGACTTCATACCTTTCTTGTCAGTTAACATGATATTTTGAAATAGATAATATAGCTGAAATACCCACAGCAAGAACGTATCTTCATCTCGTGAATCAGCAAGGAAAATACGTACACTAACGTACACCACACATAAATAAAGTTCTTTTCTGTAGAAATAAAAATGATTAATGTCTCATTTTATTGTAATAACTTGGATACGTTTTCTGCAATCTTTAGTCACTTACTTGGTACTTACGTACAGTCCGTTAATCCTAAAAACTGCTGATACTACTAATCAGTAAATAGATGCAAATTATATATTTCTTAAAAGATTTAAGACCTCGTTTGACTGTAAACTGTTTGGGCAAGCGGGCACAATATTCAATGAACACTGCTAGCACACTTTATATCGCTAACATTCTTTACAAACTTAACTTCCGTACAGCTTCAGTTCCGTTAGGTGAAATGATTTACTTGATGCTCCTACATACCTCCTTTTATTTTTACTTTCGAAGACCATAAAGTAGAGGGACGGAAAGTTATAGAGGGGGGAGTAGGTAATACCTCCTTTTCATTTCAACGTATATCTTTCTCTTTCCTTACTCATAAAGCCAATCAAAACAAATGCAGTTGGTCTGTATATTATTAAATATATGTTCCTCTAACGTTGTGCTTCTAGGATACTTGTTTTTCACTAATAATTAATTAAACGAGATATTGCACATATTCTGTCTCCCAATTAAACACCGGGAGAATTGTGCTTTCCGAATGAATTTCACTGGACACCCGGGTATTACAAACACAGTAAGTTAAAAGTACTACTTATTGCAACAGGTCTTTATTTATTTCTGTTTGAGCCATCAGTCTTCATGACTGCTTTGACGCTGCACACCAAGGATTCCTTTACTATGCCAATCTTTTCATCCCAGAGTAGTAACGTAGGTCCTCAATTGTTTACTGAATGTATTCCAATCTGTGTCTTCCTCTACAATTGGCCCTCTGCAACTCCCATTAGTACCATAGAAATTATTACTTCATACGTTAACAGAGCCCTATCAGCCTCACCCTTCTTCTTGTCAGTGTCTTCACGTATTCCTTTTCTCGTCAATTCTATGGAGAACCTCCTCATTCCTTACCTTGTCAGTGCATTTAATTTTCAGCTTCCTCTGTAGTACTATATCTCCAATGGTTCTACTTCTATTCTCTTATGCTCTGGCTTTCCCGAACTGTATGTTTCAGTACCATATGCTGCAGTGCTACAAACATATATATTCAGAATGTCTTCCCACAGTTAAGACCTATGTTTGTTACTAGCAGATATCTCTTGGAAAAGAATGTCCTATCTGCTAGTGCTATTATGCTCTTTATGTCCTTCTTGCTCCGTGCATCATGGAGTGTTTTGCTGCCTATGCAGAAAAATTCCTTAACTTCGTACATTTCTCAATAATGTTATCTTCTTTGCTGTTCTCATTTCTGCTGCCTCCCATTATTCTCGTCTTTTTTCATTTACTCCCAGTCCATATTCTGCATTCGTTAGACGGTTCATTCCGTTCAGCAGATACTGAAATTCTCCTTCACTTTCACTGGGGATAGCGATGTAATTAACGAATCTTATCATTGACATCCATTCACCTTCAAATTTACTCCCAAATGTGAACTTTTATTTATTCCCGTCAGTGTAACTTAGATGTATAGATTGAACATTGGTTGTAGGAGGGGATTGGAGGAGATAAGAATTCATCCCCGTCTGACACCCTTTTTGATCCGAGTACTTCGATCTTTGTCATCCACTCTTATTGTTCTTTCTTGGTTCTCGTCCAAATTGTGCATTAGCCGTCTTTCCCTACAGTTCATACCCATTTTTCTCAGACAGTGAAATATCTTGCAATATTTGACGTTTTTGAACGTTTTTTGCAGTTCGACAATTAATATAAATGACACTTGATTAATCTTCGGTCATGCTTCCATTATCACACACAACATCAGAACTGCCTCTCTGGGCCTTTGTTATTCCAAAAGCGTAACTAATCGTCTTCTAACAGATCCTCAATTTTGTTTTCGATTGTTTTGTACATTATTGATGTCATAAATTTTGATGCTTGATCTGTTAAGCTAAATATGCATATTTTCTCTTACTTGCCACCTCTTCTGGAGATGATATTTTTTTCCGAAGTCTGATGGTATATCATCAATCTCATACATTGTACACAACAACGTGAATAGTCGTTTTGTTGCCATTTCAAGAACGATATTTGAAATTTGGATAAATGTTTTCTCTCTCTTCTCCCTTAACTGATCGAAAGTCGTCCAAAGCTCTTTGAAATTCAGATTCTAATATTAGACCCCTTATCTCTCCCGTGTCGACTCCTCTTTCTATTTCCATCACGTCATCAGAAAGATCTTACCCCTCATGTAGAACTTCTGCGTACTTTTTTCAAGTATCTGCCCCCTTCTCGGCATTAAACAATGGAATTCCAATTGCAGCCTTAACGTTGTCACCCATGTCTTTAATTCCATTAAAGGTTGTTTCAAGTTTTCTGTATGTTGAGTCACTCCTGCCTACAATAATTTCTTTTTCGATTCCTTTATATTTTTCATTTCACCATTTATCCTTTAATTTCCTGCACTTCCTATGTATTTCATTTCTGTTTTCTCTGAACATTTTCTTACTTCCTCCTTTCGTTGATCAATTGAAGCATTTCTTAACTTAGCCAAGGTTTCTACAAACGTAGCTTCCTCATACCTACGACTGACTGTCTGAAGTCTGTGATTACCCTTTCCAGAAACGTCAGTCTTTTTTAACTCTCCTCCCTTTTGAGCTATTCCTTATAGCACTACCCGAATCCTTAGCGAAACTAAAACAAGTTTCATTATTTATCATGTAATTCATTATCCCTCTTTCTTCCTCACTGATTCTTCTTGACTAGTGCCCTGAACTACAGCTACTAAATTTTGATCTAACTGAAATTCATCCGTATCTTCCGCCCTTTTCGAAGTACACCGCCGCCTGTTTTAATTGACCAGAGTATTCACTATTATTAGCTGCAATATATTGCAGAACTCAATTAATCTCTCTCCTCTCTCTTTCCTACTACAAACAAAACCTTCCGAATCGCAGAATGGTACTCTGTCATTCGTTATTGCATCTTCTTCTCAGGATCACCTCTTTTCTATGAGGGCCCTCTTGGAGATCCAGAACTAACACAGTATCTTTTGCCAATTGAGAGACCACCATGACACTTTTTTCACTGACAGGTCACGGATGATGTGGATACATCTAATGTGTATTTAGTGAAATAGTTTCCATTGTCTTCTGAATCCTCATGTCGTTGTTCATTGATGATTCTTTCGTGGTTTAGGGGCAGGTACTCACGCCGAAAGCAAGAGAACACTCTGAGTTTCAGTCCACACCTTCCCTATTTTAGACAAAGTCATAGGAAGAACGACGGAGACTTCATATGCCGGAAGTTTTTCGGCCACCGTTGCTGACGAATTATATTCTAAATTCCAGCAGTGGTTAGTTTCGAATCAGGGACCCAGAACGTTTCGATTACTAGTCTAAGGGGATAACCCTGGACCAAGAATCCGAGATATTTATGACTGTAAAAAACCTCGAAGAATAGTTTATTCGCATATTAATAGTTCTGCGTCGAAAGAGAAGTAGCATCGTTGCTGACTTACAACCTAGTATTGGGGAGGGAGGTGGGGAAGTAATGACAATAAAGAAAATACAGACTCTGAGATGATGAACTGGAGAACCGATTAGGTATGAGCATCTTTCTGTGATAGAAATAACAGCATCGCTAATATCGTTGCACCAACGTTAATTCTTGACAGAGGACTCAGCTCATGGGGTTGATTTAAGGGTGAATTTCTTCCACTATCACTCTGTATTTATTGTGTTGCCTGAAATTTATGTCAATGTTTTCCAGTAGTTTGCGCTTTTTTAACTGAACAGGGAACGTGTCAAAATGGAAGAATAAGTGCCGATTCTGGTATGTATAGCGATTATCTGTTTCCAATTGCTCTTCGATCTGTAGCTTGTTGAAGCCTTTTGCTTACCATAAATTATCTGACCTCTAGCAGCGATTAAATGTGCGCGGAAATGCGGAAGAGTGTGAGAGAACATTCGCCTATGGCAGAGCCCGAGGGCTGCTGCGAAATTCGCACTCGCGGACGAATCTGCTGCCCAGTGTAATAAACCGGGCGATTAATTACAGCTTGCTTGCAGACTTGTTAATTTCAAATGATGATAATTTATTCCAGAGCTTTGGGGTCAAACCCGGGAGCAGATGCTCTTCTTCTGTAGCGGAAAATTGCAATAGCGATTCAGGATTACTATTTATTTAGATGCCGCAAAGGCCCAAAACATCGTTTTTGGTTAAAGTGTGACTAATGACCGCATTCAAACCGTAGCGTGATATCTATAAAACCATTGGGGTTTGTACTGATAGTATATTAGACATACTATCACGAGGACTTGCTTTTAGATATATTTGTCTGCGTTCGAAACATTTGGCAGTAACTTTCAGGTGAGACTTAACTCCTGCACGCGTCCGTTACACAGTCAAGTACCCTCACTTTCCACTAGCCCTATTTTTTATTTTCCAAAATCACTAGTCAGGTCTGTGTGTCTGATTTTAATAATCTTAGAAGTCGTTATGTTCCAAATATCACATTTGTAGACGTTTCATTATATTTAAAACTTCTATAAGAATAATAACAACATATTATTATTATTATCATTATATTATTATTATTATTATTATTATTATTGTTATTATTATTATTATTATTATTATTATTATTACGGCAGCAGACGACTGACGCGAGGGGCTTTGATAAAAGCGCGAAATCGCCTGCAGTGCCTCTTTTGGACTCGTGACCATGTCGGCTACACCCCAGACGACTGGAAAACCGTGGCCTGGGCAAATGAATCCTGACTTCATTTGGTGAGAGCTGATGGCAGGTTTAGAGTGTGACACAGACAGCACGAAGCAAAGGACCCAAGCTATCAACAGGACACAGCATATTGGTGGAGGCTCCACAATGGTGTGGGCTGCGTTTACGTGAAATGGACTTTGGCCTCTGGATGTCCGGCCATTTGGAGACCGTTTGCACCCATTCTTTGACGTCATGCTCCCGAACATTACTGGAATTTACATGAATGACTGTCGTGTCGCCGGGCGGCATTTTCTCACGATTTGTTTGAAGGACACTAGATAATTCGAGCGAGTGGTTTGGCAACCAGATCACCCGACATGAATCCCATCAAACATTTGTGAATCATAATCGAGAGGTCAGTTCGTGCACGGATTCCTGCACCCGCAACACTTTAGCAGTAATGGACAGCTGTAGAGGTAGCAGCGCTCAGTATATTAGGTGACTTCCAACGTCTTGTTGAGTCTACGGGACGTCGATTTCCTACACTACTTTGGGCAGAAGGTGGTATCCTATGGCTTTCACCACCTCAGTATATATTGCCAATATCGATGTAGATAACGCTTAAAAACCGGAAGATTGAAAATATTGTGACGCAAGTTCTCAACTTTTCTACGTTCTTCACATAACTTACATCAGTTCCCCTTGAGTAGCACGGCGTTCAGTTAACAGAATGACTCCTGCCGTTTGCTTTTTATCTTGGAATGTCCCAAATACCACTTCAGCCGTTTTCGAGTCGTATTATTTTTACTCGTCTTCCTCTCAAGTAACCATTTCATTTAAATATTTTTTGATGTTCAGGATGAAAGATATGTTCCTTCTCGGTCTTGAATTATAGATATTCATGATGCCATTCCGTCTCCTGTAGTTAAATTTTCTTAAGGCCATAACGCCGAAGTTGAGATTGCAGGGTGTGTTTGTTCTTTATCCTGTTTTATGATATATTTCCTGTTTTGTTTCTTATGCAGATCCCATACCCATACTTTGAGCTAGCATATTGTGTTATTATGAGGACATACTAAAAATTAGTGTCTCCGAGTTTTTAATGAGAAACACCTACAGCTTTTTCAATAAACCCAACTTTATTAACGTTCTGCGTCTGTATTCTTTATCTCTACATATTTATTCGTCAACATAGTCACCCTGGCGTCGAAAACATTTCCCCCAACGTGAGATCATTTTGTTGATATCGTCACTGGAAAATGTCCGGTTTTCTTAATCCAGGCACAACCACCCCTCTGCTGCATCACTATCGAGGTGAAGTCCGACAAGGAGTTCGTAATGTTTTGTAAACAGTTGAAAATCGGAAGTGGTCATGTCGGGACTGAATTCAGGATTACGGCTGCCAGTGAACCCAAGGTGTCGGATTGTTACGGACGTCACAGCACTATGATATGGTCGGGAATTGTCGTGCTGAAAGAGAGGCTGCTCCATGTGTAGACGAACTCTTGGAATTCGTGATTTCCGTTTCCCATTGCGGTAAAGCACGTTGTTTTTCACGCACCGATATAGTTACGTTACATACCGCCATGTTACGCATTGCAATTCTGAGCCTTGTTTGCTACCTGCGTCAGCAAAACGGAAAAGTCGACCCAGTAACATGTATAGCATACAGTACCACAGCTAGTATTGAGAACAGTATAAAATATTGGAAGTTATTACTTTTCTGTATACCCTCGTATCATTAATTCTAATGGAGGAGGTAATAGTATTGTTATCGGTTCCTAGAATTGTTATTACAAATGACTGTTTGCGTATTCTAATATTGTTTCAATTGATCAGTCCATTTCCTTACTACCACTATTAATACTACTTAATAATTATAATTACACTTATTATATGAACAGGCTGTAGCGTAATGGGTCTTGTGCACATAAAACGGTGGTCCTATTTCAAATAGGGCTCGGAGTTCGTAATCTAACCAGGTTACATAAACAATATACCTCCGTCTTGAAACAGCTGAACTGCATGACCGTTTTATTTCATCCCTCGGATACAAACAGATACTGAGAAATTAACGAAAACTACTTCCTGTTGCAGACGTTTTGTAGGAGCAAGCTTTGCGGCTGTCTTCTGCTGTTATAGCGTTTAATGTTGCTTGTTTTGTGAATGTAGTGGCTCACACCCCACGAATGTTTGAAATACTACACATTTTACACACAGAGAGCTGCTGATAGAATAATTTTTTTATCAGAAACTGTGTCGAGCGTCACATCATCCTCAAGCATATGTATGCTTTCAGTAATGGCTTACAAGGTGGAACTAAACCCGTGGGTCAGATAACATAGATCCCGTCTTGAGTCAGCTATTAAACTTCGTCGACTTATTACGATCTGTTTACGCCTTTCCGTGACGAATACTTGGAACGAATTTGTACTTTAAGGGGATCGGTAGGAGGAGTGAGACGGTAGCTGTAGAAAATGAGCAATGATATTCCGGTAGACAAGCAGGAGCAGACTTTCAAGATAGAAAGAATCAACTGCGACTTGATGATACCGACATGTTAGCTGAAGGAGAACGCTGCTCAGAGACGTAGTAGGAGAAACGTTGTTTCTTAGTGTAGTACTAAGTTTTGCCCAAAGATATTTTGTGACCATGATTTTGATGATTCTCGATCATTATCTCTCTTGCTTCTCTGTGAGTAATTTAAAGTCACTGACAGTTAAAGTTGATTGAAACTACTTAATTGCCTCATTTACTGCTCCTTTTACACAAATATTCCTGACGCGTTACACATGAGGCAGGCAAGTGCCTTTCAGCTGAACTCTTGTTTCATCCCATATCTATTTTCTTAAACGAAGCTTGTAGAATATCAGCTCATGAAATACGTGAGTGGCGTATTGCTTCTCCTACTGTCCTCTGAAGCGAATATCAGATAATTAACGACAAATTAGTCTCTCAATGCAGCTTCCCTTTATGGCTAAATGACGGATATCGCAACGACAACCCTTTTGAGCTTATGGCAGACGGAACGGACAGTTGGGCATCGTACCTGGCCGTTAGCACATCACATTTCCCTTTACCTATATTTATCTATTACGTTTTCAGTATTAATGGCTCAACTCTTATGTAATAAAATAATTTAATTTCGTATTCCGTTTGTTCGTAAACAGCGAATACGCAATAGGTTATTACCATTGTTATATAAAACCAAATGACATACCTTAAATGGTTCACCAGGAGAAAATGTTGGGATTGTCAGGAGATAATGCACTTAATATAACGAATCCGATTTGTGATGTAATTACATTACTTAGGTCAGTTAACTTAAATGTAAATGTACCAGCGTTCATTTATAAGGGAATAACTCTGGAAGTGAAAATCTTTGTCAGACTTACTACGGTTTTGGAACAAAGTTATTATAAATGTAGTTATACAAATTGTATATATTTGTAAGAAATTTTATGGTTTTGTGTACCGACCTTTTGTGGTTACATACTTAAGTAATCATCCTTCAAGTGGTTACATACTTCCGTGATAATTAATAGAATGGTTTATTAATTCTAAATTTTCATTTCGCTTTAAAAAAATTGGTAAATCTTGTCGATATAGGCATCCATATCTTCTAAAAAGTCAAAACAACTGTTTAACAACATAAATAGAGGCATATTGGGGCCGCGGTTTCAGATTATAATTCAATAAAAATAAAATAGAGACATGATTATTGTAGAAAAGCGAAAACTACCAGTTATATTCAAAATACGTCACTGTAATAAGAAATTCAGTGTTATCAGTTGGTGATGACTTCTCAGATGTACATTAGACTATAAATCAATTCGTAGTCAGTCTCTCAAGCTTCAATGCAACATGTTCTACGCATTCGACTTTAAGCTTGTGGGTATTATCATATATTCATACATGTACTCTTGCTCGATGAGAAAAAATCTGTTCACTATATGTTTGTGTCCGCATGACGTTGTTAAAATATACGATCTTAAGAGGATATGGCTAACATCTGTTTCCAAATGAATCAATGTAAAGTTTATGTTCGTTTTGGGTTACTCATGCATGTTGTGGAGGAGAGAAGAAGGTAAGAACACACTGTACGTTGTCGAACAATTATCCTATACTGCGAGTGTATCGAGCTGATGCTATTTGTTTCTTAATATGGTGAGTATCTGCGTGAAATAACTTGTTGAAAGAGTGCGGATTGTTGGAGTAAGTTAAGCAAATCACTAGCCGAGGAAATATCCAATGAGATGCTTTAAATTGTGGAATGTGTTCAACACAGTGTAATAAGCGTAAACTGATTAAGGCAAGAAAAGGTAGACTGAAACTTGGCAATTTTCTTCCCAAGCCTTGTTCGCGTCATCCTCGACATGTTGTTAACATCAGGTCACATTTTCCTGATTTTTTCCATGTTATGAAGGTAATAATCTACCATAAAAAATTTTAAGTTGCTCTTTTATGATCGGAACTGAATGCTACTTGTAATCACAAAGTGATTCAGGATATTACAATACAGTCGTGGGTTTCAGAGTGGTTTGACATTTGTGGGCGTGACAGGTCTTAGATGGAGCCCTTATTTCACAGCGAAAATTCTTAAAAATACGTTTCAGCTAATGTCGCATTGTGTGACTGCTGTGAGGTACCACCGATAAAGTGGAGACTTTCGTAGACAGTCCTCCCAAGGGAACCATCAGCGTCTCATCAAGCGCAAGGCACAAGAAATCTCTGCACAGATAGTTCAGTCTCCTGGTAGTGTTATTGAGTTTAAAGAGTCTCTGTAACTAATCCAGTAGTTGTCCTTCTGTGCCGTGGACAATATTTCCTGGGCTAGGATGGTAGCCTGGACACCGTCCATGTCTGCAGCTGCAGTGTTAATTGGGTGTAAATTTCAAAAAATGGCTATGAGCACTATGCGATTTAACTTCTGAGGTCATCAGTCGCCTAGAACTTAGAAATAGTTAAACCCAACTAACCTAAGGACATCACACACATCCATGCCCGAGGCAGGTTTCGAACCTGCGACCGTAGCGGTCACGCGGTTCCAGACTGAAGCGTCTAGAACCGCACGGCCACACCGGCCGGCTGTAAATTTCAAAGTGATGGCCTTCGTAGAAGGTACGATGAACAAGGTAACTGGTTCGTGGAACAGAGACAATTGGAAGGTCTTCTCGGAATGTCCGAGTACAAGAGATAGTTGAACAACAACACAGGTTCTCACACGGTGCAGTCAACATACGTATAAGAAGGTATGAATGAATTTTGAGCACAGACAGCAACAGTGACGTTAAAGAAGAATACACACAAACGGCCAAACTTTCAGGAAACATTCCTCACACACAAAGAAAGAAAATATGTTATGTGGACATGTGTCCGGAAACGCTTACTTTCCATGTTAGAGCTCATTTTATTACTTCTCTTCAAATTACATTAATCATGGAATGGAAACACACGGCAACAGAACGTACCAGCGTAACTTCAAACACTTTGTTACAGGAAATGTTCAAAATGTCCTCCGTTGGCGAGGATACATGCATCCAACCTCCGTCTCATGGAATCCCTGATGCGCTGATGCAGCCCTGGAGAATGGCGTATTGTATCACATCCGTCGACAATACGAGCACGAAAAGTCTCTACATTTGGTACCGGGGTTGCGTAGACAAGACCTTTCAAATGCCCCCATAAATGGAAGTCAAGAGGGTTGAGGTCAGGAGAGCGTGGAGGCGATGGAATTGGTCCGCCTATACCAATCCATCGGTGACCGAATCTGTTGTTGAGAAGCGTACGAACACTTCGACTGAAATGTGCAAGAGCTCCATCGTGCATCAACCACATGTTGTGTGGTACTTGTAAAGTCAGTCCGGAATAAAGGTCTGAATCAGGCGGGGAAGAAAGTGCACAAGCTTCTTCTGGTTCAAATTATCCAGTTGTAGCAAGTCACTGTTGATTAAATATCGTTTTAGGTTAAAAGAAGAGTCTTAATCGCAATAGTAGTTCATTAATATCCAGTTTTGACTTAATGCGGGAGTCTTCCCAGAAAGGATAAGTCCAGCTGCAACGTCCCAGATAATAATACGCTACCATATTCGTCTAGAAACTCACTTTCAAGGCTTCCAGTTCCTTTTTACAAATAGTTTTCGTTGCACAATAAAAATAGCGCTACAGAATCGAATCAAACTGCTACATCGGGAAGAGAAGGTCACATTACCCCGTAAGAGGTCTGTTAAACATGCACACTATTCACAAACGTTTCACCAAAGAGAGCTGAATATCGCTGCATATGGGAGCTTAAATGTTGCTTGTAAGCACCATTATCCATCCAAGGACACAACTTGAAACGTGTTGCAGAAAACTGAGCAGTTTTCATGTTACGTGAGAGCACAATTGACATATAGAGAGTAAAACATATTCAGTTCCTCCTGAAGGATTTCAAGTTCAAAATTTCCATTTCGATTACTATCGCATTCGTCCCACTCCTGGATACATGCAACACTGATCTCTTTTTATATTTGGTTTACAAAAAATGCCATCAAAGTGCTAAAGTTAGGAATTTATATCATACTTCAGTGGGTTCGCATTTAAAATCATCTCCCATACAACACTGCCACGTCAAAATACTTAATTTAACTGCTTAAAATACGATTATTTATTCAGTATCGTTGCAGTTTTCCCGCATACATTAGTCCACATGATATTGCTGATTTTCCAAATCATGGTCTCCCAACTCATATTCTGGCGAGATCCTGGTATATTGCAGTTCATGCATCAACAACGACAACCATTGAAGCCCAGACACTTGCAAAAAAATTTAATGACCGTGTCGCATTCGCGTTTAGATGTTTGTCGGTCCGGTCGAACTCCCCAACTGCTATAGGCATAACAGTGGTTTCATAGTCAATATGAATGCACAGTGACGTACACACACACACACACACACACACACACACACACACACACACACACACACACATAAACTCATATACGAGGGCTTGCTGGAAAGTAAACTTCTTAATACTTTATGTGAAAACTCTTAAAGCTTTTAGAATCAAATAAACGTTATTAACATGCTACACAGGAGCGCCAAAGAAATTGGTGTATGCATGTGTATTAAAATACAGAGATATGCATAAAGAGATATGTAAACAGCCTGAATACGGCGCCGAGGCCAGCAAATGCCTATTTAAGACAATAATTGCCTCACGCAGTTGGTAGGTTATCAGGATTTAAGCTGAGTTTGAACGAGATGTTATAATTGGCTCATGAGTGATGGGACACAGCATCTCCGAGGTAGTGGTGAAGTAGGGATTTTCCTGTACTACGATTTTACGACTGTACCGTCAATATCAGGAATACGATGAAATTCTAATCTGAGACATCGCAGGTATCGGAAAAAGATCCTGCAAGATTATGACCGACGACGACTGGAGAGAATCGTTCAACGTGACAAAAGTGTAACCCTTCTGCAAATTGCTTCAGATTTCATTGCTTGGTCAACAACAAGTACCAGCGTTCGAACCAATCAATGAAACGTTATCGATTTGGGCTTTCGGGGCCGAAGGCCCACTCGTGCACCATTGATGACTGCACAACAAAGAGCCTTAGGCATTGCCTGGTCCCGTCAACAAAGATATTGGACTGTTGGTGACTGAAAACATGTTTCTGATTGTATCAAACGGATGGACGTGTACGGGTATGGAGACAGCCTTATGAATCTGTCGACCATGCTCAAGCTGGGGGAGGCTCTGTAATGGTGTGGAGAATGTGCAGCTAAGTGACATGTGACCTCTGATACATCTAGAACCGACTCTGACAGGTGACACGTACGTAAGCATCCTGCCTGAACACGTAGGTCCATTCACGTCTATAGTGCGTACCGACTGACTTGGGCAATTCCAGCAGGACTATGGGACATCTCACACGTCCATAATTGCTACAGAGTGGCTCCAGGAACACTCTTCCGAGTTTAGATACTTCCTCTAGCCACCAAACATCCCAGATAAGAACATTATTGAGCATATTTGGGATTCCTTGCAACGTGCTGTTTAGGATAGATCTCCATTGCTTCGTACGCTTACGGATTTATGGACAGCCCTTTATGATTCATGGTGCTGATTCCCTCCAGCACTACTTCAAACGCTACTCATGTCCATGCCACGTCGCGCTGCGGCGCTTCTGCATGATCACGGGGGCCCTACATGATATTAGGCAGGCCTGCCAGTTTCTTTGGATCTTCATTGTACGGCTACATGCGAGCCATGTGGAGTTCATTGCTAAGGGGCGAGGGGTAAAGTGAGAAGAAAATGCCCTCTGCTCATGCGCAACACATGTGGTGAACTCTAGCACAACACCTCTGCCGTTTGATTCTTAGCATACAGAGTAGGCACTGTTGATAATTAAGACAATAGCGCTGACTTCAGTTGACATACAGAAACACTGCAGATTTACTGCAGGCATGTGTGTAGAATGCAGTGTTTCAAGTTTCTGTTACAGGAGTCTAGGGGCCTTAGACGAAGTTCGGATAAGGAACCCATGTCTTGAACAGTGCCGTTTTTTACGCAAAATAGCCGGACAGTGTGGCCGAGCGGTCCTAGACGCTTCAGTCTGAAACCGCGTGACCGCTACGGTCGCGGGTTCCAATCCTGCCTCGGGCATGGATGTGTGTGATATCCTTAGGTTAGTTAGGTTTAAGTAGTTCTAAGTTCTAGGGGACTGATGACCACAGATGTTCAGTCCCATAGTGCTCAGAGCCATTTGAACCATTTTACGGAAATAGCGTTGAAGTTCGGAGCACTTCCTGATAACCCGCTTCATAGTCCTCACATGGTGCAAACAATAAGTTCTGCTCTGTGTGCTCTACACGAGCTGTTCCATGTGGTGACTCTGCTATTAGTTGCATAAAGTTTATCCGCGATACATGTTTCCACATACACGCTTTATAAAGTGAATGATTTAGTGCACTGCTAGAACTTGTAAAAAGAGATCTTCTAGTCACGGTACAGATGTCTCATACACAAGATTTGTCATATGGTTCAACAATATTGAGAAGAGACCTAGTGGGCCCAAGAGTTAGTACGTCTCGACCTATCCATCTTTCGCCATCAGTCTGGCTGAGAAGTTCGCGCACGCATTGAGCAAAATGTGCAAGTGTACCATCGTGTTGGACCGACGTTTGATGACGGCAGGGCACTGGGAAAACTTCCACTTGCAGGATCTCAGGCATCAGTGATCTAAGGCGGTAATAATGAAGGAACGACCAAATGAGACGACCATCAATGATAGCAGCCCATACATAACAGGCTTCCTGATTAAGTGAGCTTTACCCGTAAAAATAACGCCATATGGAAATTCCGGCACGTCATGAAAATTATATAATGGCCAGTTACATAAACTGATACGTAGCATCAAATATGCCTGGTTTAACGCATGCACATTCTTTTAATTATACACTGAAGCGCCAACAGGCTAAATACGGCGCTGCTGTCGGCAACGTATATTTAAAACAACAGGAGTGTTGCGAAGTTGTTAGGTCGTTACTGCTGCTACAATGGCAGGTTATCAAGATTGAAGTGAGTCTGAACTTGGCGTTATAGTCGGCGAAATAGCAATGGGACACGGATATCCGAGGTAGCGATGAAGTGGGATTTACGCATATGACCATTTCACTAGTTCACCGTGAATATCAGGAATTGGCTAAAACATCATATCCCTGAAATCACTGTGGCCGGGAAAACATCCTGTAAGAGTGGGACCGACGACGGCTTGGTTCAAATGGCTCTGAGCACTATGCGACTTAACTTCTGAGGTCATCAGTCGCCTAGAACCTAACTAACCTAAAGACATCACACACATCCATGCCCGGGGCAGGATTCGAACCTACGACCAAAGTGGTCGCTCGGCTCCAGACTGTAGCGCCTAGAACCGCACGGCCACTCCGGCCGGCGACGGACGACGTCTGAAGAGAATCGTTAAGGGGCGGAAGTGCAACCCTTCCGAAAATTGCTGCAGATTTCAGTGATAGGCCATCAGATAGTGAACCATTCGACGAAGCATTTTCGATATGGGCTTTCAGAAGCGAAGGCCTACTTGTGTACCCTTTATGACTACACGGCACATAGCTTCACGACTTATCTGGGGCCGTCAGCATCGACATTTCACTGTTGATGACTGGAAACATGTGTTGGAGGCTCCGTAATTATGCGGGGCGCCTGCAGTTGGAGTGGTATGTGACCCTGATACGTCCAGATACGACTCTAACAGTTTACACCCACTTAAGCGTCCTGTCTGATCACCTTTATCCACTCATACCCATTGCTCATTCTGATGGACTTGGGAAACACCATCAGGACGATGCGACGCCCCTCACGCCCAGAATTACTACAGAATGGCTCCAGGAACAATCTTCTCAGTATAAACACCTCCGCTGGCCACCAAACTCCCTAGACATGAACACTGTTGAGCATATCTGGAATGCCTTGCAACGTACAGTTCAGAAGAGATCTTCAGTGCCTCATACGCTCACGGATTTATGGAGAGCCCTGCAGGAGTCATGGTTTCACTTCCCTCCAACACTGCTTCAGACATGAGTCGAGTCCATGACACGTCGTGTCGCGGCACTTCTTCGTGCCCGTGGGGGCACTACACGAAATTAGGTCGGTATACCAATTTCTGTGGCTCTCCAGTGTATATTGGAAGGTGTTTGTTCCTTCGGACATGTTTTTCCGAAAGAACGCACACCACTGATTCAGCTTTATTTAATACATGATGAAAGAAATATCCAACATTTAACTGCAGTGGGGCATTGAGTAAACGGCGACAGGTAAAAGTTTGTTTAGAAACGGGAGTCGAACCTAGATTCCCCGCCTTGGCTATCAGAGCACATCCTACATCCGACTCCGACACAATTAGCCATGTTACGCATGATACAGAGCAGCACCTTCTCTCCGTTGATCCACTTCCTCGTAAAAGTGTTAGTGACCGTTATGCATCATCACTGAAATATCGTAACGGCGTCTGGCTTATAAGTACACACATCACCTCGGTTGCGAGACTGCCGGAACCTGTACAGAAAATATAAATAGAGATCAACATAAACTTCATTTCCGCTCTTTTTATTGCTCATGCAACCAAAAATTGCATGTTGTACCACCATGCAGGTGGCGGTCGAGACTGCTGTACACACCGGTACCTCTAATATCCAGTAGCACGTCCTCTTGCATTGATGCTTGCCTGTATTCGTCGTGGCATACTGTCCAAAAGTTAATCAAGGCACTTTTGGTCCAGATTGTCCCACTCCTCAACGGCGATTCTGCGTTGATATCTCAGAGTGGTTGGTGGGTCACGTCGTCCATAAACAGTCCTTTTAAATCTATCCCAGGAATTGTCGATAGGGTTCCTGTCTGGACAACATGCTGGCCACTCTATTCGGTGGATGTCGTTAACTTGAAGGAAGGCGTGCACAAGGTGTCCACGATAGGGGTGCGAATTGTTGTTCATAAATACGAATGCCTCGCTGTTATGCTGCCGATGTGGTTGAACTATCGGTCAAAGGATGGCATTCACATATCGTACAGCCATTACGGCGCCTTCCATGACCACCAGCTGCGTACGTTGGCCCTACATAATGCCACACCCAAACAGCAGGGAACCTCCACCTTGCTGCACTCGCTAGACAATGTGTCTAAGGCGTTCAGCCTGACTGGATTGTCTAGAAACACGTCCCCGACGACTGTCGGGTTGAAGGCATATTCTACACTCATCGGTGAAGAGAACATAATGCCAATCCTGAGCGATCCATTCAGCATCTTATTGGGCCCATCTGTAACGCGCTGCACGGTGTCGTGGTTGCAAAGGTGGGCTCCGCCATGGACGTAGGGAGTGAAATTGCTCATCATGCAGGATACTGCGCACAGTTTGAGTGGTAGCACGACGTCCTGTGACTGCGCGAAAAGCATTATTCAACATGGTGACGTTGCTGTCAGGCTTCCTCCGAGCCATAATCCGAAGGAAGCGGTCATCCACTGCAGTAGTAGCCCTCGGGCGGTCTGAGCGAGGCATGTTATCGACAGTTTCTGTCTCTTTGTATCTCTTCCACGTCCGAACAACATCGCTTTGGTTCACTCCGGGACGCCTGGACACTTCCCTAGTTGAGAGCCCTTGCCGGCAGAAAGTAAAAATGCGGACGCGATCGATCCACGTTATTGACTTTCTAGGCGTGGTTGAATGACGGACAACACGAACCGTGTCCCTCCTTCCTGGTGGAATGACTGGCACTACTGGGCTGTCGGACCCCCTCCGTCTAATAGGCGCTGCTCATGCATGCTTGTTTACATCTTTGGGAGGGTTTAGTGACATCTCTGAACAGTTAAAGGGACTGTGTCTGTGATAAAATATCTAGAGTCAACATGTATCTGTCTACAGGAGTTCTGGGAACTGGGGTGATGCAAAACTTTCTTTGATATGTGTGAACCGTGAATTTACTTTCAAAATCTTTTATTAAGAATCTACTTTATTTGCTAACAATTCATCGAGGACATTAACACATTTAATCACAACATGTGAGGGTGGGAGTAGTTGCCAGTGGGTAACTGATAAATACAAATTAAATTACTATCAACAAAAGGAAGTTTAATTCCTAAACGTCTGTTTTTTTTAACATATTTAAAATTATAATCAGAAAGCATCCTCAAAATATGAAGTTACAATTTTATACAGAGGTAGAAAGATAAAATATTGACAATATGAGCTTTCGGGCTGAGATCCTTGCCGATCCCTTTTGACACGGCCGTAGTCAGGACCGCTCAAAACAACCTCTGAAACACTACACTAGTGCAAATATGCAACACACCAGATTACTTTAAACTAAAAATTTTAAGAACTCATACAATTACATAAACTATGGACCCTGTAGAGGGGATGGAAATTGTACAAAACACTAACATAAAAAAATTAACTTGGCACCGAAGGTGCAACTTGATTAAAAAAAAAACTCTTACGGTGGAAGGGTGGCAACTTTCTATACTCAAATGACCATTTAAATGAAAACCCATGAAATGCAGTCTTACATAAAATATACAAACATGCTCTACATTACACATATACCGCCTCTCAAGATCATAGGCACAATAAAAACATATTTCAGGAATTCGGCCGTTACACTTCAAGCAATAAATTCGTTAACACCCAATCCGACAAACATGACAGAGACAGCTATTAACGTATGGCAGATTGACGGGGAGATTACTGAACAGCCCGAGCCGCAGGTTGCTCTAACCCACCCCTACTCCATAAGGAAAAAACGGACCACCCAATTCATAAATAATCACCTACCCGCGGATGGGCCAACGGAGATGAATGGTGGGACGACCGCAAAAGAAAGCGGCTGGTGACCTCACCAAGAAAACAAATAGAATTTAACGAGTAAATGAAGCAACATATCTCCAATCACTTAAGTTCTAATAAACTGCGATTTCTGGCGATGGCCTGGTGCAGCACCCCCAACACTCTCCCGAACCATCCGCTGCCTGCCGCTTCAACGGCACGCAGATCTCCCGTCTCACGGCGTCGCAGCTCGCACCGGCCAGACTGGTGTCGTGGGTTGACTCCTGTTGCTGTCGTGTCCCACTGGACTCAAATGGCGACCTCACATGCGCCGACGGTCAAGGCGGACAGGTCGTCTTGTGCCTCAGTGCGTGACCGACCAACCGATCGATCCAACCGCAAATGACTGCTGCCCGAGCAACTCGAACAGACTGCCGCCCTAACGAGCAGACTCAGATGCAGGATCTCAGCCCCGACCGGGCGACCACTAGCTGAGTTCTGTTACTGGCGCAGTGGCAAGACTCATTTGCCGGCTTTAATGTTTGATCCAAGCGACAGACATACTAGCACTCCGACGACAGGCAGACACTAACTGCCGCACAATTGCAAAAGACAGACAGACAAGCAACTGGTTACGCGAGACTGACTCAGACTCACTCCGACTGACCAACCGCCCTTCGCGAGCTCATCGCGCCCCTTAAATGCACGTGAACAGGCAACCTTTCCCCATTTCCACCAGACGGAGACACCAAAGCTGCGATTGGCTTAGCGGCGCCACCGCCAGAAACGGAGTGCGACTGCTTCACACAACGCGCTGCGGCGCGCTCTTCAAAACAGCAATTTTTTCCACGGCTCATTGTGTTTTACGTATGGATGGTACCTGTTCTACGGAACATGCGTATTGGGAGTGCCACTCCGCAGCGTGAGGCATAGTGAGATTATGATCGGGCGAGGGACGTCCTCGAATAGCCGATGTGGTTAATACGACCACTGGCGTAAACCGAGACATCCGGGTTCGACTCGTGGTATGGCACAAATATTCATCGTTGGGTTCACTCAATGCCAAACAGCAGCTAAATATCGGATATTATTTCGCCATTCGGTTGGTATTAAGAGTGCTATTTCTGGTCATGGGGAGCAACTGAAACGTTCCAGTGGGGCACGCCCACGACATGGGAAGCGCTTGGAGAACTCGGCGTCGGGTACTCTTCTATATGACGGAGCATGTCCGGTCCAATGTCATGAGCGCAGGTAGTTAGTGCAGTAGCACAGACAACTCATCTAAATGTGAATATAGAAATTTCAGCCATTACGTTCTAGCAGTTTGACGAAAATGGTATGTGCTGGATTGAGACGACACGGAAAACCTTCTCCCAGTGTGCGTCTTGCGGCTGTAACGTCACGTCCTGATTCACCGTGAAGTAGCAGCACCACTTTGTACTTTTCAAACAAAAAACCCGCAATCGTGTATTTGCTCGGTCATCCTTCCTGCTTACATGTGAGTGTTTGCCGGTAATCAATAAAGAGAATTTGCGATCTTGACGTTGGATTTTCGCCCACACATGTCACATGATATCAAGTTACAGTAAAAAAATTGCTACAAAAGTTTAAAAAAGCTGATTATTCTCGATATTAACAACTGTTATCGATTATTTCTTATTGATTTGTCACCCTTCTGTCCCAGTGTTTCACTTTCAAGCAAACGCGTAGCTAGTTATTACTTGTGTGCATAATGCCACCTTTTATAGAATTGTAGTAGGAAATAAGTTTTCTGCTGCCTCATCCAACTAGTCTTAAAGCTGTCAGTTCTGAAAATGTGTCTGCCATTGGAACAGGAACAATCCTATGAAATCAAGTGGTATATTTAATCGTATCTACTGACTCATTTCCCTGATTTACTGTGGAAAAGCTTTTCCGCTATCCAATTATACTATCGAAGATTCGGTATATAGCAGGCCGAAGTGGCCGAGCGGTTCTAGGCCACTCCGTCTGGAGCCGCGCGACCGCTACGGTCGCAGGTTCGGATCCTGCTTCGAGCATGGATGTGTGTGATGTCCTTAGATTATTTAGGTTTAAATAATTCTAAGTACTGGGGGGCTGATGACCTCAGATGCTGAGTCCCATAGTGCTCACAGCCATTTTTCGGTATATAACAGGAATATTTTGGAAATTGACTTGACAGTCGTACGAACACTGCAGAGTTCTACCGGTTTGGAGACATTTGAAAGAAATATATGTGCTTTAATGTTCTCCGGTCCTGCCAAATTCAACCTCCACACTGGACATATTTTCAGAATTTCGATTAAATGAATACGAAACGGCATTCACAGTTCATTTCTTTCACCCCTCAACAGGCGAATGTGTTTACTTTTCTATTAAATTTAGCGCGAGGAGATAGATAGCTTTTACCCGTTAAAATTGCATTGATAATTGGAACCGTTAAATATTTTGTGGCGCATTTTTGCTGTCAACAGTGCTGTAAAGCAAAGAGAGTTAATTGCGTTGTAATTCAGTGCTTGCCATTGCTCAGTGAATCTACATTGCATTTCACAGAAGAATTTTTTTCCTACTCTGCTTTTGACGTTTTTCATTATTCCATTCAGTAGGATTTAATGCCGGTGTTTAAATGGTATCGACTTTACAGTCAGACTTTCCATCACGAAGCTCCTTACAAAAGTACAGGAATTAACCTGGTGCCACTTAAGGATGGAGTCACTTGACTCTCAACCCAATTGCAACTTATTTCACATCAGTAAATACGTATGAACAGAAAACTACAGTGAAACATTATAAAATAAAGACGGTACTAACTTCCGTTGCCGTAGTATCTACACTAATGGCCATTAAAATTCCTACACCACGAAGATGTGCTATAGACGCGAAGTTTAACCGACAGGAAGAAGATGGTGCAATATGCCAATGATTGGCTTTTCAGAGCATTCACACGAGGTTGGCGCCGGTGGTGACATCTACAACGTGCTGGCATGAGGAAAGATTCCAGCCGATTTCTCATACACAAACAGCAGTTGACTGGCATTGTCTGATGAAACGTTGTTGTGATGCCTCGTGTAAGGAGGAGAAAAGCGTACCATCGCGTTTCCGACTTTGATAAAGGTCGGATTGTAGCCTATCGAAATTGCGGTTTATCGTGTCGCGACATTGCTGCTCGCGTTGGTCGAGATTGAATAACTGTTAGCAGAATGTGGAATCGGAAGTTCAGGAGGGTAATACGGAATTCCGTGCTGGATCTCAACGGCCTCGTATCACTAACAGTCGTGATGACAGGCATCTTATCCGCATGGCTCTCATGGATCATGCAGCCACGTCTCGATCCCTGAGTCAACACATGGGGACGTTTGCAAGAAAACAACCATCTGCACGAACAGTTCGACGACGGTTGCAGCCGCAAGGGCTATCATTTCGGAGACCATGGCTGCGGTTACTCTTGACGCTGCATCGCAGTCAGGAGCGGATCCAGTTGTGTACTCAACTACGAATCTGGGTGCAAGAATGTCTAAACGTCCTTTTTTTCGGATGAATCCAGGTTTCGTTTACAGTATCATGATCGTCGCATCCGTGTTTGGCGACATCGCGGTGAACGCACATTGTAAGCGTGTATTCGTCATCACCTCTTGTTCGCGTTGGTGGCACTTTGAACAGTGGACGTTACATTTCACATGTGTTACGAGCCGTGGCTCTACCCTCCATTCGATCCCTGCGAAACCCTACATTTCAGCTGGACAATGCACGACTGCATGTTGCAGGTCCTGTACGGGCCTCTATGGATACAGGAAATGTTCGACTGCAGCCCTGGACAGCACATTTTACAGATCTCTCACCAAATGAAAACGTCTGGTTAACGGTGGCCGAGCAATTGGCTCGTCACAATGAGCCAGTTAATACTCTTCATGAACTGTGGTATCGTGTTGAAGCTGCTGCATGGGCAGCTGTACCTCTACAAGCCCAGCCCTGTTTGACTCAATGCCCAGGAGTATCAAGGCCGTTATTACGGCCAGAGGTACTTGTTTTGGGTACTGATTTTGTCAGGATCTATGCACCCAAATTACGTGAAAATGTAATCACATGTCACTTCTAGTATAATGTATTTGTCCAATGAATACCCGTTTATCATCTGCATTTATACTTGGTGTAGCAATTATAATGGTCAGTAGTGTAGATTAGTTTACTTGCCCCACCATCTTCTCTCATCCTGCAATTAAAATACTATACACTGCTTTTGATGTAATGGAGCATCTTCATCAAAAAGAACTTTTCTACCAACTACAAGTTACGCAGCGACCATGTACTGAC
Source organism: Schistocerca gregaria (assembly GCF_023897955.1). NCBI lineage: Eukaryota > Metazoa > Arthropoda > Insecta > Orthoptera > Acrididae > Schistocerca > Schistocerca gregaria. Next base: position 284,177,206 of record NC_064920.1, on the reverse strand, counting down.
GAATTAGTACCAGCATGCAAACAACGCGTAAACATGTATGGGACTCCACGATCCATCGTCGGATTAGAATGTAGATTCTCTACTGCGTGTGAGGAAGATGTATGTCCCCGTGTGGATCCTGATCGAGTGCTTGATATTGATTGTTGAGTATCTGGCGAGTTTTGCCTGCATCTCGTAATAGTGTCAGCAGCGACGAAGATGGCCCGCAAACGCTCCCATGTGTGACCGCTGCTGCGATTGTAACTGCACTGGTGTAACTGGAATCCGACGCCTTGACGCCGGCGCTATGGTGTTGCTGTGTCGAACCGCGGCTACTGAAACCACACGCCGTGTCTTCTCTTGTGATCACGGCTGAGAGTTTTTGCAGCGGTGGTAGTGCAACACGTCCGTGCCGTGTCTCAACGACCATCCCCGGCGAGGCCGGTCTCGCGTCGGTTGGCCATGGTGTCCGACCCTCGCCCTGGTGACGGTCCGAAGAGGATTTCGACAGTGCGTTACCACAATGCACCCCAGGCAAAGTCTCCCAATACAGGCAGTTGCCACTTGACAGTGTCTGACGAAGTGGCGGTGATTATTACAGCGGACACATGACTGTGGCGCCTCCTAGGCGACGATCTGCATTGCGGCGGTGACTACTGCGATGATTGAGATGGCAGTGATGACTACGAACTTGTGGCAGCGCTGAATGACGCAAGCTCTGCGTCCGTGCAACGCTCACGATGGTCGATAATGGCAAGCTGCTTGCTGGCCCTTAAATATGGCTTTGTGCCGCTGATGTTTATGGTTCTACCTCTCGAGTAGGTCAGCGGAGTATTGTAGTGTGACTGAGCCAGCTAGCGCCCTCGATGGTGCCACCCTTGCGTGCGGCGAGCTACTTCTTACCGTGTCCTGTGCTGGTCAGTGACACAGTGTTCTCCTTCATACTACTTAGCTAGTCGTAGCAACGAGCCACTTGCGTAATGCTACCATTCCACGGTACTGTACAACACAATATAACAAATATACTACCGCTTGCTCCTAATATTAATTCACATTTTAGCTAACGTCACTACTTTAAAACTTGTATCACTAATGATTCTATTCATTGCCCTTCTACATTTCCTCCTTCTAAGGGAAGAATCTGTCCCCTCATTCTGCCTCTACTTCCATTTACACTTCGCTGTACATGCATGGTTTTGAACCCTCCACCAATATTCGACTTGCTTCCATCATTTTTAAGCGGTTCATCTCCCTTAGGAACTTTATATACGCTCCTGGAAATTGAAATAAGAACACCGTGAATTCATTGTCCCAGGAAGGGGAAACTTTATTGACACATTCCTGGGGTCAGATACATCACATGATCACACTGACAGAACCACAGGCACATAGACACAGGCAACAGAGCATACACAATGTCGGCACTAGTACAGTGCATATCCACCTTTCGCAGCAATTCAGGCTGCTATTCTCCCATGGAGACGATCGTAGAGATGCTGGATGTAGTCCTGTGGAACGGCTTGTCATGCCATTTCCACCTGGCGCCTCAGTTGGACCAGCGTTCGTGCTGGACGTGCAGACCGCGTGAGACGACGCTTCATCCAGTCCCAAACATGCTCAATGGGGGACAGATCCGGAGATCTTTCTGGCCAGGGTAGATGACTTACACCTTCTAGAGCACGTTGGGTGGCACGGGATACATGCGGACGTGCATTGTCCTGTTGGAACAGCAAGTTCCCTTGCCGGTCTAGGAATGGTAGAACGATGGGTTCTATGACTGTTTGGATGTACCGTGCACTATTCAGTGTCCCCTCGACGATCACCAGAGGTGTACGGCCAGTGTAGGAGATCGCTCCCCAGACCATGATGCCGGGTGTTGGCCCTGTGTGCCTCGGTCGTATGCAGTCCTGATTGTGGCGCTCACCTGCACGGCGCCAAACACGCATACGACCATCATTGGCACCAAGGCAGAAGCGACTCTCATCGCTGAGGACGACACGTCTCCATTCGTCCCTCCATTCACGCCTGTCGCGACACCACTGGAGGTGGGCTGCACGATGTTGGGGCGTGACGGAAGACGGCCTAATGGTGTGCGGGACCGTAGCCCAGCTTCATGGAGACGGTTGCGAATGGTCCTCGCCGGTACCCCAGGAGCAACAGTGTCCCTAATTTGCTGGGAAGTGGCGGTGCGGTCCCCTACGGCACTGCGTAGGATCCTACTGTCTTGGCGTGCATCCATGCGTCGCTGCGGTCCGGTCTCAGGTCGACGGGCACGTGCACCTTCCGCCGACCACTGGCGACAACATCGATGTACTGTGGGGACCTCACGCCCCGCGTATTGAGCAATTCGGCGGTACGTCCACCCGGCCTCCCACATGCCCACTATACGCCCTCGCTTGAAGTCCGTCAGCTGCACATACGGTTCACGTCCACGCTGTCGCGGCATGCTACCAGTGTTAAAGACTGCGATGGAGCTCCGTATGCCACGGCAAACTGGCTGACACTGACGGCGGCGGTGCACAAATGCTGCGCCGCTAGCGCCATTCGACGGCCAACACCGCGGTTCCTGGTGTGTCCGATGTGCCGTGCGTGTGATCATTGCTTGTACAGCCCTCTCGCAGTGTCCGGAGCAAGTATGGTGGGTCTGACACACCGGTGTCAATGTGTTCTTTTTTCCATTTCCAGGAGTGTATATCATAGTAACGTAACGTTGCAAGAGTATCGCTACCAAATAGAATATATTAATGGGAACGATATTATCACTGCTGATGCGTTGTCCACTGTTGATGTCCGAAAATGCAGGCATCAGAGTATTAAGCGCTGTTGATTAAAGATCAATCATACGGACGTAATTTTTTGATATGTGTGAACGTACGTCTGAAATGCAAACTGCAGACTGTAAGTGCAAAAACATTGTGCAAATGATCACTGAGAATCCGAAATCGGAATTACCCAAGCAATTTAAGATAAAAGATGGCTTTTTGTACAATAAACCAAAGAATGAGGAAGAACGGTGGTGTGTGTCCATTCCCGAAAGTTGTTTGCGAGACTTTATCTGGTATACCGATGAAACGTGGGGGGCATTTGGCATAAATAAAACTATCGTTAAGATTGAACCGTTTTGCTATAACCCAAATTTAGGCAGGTATGTTCACCGAATTTTCAGAACATGTCTCATATGTCAGAAAACAAAATCGAACAACCGTTCAGCAAGAAACGAATTACATGCAGCAGGAGGAGTGTGCTAGTATCCGTTGATAGTTTACGAAGTAGTTTGCAAATTTTTAAAGATGTATCCGCTCAAATGCTCTACGACTACAGCCATTATGAACAGGATGGAAATAGATTATATAACCATAATTGGTAAACCAGAAGCTTTGATTTCAGATAATGCTTCGTATTTTACTGGTAGCAAGTGGAAAAATTTGCTGAGAAACCATAGTATAAAACAGATGCTGATCGCTACGTTCCACCTGGAATCCAGTTCGGTTGAACGCGTATTCAAACAATTTAACCAAATCATGCGGTCATATGAGCCGAATAAACACGCAAAATGGATTGAATATATAAACTGGTTTGAGGACATATTTAACCATCTACCACATTCTGCCACCCAACATCGCCAGCGGAACTGATGTTGTCTGGGTATGAAACTGACGAATGGGTAACTTCATGGCCAAAAGTAAACTGTCGGCAGCCGACTAGAGAAGAGAAGATCAGCGAAGCTTTAACCTCTCTTAAATAATTTGCTGAAATTAGGAAACGGAAATATGAGCAGCAGTTAAAGAAAGTACAAGAGTATGAAGTAGGAGACATGGTACTTCTAAAGAACCACCCGAACGCCTCTCTGTCAAATAAAAGAAATAAGAAATGTCTATTATTGTATAATGGGCCATATGTGATTTAAAGGATACCGTATGGATGTAGTTATTTTCTAACTAATCCAGATAATAAGAAACCAGTGGGTTTATACCCATATAACGATTTAAGGAAATTTTATAAATAATATCTATGTAAATAATAGCTGTTAGTTTAGGCTTAGTAATATTCCTTTTCATTAATCAATTTTCATTTTATGTGTTGTGCAGATGAAAGTTTCATCCTTGTAAGAAGTAAAAGTTTCATGCAATTAACGTCATTATAGAATTTGTTAGAAAAATCTTATGACAAATGCAATGGTACACCTAGAATAAAAAAAGGACTAAAGAATTTATTAAGTGTACATGAGCGTAGTACACGTAATGGTACAAGCCATGAATCAACTGAATGAAAAAAATTAAGGATCAATAGGTAGAAACTGGGTAGTTTTATCTACTGAATTAATAAAGATATCATTCAGATAAATTCACGTTTTGAGTGAACCGGACTGTCGAGTACAGTGATTTTAAAAGTATCACGGAAGTAGAGACATATATATATATCTCAATATGTGACAAAGAGAGTTACTGTATAAACCAGAAGATTGTCGAAAGTCCAAAACATGGTCTAATCCGAGCATATCTAACAGGGAGATACTAATGCTACCAATTCCTAATGTGGATTGTAGTGAGCTATAATGTGCATACGAATACATTGTGTATTTCGTCATGTAAGTAGAATGTTAAAGTTTTCATAAACGATTTAATTCCACAAGAGACTGTGAGGAACAGTGCATAAACCCGAATGAACGGTTGTGTCAATAAACTGGATTCAGTGTGAGCAAAAGTAAGGTCATTTATGGGAAGTATAGTGCAATGAATAGTGTTCATGAAACGTTATAAACAGCACAGCGCCAGAGGCATTGGTTTTATTATGGTATGTTAAGGTTAAATGAAGTATATGGTAAGCTGATACATGTGTTTCGGACGAGGATGTTATTTAACGCAGTTGAAGCACAGCAGACGTAAACGGACATCAAAAAATCAACATCTCGCTAACGAGTGTAGTAAACAATGGGAATCCGCCCACGCAAGAGAACAGAACAGCTGATCTGTGACAGCGTATCCGGAGAGACCTATTCGTTACATTATAGACGGTGTGATGTGTAACAGAAGTAGTGAGACTGTGTAAACAGCCTACTCTGGAGCACAGCAACTGTGTGAAACTATAAAAAAGTTTAATTAATGTGTGACGAACTGTAACAGCGTCATACAATGGACTTCGTATGTATTAACTATGGACGATTAATTCATATAAAAACGACATAAACTGATGCTGGATGAAGCAATAAAACAGGATTAATAATCATGTGTTTTTCCAATCCGCAGGGATAAACACCTGTGCATCTATAATGAGCTAATGCTGCTCTTATTCTCACATTTCATGAACTTTGCCTGTGGAGTGGCGGAGGAGTACAGGTGCAATGAGGGAGGGGACAACGCACGTCCGGTACGCGGTTGTGTGCTGTCGCGCGTCAGCTGATCGCTCGCCTCGGTGAAGTCACAGTATCCAGTATGCGCTGACGGTGGCGCCATCCGGCGCCCACTCCCTCATCACTTCGCCAACTCACCATCTCCAACTCACCACGAAAGAGAAATAAATATGAACACTCTAATTTATGTAAAAACGTTAACGACAAACCAAACTGAAGCAACTATGTCTGGATTTATGTGTTTAAATGCTTAATAAGAGTACAGCCTTTATAGTTCTTCCCTGGCTTACCGTCGGTTTCCAAGTGGCCTTCACCCAAATGGGGGAGCATAAGACGAATCATTCCGCGGAAAAATAGTAAAAAAGGCTGCAGTCAGCTTTAGAGTAAAAGCATCGATCTGCAAGAATTATAAGAAAGCACATGTATTATCATAACTATTAAAATCAAATTTGTCTGCAGTCACCTGTTTGGACGCAGGCATACTTAAAACATATTAATATAATGATAAAAAATAACATCAATCTGTCGTCACCTAATCGGATGCAGATGAATTAAATCAATAATAATAATAATAATAATAATAATAACAAATCTCATGAACCTGTAATCTGTTTGGACACGGACAAACTAAAATTATATTAATAACCTGACTAAATCAAATACTTCTATAGTCACCTATTTGGAAGCAGACGAACGATAAAAGGTAATAAGCTATCGTGGAATGCAATTTACAATACTGTATGGAACTATGGAAGTGGCATTCCAGGGTATTTTATAGCATTGCCTCCGGTAGAAACAATAGTAGAAAAAAATTCCAGATACTTAAAATGGAGAAACGGTATGTGTGCTATCAGAATTACAAACATTATTATCAGTGTTCTTTCGTAGAGGAAGAATGAGTGTTTTTTGTTTCATTGCCATAGATTCTGCTGTTGTCGCTGACGCACGGTAATTGTCCACTGTCTGTAACTGATACAATAGCTTGTAGCAGAAATATAATTGTGCTAAATATATATATGAGATTAATAATTATAGTGCGCGTTTTTGTCAGTAGCTCGTACCTATCCTGTTATATGATTCAGTGGGTAATAATTAAATGTTGCCCTGGCCATTTTTGTGTTGGCTCATTATTGTAGCGACGACATTAATCACAAAAAATGTATAAGTATTTCCAGCAGTCATATTATACTAAAAGCATAAAAAGAATAAACTTAATAATCTGAGAACGGCTCCTTGTAGTATTTTTCAATTCAAATTAGGTCAGAGGTACAGTTTTTTTTAAATTAATGACAGCAATAAATGCTTATGCTGCCATTGTACGTAGGCAGCTATCTTGGCGCATCCAGCCCCACAGAAAAAATAACTAAGCATTGCGTAAATGTATTATCACGTAATATTAAAAAAGGATATTTAATCCATGGTGAGTAGGACTTATGCCTTCACCTTGGGATATGTATGATTTTGTTGGTGATAGCGCCCTGAGAAAAATTTGCCGTGCCTTTTAAAAAACATAAAATAGAAGAGATTCATCAATCCTAATTTTCAAAATCATTTCATACAATAAGAATAACGGGACAGTTATCGTTGTATGAAGTATTCAGTTAATATTTCAATTCTTCATTAAGCGGTAGACCGCAACGTCAGAATTGCCTTTCTCGTGCTTTTACCTTTCACAAAGCCAAACTGATCGTTATATAGCGCACCCTCTATTTTCTTTCCCATTCACCTGTATATTATTCTTGTCAGCAACTTGGATGCTAGAGCTATAACCCTCAAGGACTTGTCAGCTTTTGCAGTTTGGTTCTTCCTGTCTGATATCTTCAGCTTACTCTTCCCCACTACTATATTGTTATCTGAGTCTTATCTGCTCCTTACAATTTAGTTTCAGTTTTCGGAATCTCTTTCTGACAATGATGTAATCCAACTGAAATATTCCCGTATCATCTTCCCTCTTGTGATGCTTGAACAGAATATTCGTTATTATTAGCTGAAATTTATAACAGAACTCAATTAGTCTTTCTACTCTCTCATTCCTTGTCCCAAGCCCATATTCTACTGAACCCTTTGTTTCTATACCTTCGCAGCTCGTGGTCTAGTTGCTAGCGTTGCTGCCTCTGGATCACGGGGCCCCGGGTTCGATTCCCTTCTGCGTCGGGGATTTTCTCCTCCCGGGGACTGGGTGTTCGTGTTGTCCACATAATTTCATGATTGGGAACTTGTACGGACCTGATGACCATGATGTTGAGTGCCCCGCAAACCAACATGAATTCTTCTCCTTCTCCTACAACTGCATTCTAGTCTCGCAGACTATAATATTTTCATCTTTCTTTAGGTACTGTATTACCCTTTCAATTTCCTCATATACTTTTTCTGTCTTGCGACGTCGTCATGTATACCTGAACTATCGTCGTCGGGTTTGGTTTGCTGTCGATTCTGACAAGAATAACCCTTCCCTGAATTATTCATAATAACACACTCTCTGCCCTACCTTCTTATTCACAACGAATCCTACTCCTTTTGTACCATTTTCTTCTGATGTTTATAGTATCCTATACTTCTCTGACCAGAAATTCCTGTCTTGTTTCCATTTCACTTCACTGACACGCACTATATGTAGATTGAGCTTTTGCATTCCCTTTTCATATTTTCTCCTTTACCCACACGTTCACTCTACTGACATTCCACAACCCGGCTGGCAGAGCGTTATAATATCGTTGACTATTCAATGTTTTTCTCATGTTCACCTCCCCCTTGGTAGTCACCTCCCGGAGATTTCAATGGCGAACTATTCCGGAACCTTTTGCCATTGAGGACATAATCACATTTCTTCAATTACAGGCCACATGTTCTGTAGATACACGTTACGTGCCTGTAATGCAGTGGTTTCCATTGCCTTTTGCATTCTCATGCAGTTGATCATTGCTGATTCTTCCGCTTTCAGGGGCAATTTCCCAGACCTAGGACAAGAGAGTGCCCTGAACCTATGTCAGCTCCTCGGCCATTTTGACAAGGGCGTTGGCAGAATAAGGGTGGCTTCTTCTGCCAGAAGTTTTCTGCCGCCAATGTTGATTATTAACCAAAATTTAAGCCATGGAGGTATTCGAACCTGGGGCCGTGGACGGTTTGATTAGTAATCAAAGACGCTACCCCTAAAAAAATAACAAAAAAATATCGAAATGTGTAAGAGTGAAGCTCTGAGAAAATTGTGTCTATTGAGAAAAACCTATAAGTGCAGGAAACGCGCCAATGAAAATATATATGAGAAAAGTGAACCACTGAACGTGGTTGCTATTGTGGTCTTCAGTCTGTAGGCTGGATAGATGCAGCTCCTCTCCTTGTCGTTCAATCGTTTGTTCGCCTCTTCATCTCCAAATAACAACTGAATCATACTTCAACTGCTTTCTGTATTCACTTCTTGGTATCCCTCTGCAACTTGTAGCCCCCGCACTTTCCTCCAGTATTGACTTGGTGATTTCTTGACGTCTCGGATTGTGTCTTGTCAAATGATTCCTTCTTTTAGCCAACTCGTACTAAACATTTGTGTTCTCCTCAATTCTGTTCAGTAATTCCTCTTCAGTTCTATGCTCTACCCTTTTAATTTTTAGCATTCTTCTGTAAAAGTTTACAGCAAAATCTTTGATAATTCTCGTGTTCGAACTACTTATCGTCCACATTTCACTTCCTACAAGACTACACTGCGGAAAAATGCCTTCGGAAAAGAGTTCCATAAACTTAAATCTATACTCGATGTTAGTATATTCTTCTTCTTCAGAAACGCATTTCTTGACATAGCCTGTCTTCAACATATATCGCTCTACTTTCGGCATCACCAGGTATTTTGCTATCCGAATAGCATTTACTACTTCTAGTGCTTGTTTCCTAATACAATTCCCCCAGCATCACGTGATTTAATTCATATATATTTAAATATCCTTGTTTTGCTTTCGTTTACGTTCATCTTATATGGTCTTTTCAAGGCACTCTCCATTCCTTTCAACTGTTCTGCCAAGTCCTTTACTGTTTCTGACAGAAGTTCTATGTCATCGGCAAACGTCAAAGTATATATTTATTCTCCCTGTACTTTAATCCGTACTCCTATTTTTTATTTTCCAATCTTTTCTTTGCTCAGTGTGCAGACTGCTTGCTCAGTTTGCAGACTTAATAACATCCAGGATAGTTTATTTTCCTAGCTTACTTCCTTCTGCACCACTGCTTCCCTTTAACGTCACTGGAACCTTATAATTGAAGTCTGGTCTCTGTAGAACCTGCAAATACATTTAGTTCCGAGTAATTTACCCCTGCTACCATTAGAAATTCATAGATCGTACTCCAGTTAGCATCATCTAAAGTTTTCTCTAAATCTACAAATGTTGTAAACGGAGAACTACTTTTCCTTAAGCCATCTTGTAACAGTATTAGTATGATCAGTATCCGGAATCTAAACTTATCCTTTCTGAGTTTATCTTCTACCAACTTTTGCACTATTCTGTAAAGATTTTGTGTTAGTACTTTGCAGTCATGTCTTATACTATCCAAAGTGGTAAAACATTCGTGCGTGAAAAAACAGTTGGAAGGCATCTAGCATAAGGTCGAATTCCTTTCCAATTTTCAGAGAGAGCACGGGAATAAGAACTGCAACATTCGCAAGGTGATTATGACTTATGAAACTGATATTTCGATAATATTTACACCTGTGGGCACCTGCTTTCTTTTGAATTAGAATTATTACTTTCCTCTTTAGCTCTGTGGGTATTTTGCCTTTCTCATACATCTTACACACTAGGTGGAATAGAGTGCTTTTATGGCTGGCCCTCCCAAAGATATCTGTAATTGTGACGAAATGTCATCTACTCCAGGACCTTGCGGCACCTTAGGTCTTTCAGTGCTCTTCTGGCATTATCATTTTTCTTGTCTTTTTTTTATCGATTTCCTTTTTCCTTTCTCTAAATATTTCAAGAGCTAAATTCAATACACCCTGTGATATCCAAGTACGTTTTGTCTTTTCAACTATTTCATCTCGAAACTACTCATTCGTAATCTTTTCTGGATGTAGTCATGTGATGATTTCGAATATTTTACTGACATCCCGTTCAGATCGAACAGAGCGTTCAACATAATATTAGAAAACACAAACCCAGAGTTGTCTGCCTGGAGCAAAATAAGTGAATCAAATGAAAAAGAAATTGAAAGAAATGAGGTTCTAAACTGGCGCACATTCGATAGCAGATTTTATGGCCTTCCAGAGGCAACAACAGATAAAACTTTATGCAGGAGTTAACACCTACAGATATGACTGCACCTGACATGAATCAAATATAAGTGGAAAAATCAGAAGTTAATTGTAAATAGCGAGTGACTTGATTTACCGTATTTATAAATCAGAGGAAAAATAGTAGCGAGAACAGATTCGTAGGACAGATATTTTTGTAAATAAATTACGTCTCTCTTTTGCTCGATCACCCTTACTAGCCGATTTCACAATCAGTGTAGAGGCGGTACAGTCTGCAGTCTCTGAAATTCCGCTAACGGCACCTATATTGTGCTAAGACGCCTTGGTGCAACGCACCAGACTGTCGTAGTGGTGTGCCGAGTAATGCTGTGCTGACTCATACTCTCTACATGCTGGGAAGTGAACCCGTGTCATATCAAAATATGGCCGAGCAAGTATAAATACTTCTCGCTCCGACCTGGCAGTGCTTGTCATCAACAACTGTCTACGTCATGAACTGATACACGCCAGCTATTGATCGGATGTGGGTCACCTAGCCTTATCTATAGTAGTCACCTCCAGTGGCTATTCGCCTATGGGATGCTATTAGACGTGATGCTCCAAGTGTCTGAAAGGACGTCATAGATCCGGAGTCTAAGTCCAGTTATGCTCAGCTAACCTCTGACTTCCTCCGAAAAGTCCTGAGTTCGCAAACTGGGTGATTACATTTCATCTGCCGCTGGGGCTGCTGACCCTCTGCTGCTTCCTCTTACTGCTGTCGGCAGAACGTCTGACGTCATTATGTACTTACAAGGCTGCTGATGAAGTGAGTCTGCTGTGTCCACCTTGCTGCCTAAGGGGATCCGCAAACTGTCAACTTGCTACCTGGTATTGTTCTGTGGCTGGAGCTGCTGCCAGGGGTCTTCTTACGCCACTGAAATGTCACCTCCGGCTGCTGTATGGACCCTTGCTAATGAAGGAAAATTAAGGTTTCGGTGTTATTCTGAATCCATGACCCCAGAAGAACTGGTCCGTCACAGCCACTATCCTCCTACTCACCATCGTGAGCAACCAGACTGGTGCTTACGGGGCTACCTGCTCTTAACACATGTACCAGTGTTGCTTTTTTGTGCAACAATAATGGTAGGAATTACTTACTTTTGACATCCATTTAACACTGATAACTGCGGAAACTGTAGTTTCTTTTGCCCACAAACTGAACTCGAAAAACGCCCCTTCACTTTCTCTGAATGGAACAGTACTATACGTATGCCTCTGATGATGTAAGACATTGACATTATACTAGATAAATATGGAACTGTGGAAATTCCGAGGGCGACGTGAAATCGTTGGAAACAGCACAATGTAATTTTTCATTAAACGCACTCAGATCCCTAAAGTTAACCAATACATCTCCTGAATTTTGCAGCGTTGTAGCATCATGAACAAAATCTCTCTCATCCTTATATTTCACAGGTAGTTGCCCATGAGCATCAGACAAAGTTTTCAACATCAAGTTACTGTTATGCTGCTCGGATCCTGACGATACTGTTCAATGCCTACTATATTGGTAATCACATAGTGAGGTATGAGACTTCCAAAGTTTCGCAGCTGTCTACAAGACATACGTTGTGGCTTTCGTTCTCCAACCAGTGTTCATTCTGCTCGAATGCCCTCATATGCAGTCGACTTAATAATAATACAGGTACGTAGGAGGCAAAGTTTTTTACACCTGATTAAATAAATATCAGTACCGCTTCAACTGCAACACCACTGCAGATGAGGGCTGTGGAGGGAAGGAAGGAAGGAAGATTTTGTTTTAAAATATCGTCGCCGAGGTGATTGTTATACACCAACTATACTCCAATATTGGGAGCATTTTGGCACTGATGTCCTGCAGAAATTTCCGCAGAAAATGTAAATCTGGACAGCAAGATAGTGATCTGAACTGTCATCTTCCAGAATGCAAGTCCAGTGCTTCGCCACAGGGCCTGAATACGATTGATCAGAGGAGAAGCCCTCCTGAGGTCGATAGTATGCCTCCTGAACGAAGTCTGCGTATAATACGGAGTTTTACGCTCAATGTAGACTCACATTCGAACTTGTGAGATTTTACAAAATTACTACAGTGATTTACGTTGTTCCTAAATGAAAAAAATGCTAGAGCAGAATGACGACAAAAATGCTTAAAAACTTTTACTCTACCTCCTACACACAGTCGGTCTCAACTTACAGCAGTCCTAGTATATCATGGGAGAAACTGGGATTTCGATCTGTAGAGAGAAGTATCTCCTGGTTGGTAAAAAAATTTCGTATTTCGTTTTACAAGTACTGTAAAGAAAAGAAGTCACAGTCGAAAAAAATGTAAATTTGGGAAAGAGGCAAATGAGGTACACAATTTGTACCCATATAATTCATATTCCCATACTTTTGCAGTGTCTCTTGTTTTAGACAGTAATACGGTATCGCTAAAGTTCCTTTCCTCATTCACAACGCCCTTGTGTGTTTTGCCTAGACATTATGGAATAATTCTCTGAAAATTGTGTATTTGTGAAATTGTTTCTCACTGCTTGATTACATGCAGCATGAATACAACGGAGATCAAATTATCTTACGTCTGTTACATACGTAACCTACGGTTTTGACATTTTATCATATTCTATTCCACTTATGTTGCATGTAGAACACAAACAACTTCTTTCATTTTGTAAACCTTTCTTTCTAAAGATTAATTTTGGGTAGCGTGCATTACAAAAATATTTTGCTTTTGTTGAGCACTTGAATTATTACGGCGTTGTTCTGTGAGCAGTAATACTCATTTGGAAATAGAACGGCAGCTGCCAAGACTGAAGGGAAAAAAATAAGGAAGCTCTGTTGCAAATAGTTGTCATTTATTGACAAAAAATAATTCATAGAAGGATGTACAATTCGAACATCTGTGATGATAAGCTGAAATGTTTCCGTACTCACTTTTTTAACATGCCTTGTTTTTCTTGACTTTACATTTTCACAGATCCAACATACAGGGTGACCGCTATTGCACTACACGAAGAAACCGTAAATTACACAAACAAACTATTGCGGGTACACACTTTATTCTACATGTAAAAGTCACTACACATATTAGGACTTATGACATGTTCAATGTGCCTGCCATAATTTGCGATGATGTGGCGGAGACAAATAGCGAAATTCTGCATAACTGGCTGAAGTGTCGGAAAGTCGATGCTGTAGCTGACCTCCTGAATGGTTGTTTCCATCTAAACTGTGGTTTTTTGGGGTTATTGCTGTATACCTTGTCTTTAATATAGCCTCAGAAAAGAGATGCGAGTGTTCATATCCGGAGAATACGGCGACCAATCGAGGGCCATGCCAGTGGCCTCTGGCTACCTCTGAGCCAGAATGCCGTCCCCAGTGTGATCCTCCAGTACATCACTCTTCTGCTTCGATGGAGTCGAGCTCCTCCTGCATGAAAGACTTCTCGAAATCACGATCACTTTGGGTAATAGGCATGAAATCATCCTCCAACACCTACACGTATCGTTCGGTAGTCACAGGGCCATCAAGGGATATCGCACCGATTATTGCTTGATTGGACATTGCACACTACACAGTCATCCGTTGAGAGTTTGTAATTAAACTGGTCTAAGTCTAGATATTTTTAATTTTTCTTTCTATTCTCCGCATCTCTTCGGGTCAGCGAATCAGGACTGATAGCTCTTTGCAACAAATTTTAGCTTCTTATTACTTTCCTTATGCGTGGGTCCACAGCCGCAACGTACCTTCTGAATCAGAGATGGGCAACCTTTGGTGACATGCCGACTTGATTCTAATAGAGAATAAAGCTCATAGGCCATGTCCTCGCGTGACGCAACAGGAAAGCTCACCGCACACAAATGTCAAACTATGGCGTCCGTGACGTCACCTTTTTATAGGATAACGCACCGACATGAATCGTACCCCTTATCTGACACGCCGCGCCGCTATACTGAACTCCACATATATACGAGGAACAAAAATTTCTAGCTGAGCTGTGTCTGCCATATCAGTGCTATTATCCAAAACGACAGCAGATGCAAGTGTGACAGTGCAATCGTGCACATTTGGTTTAATGTCTTCAGCAATCGTACCAGATCGGTGAAGAACCGGTCGTCCTGGCGCACTCATTTCTTAAATCGGGTCGTATCACATCTTCAATTCCCACAAGGCAGTTCTTTACGTATTCACCTTCAGCAAAAGGCTTTAACTAAATATCACACTGTGTCCTCGGCCGGGTAAAAATTGGTTTCGGTTGTTCAAAGTAGAAATTAATATTTGAATTTTTTGTGTCCACAATAATTGCCCTGTAAGCTGTTGACTAGCAATGTAGAAAAGTCCTTTTCATATTATGTTTCTTCGCAGCGGACAGAAATTAATTACAGTAGAAGCAAACCTGTTTTGTTTTGTTCATGGTAAAGAAATAATCCTCTGTCGACTTCTCCAGAATTGGAAACGTTCACCACCTACCTCCCTTAAAGCCAGGTATTTTGGAAATAAGCTCACTAAAGACGCACGGGAATAGTGGCACGAAATTAACAGACCACCAATGCGGATCTCATACGCGTGAATCGACAACATACAACTAATCAAAATATCCACGGGTGTACTGCCGGTCTATAGTGTCCAACGGGTACAATATTTCGGCGATCAAGCATGTCGCCATCATCAGGTGAATTGACGGACTGAGCTCAGTCCGTCAGTTCACCTGATGATGGCGACATGTTTGATCGCCGAAATATTGTGCCCGTTGGACACTATAGACCGGCAGTACACCCGTGGATATTTTGATTATCAAATACGCCGGGAGAAACTCAAGAATCACAACATACAACTAGTTTGTTCACCAAGTTACGGTCCCATTATTCAAGTAGGCATACATCGCTCGTGGTTAGTAATTTTCGTGCCATTGTAGCCTACTACCAACGATTGTGGTCTATTAATGGTGAAGCACACAGATACGCAGCAAGCGGTTAATAACGTCTGCGTGTGTTTTCTGTACTGATCCTAAACCGAAAATAGATCTCCGCGTACCCCTTCAACGTAGTTAACTGTTTCCCTAACTCTTCGCATCCACATTTGCACAAGGGGCGTAATTTTGCGCTCAGACTCTAAATGTGTTTCTCTTTGTTGTTGAAAACACAACAGACACGAAATGACACTGCACATGCGTGGACTAAGCAAAATTTCACTGACCTGCATCATGAGCTCCAAACCAGAGGCAAACAGAAAGTCGGCTGATTATGCGTCCCTGACTGAATATAATGCTAATGCCTCGGTCTTACCTGGACCGGACTGAATCCAATCGCAGCACACCCGCTGGTTGCACAAGCTTGTCCTAAGTGATGAAACAAGTATAAAAATTGGCACATTGTCTCAGTTTCATTATGCAATGTGCCTTTATTGTATCATGTACATATTTCATATTAAGGGCCAGTTTCAGTCTTTGACCATTTTATGAGGTCTGCGAATACAATAGCACGAGTGGTAAAGAGATTAGACGCACTGGTGAACTACATTACGCTTGCATATTGTCAAATTACGTAAATGCTTTTGCTGCAATGTGACTGTTCTATTGGACACTATTGGAACACATTTCCATCCAAATGAGTGTCACCTCTTCGAAATTAGTTCATTAAAATACTCAAAAGCTGTTTTATGATACTTCATAACGGGATGAAATACCAGTCTCTGAAACGGAATTACTACCGAAGAATCAGGTTTTTGCTGGTTCAAATGGCTCTGAGCACTATAGGACTTAACTTCTGAGGTCATCAGTCGCTTAGAACTTAGAACTACTTAAACCTAACTAACCTGAAGACATCACACACATCCATGCCCGAGGCAGGATTCGAACCTGCGACCGTAGCGGTCGCGCGGTTCCAGACTGTAGCGCCTAGAACCGCTCGGCCACCCCGCCCAGCGGTTTTTGCTGGAATACATCAACTGTGGATACGGATGGGAGGTAATAGCAGATTTGAAAATGGAGGGCTTACAACGTTTCCCTGTCTCTTTCTCTTTGGAATAGCACAGACTCTAAGGTTTACTTTGTAGGAGGCGACACCTGCAGAAAAGTACTGAACTCTTGTGGTAGTCCCTCTAAATGTGCTAATGCAACCGGTACACGTTAAGTTCGCCCTTGTAAAGTAGTTATTAGAAATTTGGAAATGAATATAACAGTCTTCAAATAACTGCTACGTTTATTTCCCAAAGTAGTCAAAGCTGGCGTTTCTCTTTTTTTTGTGGGCTAACATACAAAGACCAAGCAATTTTTTTTTTTTTGTGAGCAAACATACATAGACCAAGCAACGTAAAATATTCCAAGCATTCTCTCTCAGTAGGAGAAAAGTGCCTCGAAACGCTTCACTGAAGGAGATCAAAGCATTCTGGACAATCATAAAGCAAAACTGTATTTATGTCTGTTCAAGGGTGTAACTGAAAATTTCGTCGTAATGAGATGCACCATGTCTTTCATAGTCCGCACTCCTGACGCCGATGCAGGAAAATTCAAAGAGATCATGAGGCAGTACCAGAAAGAGGAAGCGGAACGCTTCCGTCAGCATATATCTCATTTTCAATGGCGTTGTCAGGGAATACATAATGGAAACTTGATGGGAGACTGCAACTGCGGGCTGACTCGTGAAAGAGATTTACAGTTCACTAGTAAATCTCGTAAAGGTACGCGCTTCTGGTTCATATGTGTTCACATTTCATTGTTTATAGAGATCAAAATTTCATACGTAAGGTGGATTTTAGCTCAAAAAGAAGATGTAACTTCCCAACTACCCCGATTTAAAACAGGAAACTTTCAAAATACTACTGGCATATAGAGGAAAGCGAAATACAGGTTGACAAATTTGTATCTTTCACACTCTGGAGGCAGAAGAGGTTAGAAACGTTATAAATGTACATTCAGAAATTTCGACACCTAATCAGCATGGCTGCTGTCGTAGCCCCTAGGCAACTCCTCTTACACGCCTTAGGTGGGATTTGCCTTCTTTGATATACTAAAGCACCAGCCAGACGGAATTGGTGTCAAGGTTCTTGACAAAGACATTTCTAGTGTGCTCAACAAAGTTGCGTGGGTGGTATCGAGAGCTTAAAACTTCTGCTTCGCAATGGGAGACGACCACGGAATTTCGAAAACGTGGTCATTAATCTTTGCTGAGAAGTGTGGTTGTCAATATAGAACCCGCGCCGTTAACTCCCGCTGTCGTGTCTGCCTTTCAGTCACGGGTGATGAGGGACAGCGTAAACATCAAGGCGAAACCAGCGCGGGAGTAATCTAGCAAGAGAAATCGCAAGTGACGAGCGCACAACGTTGCACGAGCTCATGACACCAAAAGCAATACAAAACTCTTAGGAACAAACACGTTTAAAGGAAAAGCAGCAACAGTTCACGACACTTAACCTGCATAAACTAGACAGTATAACCGTAACATGAGCTGGAGATGGCCGTACTGATTACCGCCTCTCCATCATATGCAACCAATCAGACGGGTGTTTGAATTCATACCGGATGAGAAGCCAATGAAACCGGAACGTGATGTCATTCTGCCTCAACAAGCACCAGCACGGATTCCTTGTAGATTTGCGCATTGCAGCACTTCGGTTCTGATGTTCAGTGGAATTCTTCTCGAAGTCACAGCGAGGATGTTATTCAACGTTGCGTAACAGCCGCCTTCGCCTAGACGTACAGTTAACATTTGTTTCCGATCAACCACAGTACGCAGTGTCTGCTTCATTAGAGTGACTGCTGTATTGTAAACTTAGTTCTCAACGAGGTTAGTATTTTACTAGTGGTGTACAAGATCTGGAGTTCATGGTTTATGGTTCCTAGGGTTAAAGAATATCATTTGAACATCGTACTAATCATTCTGTATTGCTGTTGAGCCGAGACCCGCGATTGTGGTGAATAATCGATAATTGAAGTTAAAATCTTGGTTGTTATACTGCGTCATAGTTCCTTCTAAAATAATCGACATTTCGACCCCTCTACTCGGATCTTTTTCAGGATGTTATGGTGTCCACTGTTGGTAGATCACTGTCTTTACTCTTGGTCGATAGGTGGCATCTTCGGTGGTTCTCGCCTAGTGACAGACGAAAGAAGCGTTGATACAAAGGCGAACAGCTACCTAGCGAAAACGCTCTTAGAGAGAAAACAAGTAGTAGTGCTGTTGTCTGGAAGCATAGTGAGCAGAGATTTTTCGGAAAAAATAACGCCCGCCTGGTTCCCGTGTTTGGTCTAATATATAGGAGGGCAGTGCAGCGTTAAAAGCGGCTGACTGCTGGCTGTAAACAACAGGGCTCAGTCTCCGGACAAGTGGCGTGAATTCTTTTGGAAGGTTCGCTAACCATGGGCGTAAAGGACGTATCTACCTTAATAATGGTCTGCCGTGTCAGGAGCTGTTCAGAGAAAGGCACGACAGGTAAGCTGTATATTCGACTAACTGATTCCGAGCTTTATTCTAGGGATACTAACAGTCTATTGTGGCTCGTTCAGCTGTGGCCGTTGTCTAACAAATTAAAAAAATTCTCAAAGTTATTAGTTCTTTCGGCTGCTGAAACTAGGAGCGTTTATCTTATTATATGTATGTAATAACTGTGTTTTGTTTGTATATATTTCGTGTGTTACAGGCAATTTGCTTACTGCATTGTAAAAGTCTAGCTACAAGCAGTTAGGTTGAACCTTGGCAGTCCTCAGACTGGTTTGATGCAGCTCTCCATGCTGCTCTACCCTGTGCAAGCTTCTTCATCTCCCACTGCAGCCTACATCCTTCTGAATCTGCTTAGTGTATTCATCTCTTGGTCTCTCTCTACGATTTTTACCCTCCACGGTGCCCTCCAGTACTAAATTGGTGATCGCTCGATGTCTCAGAACATGTCCTGCCAACCGAGCCCTTCTTCTAGTCAAGTTGTACCAAAAGGTCCTCTCCAATTCTATTCAATACCTCCTCATTAGTTATGTGATCTACCCATCTAATCTTCAGCATTTTTCTGTAGCACCACATTTCGAAAGCTTCTCTTATCTTCTTGTCTAAACTATTTATCGTCCACGTTTCACTTACATACATGGCTACACTCTAAACAAATACTTTAGCCGGCCAGATTGGCCGAGCGCTTTTAGGCGCTACAGTCTGAAACCGCGCGATCGTTACGGTCGCAGGTTCGAATCCTGCCTCGGTCATGGATGTGTGTGATGTCCTTAGGTCAGTTAGGTTTAAGTAGTTCTAAGTTCTAGGGGACTGATGACCTCAGACGTTATGTCCCATAGTGCTCAGAGCCATTTGAACCATTTTCCTATACTTTAAGAAACCACTTCCTGAATTTAAATCTATACTCGATGTTAATAAATTTTTCTTCTTCAGAAACGCTTTCCTTGCCATTGCCAGTCTACATTTTATATCCTCTCTACTTCGACCATCATCAGTTATTTTGCTCCCCAAATAGCAAAACTCCTTTGCTACTTTAAGTGTCTCATCTTCGAATCTAATTCCCTTAGCATCACCCGACTTAATTCGACTACATTCCATTATCCTCGTTTTGCTTTTGTTGATGTTGTTCTTATACCCTCCTTTCAAGACACTGTCCATTCCGTTCAACTGCTCTTAAAAGACCTTTGCTGTCTCTGACAGAATTACAATGTCATAGGTGAACCTCAAAGTTTTTATATCTTCTCCATGGAGTTTAATACCTACTCCATACTTTTCTTTTGTTTTCTTTATTACTTGCTCAATATACAGAGTGAATAACATATGGTATAGTAAACAGAAGTGATTCGCTGTTACCCCACTGAACGGGGATATTCTTTTTGGGCTGGCCGCGCAATCTGCAAATTACAGGAGAAGACCGAATATTTTCTTTTCTATAAGGAACATATTTTAATCATGGAAGGTTTATTGTTTAAGGGTCACGCATCATCCTTGATTTCCATCAGTTTTACCTGTTGGTTTAGCAAATGTTTTTAGTTGGAGTTTTTTACTTCAATTTGTACCGAACAAAAGTATGATTTTCTATCGTCCGTCGCAGACGTGTAGTATAAAATAACATGTTATAACCTTTCCCACACATGGAGTTTTTAAACATGTAAATTAAATTGATTAAAAAATCGTGAATTTTATTAGAGCCCGAAACCTTGCCACTACACTACCTATTAATACGTCAAGGGCACCTGTGCTAGATGTAAGAGAACACGGCCAACAAGCATACAAAGGTAATTTATTAACAGTTCAAGATAATTTCGATTTACAAGTAAAATTCTGCTGGTCGGATATCTGAATCTTTCTCTCTGACAATGGAAGGTGATTACTTGCGATTAGGAGCCCTACTAAAGCGCAGCATTTTAGTCGGCAACAAATTTCAGTTATGGAGTACTTTGGTGATAACCTACGAAAGACACGAGCGAGTCCCGACGTTTGACTATAATTCATTTCCCACTACCTGAATAACAGTCGCAAGCTTTCATTTAAGCTATCCCACATCACTTTGGCAACCAATTCCGGGAGAGCGCAGTAGGCCGACAATAAAGTTGTTTTTTGAAGACAGTAGATGCGGGAAATTTGTAATGGCTGTGAAATTCGTTGCTTGCAGTTACATTCATCAGTGCCGAGAAGAAGCTCTCAGAAACGTCTGTGTGTTGCTCACAAACGGGACGAAATTTTACGGGAACCAGAACCGATTTCCCCCATAGATGAAAGCAACAAGCAATCACTGGTAATGTCGCAACAAGTACGGAGCTCCGCTCTGGCTGCGGTAACGGAGTTAGAAACACGCTTGCAAATATGAAGGATCCGGGACGCATGTAATAACAGCAGTTAAGTCTTTCGGTTCCACCCAGTAATATACGTCTCAGGTGTATAGTCCATGAAGCACGTATTGAGATAATAACTCTTCTCTTAGAGAGAATCCAGCACCAGACAATATCTTTGTTTATTTTCATATCAAGGAAGGATCGATTTGTGGGTACCATTGAAAGGCTACTGGCACGCAGTACTTAATGAGCACAAAATTACAAACTGCTCAGAAATGCAAGTGTTTATTGATCTCTTTAGAGGAAACATCTTTCACTATAAAATGGTCCGGAAATTTTTACTGTCACTGCAACTTACTACTGTCGAATTCTTTACCTAGTTTATGCATGTAGACCTACAAGTATATTGCACCAAGGATATCGCCTTTTCTAGCCGTAATCACCTCTTCCAATCATTACAGCTATAAAAATCGTATAGTTGTGTAGATTATCCATTTTATTAAGTGAAAAGTACACATTAATATTGTTGTTACTAAGCTCCCACATCCGGCAATGCATTAAATAAAACACAATGTGGGGAGATGCGTCCCTTTTATCAAATGTTAAGTACCTAAAGAAGATCTTTGAGGTGCGTCAGCCATAGAACATTCTGTACGTAGTTGGTGCGATTTGCGTGGATCTTCAGTCAACAGTTTCGGCTGAAAGTAGCATCCTGCAGGTCTGCCAAAACTGCTCTAAAATACTTCTCTTAAGATACATGATCACTGCCCACTCTTCTAAATACAAACGCATGTTGTAGCATTCTGCGACTGTGAAAGGCGTAGCAAAGATATGAATCTAATGGTTGCTAGTTAGTTAAGTTTGTTTCAGGGCTCTATTCAGTTGCCTTTCAACAATTAACCGCAATGTCATCAATTGTTTATCGTTCTGCACTGATAATTATCGAGAGACAATGATTACTACTGCGTTCCTCTAAATTATGCAGCAAGCTGTTTCAATTTAATTTGTGGTACAATTATCTCGGTTTGATATTTTCTTAACACAAGCATCCGAATTTTTCATAAATCTAAAGTATATTTCAACACATACCGATACAATCTCTCTCTTCGTAAGAATTTCTTCCTAATAGTTCTTTGTTCGTTGGTATGAAATATCACGCGTGATTCTGTTCTCTAAGAAACTAAACCTAAATTTTTGTATGGATTACAGTACCAGCAAGATGCAAATTACACATCGTGTATTCATTGATATTTAATGCGTATTTGAACGCTCCACATCAGAGATTCGTGATTTTCAGTTGTTAATAATTCACACCGCTCGAGCCCTGGCCTCAATTTTACCTGTAATTTATATGTGCAGGCGAATGATATTGGCAAGTTTTTCGTCAAATATGTAGCAGGTAAAAATGAATGGTCTGAACGAAAGTCGTGTTGACGTTAACGTTACATATGTGCGAGATTTCAGGTATCCTCTGTTGCAATTATTTTCCACACTCACTTACTGAACTTGCGTCAGCCAATACGTGTTGCCTCGCATATCAGACAGAATGACTCACAGCCTCCTGTCATACACCTACTACCATTCTTCCTATAAGTTAATTATCTACTATATTTTGGAATGATTCTCGAATACGGCATGAATAAATTGCCGCAGTCGAGCATCGCTGTGCCATTACGCGTGTTCGCGTTATGATTTCTGTCACGTTGGTCAACTAAGCTACTGCTTATTGCTAAATCCCAAGATAACTAAACAGTTTTAAATAAAATCGAATTCTATATGAGTGCGCTGTGATCAGGAAGAAATAAGAAGACAAACCACTCTACGTTTAACCAAAATAACTGTCGATGTTTTACTTACATATTACTTTGCATCTAAAACTTTTTCGATATTATATTTGTTTCAGGATGCAAGCTTCCAGTTTTGATTTTATGTAATTATTATACCTTCATTCTTGTTCAATGTATTTTCTGATTTCATGTACTTGTCATCTTCCATTCATTGTTTTCACGCAAAAAAAACTGATTATAGGAATGGGACATACACATAATTTTTACTACTTATTGTGGTCGTACCACAAAGTGTCCTGCCACGATACCATGTGTATCTCACCCGAGTAAAGAAGAGGAGCACAAAATGAGACAACATTTTCTTGTTGTAATACTCATCCGAAACTTGATTGTGCAGAAGTCAGATTGAGTGCCAGTATCCAACCAAGAATCAAATATATATGTCAGAGATAAAATAAGTACTGCTGGTACATTATAATTTATACGGCAGATGGTCTATTTTGTTCACTGCATTACATAGAAAAGCATATATTCGACTTGATGAAATAAATTTAGATTGCTAAGGTCGCTTGGGGTACTTCAACAGTTGGTCAGTTCATTACACTAAATAATCAGCTTATTGACTCAATCAATTTATGTTCACAAATTTAAGTTCTGTGATTCGTTAGCAGCTCGAAACAAATAATAGAGGTCCTGCCTGAAATGAAAGGAATGCCTCCTTTGACAACTTAAAGTTTTTGGAGAAAAACAATCACTGCTTGCGGCTATCTTCTGAAAAATATCTTCCAAAAGAAACAGAGTATTTTCTTAGATATCAACAGCAGGCAGAAAATTAAAATCCCGTGTCAGGAGTAGCGCAAGGAGCTATAGCATCAGAGTCTGCGGCCGGAGCAGCGGGTCGCAGTGCGCGGTGATTCTCGGCGCCGGCGGTGTGGTGGCACTCTTAGTTATACGCCCGTGGCAGATGACTACCGGGCAGCTACTTGCCTAGTGATGTGGGCTCAGGCTGGCTGAGGAAAACGTGGAGCAAAACGTCCGTAGATGTGGCGCCTGTACTGGTCTTGAGCGTGCCCTCTGCACCAACCTGCGCCGGCGGTGTGGTGGCACTCTTCTAATTATGCTGGCGGAGACGGAAACTGCCTGCTGCTCACCGGGCAAGGGCAGTTATACCCCCGTGGCAGACGACTACCGGGCAGCTACTGGCCTAGTGATGTGGGCTCAGGCTGGCTGAGAAAAACGTGGAGCAAAACGTCCGAGGATTTGGCGCCTGTACTGGTCTTGAGCGTGCCCTCTGCACCAACCTGCGCCGGCGGTGTGGTGGCACTCTTCTAATTATGCTGGCGGAGACGGAAACTGCCTGCTGCTCACCGGGCAAGGGCAGTTATACCCCCGTGGCAGACGACTACCGGGCAGCTACTGGCCTAGTGATGTAAGCTCAGGCTGGCTGAGGAAAACGTGGAGCAAAACGTCCGTAGATGTGGCGCCTGTACTGGTCTTGAGCGTGCCCTCTGCACCAACCTGCGCCGGCGGTGTGGTGGCACTCTTCTGATTATGCTGGCGGAGACGGAAACTGCCTGCTGCTCACCGGGCAAGGGCAGTTATACCCCCGTGGCAGACGACTACCGGGCAGCTACTGGCCTAGTGATGTGGGCTCAGGCTGGCTGAGGAAAACGTGGAGCAAAACGTCCGTAGATGTGGCGCCTGTACTGGTCTTGAGCGTGCCCTCTGCACCAACCTGCGCCGGCGGTGTGGTGGCACTCTTCTAATTATGCTGGCGGAGAGGGAAACTGCCTGCTGCTCACCGGGCAAGGGCAGTTATACCCCCGTGGCAGACGACTACCGGGCAGCTACTGGCCTAGTGATGTGGGCTCAGGCTGGCTGAGGAAAACGTGGAGCAAAACGTCCGTAGATGTGGCGCCTGTACTGGTCTTGAGCGTGCCGTCTGCACCAACCTGCGCCGGCGGTGTGGTGGCACTCTTCTAATTATGCTGGCGGAGACGGAAACTGCCTGCTGCTCACCGGGCAAGGGCAGTTATACCCCCATGGCAGACGACTACCGGGCAGCTACTGGCCTAGTGATGTGGGCTCAGGCTGACTGAGGAAAACGTGGAGCAAAACGTCCGTAGATTTGGCGCCTGTACTGGTCTTGAGCGTGCCCTCTGCACCAACCTGCGCCGGCGGTGTGGTGGCACTCTTCTAACTATGCTGGCGGAGACGGAAACTGCCTGCTGCTCACCGGGCAAGGGCAGTTATACCCCCGTGGCAGACGACTACCGGGCAGCTACTGACCTAGTGATGTGGGCTCAGGCTGGCTGAGGAAAACGTGGAGCAAAACGTCCGTAGACATGGCGCCTGTACTGGTCTTGAGCGTGTCCTCTGCACCAACCTGCGCCGGCGGTGTGGTGGCACTCTTCTAATTATGCTGGCGGAGACGGAAACTGCCTGCTGCTCACCGGGCAAGGCCAGTTATACCCCCGTGGCAGATGACTACCGGGCAGCTACTGGCCTAGTGATGTGGGCTCAGGCTGGCTGAGGAAAACGTGGAGCAAAACGTCCGTAGATGTGGCGCCTGTACTGGTCTTGAGCGTGCCCTCTGCACCAACCTGCGCCGGCGGTGTGGTAGCACTCTTCTAATTATGCTGGCGGAGACGGAAACTGCCTGCTGTTCACCGGGCAAGGGCAGTTACACCCCCGTGGCAGACGACTACCGGGCAGCTACTGGCCTAGTGATGTGGGCTCAGGCTGGCTGAGGAAAACGTGGAGCAAAACGTCCGTAGATGTGGCGCCTGTACTGGTCTTGAGCGTGCCCTCTGCACCAACCTGCGCCGGCGGTGTGGTGGCACACCTCTAACTATGCTGGCGGAGACGGAAACTGCCTGCTGCTCACCGGGCAAGGGCAGTTACACCCCCGTGGCAGATGACTACCGGGCAGCTACTGGCCTAGTGATGTGGGCTCAGGCTGGCTGAGGAAAACGTGGAGCAAAACGTCCGTAGATGTGGCGCCTGTACTGGTCTTGAGCGTGCCCTCTGCACCAACCTGCGCCGGCGGTGTGGTGGCACTCTTCTAACTATGCTGGCGGAGACGGAAACTGCCTGCTGCTCACCGGGCAAGGGCAGTTATACCCCCGTGGCAGACGACTACCGGGCAGCTACTGGCCTAGTGATGTGGGCTCAGGCTGGCTGAGGAAAACGTGGAGCAAAACGTCCGTAGATGTGGCGCCTGTACTGGTCTTGAGCGTGCCCTCTGCACCAACCTGCGCCGGCGGTGTGGTGGCACTCTTCTAATTATGCTGGCGGAGACGGAAACTGCCTGCTGCTCACCGGGCAAGGGCAGTTATACCCCCATGGCAGACGACTACCGGGCAGCTACTGCCCTAGTGATGTGGGCTCAGGCTGACTGAGGAAAACGTGGAGCAAAACGTCCGTAGATTTGGCGCCTGTACTGGTCTTGAGCGTGCCCTCTGCACCAACCTGCGCCGGCGGTGTGGTGGCACTCTTCTAACTATGCTGGCGGAGACGGAAACTGCCTGCTGCTCACCGGGCAAGGGCAGTTATACCCCCGTGGCAGACGACTACCGGGCAGCTACTGACCTAGTGATGTGGGCTCAGGCTGGCTGAGGAAAACGTGGAGCAAAACGTCCGTAGACGTGGCGCCTGTACTGGTCTTGAGCGTGTCCTCTGCACCAACCTGCGCCGGCGGTGTGGTGGCACTCTTCTAATTATGCTGGCGGAGACGGAAACTGCCTGCTGCTCACCGGGCAAGGGCAGTTATACCCCCGTGGCAGACGACTACCGGGCAGCTACTGGCCTAGTGATGTGGGCTCAGGCTGGCTGAGGAAAACGTGGAGCAAAACGTCTGTAGATGTGGCGCCTGTACTGGTCTTGAGCGTGCCCTCTGCACCAACCTGCGCCGGCGGTGTGGTAGCACTCTTCTAATTATGCTGGCGGAGACGGAAACTGCCTGCTGTTCACCGGGCAAGGGCAGTTACACCCCCGTGGCAGACGACTACCGGGCAGCTACTGGCCTAGTGATGTGGGCTCAGGCTGGCTGAGGAAAACGTGGAGCAAAACGTCCGTAGATGTGGCGCCTGTACTGGTCTTGAGCGTGCCCTCTGCACCAACCTGCGCCGGCGGTGTGGTGGCACACCTCTAACTATGCTGGCGGAGACGGAAACTGCCTGCTGCTCACCGGGCAAGGGCAGTTATACCCCCGTGGCAGACGACTACCGGGCAGCTACTGGCCTAGTGATGTGGGCTCAGGCTGGCTGAGGAAAACGTGGAGCAAAACGTCCGTAGATGTGGCGCCTGTACTGGTCTTGAGCGTGCCCTCTGCACCAACCTGCGCCGGCAGTGTGGTGGCACTCTTCTAACTATGCTGGCGGAGACGGAAACTGCCTGCTGCTCACCGGGCAAGGGCAGTTATACCCCCGTGGCAGACGACTACCGGGCAGCTACTGGCCTAGTGATGTGGGCTCAGGCTGGCTGAGGAAAACGTGGAGCAAAACGTCCGTAGATGTGGCGCATGTACTGGTCTTGAGCGTGCCGTCTGCACCAACCTGCGCCGGCGGTGTGGTGGCACTCTTCTAATTATGCTGGCACAGACGGAAACTGCCTGCTGCTCACCGGGCAAGGGCAGTTATACCCCCGTGGCAGACGACTACCGGGCAGCTACTGGCCTAGTGATGTGGGCTCAGGCTGGCTGAGGAAAACGTGGAGCAAAACGTCCGTAGATGTGGCGCCTGTACTGGTCTTGAGCGTGCCCTCTGCACCAACCTGCGCCGGCGGTGTGGTGGCACTCTTCTAATTATGCTGGCGGAGACGGAAACTGCCTGCTGCTCACCGGGCAAGGGCAGTTATACCCCCGTGGCAGACGACTACCGGGCAGCTACTGGCCTAGTGATGTGGGCTCAGGCTGACTGAGGAAAACGTGGAGCAAAACGTCCGTAGATTTGGCGCCTGTACTGGTCTTGAGCATGCCCTCTGCACCAACCTGCGCCGGTGGTGTGGTGGCACTCTTCTAACTATGCTGGCGGAGACGGAAACTGCCTGCTGCTCACCGGGCAAGGGCAGTTATACCCCCGTGGCAGATGACTACCGGGCAGCTACTGGCCTAGTGATGTGGGCTCAGGCTGGCTGAGGAAAACGTGGAGCAAAACGTCCGTAGATGTGGCGCCTGTACTGGTCTTGAGCGTGCCCTCTGCACCAACCTGCGCCGGCGGTGTGGTGGCACTCTTCTAATTATGCTGGCGGAGACGGAAACTGCCTGCTGCTCACCGGGCAAGGGCAGTTACACCCCCGTGGCAGACGACTACCGGGGAGCTACTGGCCTAGTGATGTGGGCTCAGGCTGGCTGAGGAAAACGTGGAGCAAAACGTCCGTAGATGTGGCGCCTGTACTGGACTTGAGCGTGCCCTCTGCACCAACCTGCGCCGGCGGTGTGGTGGCACACCTCTAACTATGCTGGCGGAGACGGAAACTGCCTGCTGCTCACCGGGCAAGGGCAGTTATACCCCCATGGCAGACGACTACCGGGCAGCTACTGGCCTAGTGATGTGGGCTCAGGCTGGCTGAGGAAAACGTGGAGCAAAACGTCCGTAGATGTGGCGCCTGTACTGGTCTTGAGCGTGCCCTCTGCACCAACCTGCGCCGGCGGTGTGGTGGCACTCTTCTAATTATGCTGGCGGAGACGGAAACTGCCTGCTGCTCAACGAGCAAGGGCAGTTATACCCCCGTGGCAGACGACTACCGGGCAGCTACTGGCCTAGTGATGTGGGCTCAGGCTGACTGAGGAAAACGTGGAGCAAAACGTCCGTAGATTTGGCGCCTGTACTGGTCTTGAGCGTGCCCTCTGCACCAACCTGCGCCGGCGGTGTGGTGGCACTCTTCTAACTATGCTGGCGGAGACGGAAACTGCCTGCTGCTCACCGGGCAAGGGCAGTTATACCCCCGTGGCAGACGACTACCGGGCAGCTACTGACCTAGTGATGTGGGCTCAGGCTGGCTGAGGAAAACGTGGAGCAAAACGTCCGTAGACGTGGCGCCTGTACTGGTCTTGAGCGTGCCCTCTGCACCAACCTGCGCCGGCGGTGTGGTGGCACTCTTCTAATTATGCTGGCGGAGACGGAAACTGCCTGCTGCTCACCGGGCAAGGCCAGTTATACCCCCGTGGCAGATGACTACCGGGCAGCTACTGGCCTAGTGATGTGGGCTCAGGCTGGCTGAGGAAAACGTGGAGCAAAACGTCCGTAGATGTGGCGCCTGTACTGGTCTTGAGCGTGCCCTCTGCAGCAACCTGCGCCGGCGGTGTGGTGGCACTCTTCTAATTATGCTGGCGGAGACGGAAACTGCCTGCTGCTCACCGGGCAAGGGCAGTTACACCCCCGTGGCAGACGACTACCGGGGAGCTACTGGCCTAGTGATGTGGGCTCAGGCTGGCTGAGGAAAACGTGGAGCAAAACGTCCGTAGATGTGGCGCCTGTACTGGTCTTGAGCGTGCCCTCTGCACCAACCTGCGCCGGCGGTGTGGTGGCACACCTCTAACTATGCTGGCGGAGACGGAAACTGCCTGCTGCTCACCGGGCAAGGGCAGTTATACCCCCGTGGCAGACGACTACCGGGCAGCTACTGGCCTAGTGATGTGGGCTCAGGCTGGCTGAGGAAAACGTGGAGCAAAACGTCCGTAGATGGGGCGCCTGTACTGGTCTTGAGCGTGCCCTCTGCACCAACCTGCGCCGGCGGTGTGGTGGCACTCTTCTAACTATGCTGGCGGAGACGGAAACTGCCTGCTGCTCACCGGGCAAGGGCAGTTATACCCCCGTGGCAGACGACTACCGGGCAGCTACTGGCCTAGTGATGTGGGCTCAGGCTGGCTGAGGAAAACGTGGAGCAAAACGTCCGTAGATGTGGCGCCTGTACTGGTCTTGAGCGTGCCCTCTGCACCAACCTGCGCCCGCGGTGTGGTGGCACACCTCTAACTATGCTGGCGGAGACGGAAACTGCCTGCTGCTCACCGGGCAAGAGCAGTTATAACCCCGTGGCAGACGACTACCGGGCAGCTACTGGCCTAGTGATGTGGGCTCAGGCTGGCTGAGGAAAACGTGGAGCAAAACGTCCGTAGATGTGGCGCCTGTACTGGTCTTGATCGTGCCCTCTGCACCAACCTGCGCCGGCGGTGTGGTGGCACTCTTCTAATTATGCTGGCGGAGACGGAAACTGCCTGCTGCTCACCGGGCAAGGGCAGTTATACCCCCGTGGCAGATGACTACCGGGCAGCTACTGACCTAGTGATGTGGGCTCAGGCTGGCTGAGGAAAACGTGGAGCAAAACGTCCGTAGATGTGGCGCCTGTACTGGTCTTGACCGTGCCCTCTGCACCAACCTGCGCCGGCGGTGTGGTGGCACTCTTCTAATTATGCTGGCGGAGACGGAAACTGCCTGCTGCTCACCGGGCAAGGGCAGTTATACCCCCGTGGCAGACGACTACCGGGCAGCTACTGGCCTAGTGATGTGGGCTCAGGCTGGCTGAGGAAAACGTGGAGCAAAACGTCCGTAGATGTGGCGCCTGTACTGGTCTTGAGCGTGCCCTCTGCACCAACCTGCGCCGGCGGTGTGGTGGCACTCTTCTAATTATGCTGGCGGAGACGGAAACTGCCTGCTGTTCACCGGGCAAGGGCAGTTACACCCCCGTGGCAGACGACTACCGGGCAGCTACTGGCCTAGTGATGTGGGCTCAGGCTGGCTGAGGAAAACGTGGAGCAAAACGTCCGTAGATGTGGCGCCTGTACTGGTCTTGAGCGTGCCCTCTGCACCAACCTGCGCCGGCGGTGTGGTGGCACTCTTCTAACTATGCTGGCGGAGACGGAAACTGCCTGCTGCTCACCGGACAAGGGCAGTTATACCCCCGTGGCAGACGACTACCGGGCAGCTACTGGCCTAGTGATGTGGGCTCAGGCTGGCTGAGGAAAACGTGGAGCAAAACGTCCGTAGATGTGGCGCCTGTACTGGTCTTGAGCGTGCCCTCTGCACCAACCTGCGCCGGCGGTGTGGTGGCACTCTTCTAATTATGCTGGCGGAGACGGAAACTGCCTGCTGCTCACCGGGCAAGGGCAGTTATACCCCCGTGGCAGACGACTACCGGGCAGCTACTGGCCTAGTGATGTGGGCTCAGGCTGACTGAGGAAAACGTGGAGCAAAACGTCCGTAGATTTGGCGCCTGTACTGGTCTTGAGCGTGCCCTCTGCACCAACCTGCGCCGGCGGTGTGGTGGCACTCTTCTAACTATGCTGGCGGAGACGGAAACTGCCTGCTGCTCACCGGGCAAGGGCAGTTATACCCCCGTGGCAGACGACTACCGGGCAGCTACTGGCCTAGTGATGTGGGCTCAGGCTGACTGAGGAAAACGTGGAGCAAAACGTCTGTAGATTTGGCGCCTGTACTGGTCTTGAGCGTGCCCTCTGCACCAACCTGCGCCGGCGGTGTGGTGGCACTCTTCTAACTATGCTGGCGGAGACGGAAACTGCCTGCTGCTCACCGGGCAAGGGCAGTTATACCCCCGTGGCAGACGACTACCGGGCAGCTACTGGCCTAGTGATGTGGGCTCAGGCTGGCTGAGGAAAACGTGGAGCAAAACGTCCGTAGACGTGGCGCCTGTACTGGTCTTGAGCGTGCCCTCTGCACCAACCTGCGCCGGCGGTGTGGTGGCACTCTTCTAATTATGCTGCCGGAGACGGAAACTGCCTGCTGTTCACCGGGCAAGGGCAGTTACACCCCCGTGGCAGACGTCTACCGGGCAGCTACTGGCCTAGTGATGTGGGCTCAGGCTGGCTGAGGAAAACGTGGAGCAAAACGTCCGTAGATGTGGCGCCTGTACTGGTCTTGAGCGTGCCCTCTGCACCAACCTGCGCCGGCGGTGTGGTGGCACTCTTCTAATTATGCTGGCGGAGACGGAAACTGCCTGCTGCTCACCGGGCAAGGGCAGTTATACCCCCGTGGCAGACGACTACCGGGCAGCTACTGGCCTAGTGATGTGGGCTCAGGCTGGCTGAGGAAAACGTGGAGCAAAACGTCCGTAGATGTGGCGCCTGTACTGGTCTTGAGCGTGCCCTCTGCACCAACCTGCGCCGGCGGTGTGGTGGCACTCTTCTAATTATGCTGGCGGAGAGGGAAACTGCCTGCTGCTCACCGGGCAAGGGCAGTTATACCCCCGTGGCAGACGACTACCGGGCAGCTACTGGCCTAGTGATGTGGGCTCAGGCTGGCTGAGGAAAACGTGGAGCAAAACGTCCGTAGATGTCCGCCTGTACTGGTCTTGAGCGTGCCCTCTGCACCAACCTGCGCCGGCGGTGTGGTGGCACTCTTCTAATTATGCTGGCGGAGACGGAAACTGCCTGCTGCTCACCGGGCAAGGGCAGTTATACCCCCGTGGCAGACGACTACCGGGCAGCTACTGGCCTAGTGATGTGGGCTCAGGCTGGCTGAGGAAAACGTGGAGCAAAACGTCTGTAGATGTGGCGCCTGTACTGGTCTTGAGCGTGCCCTCTGCACCAACCTGCGCCGGCGGTGTGGTAGCACTCTTCTAATTATGCTGGCGGAGACGGAAACTGCCTGCTGTTCACCGGGCAAGGGCAGTTACACCCCCGTGGCAGACGACTACCGGGCAGCTACTGGCCTAGTGATGTGGGCTCAGGCTGGCTGAGGAAAACGTGGAGCAAAACGTCCGTAGATGTGGCGCCTGTACTGGTCTTGAGCGTGCCCTCTGCACCAACCTGCGCCGGCGGTGTGGTGGCACACCTCTAACTATGCTGGCGGAGACGGAAACTGCCTGCTGCTCACCGGGCAAGGGCAGTTATACCCCCGTGGCAGACGACTACCGGGCAGCTACTGGCCTAGTGATGTGGGCTCAGGCTGGCTGAGGAAAACGTGGAGCAAAACGTCCGTAGATGTGGCGCCTGTACTGGTCTTGAGCGTGCCCTCTGCACCAACCTGCGCCGGCAGTGTGGTGGCACTCTTCTAACTATGCTGGCGGAGACGGAAACTGCCTGCTGCTCACCGGGCAAGGGCAGTTATACCCCCGTGGCAGACGACTACCGGGCAGCTACTGGCCTAGTGATGTGGGCTCAGGCTGGCTGAGGAAAACGTGGAGCAAAACGTCCGTAGATGTGGCGCCTGTACTGGTCTTGAGCGTGCCGTCTGCACCAACCTGCGCCGGCGGTGTGGTGGCACTCTTCTAATTATGCTGGCACAGACGGAAACTGCCTGCTGCTCACCGGGCAAGGGCAGTTATACCCCCGTGGCAGACGACTACCGGGCAGCTACTGGCCTAGTGATGTGGGCTCAGGCTGGCTGAGGAAAACGTGGAGCAAAACGTCCGTAGATGTGGCGCCTGTAATGGTCTTGAGCGTGCCCTCTGCACCAACCTGCGCCGGCGGTGTGGTGGCACTCTTCTAATTATGCTGGCGGAGACGGAAACTGCCTGCTGCTCACCGGGCAAGGGCAGTTATACCCCCGTGGCAGACGACTACCGGGCAGCTACTGGCCTAGTGATGTGGGCTCAGGCTGACTGAGGAAAACGTGGAGCAAAACGTCCGTAGATTTGGCGCCTGTACTGGTCTTGAGCATGCCCTCTGCACCAACCTGCGCCGGCGGTGTGGTGGCACTCTTCTAACTATGCTGGCGGAGACGGAAACTGCCTGCTGCTCACCGGGCAAGGGCAGTTATACCCCCGTGGCAGACGACTACCGGGCAGCTACTGACCTAGTGATGTGGGCTCAGGCTGGCTGAGGAAAACGTGGAGCAAAACGTCCGTAGACGTGGCGCCTGTACTGGTCTTGAGCGTGCCCTCTGCACCAACCTGCGCCGGCGGTGTGGTGGCACTCTTCTAATTATGCTGGCGGAGACGGAAACTGCCTGCTGCTCACCGGGCAAGGCCAGTTATACCCCCGTGGCAGATGACTACCGGGCAGCTACTGGCCTAGTGATGTGGGCTCAGGCTGGCTGAGGAAAACGTGGAGCAAAACGTCCGTAGATGTGGCGCCTGTACTGGTCTTGAGCGTGCCCTCTGCACCAACCTGCGCCGGCGGTGTGGTGGCACTCTTCTAATTATGCTGGCGGAGACGGAAACTGCCTGCTGCTCACCGGGCAAGGGCAGTTACACCCCCGTGGCAGACGACTACCGTGGAGCTACTGGCCTAGCGATGTGGGCTCAGGCTGGCTGAGGAAAACGTGGAGCAAAACGTCCGTAGATGTGGCGCCTGTACTGGACTTGAGCGTGCCTTCTGCACCAACCTGCGCCGGCGGTGTGGTGGCACACCTCTAACTATGCTGGCGGAGACGGAAACTGCCTGCTGCTCACCGGGCAAGGGCAGTTATACCCCCGTGGCAGACGACTACCGGGCAGCTACTGGCCTAGTGATGTGGGCTCAGGCTGGCTGAGGAAAACGTGGAGCAAAACGTCCGTAGATGTGGCGCCTGTACTGGTCTTGAGCGTGCCCTCTGCACCAACCTGCGCCGGCGGTGTGGTGGCACTCTTCTAATTATGCTGGCGGAGACGGAAACTGCCTGCTGCTCAACGAGCAAGGGCAGTTATACCCCCGTGGCAGACGACTACCGGGCAGCTACTGGCCTAGTGATGTGGGCTCAGGCTGGCTGAGGAAAACGTGGAGCAAAACGTCCGTAGATTTGGCGCCTGTACTGGTCTTGAGCGTGCCCTCTGCACCAACCTGCGCCGGCGGTGTGGTGGCACTCTTCTAACTATGCTGGCGGAGACGGAAACTGCCTGCTGCTCACCGGGCAAGGGCAGTTATACCCCCGTGGCAGACGACTACCGGGCA
This sequence comes from Schistocerca gregaria, assembly GCF_023897955.1. Lineage (NCBI taxonomy): Eukaryota > Metazoa > Arthropoda > Insecta > Orthoptera > Acrididae > Schistocerca > Schistocerca gregaria. Next base: position 284,142,268 of record NC_064920.1, on the reverse strand, counting down.
GCTACTGACCTAGTGATGTGGGCTCAGGCTGGCTGAGGAAAACGTGGAGCAAAACGTCCGTAGACGTGGCGCCTGTACTGGTCTTGAGCGTGCCCTCTGCACCAACCTGCGCCGGCGGTGTGGTGGCACTCTTCTAATTATGCTGGCGGAGACGGAAACTGCCTGCTGCTCACCGGGCAAGGCCAGTTATACCCCCGTGGCAGATGACTACCGGGCAGCTACTGGCCTAGTGATGTGGGCTCAGGCTGGCTGAGGAAAACGTGGAGCAAAACGTCCGTAGATGTGGCGCCTGTACTGGTCTTGATCGTGCCCTCTGCACCAACCTGCGCCGGCGGTGTGGTGGCACTCTTCTAATTATGCTGGCGGAGACGGAAACTGCCTGCTGCTCACCGGGCAAGGGCAGTTATACCCCCGTGGCAGATGACTACCGGGCAGCTACTGACCTAGTGATGTGGGCTCAGGCTGGCTGAGGAAAACGTGGAGCAAAACGTCCGTAGATGTGGCGCCTGTACTGGTCTTGACCGTGCCCTCTGCACCAACCTGCGCCGGCGGTGTGGTGGCACTCTTCTAATTATGCTGGCGGAGACGGAAACTGCCTGCTGCTCACCGGGCAAGGGCAGTTATACCCCCGTGGCAGACGACTACCGGGCAGCTACTGGCCTAGTGATGTGGGCTCAGGCTGGCTGAGGAAAACGTGGAGCAAAACGTCCGTAGATGTGGCGCCTGTACTGGTCTTGAGCGTGCCCTCTGCACCAACCTGCGCCGGCGGTGTGGTGGCACTCTTCTAATTATGCTGGCGGAGACGGAAACTGCCTGCTGTTCACCGGGCAAGGGCAGTTACACCCCCGTGGCAGACGACTACCGGGCAGCTACTGGCCTAGTGATGTGGGCTCAGGCTGGCTGAGGAAAACGTGGAGCAAAACGTCCGTAGATGTGGCGCCTGTACTGGTCTTGAGCGTGCCCTCTGCACCAACCTGCGCCGGCGGTGTGGTGGCACTCTTCTAACTATGCTGGCGGAGACGGAAACTGCCTGCTGCTCACCGGACAAGGGCAGTTATACCCCCGTGGCAGACGACTACCGGGCAGCTACTGGCCTAGTGATGTGGGCTCAGGCTGGCTGAGGAAAACGTGGAGCAAAACGTCCGTAGATGTGGCGCCTGTACTGGTCTTGAGCGTGCCCTCTGCACCAACCTGCGCCGGCGGTGTGGTGGCACTCTTCTAATTATGCTGGCGGAGACGGAAACTGCCTGCTGCTCACCGGGCAAGGGCAGTTATACCCCCGTGGCAGACGACTACCGGGCAGCTACTGGCCTAGTGATGTGGGCTCAGGCTGACTGAGGAAAACGTGGAGCAAAACGTCCGTAGATTTGGCGCCTGTACTGGTCTTGAGCGTGCCCTCTGCACCAACCTGCGCCGGCGGTGTGGTGGCACTCTTCTAACTATGCTGGCGGAGACGGAAACTGCCTGCTGCTCACCGGGCAAGGGCAGTTATACCCCCGTGGCAGACGACTACCGGGCAGCTACTGGCCTAGTGATGTGGGCTCAGGCTGACTGAGGAAAACGTGGAGCAAAACGTCTGTAGATTTGGCGCCTGTACTGGTCTTGAGCGTGCCCTCTGCACCAACCTGCGCCGGCGGTGTGGTGGCACTCTTCTAACTATGCTGGCGGAGACGGAAACTGCCTGCTGCTCACCGGGCAAGGGCAGTTATACCCCCGTGGCAGACGACTACCGGGCAGCTACTGGCCTAGTGATGTGGGCTCAGGCTGGCTGAGGAAAACGTGGAGCAAAACGTCCGTAGACGTGGCGCCTGTACTGGTCTTGAGCGTGCCCTCTGCACCAACCTGCGCCGGCGGTGTGGTGGCACTCTTCTAATTATGCTGGCGGAGACGGAAACTGCCTGCTGTTCACCGGGCAAGGGCAGTTACACCCCCGTGGCAGACGTCTACCGGGCAGCTACTGGCCTAGTGATGTGGGCTCAGGCTGGCTGAGGAAAACGTGGAGCAAAACGTCCGTAGATGTGGCGCCTGTACTGGTCTTGAGCGTGCCCTCTGCACCAACCTGCGCCGGCGGTGTGGTGGCACTCTTCTAATTATGCTGGCGGAGACGGAAACTGCCTGCTGCTCACCGGGCAAGGGCAGTTATACCCCCGTGGCAGACGACTACCGGGCAGCTACTGGCCTAGTGATGTGGGCTCAGGCTGGCTGAGGAAAACGTGGAGCAAAACGTCCGTAGATGTGGCGCCTGTACTGGTCTTGAGCGTGCCCTCTGCACCAACCTGCGCCGGCGGTGTGGTGGCACTCTTCTAATTATGCTGGCGGAGAGGGAAACTGCCTGCTGCTCACCGGGCAAGGGCAGTTATACCCCCGTGGCAGACGACTACCGGGCAGCTACTGGCCTAGTGATGTGGGCTCAGGCTGGCTGAGGAAAACGTGGAGCAAAACGTCCGTAGATGTCCGCCTGTACTGGTCTTGAGCGTGCCCTCTGCACCAACCTGCGCCGGCGGTGTGGTGGCACTCTTCTAATTATGCTGGCGGAGACGGAAACTGCCTGCTGCTCACCGGGCAAGGGCAGTTATACCCCCGTGGCAGACGACTACCGGGCAGCTACTGGCCTAGTGATGTGGGCTCAGGCTGGCTGAGGAAAACGTGGAGCAAAACGTCTGTAGATGTGGCGCCTGTACTGGTCTTGAGCGTGCCCTCTGCACCAACCTGCGCCGGCGTTGTGGTGGCACTCTTCTAATTATGCTGGCGGAGACGGAAACTGCCTGCTGCTCACCGGGCAAGGGCAGTTATACCCCCGTGGCAGACGACTACCGGGCAGCTACTGGCCTAGTGATGTGGGCTCAGGCTGGCTGAGGAAAACGTGGAGCATAACGTCCATAGATGTGGCGCCTGTACTGGTCTTGAGCGTGCCCTCTGCACCAATCTGCTTCTTGCAGGTCCGGCGAAATTCGGCTGATTTCGACAGGTGCGTCTGCGGAGCTGGAGCGATGACCCGCATTGCGGTGCTAAGTTGCGGGTTGGCGGCGTTGCAGGAGACCCCGGTTACAAGGTATGTGAGTTTTCTGGGATGTGCAAATCAGCCCGTAATGGGGCGAGATTGGCGCGCAAATCGACATGCCACCAAAGTCATCTACTTTCCACTTAATTACACTAATAAATAGAAATATAGCTATCATGAGTGACCAGGGTTAGCTTTTACGAATGAAACTGAAGCTTAGACAAAAGTATACACTACAATTATTATTACTTAACTCGTTAAAATCTCGTACAAGCGTGCTGACGTGATAAGCTGCAGCGAGCGATAAGTCTAATCAACGTTAAGTGATGTCACAAGATACAAACCGAATCGTGTCTACTTATTTACAAAAGACAGCCATAATTCTCATCACTGACTGCTGTACAAATATATAGAACTATCTCTATATAACATCTAAATAGCTACTTATTACACGGAACTACTGACCAGTATCGGTGAACGACACTGTACAATCCAAGGGCTGGATTTCCTAAGTAAGGATCACGAAAATACTCATTTATCGCAGCATACCATTGAATCAGAGGGACATCATTCTGGCTGTGAACGACAGCTGCAAGTGATACATTTGTGCAAGGCTCGCCGATTATGAAGATGAAATGAATTAAATTGCACACACAGTCATTAATGCTCACTTCACATAACGCCCTGGTGCCACGAGATAAGGGAAAATTTCTCTGGCTCATTGTGGATAGTAACTTACCAAAGATATGTAGTGTGCCAGAGAAGCACATGCAGGAAGTTTAGGCTGATTACATGGTTTCAGTGATCTGTGAATAACTCTGACTCTCACGAAGCACATCTGCCTAAAGAAACCCGTAGAGTGTTCCTCAATACTTACAACTAGTAAAGGAGGAATCCATCACTCAACGGTTCAAAGGTGGCGTATTGAGGAGAGCATCAGGACTTCGGGATACCTGCTCTAATTGTGCCCAAAAAAATTAATCACACACAGTGAAGAAGTACGGGTTCTGTTTTGGTTATTGATATCTGGAAGCCAAAATTGTGATAGATGTAGATCCTGTACGAAATATAACTGTAACATTCTACTACCTGTGTCAATGTCAATGTTTCTCCACCATAGTTTTGTAGAGTGAGTTCCAGAAGAAAACCCAAAGACTACATTCACTATTCGTTGAAGTTATTACCTGTCTCAGCAGGTGCAGTCTCGGTTTAAGAATGGTCAACCACGTTCCACAAATTTTTACATTTTCCGCTAATGGGATTAAAACCTTATGGGTGTTTGATCAGCTCAGACAGTTTTAGTTTTCCTAACATCTAGCGGAGAAAGCAGAACGCCTCGAGGAAATACTTAGTAAGTTTCTTTGGCATAGTTAATGATAAGTATTGAAAATTTGAGAGTTTACAGGGCATTCTCACTTACGATTCAGTGTCACGGCGCTTAATGTTCTTAGGGAAGATGATCTTTATTATGGTCTGACTTCATAAATCATGATGAAATGGTGGGCAGCAGTTAATACTCTTGCTTGTGTGCTCTAGTGAAGGAATAGCCGTAAGCTTTACCTGCGTTCAAAGCAATAGTGTGCGGATTTAAACGGCTGCAATAAAAGTGTACAGCGATTGAGGTCCGATGGGAAAGTATTTCCTGTAGAATCTTGGTGAAAACATTTCCAGACTGCCGAGTTCCGCAGTCTTATTGTGCCGACATGTTGAATGGCCCTGGTCGGTCGAGGGCCACACCCACGTAGGTTGACTAGCGCCGAGGACATGGCCCTGCAATGGGCAAAGCATTGAAGACCAGCAATAACGTAGAGGATGGGCCCTTGTTATGCAGGAAGCCGACGAGACAACTGTGAACTCTCTGCGAATTTTCCTTGGGACAGGTCATTGGTTTCCAGACGTGCAGACTAACAAAAACATATCTGTGAAGGCATGAAGATTCTGGCGAGTTTATGGCCGTTCAATGGAAAGTTCGAAGAAGACGGAACAAGGGAGTTAACAATCTGTTTATGGAGGGCAGTGGTTTCATCCTAGTCATGTTTTTAGCAAAAGACATGGCTTAAACGTGTGGAAAAGAGGCCGCAAAGCTGAAACTTTTTTCCTCCCAATTAACTTTAAAATATTTTATTGGTGAAATCTGTATATGCTGAGCAAGGGAGAGTCTCCCATCTTCGAATGCAGCGCTCCAGCTCTTGATTGGCTTGTGCTAATATCGGAGTAGTCTAAGATGTAAATGTGCTTTGCTACCGAGCTGGGGAGGAAAGCAGAGAGACAGAGAGAAGTAGTCACTCTTGTTTTGACGCTTCGCTAGTAAAGAACTGCAGGTCTCTTCTTAGTCGGTGAGATTTATGTCCTTTGCTAGAGAGCCACTTAGAGCCTGTGCGAGTTGCCTTCTTATCCAACAGAGGTACTGCTTGTAGCATCACATACACAAAGAGTAATGTGTGGGTGTATTTATGTGAATCGGCCGTCTAAACAATTGACATATTCTGTCACATATAGTCATGGAATGGAGTGAAATTGTTTTGGGAGACCAGCAAACGGTTCCACCTGCACACTGGATTCCACTGGGATTTTACAGGCTCATAGGGAAATACTTGCATTCCCAATTACCTGAACGCGTACTTGCATTTTTCGGGCACGTGCCATTGATAACAGATTGCTGCCACCCATGGCTTTAGCAGATGAACGCATCATAGTGTGCCATCCTGACCAGCAAAAGAGTAAAGTATTTTCTGCTATGGTGTAGGGCTCAGATATATGTTTCTCAGCACCATATTTTTCTTTTGGGAATATCAGACTATAGATGCTTGATGGTGGCGTAGTTTTTGTGCCAGACCCCGTATTCCCGTGTATGAAGTCAGATAAAACGATTACTGTTCTGGTTAGTATCGTGTGTTGATCCCCAGCTGATCACTTTGTCCATCATAGAGCCCATATTAGTGAAAGCGTTTGTGAAATGGAATTGATTGTGTCATGTTTCTTTATCCATTTTTGTCGTGTGATGTTAATATGTGTATAGCTATTGTTATTTGGATCACAACTTCTCCCAGTGATCCAATTAACATTACTTTTGGCATATTTATTAAAGTCTTCATTACAGAAGAAAGTAGCAAGCTCGCAAAGTGTCACTATGCACCCACAGAGGTAAACTATGTACTCACTACATTAGCCAAAAGGGCATGGATACTGACCGAAGGTTGATATGTGTAGCTGGTTACCAGCAGAAACTGTGAAACAGTCCCACCTTTAATGTTAAACAAAAAGAAAACTGTTTTTGTTCAGATAAATTTCCAAGTAGCTTTTGGTTTATTGTGCCATCTCCAAGAAACAAGCAAGAACTCATCACATCAACTGAGATCTTTACTTGCTCCACCCCACATAATTATAAAGAGCATGACTGCACAGGGTTCTTGTTATATGGTTTTATGGTAGGAATATGCAGTCAGTTTTCGAAGTGGTTACACCTAAAACTATAATAATAGTGTGTCAATGAAAAGGTTTGCGAAGATGTGACGCGCCTGCTATGTTAAACGGCGAGTACTGAGAGCACCGTGGGGATGGACAGGTGGAGGGAGCTGCAATTCCAACTACTGCCTGTCCCATAATCATCCGAGGCTCTGGAGACGACTCGGAGTTCTTCTCATCGAGCAGAAGCAGCAGCAACAACTGCAGCATCGTCGCCGGCTACATAGGTGGCTGCTGAGGCCGAGCCATTCTAGGCGCTTCAGTCCGGAAATGCGCTGCTGCTACGGTCGCAGGTTCGAATCCTGCCTCGGGCATGTATGTGTGTGATGTCCTTAGGTTATTAGGTTTAATTAGTTTTAAGTCTATGGGACTGATGGCCTCAGATATAAAGTCTCACAGTGCTTAGAGCCATTTGAACCATTTGAACTGTCGGCTACATCCTTATGCGTTCGCACAGCTACAACATCATAAGGCTGTCAACTGACAAACATAGTAACGTAGAGGCTCTTCCCAGCAACATGAATAATAATTTGCAATAGTTAAAACTTGTAGGGTGCCTGTGTTGTGTCCTCACATGTTATTACCAAGCAGGGTCCTTTTGCTTCCATGCAGTCACCGAGTGTCGTAATACTATGAAGTAAGTTGCAAGAGTTGAAACTTGTACGGTACCTGTGCTGTCATTGACCTCAGACATTATTACCAAGCAGGATCCCTTTGCTTACATGCAATCACCGAATGTCGTAATAATATGAATATTGCTGAAATATTTACCGCCAGATTGTTGTATTGGTACTGACTAGTTTGAGTCTAAATTTTCTGCCTCAGTAACTGTTCATTCTTGTATTGCATAGCAGAGACAACTTACAGAAAAGTAAAATTTCACGGGCAAAACTAATAACTAAGGATACAGCAAAAATTCAGGAGTTTCATTTATTCTGTATTTAGCTTAACGGGTGACTTCTACTGACTTGGTATGTATATTATTGTGGTTATTTTAAAAGTAAAATCAATTACTCATTTGCTTAAAGTAAATGTAATTCAGTCTTTCAATAATGAAAAGGAAATTGCTGGCATTTGTCTACATTTAGCATTACGTTACACTGAGGTTATTGAATGTTATTTTTCTGTTTTACATAATGAAGTTCAAGTTAAGCCAGTCATTTACTTAACCATTAATTTCATTTAACGTTACTTTCTAAATGTAGTGTTTCAGAATAGGTAACTGCAACTCCGTGCTTTCTTATTCATTTATTTTCTCGCGAACTGTTGTGCTGTGGAAAAACGTGACGAGCCTCCGTTGCCACGCCTGTGATTAATTGCTTCAATTTCTTTGCTATTACCTTCCTCAAGACTCGGGAGATTCGTTGCCCTAGCGGGCTAGTGACCGTTTAACTATCCCTATTCTTCTTAAGTAGTCAGTGTTTTCTTAGTTTTATCAGCGATACTGTAGTAAATATTAGGCCGCACCCTTTTTGCGCACTGTGCTCTATCCTTCACCCATTTCATTATTATCATATAAATTTAGCCTAAATTTAGAAGAGACTCCCTCTTCACGAGAGTCTGTTGCACGCTTTCCTCCAACTAACCAGTGCTATTTTCCTTCGGCAACGATAGCCTCATTCACTGTAAAATTTAATTAGGCATGTACGATCACGGTCAGTTATATCGCAATCTAGTAGGCCGACTAGGAAGTTGGGGTTACAGAGAAGCAAGATTGCGAAGTTTGCAGCTGCTGTGGAGTAGGGGATTATGTTGCACTGTCGTTAAGTTTTACAGAAGCTACTTCATAAGTGAATGGGCATATGCTACAATAATACGGTGTGTGAAGCAGTAACTAACGTTGTATGAGCAGCCTTTGGAGTACAGAGGGAGAATGACACGAACTGATTCCCCCAGGTGACAGTATCACTAAGAACGTACTTTGTGGAACGGACTGACACGTAGAAAAGGGAACTTCAGTTACTTCTGGGTAAATCGGAAGTTTTAGGATGCCAGAGGGATTTTTTGATGCAATAACTATAGTTTCAAGTTATAGACATGCTTTGAGTTTGCTTCGTGGTTATTCCAGAGATGGCGCTAATGAAGTCTTATAAATAGGATCAACCTAAGGGAAACACGAGGTTGGAAATCAGGAATAATTAAATATCAGTGTGGGGTACAACTCGTGATGCAGTGGGTGCGACGTTTCGTATTCCAGCTCCATTTGTTGAACAACCATAATAAACCTCAGACAATCATGGTTGAATTGTCCAGTAAACTATTAAACGTTTTGCCAACCCAGAAGGCGACCTATTTAAGTCACACCCTAAAATTAGACCTCTTTCATTAATTAGATGGGGTTTACTTTAGAGATGGGTCGGTTTACCGCCGAGCAAACTTTCCAGCATGTGTGGCAGTATCGCGAAAAGCAGCAGAATAACATTATGGCCATGAGTCTTTGGGTCACTGCCATTGTTGTGAATCTGATTTTGCTTTGTGTAAGCTGCTTCTACCTCACTGCTCAACTCTGTGAACTATGAGTACTTCAGCTACCACCGGATTGTTGTACCTGTAGCAAGTAATGGTTGGATCCATAAGTACTAGTTAAAAAACTGTCTTGCAAACAAGGAGAAATACTAAGCATGAGAAAGAACTGTGTAAGACTATTAATTGTTAAGTGACTGATGAGGAAATTATCGAGGATGGAGAACTTGGTGATGTCAGTCTAATAGACTGTACGTTATGTTACTTTAGGGAAGATAAGGAATGCCAGTGGTTTAAGGTAGGAAATAGTGTTTAGCTTAATACAGCCAACGGAAGTCATTTAAGGAAAACTAATTGTACTATATATAATTGCCAACTTGCATGAAAGAATATGTTTTGAGACCTTGGAGAACTGCCTTGAGCTTGACCCAGTGGACTGGCAGGATCGCGAGTTGGGCTAAAGTTAATTTTTTGTCTGGGATGAGTAAAACTGGGACATCACCCATGCATAATGAAAGAGGTCGTGAAAACAGTTCTATCCATGGTGACCGGAAAAAGCTACATCAGGGGATACTTAGATAGGTAAAGTGCTATCCGCGAGGTGTAAGGAAGGTTACCACATGATACTGTCAAACAGAGGGACTTGGGGCATAATTACATTGATATACAAGAACAGTAGAACAGCTGCTGTGTGGGAAATCTGACTGCTTTATGCTGCAGATGTGTATCCGCTTTTGTAGTATTAGATAAGAAGAAATGCTTTATCAAAAAGGGATGGACAAAGTCCATACAAATACTCGTTATTCATATACACAAGCACTGCATTCTGCCCGCCACCATATCTGAGGGGAGGCCTACGACAATCTATGAGTCTACGAGCCTACAGGGACCTAGGAATCACCACCTACGGTCTATGACGCTGCTAGCTGTGGCCATACTCTTCATGCTGAATCGAATAGAGCTCTCCAAGTTATGCGCCACCTGTGGGCCTATCTCACCCACAACCGTCCTCTTGCCGTGGTAGTCTACGGTTCGTTCATGGTGCTGTGCAGCCACTCAGCCACAATCACCAGCCTGGGAAATTCCTTGCCGCCGACCTCGGCTCGTGTGGGAAGCCGTCTCATCCACTATGGGTCCGCGCCGTGATTCTGCACACCTCATCGTGCCTCGTCCTGTTCACCCAGGCTGCCTCTAATCTGTATTTTGGACAGCTGCATGATACTGTGGTCAGCAGCTCAGTCGCTGCTGCCGTCACTCCCCGGCCGCGCAATTATGCTTACATCCACACCTCTCCATCCGCCAAATACTGCTTGCATCCTGGGGCCTTTGGCTTCCTCGAGCATTGTTACTTTTTCTCTGAAAGAAATTTCCCAAATTTAACTGTAAATTACTACTTATTTATTTCACAGTATGACTGTTGCAACTCCACCCAGGTTGGCGGACTGCTGGTTCCCTCAGCTTCACTAATCCTGTTCCATCACCTACAATAGAAGCCGCCTGGACTTACGTCTGTAAATATGTGCAATTCCTGGTTTGATGGAAGCAGACTATGATGACTATAATGTGGTCACTGTAAGAAATTAAATTATCTGTGAGCTTAATTAGTACCTGAACGGTTATTTTCAGTGTATTATTGCTGAATGAATGGATTACATGTCTTCATTTTACAAGAAAACTCAAAGATTCAAACCAAATTTTAATCAGTGGCTGTTCTCCAATTATTTATACTCAAAAATCTCTTAGATGCCATTTTATTTCAAACATACAGACTTTAAAGGTCTCTGCAACATCGTTTGAGATGCCGCCAAGTGAAAAATAGACCTCATTTATCGATCAATATTTCTTACTAGTGTAGCAATTATGGAGATAAATTTGGCAAAGATTTCATGAGTGGCAATAAAAGTGATCCCATTTGAAGACCATATTATGCATTGGGTTGCATATACACTGCAGTGAAGTTCTTAAAAAGAACCTTTTTGACCGCCCCCTCATATTAGAATATTTTCATACGAAGTTTGACTAAAGGTTACTTAACGTAATATTGGTTGTGATTATCATAGGTATGAGTTTTATTCCTTCCCTCTCAATATCTCTTCATTAGTTCAGTTCCTTTTTACATTAGTTTGTCTTTCCCTTAGATTTTCGAATGACTTCTAAGGAAATCAGTGATGGTTAACACTAATTCTGAAGATAATTCTACATTAAAATGTATCTTCATGTATGTTCATAAATTTCTTGTTTCGGAATGTTCAGTATTTCATTTATTAAATGTCAAGTTTATTTTTCCTTCAGTTTCTTTGATACGCTGTTCAGTGCTATCCTTGACTTCACTAAACGTAATGAATATTTTATGGTTTCTTCACTCGATTTAGATTTCTTTCGTTATCTTTTGTCACCACCTAAGAGTAGATATAATACTGTTACCTTACTTAAGCATAAACAACTTTTTTCTGAAGTGTGGAGCATGAGTAAACATCGACACCATGTTAACTTTGGCCTATATTCATCTGTCGGTATTATCCCACTCAGACATCATGGGAGAAAACGGACTTTAATTGCTTTGCTTATGCTCGAAAATCCACAAATGCAAGGTAAAAGAAACCTTCGTCACGTCAATTAACATTAAAAAAGTATTGAAACGCTTACTTCAGTGTAGGCATAAACCAAAAAAATCTAAACTCAACAAAAATTTATTTTTAACGCAATAATAAGACCCACCCGTGCACCTACATACGTCACATCTTCTGTGCTGCAGCACTGTTTACCGCTGACTGCAGCGTTACTCAGCTGAGGAAACGATAGGTTGGGTATTGCCCAGTATGTTGATATTCCTCGGCTCTCCCTGTTTCATATTATTGTTACAGTCCAATTCATTTCAGAGTTACATATTCATTCGCAAGGTTTCGTTAATGTTTAAAAAAATCGGAACAGATATATGACTAAGGGCAACGTAACAAATGATTCAGTATGTGAATGGTACACTCAGAAAGCTTTTTTTAAGTGTTTATGAACTTTCTATGGATCCACCGTTCATCACACGGTACACATCAAACCAGTGTTTCAGCCAATCAGTAGCTCATTTCTGCCCACACATTACCCAGCGTATCAGGATTGACGGTAATAGCAGCAGCTGCGATGTGGTGCCAGGAGCATTTGAGGTTCTCTGTTGGAGGTGGAATGCAAACACTATCTTTGATGTAACCGCACAAGAACAAACGTACAGTTCGGCGATTCTGCTGGCCGCCCAGGCAGTGCCAGGTCAGAACTTTGCGAAACGGCCTCTGTGGCGATGTGGCAACGTCTCAATCTGGTCATCTCGTACACAGTTGCGTAAATGTAGAGGGGCGACATTTTGACGAATAATGATATCCGTGCCATCAGGATCATGTTGCGGCATGAGCCAGAGTAGCAGCATGTGGTGAGCAGTGATCCCATTTGCAGCTCTCTCGATGAAGAAGAAGGGTCAGGAAACAGCCTTGTTGGACACGGCACAGTAAATGACAGCTTTCTCGGAATTCCGCAAGTCTTCGACATATTCTTCTGGAGTATCTGTTCACAAAATGAGTGCACAGTGCAAGTTGACCTTCAACAAGATATGAAAAGCGTCCCGTCACTGAAGATAAATTTTATTGCGGAGCCGCTCGTTCAGTATATCAAAGCTAAATTGCAGACAGAGTCATTCACCATCAGTTTATGACATGCAAGAGCTGCATCACTCTTCATCGCCTATGAGGCATGTTTAGTTCTGCAGTAGCTCTACAGGTAGTCTTTGTGGGACTTTGCCAAATCAGATTCCTCGCTAAGTCTAGAATCTGTTCTGACACACCCTCAAATATCTTTATCACTCCAAAATTCTGTTGTAAACTAGAAGTGTTCTGTGAAAGTTGCCACAGAAAGCTCTTCACACTCTCACAATCTATGGACAACGAGCAATTTTTTTAATACAAAATCATTTTTCTGTTTATATCGGCCACATTTTGAGCAGCTGCAGTTGGTGTCATTCCTGTCGACCGTTTTCCCAAATATCTTCTCTGGACCAAGTTCAAAAAATATGTTAGAGAGATTGACTTTTCCGTAGAGTATCATTTGTTGCGTTTTGTCGAGAAACTTACCTATATAGACATTTTAAAATGTTTCAATAAATTCATTGCTGCTCTGTACCCGAAATACACTACTGGCCATTAAAATTGCCACACCACGAAAATGGCGTGCTACAGACGCGAATTTTAACCGACAGTAGAAGATGCTGTGATTTGGAAATGATTAGCTTTTCAGAGCATTCACACAAGATTGCGACACATACAACGTGCTGACATAAGGAAAGTTTTCAACCTATTTCTCATACACAAATAGCAGTTGACAGGCGTTGCCTGGTAAAACGTTCTTGCGATGCCTCGTGTAAGGAGGAGAAATGCGTACCGTGATCGTGCAGCCACGTCTCGATCCCTGAGTCAACAGATGGGAACGTTTGCAAGACAACAACCATCTGCACGAGCAGTTTGACTACGTGTGCAGCAGCATGGACTATCAGCTCGGAGACCATGGCTGCGGTTACGCTTGACGCTGCATCACAGACAGGAGCGCCTGCGATGGTGTACTCAACTCGGAACCTGGGTGCACCAATGACAAAACGTAATTTTTTCGGATGAATAAAGGCTCTGTTTACAGCATCATGATGGTCGGATCCGTGTTTGGCGACATCGTGATGAACGCACATTGGAAGCGTGTATTCGTCATCGCCATACTGCTCTATCACCCGTCTTTATGGTATGGGGTGCCATTGGTTACACGTCTCGATCACCTCTTGTTCTCGTTAGAGGCACTTTGAACAGTGGACGCTACGTTTTGGATGTGTTACGACCCGTGGCTCTACCCTTTATTCGATCCCTGCGAAGCCCTACATTTCAACAGGTTAATACACGACCCCCCATGAACCACGGACCTTGTCGTTGGTGGGGAGGCTTGTGTGCCTCAACGATACAGATAGCCGTACCGTAAGTGCAACCACAACGGAGGGGTATCTGTTGAGAGGCCAGACAAACGTGTGGTTCCTGAAGAGGGGCAGAAGCCTTTCCAGTAGTTGCAGGGGCAACAGTCTGGATGATTGACTGATCTGGCCTTGTAACACTAACCAAAATAGCCTTGCTGTTCTGGTACTGCGAACGGCTGAAAGCAAGGGGAAACTACAGCTGTAATTTTTCCCGAGGGCATGCAGCTTTACTGTATGATTAAATGATGATGACGTCCCCTTGGGTAAAATATTCCGAAGGTAAAATAGTCCCCCATTCGGATCTCCGGTGAGGGACAACACAGGAGGACGTTGTTATCAGGAGAAAGAAAACTGGCGTTCTACAGATCGGAGATTGGAATGTCAGATCCCTAACAGGTAGGTTAGAAAATTTAAAAAGGGAAAAGGGTAGGTTAAAATTACATATAGTGGGAATTAGTGAAGTTCGGTGGCAGGAGGAACAAGACTTTTGGTAAGGTGAATGCAGGGTTATACATACAAAATCAAATAGGGGTAGGGCAGGAGTAGGTTTAATAATGAATACAAAATAGGAGTACGGGTAAGATACTACAAACAGCATAGTGAACGCATAATTGTGGCCAAGATAGATACGAAGCCCACGCCTACTACAGTAGTACAAGTTTATATGCCTACTAGCTGTGCAGATGACGAAGAAATTGAAGAAATGTATGATCAAATACAAGAAATTATTCAGATAGTGAAGGGAGATGAAAATTTAATAGTCATGGGTGACTGGAATTCGGTAGTAGGAAAAGGGAGAGAAGGAAACGTAGTAGGTGATTATGAACTGGGGCAAAGAAATGAAAAAGGAAGCCGCCAGCTACAATTTTGTACAATTTTGTACTAGCTCTGCAGATGATGAAGAAATTGATGAAATATATGATGAGATAAAAGAAATTATTCAGGTAGTGATGGGTGACGAAAATTAAATAGTCATGGATGACTGGGATTCGAGAGCAGGGAAATGGAGGGAAGAATGCATAGTAAGTGAATATGGATTCGGGGAGAGAAATGAAAGAGGAAGCTGCCTGGTAGAATTTTGCGCAGAGCATATCTTAATCATAGCTAACACTTGGTTTAAGAATCATGAAAGAAGTTTGTATACATGGAAGAACCCTGGAGATACTAAAAGGTATCAGATGTATTATATAATGGTAAGACAGAGGTTTAGGAGTCAGGTTTTAAATTGAAAGACATTTTCAGGGGGCAGATGTGGACTCTGACCACAATCTATTGGTTATGACCTGTAGATTAAAACTGAAGAAACTGCAAAAAGGTGGGAATTTAACGAGATCGGACCTGGATAAACTGAAAGAACCAGAGGTTGTACAGAGTTTCAGGGAGAGCATAAGGAAACAATTGACAGGAATGAGGGAAAGAACTGCAGTAGAAGAAGAATGGGTAGCTTTGAGGGATTAAATAGTGAAGGCAGCAGAGGATCAACTATGTAGAAAGACGAGGACTAGTAGAAATCCTTGGGTAACAGAAGAAATATTGAATGTAATTGATGAAAGGAGAAAATACATAAATGCAGCAAGTGAAGCAGGCACAAAGGAATACAAACGTCTCAAAAATGATATCGACAGAAAGTGCAAAATGGCTAAGCAGGGTTGGCTAGAGGACAAATGTAAGGATGTAGAGACTTATCTCACTAGGGGTAAGATAGATACTAGGTACAGGTAAATTAAAGAGACATTTGGAAAAAGGAGAACCACCTGCATGAATATCAAGAGCTCAGATGGAAACCCAGTTATAAGCAAAGAAGGGAAAACAGAAAGGTGGAAGGAGTATATGGCAGGTCTATACAAGGGCGATGTACTTGAGGACAATATTATGGAATTGGAAGAGGATGTAGATGAAGATGAAATGGGAGATATGATACTGCATGAAGAGTTTGACAGAGCACTCAAAGATCTGAGTCGAAACAAGGCCCCGGGAGTAGACAACATTCCATTAGAACTACTGGTGGCCTTGGGAGAGCCAGTCCTCACAAAACTCTACCATCTGGTGAGCAAAATGTATGAGACAGGAGAAATAGCCTCAGACTTCAAGAAGAATATAATAATTCCAATCCCAAAGAAAGCAGGTGTTGACGGATGTGAAAATTACCGAACTATCAGTTTAATAAGTCCCAGCTGCAAAATACTAACGGGAATTCTTTAGAAACGAATGGAAAAACTGATAGAAGCCGACCTCGGTGGAGATCAATTTGGATTCCGTAGAAATGTTGCAACACGTGAGGGAATACTGACCCTACGACTTATCTTAGAAGAAAGTCAAACCTACGTTTCTAGCATGTGTAGACGTAGAGAAAGCTTTTGACAATGTTGATTGGAATACTCTCTTTCAAATACTTAAGGTGGCAAGGGTAAAATACAGGGAGCGAAAGGCTATTTACAATTTGTACAGAAAGCAGATGGCAGTTGTAAGAGTAGAGGGGCATGAAAGGGAAGCAGTGGTTGGGAAGGGAGTAAGACAGGGTTGTAGCCTCTCCCCAATGTTATTCAATCTGTATACTGAGCAATCAGTAAAGGAAACAAAAGAAAAATTCGGAGTAGGTATTAAAATCCATGGAGACGAAATAAAAACTTTGAGGTTGGCCGATGACATTGTAATTCTGTCAGAGACAGCAACGGACTTGGGAGAGCAGTTGAACGGAATGGACAGAGTCTTGAAAGGGGGGTTTAAGATGAACATCAACAGAAGCAGAACGAGGATAATGAAATGTAGTCGAATTAAGTCGGGTGATGCTGAGGGAATTAGATTAGGAAATGAGACACTTAGTAGTAAAGGAGTTTTGCTATTTGGGGAGCAAAAGAACTGATGATGGTCGAAGTAGAGAGGATATCAATGTAGACTGGCAATGGCAAGGAAAGTGTTTCTGAAGAAGAAAAATTTGTTAACATCGAGTGTAGGTTTAAGTTTCTGGAAGTCGTTTCTGAAAGAATTTGTATGGAGTGTAGCTATGTATGGAAGTGAAACATGGACGATAAATAGTTTGAACAAGAAGAGAATAGAAGCTTTAGAAAATTGGTGCTACAGAAGAATGCTGAAGATTAGATGGGTAGATCACATAACTAATGAGGAGGTATTGAATAGAATTGGGGAGAAGAGGAGCTTGTGGTACAACTTGACTAGAAGAAGGGATCGGTTGGTAGGACATGTTCTGAGACATCGTGGGATCACCAATTCAGTATATCACCAATTCAGTATTGGAGGGCAGCGTGGAGGGTAAAAATCGTAGAGGGAGAGAGAGAGAGATGAATACACTAAGCTGATTCAGAAGCATGTAGGCTGCAGTAGGTACTGGGAGATGAAGAAGCTTCCACAGGATAGAGCAGCATGGAGAGCTGCATCAAACCCGTCTCAGAACTTAAGACCACAACAACAACATCACCAACAACAACACGACTGCATGTTGCAGGTCCTGTACGGGCCTTTCTGGATACAGAAAATATTCGAGTGCTGCCCTGGCCAGCACATTCTCCAGATCTTTCACCAATTGAAAACGTCTGGTCAATGGTGGCCGAGGAATTGGCTCGTCACAATACGGAGTCACTACTCGTGAACTGTGGTAGCGTGTTGAAGCTGCATGGGCAGCTGTACCTGTACCCGCCAACCAAGCTCTGTTTGACTCAAGGCCCAGGCGTATCAAGGCCGTTATTACGCCCAGAGGTGGTTGTTCTGGGTACTGATTTCTTAGGGTCTATGCTCCCGAATTGCGAGAATATGTAATCACATGCCAGTTCTAGTATAATATATTTGTCAATGATCCCCGTTTATCATCTGTATTTCTTCCTGGTGTAGCAATTTCATTTGCCAGTAGTGTAGTTGTTAGTTTTACCTGGAAATATACCTCGACTGAAGAAATGAAATTTTGTTAATAATAAAGAACTAACTGACATCTGTTTTCTTTACTATTGCATTGTAAAATGAACCAAAAAACGATCAAAAAGTTAATGTGTTCCGTCGGAACAGATTATCAGGTCCTAAGCGGGGGTGTAGGGTGGAAGAAGTGGGAAGAGGGGCACGCTTAAACTGGTTTATAAAATACTGACTGAAGGAGCGTTCAGTAAAAAATCCAACGCTTTTTCCTGAAAGCAGTTCATTTTTTGCAGGATTCCAATTCGCCATATTAGTCCCAACACTTTTAGTTATCGGAGCCAACGTCCCCCCCCCCCCCCCCCCCCCCCCCATCATCATCCACGTACTATTTTCCTCAGAGTGCATGCTTCATTGGGCTAAACAGATGGAAATCTGATGGAGCGAGGTGCTTAGTTTTATGAGCTCCTCCTAGGTGCGCAGACTTGTGTGGCTTAAGCGCTGTCACAGAGGAAGGAGTGTTTGTTTCCATTTCGAACACATTGAAGTTGTTTCCTCAGTTTCCTGAGAACACCACAGTACACTTCAGAGTTGACCGTTGCAACAGGGGCTAGGACATAAGACAGAATAGCCTCTTCAGAGCCCCAGAAGTACGTTGTCACGACATTACCTCTTTGGGTTTGAACTTTTTCTTCAGAGGGGTTGTTGTGGGAGCCAACCTATTGATTGCGGTTTTCGTTTCGGTTAGAAGTGATGAATCCATGTTTCAGGGCTCGTAAAGATGTCCGATGAAAAATATCACCATCAGACTCGTAATGTGGAAGCAGTTCCTCAAATACGGTCCTTCGTTCCCGATTGTGGTCTTCTGTTAGACCGCGAGGAAACCAGTGGGCACATTCTTTTGAGTAATCCAGCTAGTGAACGACTGTGCCAGCACTACTAGCAGAGGCGTCCAGTTGAGCAGCGAGGTGTTTAACTGTGAACCATCTGTCACCTCACTTAAAAGCGTAAGCATGTTCCAAAATTGCAGCAGTCACAGATGTTGTGGACAGCCGAAATACTGGAGATCGGATAGATTTGAGCAAGCTGTTACGATGATGAGAGACTCGTTACCCAACGACTCACTGAGATGTTGATCTCTGCCGCAGACATTCTGCACGCGCCAATGAGCATCTTCAATGCCCAGTGATAATCCTCTGCTTGAATCACACCTGCGTTATAGGCGCCATTTTGAAGTCTGTGTACAGCGCTGCCACCTATCGAAACTTCATGAAACTAAATAAGCTGAAGAGGAAATATTCCATCATGGTTCAAATGGCTCTGAGCACTATGAGTCTTAACTTCTGAGGTCATCAGTCCCCTAGAACTCAGAACTACTTAAACCTAATTAACCTAAGGACATGACACACATCCATGCCCGAGGCAGGATTCGAAACTGCGACTGTATCGATCGCGCGGTTCCAGACTGTAGCGCCTAGAACCTCCCGGCCACTCCGGCTGGCTGTTCTTTGTAGAAAAAGAAGGAAAAATCACATTAGAATATCTTTTTCAGGGGTGGAGTTGAGGGTGAAAGAATCCGGCACAGGAGGGAGTGGTTCGCGTATGAGGATGAAATATTCCTCCGACAGAAGGAACAGAAATCTCTATACCCGACTTTACCTTGCCGTCACCGTGTAACGCTGACTCCACTCTCCCGTTTCTTTGTCATCGGTCTGCATTTTTCACAAAACAGATAATGTTCCAGTAGAGATAAGAGTCTACGTAGGGTTTTTCCGAGTGCCGCGAGGAATCGATCATTTCGCTGCGAATTTACTGGCGAGCAAGAGCACTGGCGAGGTCAGCGCGCCGCTGGTTCTCTGCCAGCCGGCATGCGCCAGTCGTGAATTGTTCATGCGGCCGGGCAAAGTATTTTACGGCGCACGTCGCTCTGCCGGATACAAAAAGGCGAGGCGAGAGCGGCGGGCCGCGCATGCAGAAATGTGCCAGTGCCGGCGGGCGGCGAGAGCCAGCCGCTCTGTTAACGTGCTGCGCTGACCAATTCCGCTCTGCCGCCTGTTCCGGGGCTCTCTGCAGGTGCCGCGGGCCACCCCGTCGTTGCTGAATGCGCAGCCAGCCTACACCAGTTAATTTTCCGAATGCAAACGCGGGACTACCGTAGCTGCCTCACGCGCCCGTGACTATTTCATTCTCAGTATTTAGCATCGCCCATGGTACGTATGTATATTTTACCGCATGTCAAACGCAGAGAAAGTCACTGATGGAATGAAAGATGAGTTACAAAATTCAAAATACGACCCGAGGAGACCAACTTTAGCTGTTCTTCAACAGAGCGGTGTATTATTATAGCAAACTGCTGGGCATACGATATTGGTACTGCGTACCTCAAATGTGTGCATATCATCCAGTAGAAGAGTACTGCTCGAGCGTTTGGGGCCCTTGTCAGAACTGATTGAGGGAGGACATAGAAGCAATTCAGAGGTGGGCTGCTAGATTTGTTACTAGTAGGTTTCATCATTACGCGTGTGTTGCGGAAATGTTTCAGGAGCTCTGGTGGGAGTCTCTGGAGGAAAGGAGGCGTTGTTTTCGTGGATCACTACTGAGGAAATTTAGAGAACCAGCATCTGTGGCTGACTGCAGCACAATTTTACTGTCGTCAACTTACATTTCGCGGAAAGACCGCAAAGAGAGATTAGCGCTCGTACAGAGGCACACAGACAGTCATTTTCCCCTCGTTCTGTTTGGGAGAGGAACAGGGAGAGAAGATGTTAGTTGTGGTACGAGGTACCCTCCACCACGCACCGTATCGTGGATTGCGGAATATATGATTTGGGCCTTGGTGCTGTGTATCTCAAATGTCTGCATATCGTCCAGTAGAAGAGCATAAATTCGTGAATATTAATCTGACTATAAATTTACCGTTAGCATCACACATGTGAATTTGTTCGCCAGGGGATTACTGGCGGTGTGAATTTTCCGAACACAAAGACGACGGTCCTGAGTATCGGTACTTATTACTAAGCCAGCTAAATAACAGACTAGCAGACAGATAACTAGATATTACTTTCTGCTGAAAACGAATTAAACATGACCAATTTCCTAAATATTTAAGCATAACTCTGGACAGGTCACTTATCTTCAAGAAACACCTGGAACTAACTAGCCAGAAATTGAAAACCCGAAATAATATCATTCAGAGATTAGCAGGTATCAAATGGGGAGCGGATGCAAAGACAGTACGTGTTGCAGCAATATCACACGTCTATTCCTTGGCAGAGTACTGTGCCCCTGTGTGGAGTAGGAGTGCCCATGTAAAGAAGATTGACGCCCAGATCAATGAAGCTATGAGGACAATAACAGGGACACTAAAGTCAACACTCTGACAATCTGAGCAGTTCTGTTAGGTTGTTCGCAGATGATGCTGTAATTTACCGTCTAGTAAGGTCATCCGAAGACCAGTATCAGTTGCAAAGCGATTTAGAAAAGATTGCTGTATGGTGTGTCAGTTGACGCTAAATAACGAAAAGTGTGAGGTGACCCACATGAGTTCCAAAAGAAATCCGTTGGAATTCGATTACTCGATAAGTAGTACAATTCTCAAGGCTGTCAATCCAACTAAGTACCTGGGTCTTAAAATTAAGAACAACTTCAGTTGGAAAGACCACGCAGATAATATTGTGGGGAAGGCGAGCCAGAGGTTGCGTTTCATTGGCAGGACACTTACAAGATGCAACACGTCCACTAAAGAGACAGCTTACACTACACTCGTTCGTCCTCTGTTAGAATATTGCTTCGCGGTGTGGGATCCTTACCAGGTGGGATTGACAGAGACATCGAAAGGATTCAAAAAAAGGGCAGCTCGTTTTGTATTATCACGTAATAGGGGAGAGAGTGTGGCAGATATGATACGCGACTTGGGATGGAAGTCATTAAAGCAAAGACGAATTCCGTCGCTGCGAGATCTATTTACGAAATTTCAGTCACCAACTTTCTCTTCCGAATGCGGAAATATTTTGTTTAGCCCAACTTACATAGGTAGGAATGATCATCAGAATAAAATAAGAGATATCAGAGCTCGAACAGAAAGGTTTAGGTGTTAGTTTTTCCCCCGCGCTCTTCGGGAGTGGAATGGTAGAGAGATAGTATGATTGTGATTCGATGAACCTTCTGCCAAGCACTTAAATGTGAATTGCAAAGTAATCATGTAGATGTAGATGTAAATGAGGTGAATGGCTTCATGTGCTCTCAAACATCACTCCGGGTGAAATCCGTAGACAGCAGGCAACAATTCAGGAATGGCAAAAAATAAATCATACAGATAAGGCAAGAGTACTACCGACACAACAAGTACTAGATGACCGCTGTCGATATCGTCTTAAATCAAGTGCTCCAATATGGGAAGAGAGAACAGTTGCCCAAGGAAATAGCTATGACTGCCACAAATCCTGGAAAACCAAGTGGAACAATAGTGACATTAACCGACACAATATAGATGACTCCAACCAAGAACTCCCAGGAATGCAGCTTCCTCGTAAAATGTGGTGCCAGCTTAACCGTGTGACAACTGAACACGTGATAACTAAATCCATGCTTTACAAATGGGGCGCCAATGACAGCCCAAGGTGTGAATGTGAAACTGATGAACAAACATTACAACGTCTAGTGCAAGATTGCCCACTGCGAAGATTCTGTGGTGACTGGGGAGACTTCGTGGAGGCCAGCCCTGCTGCCATTAAATGGCTGTCACATTTGGACATAACTTTTTGACGAATTTTAACTGCGATTATATTTCGACTTTGCTCAGATTTAACAATGACTGGTGTTTGTACTGTTTATATTATTATGTATGTGTGTATGCGAATATTTGTATTTATATGTTATGTTATGTAAATTTACGATGTCAATACCGCACTTGCACTGGTAACACCATACGACAAACAAATAAATAACTAAGCCAGTGCCACGTTCAGATCAAACGCAGGCGCACTTCGTCTTGGCCCTAGTCTTAGATTGTCAATTCCGTCAGCGGAAACTAGATTTCTGATTGGAAGGCGGGAGTCGGGAGGTGGAGGCTGGCTTCTTCTACTGATAACTGTTTTCTACGCTATACCCAGGCAACGTAGTCGGATGTCAATGTAACTTCGTACACACCCAAATACACACCGTCAGCGGATGAGTAAATGATAAACGTTGCTGTTCTCTGTGACAGGTAGAACAGTCATTAGAGTGCATTAGTGAGATTCGTGTTATTGTTACAAGAGGCACGAACAGTGTCATATATTCAATGATCACAGTCAAAGGGCCGGCCGGGGTGCCGAGCGGTTCTAGGCGCTACAGTCTGGAACAGCGCGACCGCTAGGGCCGCAGGTTCGAATCCTGCCTCGGGCATGGATGTGTGTGATGTCCTTAGGTTTGTTAGGTTTAATTAGTTCTAAGTTCTAGGAGACTGATGACCTTAGAAGTTACGTTCCATAGTGCTCAGAGCCATTTGAACCACAGTGAAGGACAAGATGAGGCCGCGTCATATTTAAATTTTGGGCTGTCGAGTAAATATTAAAAATTGATGAAAATCGGCTCTTTATGCAAAACGAAATTATTTTGCCCACAGATGTTTCATTACTTTATGCGCTACCTTCCATGAACTTTTTTTACTGTCTTTCACGTAATGATATCACTTATTTTATGCTGGTAGTATTATTTAACAACGTAACCAGTTTTAAAGCTCTCACGTTCCTTGGTTTCACAAACTCACTGCTTGTCTTCTCACCAATCTAGGCCTTAGGCTACGATACAGGACAGTCTGTCACCATAACCAGATTTTCTGCTTTCACATTCGTTTCCTTCGCCACTCACAACCAAACTGTTGATTTTAAACCTAACCTAGGCCTCGGGCTACGCTACAGCTCAGTCTGCCGACACAATCAAGTTATTTGCTTTCTCATTTGTTGGCTTCGCCACTTACAATCGAACTGTCGCAGTCCTGCCTAATCTAAGCACGCTAAACTACAGGTCATAATAAATACAGCAATATGTTGTAACAGCAAAAATTAAAGAAAGGCTAATTTACACAAGGCACGTAAATTGGCTTTCATCCCAACTAATACTCAGTACTGTATGCAATTTACTCCCGGTTAGAATAAGACAGAAACGAAATATCTGTGATTTGGGTACATCTCGTAATAACTTCAACATAAAAACGGCAAATAGCTGACAGAGACTCGAACTCTGGACCTTTGTCTTCCGCGGAAAAGTACACTACCATGCTCTAGACAAAGGAAGTTTATTGAAGACAGATGCCTAAGCAACGTATGTAAGTTAAACATCGCAAGAACACAGTTTAATGTAAGCGCGAGGTAAGACGATGCAGATGTGAAACGCTGGTACATTAACAGCCAGTGGAACAGACCGAATGTTGAGTAAAAGAATGCAGACGTGCATGGATTGTGTTGTATATGAACGAGATGTCAGTTTGTGGGATGGAGTTCCACGTTGTTGTTGTTGTGCTCTTCAGTCCAGAAACTGGTTTGATTCAGCTCTTCATTCTACTCTACCCTGTGCAAGCTTCTTTATCTCCTAGTACCTACTGCAACCTACATCCTTCTGAATCTGCTTAGTGTGTTCATCTCTTGGTCTCCCACTACGATTTTTACCCTCCACGCTGCCCTCCAGTACTAAATTGATGATCCCTGGAGGCCTCAGAACATGTCGTACCCTCCCCGATCCCTTCTTCTACTCAAGTTGTGCCATAAATTTCACTTCTCGCCAATTCTACTCAATACCTCCCCATTAGTAATGTGATCTACCCACCTAAAATTCAACATTCTTCTGTAGCACCACATTTCGAAAAGCTTCTATTCTCTTCTTGTCTAAGTTATTTATCGTCCGCGTTTCACTTCCATACATTGCAACACTCCACACAAATACTCCAGAAACGACCTCCTGACACTTAAATCTATACTCAATGTTAACAAATTTCTCTTCTTCAGAAACGCTTTCCTTGCCACTGCCAGTCCACATTTTATACCCTCTCTACATCGACCATACCCCTCCCCCCCCCCCCACCTCCGTGAACCATGAACCGTGCCGTTGGTGGGGAGACTTGTGTGCTTCAACGACACAGATAGCCGTACCGTAGGTGCAACCATAGTGGAGGGGTATCTGTTGAGAGGCCACACAAGTGTGTGGTTCCTGAAGAGGGGCAGCAGCCTTTTCAGTAGTTGCAGGGGCAACAGTCTGGATTATTGACTGATCTGCCTTTGTAACACTAACCAAAACGGCCTTGCTGTTCTGGTACTGCGAAGAGCTGAAAGCAAGGGGAAACTGCAGCAGTTATTTTTCTCGAGGGCATGCAGCTTTACTGTATGATTAAATGATTATGGCGTCCTCTTGGGTAAAATATTCCGGAGGTAAAATAGTCCCCCATTAGGATATCCGGGCGGGGACTACTCAAGAAAAAGTCGTTATCAGGAGAAAAAAAAAAACAGGTTTTCTACAGATCGTAGCGTGGGATCTCAGATCCCTTATTCGGGCAGGTAGGTTAGAAAATTTAAAAAGGAAAATGGATAGGTTAAAGTTAGATATAGTGGGAATTAGTGAATTTCGGTGGCAGGAGGAACAAGACTTTTGGTCAGGTGAATGCAGGCTTATAAATACAAAATCAAATAGGGGTAATGCAGGAATAGGTTTAATAATGAATAAAAAATAGGAGTACGGATAAGCTACTAGAAACAGCATAGTGAACGCATTACTGTGGCCACGATACACACGAAGCCCACGCCTATTACAGTAGTACCAGTTTATATGCCAACTAGCTCTGCAGATGATGAAGAAATTGATGAAATATATGATGAGATAAAAGAAATTATTCAGGTAGTGATGGGTGACGAAAATTAAATAGTCATGGATGACTGGGATTCGAGAGCAGGGAAAGGGAGGGAAGAATGCATAGTAAGTGAATATGGATTCGGGGAGAGAAATGAAAGAGGAAGCTGCCTGGTAGAATTTTGCGCAGAGCATATCTTAATCATAGCTAACACTTGGTTTAAGAATCATGAAAGAAGTTTGTATACATGGAAGAACCCTGGAGATACTAAAAGGTATCAGATGTATTATATAATGGTAAGACAGAGGTTTAGGAGTCAGGTTTTAAATTGAAAGACATTTTCAGGGGGCAGATGTGGACTCTGACCACAATCTATTGGTTATGACCTGTAGATTAAAACTGAAGAAACTGCAAAAAGGTGGGAATTTAAGGAGATGGAACCTGGATAAACTGAAAGAACCAGAGGTTGTACAGAGTTTCAGGGAGAGCATAAGGAAACAATTGACAGGAATGAGGGAAAGAAATGCAGTAGAAGAAGAATGGGTAGCTTTGAGGGATTAAATAGTGAAGGCAGCAGAGGATCAACTATGTAAAAAGACGAGGACTAGTAGAAATCCTTGGGTAACAGAAGAAATATTGAATGTAATTGATGAAAGGAGAAAATACATAAATGCAGCAAGTGAAGCAGGCACAAAGGAATACAAACGTCTCAAAAATGATATCGACAGAAAGTGCAAAATGGCTAAGCAGGGTTGGCTAGAGGACAAATGTAAGGATGTAGAGGCTTATCTCACTAGGGGTAAGATGGATACTGCCTACAGGAAAATTAAAGAAACCTTTGGAGAAAGGACATTTGGAAAAAGGAGAACCACTTGCATGAATATCAAGAGCTCAGATGGAAACCCAGTTATAAGCAAAGAAGGGAAAGCAGAAAGGTGGATGGAGTAAATGTAAGGTCTATACAAGGGCGATGTACTTGAGGACAATATTATGGAACTGGAAGAAGAGGTAGATGAAGATGAAATGGGAGATACGATGCTGCGTGAAGAGTTTGACAGAGCACTCAAAGATCTGAGTCGAAACAAGGCCCCGGGAGTAGACAACATTCCATTAGAATTACTGGTTGCCTTGGGAGAGCCAGTCATGACAAAACTCTACCATCTGGTGAGCAAGATGTATGAGACAGGAGAAATACCCTCAGACTTCAAGAAGAATATAATAATTCCAATCCCAAAGAAAGCATGTGTTGACGGATGTGAAAATTACCGAACTATCAGTTTAATAAGTCCCAGCTGCAAAATACTAACGCGAATTCTTTAGAGACGAATGGAAAAACTGATAGAAGCCGACCTCGGCGAAGATCAATTTGGATTCCGTAGAAATGTTGCAACACGTGAGGGAATACTGACCCTACGACTTATCTTAGAAGAAAGATTAAGGAAAGGCAAACCTACGTTTCTAGCATTTGTAGACTTAGAGAAAGCTTTTGACAATGTTGATTGAAAGACTCTCTTTCAAATTCTAAAGGTGGCACGGGTAAAACACAAGGAGCGAAAGGCTATTTACAATTTCTACAGAAAGCAGATGGCAGTTAGAAGAGTAGAGGGGTATGAAAGTTGAAGCATGGTTGGGAAGGGAGTGAGACATTGTTGTAGCCTCTCCCCGGTGTTATTCAATCTGTATATTCAGCAAGCAATAAAGGAAACAAAAGAGAAGTTCGGAGTAGGTATTAAAATCGATGGAGAAGAAAGAAAAACTTTGAGGATCGCCGATGACATTGTAATTCTGTTACAGACAGCAAAGAACTTGGAAGACCAGTTGACTGGAATGGACAATGTCTTGACAGGATGGTATAAGATGAACATCATCAAAAGCAAAACGAGCATAATAGGATGTAGTCGAATTAAGTAGGGTGATGCTGAGGGAATTAGATTAGGAAATGAGACACTTAAAGTAGTAAAGGTGTTTTGCTATTTGGGGAGCAAAAGATAGGATATCAAATGTAGACTGGCAATGCCAGGGAAAGCGTTTCTGAAGAAGAAAAATTTGTTAACATCGAGTAGAGATTTAAATGTCAGGAAGTCGTTTCTGAAAGTATTCGTATGGCGTGTAGCCATGTATGGAAGTGAAATGTGCACGTTAAATACTTTAAACAAGAACAGAATAGAAGCTTTCGAAATGTGGTGCTACAGAAGAGTGCTGAAGATTAGATGGGTAGAACAAATAACTAATGAGGAGGTATTGAATAGAATTGGAGAGAATAGAAATTTGTGGCACAACTTGAGTAGAAGAAGGGATCGGGGAGGGTAGGACATGTTCTGAGGCATCAAGGGTTCACCAATTTAGTATTGGAGGGCAACGTGGAGGTTACAAATCGGAGAGGGAGAAAAAGAGATGAACACACTAAGCAGATTCAGAAGGATTTAGGTTGCAGTAGGTACTGGGAGATGAAGTAGCTTGCACAGGGTAGAGGAGCATGGAGAGCTGCATCAAACTGGTGTCAGGACTCAAGACCACAACAACAACAACAACAACTACAACAACAACATCGACCATCACCAGTTATTTTGCTGCCCAAATAGCGAAACTCATTTACTTCATGAAATGTCTCATTTCCTAATCAAATTCTTTCAGCATCATTCCATTATCGTCGTTTTGCTTTTGCTGATGTTCATCTTATATCCTCCTTTCAAGACACTGTCCGTTCTGTTCAAGTGCTCTTTCAAGTCCTTTGCTGTTGCAAAAATATAGGAATGGCAACATCTATTTCTGGATGACCCTGGAGTTGTTGCCTAATGATGTCCCGTGTGTGCTCGATTACAGATAGATCTGGTGATCGGGCAGGCCAACGCAGCATGTCGACATTCTGTAGATCACGATGGGTTACAACTGCGGTAAATGGGCGAGCGTTACCCTGGAATCCTGCTCATGAATGGCAACACAGCAGGTCGTAACATCAGATTGACGTGCAAATTTACTGTCATAGCGCGTCGAATAACCACTAATGTGCTCCCGGTGTCATATGCAATCGCACTCCAGACGATAACTCCAGTTGTGCATCCAGCGTAGCTCGTAGGCAGGTTGGCTGCAGGATCTCACTGGCCTTCTAACCAACACAAGGCCATCAAAGGCACCGAGGCAGAACCTGCTCTCATCAGAATATACAACAGACTTTCACATTGTCCTTAAATCAGCTGTCACTTGACACCACAGAAGTCACAAATGGAGGTAGTTTGGGGTTAGCAGAATGGAAGCTAGAGGACGTCTGGCTCAGAGCTGTCCTTGAAGTAACTGATTAGCAACAGGTAGCTGCATTACTGTGATGCCGACTGGTCAATTGCTGCTCAAATTACTTCCGCAGATGTAGTACGATGTGTCGGAGCCGTACATCAAACACCCTAGACTATCCTCTCAGTGATGCCACGTGGCCTTCCAGAGCCCAGTGTTCTTGATACTGAAGGTTCTCTTGACCACTGCTGCCAGCAATGATGCACAGTGGATACGTCCCAGCGCATAAGGAACATCCACCTTTCGTAGCCTTATGACACGATCTCGTTCAAACCCAGGTGTTGATAATGATGTGTTTGTTATCTTAAAGGCAATCTTGAGTAACATTACCTGATCACGTCCAATCTCAATGATAGCTACCACTCAAAACCGTTACAGTGTGTAGTTAAAGAAAACCTTTTATGTATCCTCATACATCGCCGTTTGTGAAAGGTGTAGCACCGAGAAGGAATTACCCGAATAGCTCTACACTTGGTGGAAGTGGCTACAGGTGTGCAAGCAATACGTGATACCTTTTGCAGCGAGTTTGGGGAACACGTAGGCCGAGCAGAGCCCTCTTGTGTCGGTCCGCCACGGTCGGTGTTGCGCATAGTGTATTCGGTACAGAGGTGTCACACAAGGTGGGAACAATACAGTGAGTGTCAATATGCCTCGTCCACGTCAGGGAGCCATATCGGCATGTGAGCGAGTTAGAATGGGGCAGAATTATCGGTGTCCGGAAAACTGGGTTGTCATACCACGACATTTCGGCTTGCACAGGGCATGCTGTTACGACAGAGATGCGTATGTGGAAGCAGTGGACAGAGAAAGGTCGTACGCAGCAACGAGCGCGAAATGGACCACGGAACATGTCCACAACACAGGATGACCGTCACCGTGTCCGCGTAGCCATTATGGACCGTACAGGGTCATCCACAGTGTTGGATCGTCGCTGGAGCAATGCAACAAGTGTGAACTTGTCAGCATCGACGGTTCTTCGCCGTCTGGACTACTTGCACGCATGCCATTACTTCGGCTTCCATTGTCCATAAACCGCAAGCTCCTCCGACTGCAGTGGGCTCGTGAACACCATCACTGGGGTGCTGAGTGGCAACATGTAATCTTTTCGGATGAGTCGCGCTTCAGCGTGTCCTAAAGTGACGGCTGCATACGTGTCCGGCAGTAACGTGGTGAGCGCAACCTGGAGGGCTGCATTGTGGAGAATCGAACGACCAATGTAAGTTTTCCCATTGGTCGTTCGATTCGCACAGTTCATGACAGGTGTGTGGAACACCGACGCCATACGAGGCTACAACAGCCGGAAAAATCGGCAGTAGCAGAACACTGTTTAAATGAGGGACACGGCATGAAATATGACGAAACGGTGGTAGTTGCCAACATTTCCAGTTTTTGGAATAGTGTTTATAAAGAGGCAATTGAAATTAGGTTGGCGGATAATTTAATCAATAGAGACAATGGGTTTCCTCTTAGCAGGACGTGGAATCCGGTACTATCCCGCATCAAAATTGAACGTTCTTCGGTGCGACCATGAGTGCGATATATCGTTGCCGCAAAGTTCTACCAGGGGCGGCGCCCCTTCCCTGTCTTGGAGGGCAGCAACTGTGACGGGCGGCGCACGCGCCGTGTACTGCACGGTAGGCTATATAGGACGTCGTTTTGCAGCCAGGCGTTAGTTCTCAGCGGGACTCATCAGCAAGCAGCATTCTCCTGAAGACGGCGACCAGTTGGATCGCCGAAATATCGAGTCAAGTTGATTTTAGGATCCGGCAGCAAACCCGAAGAGATTTTCAAGACTTATTACGCCGGGAAAGCCTACGAAGTCACATTCGGAGTCTTACTTTCTCATTCTTTAAGTTCCAGCAAATGAAATGGAAATGAGTGTTTGGCGTCATTGGCCGGGAGTCCCCTTAGCGGCAGGTCTTGTTATATTCGACGCCACACTGGGCGACCTGCGTGCCAGATGAGGATGAAATGATGATGAAGACAACACTACACTCAGTCCCGGAGCGGAGAAGATCTCCGGCCCAGCCGGGAATCGAACCGCGGCCCCTTAGCACGGCAGTCAATAACGCTGAGAATTCAACTATCGGGACGGATTTGAAGTTCATGTGTGTGGCACAAAACATTTGTTTCTTCTTTTTATTAACATCTCTTTGCTTTACCTCTTCCTCCTATATGTTTCTCGTCATTATTTTACTTATTCTCAACCTTTCTTCAATTTCTTTGTCAAAGTTTTGTCGCACTCGATACTTCACTTTCATGCGTCTACCTGTACTGCGAGTGCAGCACGTGTCGTTGCACAACAGGTTCGTTAGGTGATGTATATGCTTAATACATGCGTCCATTTAAAATGTTTTGCAATTGACTCTTACAATTCTCGTATGGATTGCATTGGATTGTAGTTTTTCTCACAATGCGGTAAAAAAATACAATTAGTGCTTAATGATCGACTGACACTGAAATCTTACAGAGTACAAGCTCAGATTAGAAGGTGGTTGGGTAAGGAAACAGACGATGTCCTGCCAAAGCAATCATCTCGCAGTTACTTCTAAGTGACCTGGAGAAATCATGGGAAGCCAATGCAATGATTAAAAGGAAGTCAGCATTGGCTGTAATATTGAAGTTTTATTGATAGCAGAATCGATTTTCGATCATTTATCATCTTCAGTGCTGTACAAATTAAACTCAGACACTGGTATCAAGTTATCAATAACCAAAACTGGAAAGCTTAATTTGTGCAGCACTGAAGATGATAAGTAATGGAAAATCGATTCTGTTATCAATAGAACATCAAAATTACGGCCTACGCTGACCCTCCTTTTAATTTAACATATATGGTCGTTGTGCACAAAGCACTACACGGAGGCACCAATCAATGCAATGTTTTTCACCGCCGCCCTTTCCACTTAAGTCTACTGTTCAACTCATTGGGCAATCACATCGGTCACGACGCGATAAGAGCTCAGTTTTTACTGTAAGAATCATTTTAACACGAACATGTATCAATCGTACATTTCGCTAGAAAGTCATAAATCTGTCCCATCACTCTTGCAAAATATCTTGAAGAAGTGTATGATGGTGCCCACGAGCTTAATTTTCAGGCAACTGTCCCTAATTTTAATCTAAACACAAACACCTATTTAGATGTCGATACGGTGAACATAATTAAAAATGCTTCTCGCTTTCACCTGAACTGTATCTGCCTGTATGTTTTCGCTCAGCAAACAAACGCAGAAAACGCCGACATACAGACCGTCCCTTGTCATAAAGCGCTGTTTGCATCTAGTGTGGTGCAGCAGGGAGTCAGAAATCCACTCTTCCCGGCTGTTTCAGCTTCTGATTTGCCTTTATTTGTATCCTCAACTAGCGTCATGGAGATAAGTGCATTTCCATTCGAAACTCTAAGTCAGGAAAAGAAAACCGTGGCTATACCGGGCACTGAACCCGACTCTTGTACAACGGTCTCACAATGAGGGTGTTGCTCAGAAGGCAGAACACTTAACCATAGTCAACACATCTTCCACTGAATGCTCAAGCGGGATAAACACGCATGTGAAAGTCATAAATACTATCTTTCGTTTGAAACATGACGTTAGCTCTTATCAGTGAAGTTTACCGGCTATAATTGGAAGACGTAGTACTTACAAAATGGAATTATATTGACTTTATTTCAGTGACAAACATAATTTATTGTGCTCTAAATATCCATGCTAAATCGTTGAATTACATATAAATTACTTATTTTTATTTTACAGCAGAGGAAATCATGAAATGATGTTTTGTATTTTTATCACAAGTAACTTACAGCAAACTCATTTAATGTAATGTCTAAATATTACTAAAAATTAAAAGTAGGTTTCCCTGATGGTTGTGAAGGCTGTGCTGTTTCTCACGAAATATGTACATATCCCTCCCGGTACTATGACAAGATGTGACTGCAATATTTGATATTTAATGTATTAATATATGTGAAGTTCCCTTCGACAAAAAATCTAGTAATTAGCGAGAAAGCATGGCAACGTAGTGTCACAAATCTTTTTTTTTTTTTTACAGTGCTAGCTAACTCCAACCTACATGTAAACGATTTGTTAAAATACCCGCATTTACATGTGAATACAAATAGGACTTTCTGTGATTCTCTTGCAACCACTATATGTGTCAAAACTTTAAAGGCAACTTTTGACACCAGTATGCCTGTAGCTGATGCGTCAAATGAATTACGGTATGCCACATGGATGCTCCCAAAGTGTAACGTAATCTGCCCTGTGGTCCCTGACATAGCGAACCGTTTCATGATCATTAGGCGCAAAAGATAAACAAATTCACCTCGTTAGCTGAAGTTCCTAATACAAGAAGGAAATTCAAGTTCATATCAAACTGTTCGAAAACGCTAAAAATCAGGTGTTTAGCGTTCTTTGAGTTCAACAGCACTGAGTAATATTCTTCAGTTTGTTCCACATGAAGAAATATTAAACATATCTGCATGTATTAATTTTACATAAGCTTATTATTAAACGTCACCAACACACACAAAAATGTGCCTCATATCTGGAAATCACTTTTCCAAAGTACATCCATTTAGTCGAAGTAGAAAGAAGTCTACAACACAAAAAAATAATTTTGATCATTCAGGATAATACCTATATTAGTTACTCTGAAGAAACAGATGTTGCTAGACAGTATTCTCAAAATACAGAATGTGTTACAAAAAGTAAAATAGCTGGTAGTTGTCGAATATACTAGACAGACCTCTTTAAAGTGGGTGTTTTGACAACTATTTCGCAGAACATATATTTATCTATGTCCTTTCTCATTACCATCAATTATTTTTTATCAAAATATCGTGAAAAGCATCAATGTATTATGATCAAACAAATCATCTACATAGACTCCATCAGCTCAGATGGAGTCATATAAATACTTACATATGCGCTGTACAACTTTCAACTACATTAAATGCTATATAAATAACGTGGCGGAATCGAAATAAAATAGTAGAACATCTCTGCTGAGCAACCCTTTCTGTTGTAATGAAAATTGTCTGGAAACAAACTCTTAATATTTTAGATTTTTTAAAAATTTTATGATTAGATTTATCATCGTAATGCGGCAGTCTTCCATAGTGTCAATTTTTTTGTATTTGACTTAAATTTATCAGCTATACACGGCAGACTTCTTTGCTTATTTCAAAGAGCACTGTCCGTGGTATTTTTGAAACACGATTAATGGGAAGTAATATTACTACAATTTATAAACATTCTGTTCTGCAGCAAACCATGAACAAAACACACATTAACTTTCCCACACAAATGAGACGACTATCTTAGCTCCAGCGTTGAAGGCAGAAAAATGTTAATGTAGTATGATTTCACGAAACATTGTAAAAAATTTTGTTGCCTGATTTCCCAGAATATGAACACTTACTTTTATCATGACGTACAAAGAACACCCTCAACAAGTCTTAAGATTTTTAAATACGTGTACTGAAGTTGTGGATGGTGGAAGAGTAAGGCTTCCTGGTGGTTTATTGGAAAATTACTTGTCACACAAACTTCACAAATCAGAAGCACGATCAGCAAGAGCTCGCTAAAAATTAACTTTATTGAAATCTGCTGAACTGGTTCTCTTCTTCCCTACTTGTAAGGCGAGAGGCGCGTTTCTTTCTATAAGCTGCGTGTGACACGAAATGAATGTCATAAGAAACAGAAGGTGCAAAGACGTTGTTCGAGAAGCACCTTGAGGATTCCCTCAGGTAAGGCTCTAAAGTAAAACCGTTCCACCACGCCTTTCTGGCAACAAGAGGAGAGCTCCCACAATGTTACTCGATATGTGTCACATGAATAACGGTATTCCCAAACCTCTACCGGCACCTGTGATAGCTTCTCCTCTTTGATGTTCCCTTCCACTATTTTCCTCTCTTCCCATGAGTGTTTAGGGTCTTTCATGTATATAATACTGTGATCCAGAATCGGATCTTCGTCAACCTGTCTTCTCCCGCCAACATATCCTGTACGACTAAACCACGGATCAGATAGAAAATAACATTTCTTCTCCACATGCTACGAAATGACAGATTTGAGACCAGGCAGTTTAGATGTGCATTTCAAAATCAGAAAGTGAGCACCTGCCTAGTGTACTGGATGTTTGCTTTAGCCTGTCATCATCATCATCATCATCATCATCATCATCATCATCATCATGATTTGATTATGCCTTTCAGTGTTAAGTCTGGAGCATAGCCCCCCTTATAAAATTCCTCCATGATCCCCTATTCAGTGATAACATTGGTGCCTCTTCTGATGTTAAACCTATTACTTCAAAATCATTCTTAACCGAATCCAGGTACCTTCTCCTCGGTCTGCCCCGACTCCTCCTACCCTCTACTGCTGAAACCATGAGTCTCTTGGGTAACCTTGCTTCTCCCATGCGTGTAACATGACCCCACCATCTAAGCCTGTTCGCCCTGACTGCTACATCTATAGAGTTCATTACCAGTTGTTCTTTGATTTCCTCATTGTGGACACCCTCCTGCCATTGTTCCCATCTACTAGTACCTGCAATCATCCTAGCTACTTTCATATCCGTAACCTCAACCTTGTTGATAAGGTAACCTGAATCCACCCAGCTTTCGCTCCCATACAACAAACTTGTTCGAAAGATTGAACGGTGCACTGATAACTTAGTCTTGGTACTGACTTCCTTCTTGCAGATCAGAGTAGATCGTAGCTGAGCGCTCACTGCATTATCTTTGCTACACCTTGCTTCCAGTTCTTTCAGTATGTTGCCATCCTGTGAGAATATGCATCCTAAGGACTTGAAACCGTCCACCTGTACTAACTTTGTTCCTCCTATTTGGCACTCAATCTGTTTATATTTCTTTCCCACTGACATTACTTTCGTTTTGGAGATGCTAACCTTCATACCATAGTCATTACATTTCTGATCTAGCTCTTAAATATTACTTTGCAAACTTTCAATCGAATCTGCCATCACAACTAAGTCAACTGCAAATGCAAGACTGCTTATTTTGTATTCACATATCTTAATCTCACCCAGCCATACTACTGTTTTCAACATATGATCCATAAATGATATGAACAAGAGTGGAGACATGTTGCAGCCTTGTCTTACTCCTGAAAGTACTCTGAACCAATAACTCAATTTACCGTCAACTCTAACTGCTGCCTGACTATCCATGTAAAGACCTTTAATTGCCTGCAAAAGTTTGCCTCCTATTCCATAATCTCGTAGAACAGACAATAACTTCCTCCTAGGAACCCGGTCATATGCCTTTTCTAGATCTATGAAACATAGATACAATTCCCTGTTCCACTCATAACACTTCTCCATAATTTCCCATAAGCTAAAGATCTGGTCCTGACAACCTTTAAGAGGCCTAAACCACACTGATTTTCATCCAATTGGTCCTCAACTAATGCTCGCAGTTTCCTTTACAATACCTGAGAAGATTTTACCCACAACGCTGATTGAAGAGATACGTCTGTAGTTGTTACAATCGTTTCTGTTTCCATGTTTAAAGATTGAAGTGATTACTGCTTCTGTCTAGTCTGATGGAACCTGTCTCGACTCCCAGGCCATTTCAATTATCCTGTGGAGCCATTTAAGACCTGATATTCCACTGTATTTGATGAGTTCCGACTTACTTTCATCCACTCCAGCTGCTTTATTGCACTGCAATCTATTGACCATTTTCTCCACATCCCCAAATGTGATCTTATTTCCATCACCATTCCTATACCATTCTACCTCGAAATCTGAAACATTACTCATCGCATTTTCATCTACATTGAGCAAATCTTCAAAATATTCCCTCCATCTGCCCAAGGCATCCACAGGATTCACCAGCAGTTTTCCTGACCTGTCCAAAATACTTGTCATTTCCTTCTTACCTCCCTTTCGAAGACTGATAATTACACTCCAGAATGGTTTTCCAGCAGCTTGACCCATAGTCTCCAACCTGTTTCCAGAGACTTCCCAAGATTTCTTTTTGGATGCTGCAATTACGTGTTTGACTTTGTTTCTTTCTTCAACATAACTTTCTCTGCCTACCTGAGTTCTAGTATGCAGCCATTTTTGATACGCTTTCTTTTTCCTTTTACAGGCTACCTTGACTGTGTCATTCCACCAAGCTGTTTGCTTCATCCTACTTTTACACACTACTGTTCCAAGACATTATTTAACCACTTCTAGTACTGTGTCCCTGTACCTTGTCCATTCCTTTTCCAATGCCTGTAATTGACTACATTCAACTATCTGGTACCTTTCTGAGATCGCTGTTATGTACTTGTGCCTGATTTCCTTATCCTGAAGTTTTTCCACTCTTATCCTCCTACATATGGACCTGACGTATTGCACTTTTGGCCTCACAATCCCAATTTCACTGCAGATTCAATAATGATCAGTGTCAACAAAGAATCCCCTGAATACAAGAGTGTCTCTCACAGCCTTCCTGAATTCCTGATCTGTTATTATATAGTCAATTACAGATCTGGTTCCCCTGCCTTCCCAAGTATACCGGTGAATGTTCTTATGTTTAAAAAAGGTGTTTGTGATTGCACAGAAATCCAAGAGTTGTTTCCCGTTCCTGATGGCCTCCATATCTTCTCCAAATTTACCCGTAACCTTTTCATACCCTTCTGTTCGATTTCCAATCCTGGTGTTAAAATCACCCATGAGCAGAACACTGTCCATGTCCTTTACTCTAACAACTACATCACTGAGTGCCTCATAAAAACTATCCATCTTATCTTGATCTGTCCCTTCACAATGCGAATATACTGACACAATCCTAATTTTCTTGCTAGACACTGTTAAATCTATCCACATCAGTCGTTCGTTTACATATCTTATTGCAACTACGCTGGGTTCCATTTCTATCCTGATGTAAATCCCTACACTACATTGTGCTATTCCTGCTTTGACTTCTGACAGGTAGACCTTGTATTCTCCCACTTCCTCTTCTTTCTCACCCCTTACCCGAGTGTCACTAACAGCTAAAACGTCGAGCCCTATCTTACTTGCAGCGTCTGCCAGCTCTATCTTCTTCCCAGAGTAGCCCCCATTGATATTAATAGCTCCCCATCTCATTACCATTTGTTTGCCAAGTCGTCTCTTAGGAGTCCCTGGTTTGTCAGTAAGAGGTGGGACTCCGTCACCTCCAAAGGTCCGAGGCATTTTGCTCTGACAGTTGTCAGCATCATATTTAAAGTACGAGGGAAGCAGGTTGCTAGCCTTACTTGCCCCGAGTCCCATTGGGTTTTACCCCTACCGGCTGAGGGACTAATCGGTGGATTTGGTAGTCTTTGCCGTATGAGCACAAAGGTGACCACGACTCAGAATATGTCCGAGATGCCCAGCCTAATTCCAAAGTAACGGGTATCCTGACTGTCGGGACCACTTACTTGGCCACTCATACGTTGCCCGTGGTTCATGAACTAGGACATGACTACAGGAAACCACACCATGGATCACTTAGCCTGTATCAACAAAATATCTTGAACATAACCATAGTATGAAAAGAGGTTTCAGATGAAAAGTTAATATTTTTAATGGAGACATCTGCCTGTACTAAAACTGCCCACACCCACTTTTTATTGGTGTTTCTTTTTCCATATCAAAAAATTCCTGAGTTTTACCCAAAACACCTTTTCCGCTTGTGGTAGACGGATCTGTAACCGACAAAATTTAACTTTTCTGACTTTACCAGTTAAGAACCAACTCATCTGATTTTTCATTACATTTCCGATAGAAATGTAAAATTTATTTTAGTTCTAAATCTCTAACTGTGGAAGTTTAACTGTTAACACTAGTTTGTGTTGTTCTAAATAATAAGTTTCATTTAGTTTAGCTCATATGATTCCAGTGTAAAAGTTTTACATTAAGACTTTTAAATCTCCAACAGTAAGATTTTTGCAACTGTTGAGTGTAGCCGTATGCAGTACAAATTATGTATGACTAAATACGCCCCTAGCCACAATTTTTTAAAAAAAATATTTTATAAAATTACATGATGCGTATCGGAACCTATGGACCCATTTTCAAATGCCAGTTGTCTAATACACAGCTTACATTTGCTCTTAAGTGAGGTGAAACGCATTTACCTGTTAGGAGAAAGTTTCTTTCTAACTTTCTGATAAGAGGGAAACGTATTTCACGTATTCGACGATTTGCATATGAAGATGGAACTACGGAACACCAAATGCGTCATGAAATTCAACAAAACATAAAAGAATGTGACTGTTGGAGTTATTATTCATACTGCCTGTGGGATGATACGTGGGTAAAAATTTAATTTAGTTTTGGAAATTCGTTCCTACAGTCTAACTTGTACATTTAAATACGTACCAAAGATTTTCTTTTTCAAACAGTTCGGTACTGATTGTTGTTAAAAATCTATTTAGCTTTGCAAATTTGACTCTAGAGTAAATCTTTTACTTTTAGACATTCAGAAAAGATTTAGTTTATGATAAAAGTAAGATTTTTAGAATACAAATGTATGGAACTCCACATGAAAAACTCAGCCACAGCTATTACATCATTCATCATTTCTAGCAATTTGAATTGATTTATTTTTTATTTTTCTTAAACAGAGCACCAAAATTTAAGACTCCTATTTTAGACGGTGCTGAATGACAGTCAGAGCAACTGCAGATCTGACATATAAGGTGCTGGGCGAATACTCAGTACTGAGTTCGTGGCAGCAAAAGCAGAATTCGAGGCATTACTGGTATGAGGTGTCATACGTAGATTAGACAGCCCGTGGGCGTCACCATACATTTGATAAAGAAAAAAGATGGGTCGTGGGGACCACGTGGCGATTACAGGAAGTTAAACACATGTACTACACCAGATTGTTACCCAGAGCCTAATATTCGCGATTTCACAAATCAATTTGCTGTGTCAAGGATCATTAGAATTATTGATTCTAAAAAAGCATATCACCGAATAATGGTCGCAGAAGAAGGCATACGAAAACAGCAGTTACAACACCTTTCGGTTTATTCGAATGCCTTTTGGGTTAAAGAACGCAGCTCAAACATTGGCGCGGTTTATTGATGCACTCCATCAATGCACAGGTTGAAAGGATGCTTCGCGTATCTTGATGACATTTTAATCTCATCAACGACGGCAGAAGCACACGAGAGGCAGCTTTTGCAGTGCTTGCCCGCATAAACCAGTACGGAATAATAGTCGACAAAGCAAAATGCGAACTGCGATAACGGCAAATGACGTTTCTAGGATATGAAGTTCCGGCAGAGGCCACACGCTCTCGAGATGACAACGTAGTAGTAATTGACAACATGAACCGCCCAGAGACTTACCATCAGCTCAGAAAATTTTTAGGCGCCGTAAATGTCTATAGACAGCATTTGCCACGATCTGCACTATAAGCGCCCTTGACAGACGCTCTCTCAGGTAAAAATGCAAATGGCGAACGACCGTTGCAGTGAAACGTAGACATGGAGAGAGTATTTCGACACATAAAGGCCGACTTACGAAAAGCAGTAATCATTACTCATCCAGTAGCTAAAACACCTCTGTCAGTAGTAGTCGATACCAGCCAAGACGCGCTTGGAGCCGCTTTGCACCAGAAAGTAAACGACAAATGGCAGCCTTTGGGTTTTTGCACCAGAAAGTAAACGACAAATGGCAGCCTTTGGGTTTTTTATCACGAAAACTTACAAACCCACAAAGGAAATGGAGCGCACGCGACAGATAACTATAAGCGATGTATGAAGCTATCCGGTACTTTCACCCGTATGTAGAGGCAAGAGAATTTACAGTATAAGCGTCTATAAACCAATAACCTTTGCATTCAGTAAGTCGCAGGATAACTGTTGTCCACTTCACTTTCGCCACTTACATCAGTCAATTTACTACAGGCGTCAAGCATATCAAGGGAGTCGAAAACATAGTCGCCGATTTCCGGTCGCTGGTCTCTGTTACTTCACAAACCACAAACTACGATAAATTAGCCACAGCACAAGCTAATAACGCACAACTCCAACACTACTTACAGAACGTAACAACCGGACTTCAGTTAAAATTTATCCAGCCGGCAGGGGCGAATGTGAAGATATGGCGTGACATAGCTACACACAAACCCAGACCTTTCATCCCAAGGCAAATATGGAAAGAGGTTTTCGACAAAATACACAGACTCAGTCATCTGGCTAACAGATCAACTATCAAACAACTCACGGAACGTTTTGTCTGGCCGAGTATAACGTACGATTGCCGTGGTTGGGAAACAACATTCATGCTGTGCCAAAGGAACAAAATCGGACGGCATGTACATAAAACAGTTGGAGATTTTCCCCCAGCGACAAAGAGGTTCTGCCACGTTCATTTGGACATTGTGGGCCCTCTACCACCTTCGGAAGGCTACAAGTTTTTGTTGACATCGGTGGACCATACAAGATGGGTGGAAGCTTCTCCACTATCGGACATTTCAGTACAGACGGTTGATCGAGTATTTTTGGCTTCTTAGATCTCCCGTTTTGGATGCCCTCTATACGTGGCAACAGATCTAGGACGACAATTTTAATCCAGTTTATTCCAACAATTAGCCAAGCTCTGTGGATTTCGCCATCACCGCACCACCGCTTATCACCCAGCGAGCAATGGCATGGTTGAGTGGCCATTAAAGACAGCAATAACGTGCCATAAGAACAGCTGAACTTTAGCGTTGCCAATGGTGCTGCTAGGTCTCCGAACTGCCCGAAAATCAGACCTAGATGCATTCATGGCTGAACTGGTTTACGGAGAGAACCTCAGGCTGCCGGCAGAATTCTTCGTTGAACCGACGGAAGCGATAGCGGGAGACATGCCTTACGTCTTACCACAAGTCCGCAACCACATGGCACAGCTACGACCGACACCTGGTTCTCGACATGGCACCAACACGCCATTTGTTCACAGGCAGATTAGCGATTGTCCTTGTGTGTGGCTGAGGACAGACGGTGCTCGAACACCTCTTCAGCCGCCGTATATTGGGCCGTATAAAGTACTCGCGAGAAATGAACATACGCTGCAGATAAATCATCACGGGAAGCGACAAACTGTTTCCATTGAGAGAGTTAGACCAAAGCACATGTGGCCACGAGCTGACGAAGAAAATCAAGACACCAGTGAAGAAGAGCTGACTGCACAATATGACGAAGAGGTGTTGCCCACCTAGAGCAACACGCCAAGCCAGGAGCAGGGAACCACACCGGAAGACCCACCGTTCTAAGAAAAGCGCTATAGTGTGGGCAAAATTATAAAATACAAGTATCCTAATGCACCCAGAGCTCCGCTCTACAAAGGCGGGGGGATATCGCACAATGGACTTTGGCGTTTATTCTGTGAAGAATGTTATTTATGATGTGTTTATTCTTAGGTTCTGTTCTAGCGCTATGCCATCTCTTTTTATATATCTTGGCTTTGCTATTGTTCCTGCGTTCAACGACAAGCAAAAATAAAGTTATATTCTTGAACGCATTACTCTCGCTCGAAAATATGCCCGCAGAGGCTAGTGACGTTGTTAAATCTCGTACTGCCCGACAAATAGATTGCCGATGTCGCGCCGCTCCGCACCGGACTCATGCACGCGGCACCAAATCGAACTGTAATACAGGCGCAGTAGCCGTTCACCAAAGGAAGCGCAAGATAAATAAAACCCTACGGGACTTCAAGTAGATCCAATTAAATGACAGACTTTAAAAACTAACTGAATCAAACTACTGCCGACCGTTAGAATTTGAATATCCACTAAATTATGTATTGAACAAGTACAGTCAGTAAAATGTCTAAAAGAAACTTCTGTATCGTCCGAACAAGACACATCCAGGGCAAAAACACCACGGGAGCAATGGTGCGAGATGGTACCAGTGGCATAGAGACTCGTCACTTGCTCGAGTTCCACTAACGCCACTGGCAGCGCTGAGGATGAAGATGTCCACTTCAATCCGTTAATGACCGGACGACAACGGACAGAAGCTTACTCGAAAATAGAAGCGTAGCTCTCGT
This sequence comes from Schistocerca gregaria, assembly GCF_023897955.1. Lineage (NCBI taxonomy): Eukaryota > Metazoa > Arthropoda > Insecta > Orthoptera > Acrididae > Schistocerca > Schistocerca gregaria. The sequence continues at coordinate 284,099,350 of NC_064920.1, read as the reverse complement.
CCACTTGGTTATAGATAATCGTCCAGGGCTGACTTAGACAAGGAACGACGTATGTCGAAATCTTAGAAGTGAACGGACAGTTGTAAACTGCAGTCGCTATGTTTGAAGTCTATCTGCGATTATTTGCACTTAGCCATTGAAGGCCTTTTTGTGTTATATTACAAGCAGTGTTGCAGACTTAAAAGTTCAACAAGTCAAAAAATAAGTAAACCTCTTTAGCTTATTTCTGTGACTTTTTTACTAATTTGTTGGAGTGTTGTTGAAGCATTGTTCCCCTATCCCGTTACGAGACGCTGGTTCATAGCTGTGTAATAGTGGCAGGGAGAAATTGTCTTAGCGGTGTACTGTACCAGAAACCGTTAAACGGACTCACAAACTCGGCCTACCGTAACAACAGTGGCAACTCGGCCTCTACAGCAGCAGCGACGAGGGCTTGACTAAACTGGCTATAAGGGTTCACAGAACTCACGACGAGAGTTTAATAAGGAGCAAACCAAATTTAATACAACTGGCAACAGCAATTAATTAAATTGAACATAGTTAACATTACCTGCCATGAGAAAGCTCTAACAGCACCCCGAAAATTTTTGGGTGTTGAGGCATGAAAGTAAGATCTGAGATGGATGCAGTCACATAAGAAAATCCGAACAAGACCTTACCTCAGAATCAGACATGGCAAAGGTGAAGAACCGACATATATTTTGTTATTAACGGCCACAATAAACACCTTGAACATGTGACCAGGCCGCGCATATAAAACATAACTACAACCAATACATTAATCTAATAGCGACGATTAAGCGCAAATGAGCAGAAAATCGAATGTTAGTAGCACCTGGGGGAGGAGAGTGGCAAATGCTTAAAATGGCTCTGAGCACTATCTGAGGTCATCAGTCCCCTAGAACTTAAAACTACTTAAACCTAACTAACCTAAGGACATCACACACATCCATGCCCGAGGCAAAACACGAACCTGCGACCGTAGTGGTCGCGCGGTTCCAGACTGTAGCGCCTAGAACCGCTCGTCCACACCGGCCGGCTGGTCCTGTTCGTCAGCGCTGATCGTCTCCTCAGTTCGACAGCTCAGCTCCACGAGACAGCGGCTGCCGACGTCGTAGTTACTTAGGTATGCGAGAACCACCAAAGCTAGGAATTTAGTATATTGTTGAGTTGACAAAAGACTTTATTCAGACATTGGAAATACTTGTTATGATCTACATAGCTGCTTCTCAAAGGAAATGTATTTCGTTATTCACTTATAGCACTGTCTGTTTATCTTCTGTAGTGCACCCAATTATCCCGGTATGCCTCCTGCCTCCTGGTCTACGAATTACTGTTATGACCACCCGAGGCACAACACTTTCCATCACTCACTAAGCACAGAAATCGACCGTCCATCGTAGTTTTCAGAATACCCAAAGGAAGACATCCAGTATTTGACTGCAGTGATGTAGTGTTAACCAGCGACTTGATATACCTAAGCGGTAGCAATCTTACCGAACCGCTTCCCAAAAGCTCAGGTTTCGGCGGCCTGTGGTAGAAGCTGAGGACTGCCGTTCGATTCTGGTGGACGCACTCATTCATTCATGGTGGGCTCAGTATAAGTGTACAATTGTCAGGGCAGGATTTTATGTCGAACATAGCTAATAGCCCAGGTGCTAGCTGACTAGGCTGTCACAGAGTGTTTCTCAGTTGATTCTGTGATCATGAACTCCCAAAAGACAGTAGGTCTTCCAAACATTTTTGTTCTCTTAAGTGGGTAGGACGTCAAACTGGCCGACTTGGAGCAGGAGAGGCATCACAGAACATTTTAATAAGCAGTTTCTATACTTTTACAAGTAAATTCATAAAACTTTGTCACCATCACCAGGAAGGATTCAAAATTTACAGTCATTGCAGTGGAAGTTCGAAAACATAACAATTTTTTTTTTTTTACGTAAGGAATTTGATCATTTTTCTCACTTACTAATGGTAGCATTAGCTGCTATAGGTACACTTTTCTTCACAAGTTAGAGAGATTCTTCGATGAATTTTGCACAGCATACATACCACACTTAAAAGTGTATGAAACTCTAGAATGTATTTAATTTATGAAAAAACGAATGAGCTGTTATATTTTAAACTTCATGATTAGAAAAAACACAAATTTTATAGTTATTTACCTCAATTTTTACCGCAGTTTGAATAGATTTGGAAAATTATAAAGTTTTATACACCTTTAAGTATGGTTTGTATGCTGTGCATAATTCATCGAACGATCTCTCTTACTTATGAAGAAAAGTGTACCTATAGCAGAAAAGTGTACCTATAGCAACAAATGCTGTCATTAATAAGTGAAAAAAATGATGAAATTTCACATGTAAAAAATTATTTCGTTATTATTTTCCAAGTTCCACTGCTAGGAATGTGAATTCTGAATCCTTCCTGGTCTTACTGACAAAGTTTTATTAATTTATTTGTAAAAGTATAGACAGTGAAAATTAAAATGTCCTGTGGTGCCTCTCCTGCTCCAAGTCGGCCCATTTGACGTCCTACCCCGCTTAAACTGGAACGTGTTTCCCTCGTACAGGCTGTGTTCTGCAAGTACTGATTCATCTTTACACCTCACACGAACACATCTAATTTGATCAAAGCAGCGTTGCAAAATGGAGCGCTGCTTTTACCAGACAAACTGGTGGATACGCTTGAAAAGCATGCTACGCTGTCCAGTTACATTCATGTGGCTACTTACGAAAAACATCAATAACCAGTTTCCGGTTGGGGAAAGTAGCAAAACGTACAGCAAGAAAGTCAATGAGCTTCTGAAAGAACCGACACGGATATGGTGGCATGCTGGCTCCAGTACTGTGGCTAGCTTAACGAAAATTCTCAGTTAAGCATCGATGACGTGAAGAGCCCATTTGAGGTGTCAGTTTACGAGACCGGAGCCGCTACATCACAATCGAAGATCTCCTCAGTTTGTCTCACAAGGGCTGACTGCATCCCTCTTGCCGGCAGCGCTCAGCAGACGGGATGGTCGCCCATCCCAGCTCCCTGTCCGACAGCGCTGGACTTCAGTGATATGACGAGAAACAGTGTTACCACTGCAGCAACGCCGTTGGCTCAAATGTAGGCTACCGACAGTACAACTAGCGACAGTTATGATTTTGGTGGGAGCTATTACTGCGGAGTAAAGAATGACAGCTAACTCTAAATATAGATAAATCTAAATTAATGCAGATGAATAGGAAAAAAATCCTGTAATGTTTGAATACTCCATTAGTAATGTAGCGCTTGATACAGTCACGTCGAAGTCGAATAAATATTTGGGCGTAACACTGCAGAGCGATGTGAAGTGGGACAAGCATGTAATGGCAGTTGTGGGGAAGGCGGATAGTCGCCTTCAGTTCATTGGTAAAATTTTGGGAAGATGTGGTTCATCTGTAAAGGAGACCGCTTATAAAACACTAATACGACATATTCTTGAGTACTGCTCGAGCGTTTGGGACCCCTATCGGGTCGGATTGAGCGAGGGAAGAATTCAGAGGCGGGCTGCTAGGTTTGTTACTGGTAGGTTTGATCATCACGCGAGTGTTACGGAAATGCTTCACGAATTCGGGTGGGAATCTCTAGAGGAAAAGAGGCGTTCTTTTCGTGAATCGCTACTGAAGAAATTTAGAGAACCAGAATTTGAGGCTGACTGCAGTACAATTTTACTGCCGCCAACTTATATTTCCGGTTTAAACAGCATATCCTGCTGTAGATAGACCATACCATTCGGACCGTTTTGCTTCGTTCGAACCAGACGTCCCAATCAGCGTAACCCTCACCACTCCACGTGCCTTGTGTGACGCGAATTCTCTGTGGGACCCAGGAGCCTTGAAAGTCAGAAGGCCATGGGCAGATACGGCAAAGCTTCAGTCCGCTAACGCCAGTCAACTGCCTTCGCTTCGCCTCGCGACCTGGGCTCCAGTCACACTTTTCCAGCACACGCACGCCCTCTCGCTGACCCATTCTGTGCACCAATATCTTTTCCTCAAAGACGAACTACAATTTATGGATAGGTCGTGGCGCGCCTCAATGACAATCGACAGTTTGAAGTTCAGTTATATGATAGCTTCGATTGTCCCATGTTTGTCATTGCGCCCTCAGATCTATGGGTTTCTTTGGTCCTCTACACAATAGTAGTATGTTCAGGTTGAGTGAGATGCGAGATTGTTAAGCTATTCGGAAGCCACCTAATAACCACGGCAACCGATAGTTTTAATTTTATAATTTTCGTGATTAATTTTATGATTATAGCTTCAGTAATATCATTATTGTTTTGAGTGTTGTGCGATTCTAATGCTTTCCGTAAGAAAGTACAAGTTTCATTTGAAGCTTATGTTCCACGTAACATTTAGTACTTTTGAATGATGAATACAAATTTCCCACATTAAGCTTCACTCCTAAGACCATAACATTTCACAGCATTTTAACCAATCCGTTGCATACATTAATTCCAGCATTGGGTCGCAAGTATTTTCTGTATCACGAATAATTCTGAGTCATTTAAATTCACTTACACACCTGAGGGACTTTGCATGTCATAGAGGAAATAGCAACAAACGAGTATTCATGTTGGTTTATAGAATTTATGAGATTGGAGACATCAGATTTTCTGAAAGATATAACAGACACAGTCCTGAAGACAGTAAGCGTTGATAAGTGCGAGGATTGTTGCACAATCAGCTTGACATCTGAGGCATTCAAGTTGCTGACGAGAAAGACTGGATGCCCTTTTGAATGCTGTGCACAATATGATCGTGACGTGACGGCTCAGTTCTGTCCCTCTCATCGACTGCGCCCCTCTTGAGGTCCACCAGTGAGTGAAATTCCCATGACGCTCCGCGTGTAGTTGTGATAATGCATGCTTGGAGTTCCAGTTCATGGCGTGCTGTATGGGTGCAAAAATCGTTCCAGCTCCCACACAAGGACTTCACGCAGTTGTCTTGCATACTCCTCGATTCACCTGTGAGCCGAATTTGTAGGTAACGTTCATTATCTGGTTTAGTTGACTCCAGGTGACTACTACGAGCCAGATTCTGAATGCCTTTGTGGTTTACGATTACAGTTGAATATTAGACGGACAACTCTGTCGTGAACGCCAATACGGAGAGCTGCTTCGCGGAAAATGTGTGTACGGCCTAAGCTTCACTTGGCTTGTCTATGGGCGATAGCAAGGCAGACTAGCTGCAATATTCCACCAGCGACTGTATCGAAGGGTGCCCTTCAGCACTGTAGCCTACTGACAAGTATAGTGTTACCTTCGTTAAATCGGCGGCTGTTCCCAATTGCCTGTGGTCAGAGGAGTACTGATAAGTAGAGCTCAGATTGTGAAAATAACAGAAAAAACATTAGAGCCATGTATAGCATCTCTAATTGCTTAATTTCTTCTACTATTCAGTTACCGAAATTACTCATATTGTCTAACAACCGAGTTTATGATTGGGATATTGAAGATTATTTCACTGGAAACAGCATACTATATCCTTTCTGTTAAGAAGGCTGCATACCATTGAGGTAATTGATCCATTGTTCCATAACGTCGCATTGCTTTCTATTCACTGGTGATGAAGAAATGCTTTAAAGAATCGAACTCTTAACGTACTGTATTTCCAAATGTCTGGTTACTTTACAAATGAGTACCGTGTTCAATATTTGACGTTAAGCATATAACCAATAATTAGTTGAGGAAAAGTTCGTAGTTATTATACTTAAAGCTTTTTGGAATTCGCCCAGTACTCTCATTGTGAGACCCTGGATACAGTTGAGTAATTTGACCACTATTTTAAGTAAAAGCAGGTTTCTCACGCATCTAAATGTCTATGACGTCGTATCGTGTGAGTTATTTGTCGCACAATAATATAATTTTGCAGATACACTCAATGGTGTATGCGACTATTATCTGCGAATTGTGTTGTGAATAGTGTGGGTAGTAAGGAAATTATAAATTTGCAAGCCATATTCGATGCTGAAGTTTTACTTTTTGTGGCAGGTGTCAGCGACGATAAGTTTCATAAATGTTCGAAATTATGTGTAAAGTTTGTTGGAAGGCATTAAGTGTCCACACTCCCAAACACTGGATGAATAAAGTCTGTGTAATATCACACCGTTATTTACGCTGCCTCAAGACAAACACACAGATTCTAGCTACAGTACTTGTCTGACGGCGTTAAACTTCTGACATAAGACTGTACCTTTTAAGGAGTAGGTTATGAAAGCACTTAAAATTTTTAAATTTAGTCCATAACTACTCGAAATATTTAAAATAAAATCATTGCTGTCATGGAAGACGTTGACATGCAACCTAAAACTGATGCTAGGTTGTGTGCTCCAGGGATAGTCTCTTAGTAACATAGATGCTTCCTGAGATAATGCATTATTCTAGACAGTGTCCCACATACCGATTAGTGTCGACAATGTGATACGCTACAATACGTTCTAACACTTGGAATTATTCCTGAGTAGTTTACCAAACGGAAAGAGAGTTGGAAGAATAACTGAGAAGTGCTGTAAAATAAAGTGAATTGAGACAAATTTTTCTAAATTCCAATCTGTAGCATCCGTACTCAAATTAGGAAAGTTTTCTTGTAAACTAATGTTGATTCATTATTGCAGTGAAATAATTATTGTTAAAATACGAATAAACTAAATAAATTTCATATAACAATAAAGAATATAGATATCCCATTTCATTCAAGCACTAGAGGTGTCTTGCAATAACTGCTCGTTTTAATAAACGTAACGTGTGAAGTGATCACCGAGTAGACATCAGACACATACTATCACATACATTCCGACAGACATGTAACATTTAATCACAGATATAGCGTAGTATACCATGTAAACAAGGCATTTTTATATTAGTAAGAAAGCACCAATAATATTAAAAGTGAATCTTTAATATCTGTATGCTCATTAAGGGACCGGTACAATATGTTTTAATGAAAAATTATGTGAGAAGAAAGAGCTGAATTTAAGTGCTGTGCGAAAAGTACACTTAAACTTACAAACCAATACTAAATTCAGATTTCACCAGTCTACATCCAAATTCATGAAGCGGATAAAGTTGGTAAGCCTTTACCTTTTAAGTATATGAAAATCTCGGAACATCAACTCTGGACCATACAAAAGTGTTTGAACTGTTTTAATATTGTCTCATACATTTCACTTTTACCTTCGCCCAGTTACGTATTGAGTTTTGAGAAGTTGTGAACACTTTTCTTACAAAACGTTTCTTAGTGTCGTTACACTTACCCGAGGCCATATTCAACGTCAGTTGAATGAGACAATCTCTCTCTGCTATACTTTCGCAGGAAACAGCATCCATCTGTTCAACAAACTCTGCAGCATGACTTTAATAGTATGAAAGGTTGCTTTCGTCGTTTTCAATATCGTCAATAACTGCTGAACACTTCCCTTCATCATATTCTGCATTGGCATTACTCAAGTACGGCCATGCTTTACTAGACTCTATATTTCGTGCTTCAGTTTCTACTATTCTTTTATTCCGTTGGAATGCATCATTTTCTTAGTTTCCATTTTTTCCATATTTCATGATTTTTACCCACGACAGTTGACAGAGTACTTTATGGGGATTCACGCGAATGATACCACGATTTGGAAAACCAGACCTTGTATCTCCTGTAGATTCTTAAAATCTTGGATTCTGCTTTTCTAGAATTTCGGGAGATCTGAGGGACATCCCTTGGACTGCCTTTCATTTTTCACACCATCAAAATTACATGTCAGTGTGGCTTTAATGACCGGAAGGAGGATGTATCAAGAACCTGAAAAAGCATTCTTTGGCAACCAAATAATTCTGGTATCTTCTTGTCTGCATTTTTTATTGCGGTCAGAGACAGGTAAGAAGATATACTGTCACATAAGAATGCTTCTTCAAAAGTAGACGCTATTGTCAAACATCATTCTTCAAAATAATCATCTTGTTATTGAAGCTCTTTTTTTTCCGTGTTTGCTTTAACAATATATATGTTTTTGGATAGGGTCCGCCTTTAGCAAAACACAGTTTTGTTTTATAACCCAAACATGTTTCACTGCAGTTGCATCATCCTCAGTGGGCTGTTATTTTCCATCTGTTAAAGATAAAGAACGTTCTTTGTTGTTTTGTATACATGTAGCTATTAGTTTTAAAAAAATGTAATTATAGATACTTGAAGAAACACATAAATTATGAAAATACATACCTTTTTAGCACATGGTGTGGTTTTCTGACGTCTTGTGTTTCTACAGTGACCGACAGTTTGTCATCTGCAACCACTTATACCTTAAAGTAGATAAATTGTTTAAGCCAAAATTACGATTTGAAGAACTATGTTATTATTATGCCTTAAATTGTTTAATTCTGTGTGTGTGTGTGTCTATTTACATGGTGTTTCACTTACTCTTTTTTCGTCTTCATTACTGTCAAACACTGAATATTGAGTTGCCACTGCCACTGTCACTGTCACTCACTGTTTCACTGTTTATCAGCTATAAAAACAAAATATGGCTGGCAGTGGAACAGCTGGAGGTGTAAAAACAAGATGGCTGACAGTGGAACAGTTGAAGGTGTTCCTGGCGGTTGTTTTGAACCTTTCAGAGGTGACAGAGATTTTTATTTATTTTGTTTGTGTGTGTGTGTGTGTGTGTGTGTGTGTGTGTGTGTGTGTAAAAGGGGGAGACAGAGAGAGAAAGAGAGGGAGAGAGAAAGGGAGGGAGAGAGACATTTTAGGTTTCAGGATTTTTTTTGTGGTGTATGGGGGAGGGGGGTTAAGATCTCTATAGGTTGGTTTTGTCTGTCAATTCTTTGAGGGCAGAGAACAGAGTGCTATTGTAGAGAGCTGTGTATTCATTTTTCATTTGTTTGCCTTCCACAATGGCTTTTTGTATCTGGTAATTTTCTTCGATTATCAGTTTTTGTGAGGGGCTGTTGCTGCATTTGAGAATTTTCAAATCTGTGTTGATGTTTGTTGGGCTATCTTTCTTGTCCATGAGGTGTTCAGAAAATGTGGAATGACAGCTGTTACTTTTTAATGCTCTTTTGTGTTCTGTATATCTGATATTAAAGTTTCTGGTTGTCTGTCCTATATAAACTGCTTTGCAATCCTGGCATGGTAATTGGTAAATACCAGATGTGTTGTGTTTGTCTGTGCTTGTGTTGGTTGTCCTCAGTTTTTTCTGTGTTGAGTTGTCTGTCCTGTAGGCTATTTTTATCCCTTGTTTTTTTGAGTATGTTGCCTATTCTGTGTACTGTTTTGTTGTTATAGGTGAGAGTGAACCATCTGTTTGTCGTTGTGGGTGTTTCCTGTTCATGTGTGTTCATTGGTGGGTTCTGTGTGTTTGTAGGTAGAGGCTTTTGTTTTTGATTTAGTATGTTGGGTGTCCTTTTTAATTTTGCTTTAATTTTGTGGTTTAGTTTATCTATAGTGTTTGTGTCATATCCATTCTCCACTGCTATTTGTCTGATTGTCTGCAATTCATTCTTGTAGTTGTTATCAGTGAGTGGGGTTTTGTTTAGTCTGTGTAGCATATATTGGAAGCCGGCTAGTTTGTGTGTAATCGGATGATTAGAATATTTGTGAATGGTTGTGCTAGTGGTGGTCGCTTTCCTGAATATAGAGAATTGGTGTTGGTTGTTGTGTCTGTATATTGTGAGGTCAAGGAAGTCCTTTTGTCGTGTTCTGTTTCTATGGTGAATTTTATTTTTGGGTGTACTTTGTTTATATCACTGTGGAGTTGTTGGATGCGACTTGGTGTTTCATCTATAAGGCATATGATGTCATCTATATAACGGTACCAATATATTATCCAGTATTGTTTGGGTCTAAGTTTTAGGATGCTAGCTATTTCTTTTATGTGGGGTTCAGGAATTTTGGCTTGGTCTTCTAATTGTTGTCTGATGATGTTGATGGTTTTAGTGGTGGGGATATTGGTGTACATGGATGTGATGTCAAATGATGTGAGTGTGGCTGTTGTGGGAATGTTGATGTCTTTGATTTGCTGTACCAGCTCTTCAGTGTTGTGTATGCTTCTGTTATTTGTGTATATGTAATGTTTCTGTATGTATGTGTGAATTTCTCTGGCTAAGTGGTATGTGGGTGCACTTCTGAAATTGACTACTGGGCGTATAGGAATGCCATCCTTGTGGAGCTTTAGTAGGCTGTTCAGTGTGGGTGCTTGGGGGTTCTTTTGTTTCAACCATTTTGCTTTCTGATTTGTGAATATGTGTGAGATATTTTTAGGAGTGTTATTGTGTTTTTCTGGTATCTTTGTGTTGGGTCACTGGTTAGCTTTGTGATGTTGTTGTCTTCCAGGAATTTTAAGGTTTTTTGCTTGTATTCATCCTGTTTTATTATTATCATGGTGCTGCCCTTGTCTGATCTTGTGATGAGTGCCTCATTGTTTTTAAGTTTGTCCTTTATTTTCCCAGAGGTTTTTTCTTCTTCAGTTTTTGTTCCTGACAATATGTTGTTTTTGTTTTCTTTTATTATGTATCTTATTTCTTCTGTGATTAATTCTCTTGTCAGACCTGCATTGAAGTTTTGGTTATTGTTTCTTTCTTGTTGTTTTATGATGTACTCACTTTCTGTGATAAGATTCTCCACTGTCTTGTGTGTGATGTGTGTGTTGACATTGTATTTTAGGCCTTTTTCTAGAAAACTTATTTCTTGGTTGGTTAGTGGTATGTCAGTAAGGTTTACCAGATGTTTGTGGAATGTGTGGTTTGTTTGCTTTTTATTTTTATGTGCAAAAGCTTTGTTTTGTTTTAAAAGAGTGTTTAGTTTTTTTGTTGTTTATTCCATTTTGATTTTATTTGTGTTTCTGTGTTTTGTTTGGCTGTATTCACGATATCGTTGAATATTTCAGGGACTTTAATGTGGTTTCCTAGTTCCAGGTGAATTTTGAATAGTTCAACATTGAGTTCTTGGAACGAAAAAAGAATAAGTGAAACACCTTGTAAATAGACACACACACACACACACACACACACACACACACACACACACACACACACACACACACAGAATTAAACAATTTAAGGCATAATAATAACATATTTCTTCAAATCGTAATTTTGGCTTAAACAATTTATCTACTTTAAGGTATAAGTGGTTGCAGATGACAAACTGTTGGTCACTGTAGAAACACAAGACGTCAGAAAAACCACACCATGTGCTAAAAAGGTATGGATTTTCATAATGTATGTGTTTATTCAAATATCTATAATTACATTTTTTTTAAAACTAATAGCTACATGTATACAAAACAACAAAGAACGTTCTTTATCTTTAACAGATGGAAAATAAAAGCCCACTGAGGATGCTGCAACTGCAGTGAAACATGTTTGGGTTATAAAAAAAAACTATGTTTTGCTAAAGGCGGACCCTATCCAAAAACATATATATCATTCTTCTAAAGTACTCTGGTCTGTTCTCTAGGGTTTCATATTCCCGCAACAAGCTCCCCTAGGAAAAACTGTTGTCCAAATGTCCTAACCGAGGAACGGATCAATAAATTACGGAATCAGGAAGAAGTGTGTCATCTCCAGGAAATGCCATTATGAGGAACATAGCGGTATTTCAAGTGTTGAAGATTAAATGTTCAAAATGGGTGTCAAATATTTTGGCACTTAACTGCTAACGTCATTAGTCCCTAAGGTTACACACAATTTAACCTACATTATCCTAAGAACAAATACATACGCCCATACCCGATGGAGGACTCGAATGTCAGCCGGACCAGCCGCACAGTTTATGACTGCAGCGCCTACGACCGCTCGGCTAATTCCGGGCGGCGAAGATTAAATCACGATGCTTGCATGAACTTTTCACTACAAGATGTTTCCTGCCAGATGTCCTGGTAATTCTGTTTCATCATAGGTGGTATACGTTTTGGGCTGAATGTTCTGCAGTTCAGCTTGCAAATTCTTAAAATAAATTTGGGTATTTTCTGGGAAACTTGTGGACGACTGTGCTTTACATTGTCTTCTAACCTTACAAACAACGCAGGATCATTATATACCACAATAATTTGCGCACAATAATCACTACACTTATGTTCTTGCACCTTAGGACTACCTTCCTCTGCTTTTCAATCCCATTTCGTAGGCAGTAAGTGGTAGAACCCGTTCAACCATTCTTTCTTCTACCACATGTCTTTGTGCCGCATGCATCGCAGGGTCGTCATGGGTCAACGGATTCGTCATGGTTAGTTTCAGAGGTGGCAAGATTCCCATCCCGTCGCCATCCCGTTAGCCGACAGGACGAAATTTGCATACCCAACTCCCTGAATAAAGTTTTTATTTATTTGTGACTCGTCTAATTGAGGTGAGACATGGGTACCAACCCGGAATTCACCAAGTGCAATGTGGAGATCCGCCGATCCGGTCATGTAACCCACTCACTTACAGTAAGTACATTTTTACCCAAGTTTCTTCCTCTGCTAGAGATACTTAAGTTTGTTATCCAATTGCTTTTATATTAAGGGATGTTTAGGTTTGTGTATTAAAGGAAGTATAGGCTTGCCTATAGAATATTTTTCCGTTGATTTACTAAAGCTAAGGTGCGTCTTTTTCTATATCTTCAAGGATCCTATCCAACTTTTTCAAGGCGATAGTTACTTATTTGCGTGTGTCAGCTTGTTTTACAATACATGTGACATTGCCTGCAATAAACAAAATAATCTTTTCAGTAGGAATGAAATTACGTTAACAAATCAACTGTCTCAGTTTACACGAAGAAAGATGTTCAATACGATATTTTATATTTTCATTAAATATACATAGTTTTATACTTCTTTTGTCTGATGACATTTAAAATACTTACTACATAGTTTTAATCCATTGAAATTAGTTCTTCATTAAGGAATATGAAGAATGTTCCGGAACTACTACTACTACTTCTTCCTTGCTGTTTACAAATCACACAATGTAACCAGTGTTGTTATTACAAAAATAGATGTGCCTCACTGAGGAGGTTGCGGGTTAGGTCAGCCTAATCAAATAATAGCAATGTTAGCTGTAATAAACACGTAATGGTAATATATTATTATAGATGTATACCATTTTGTCACAGATCATTCTAATGTCTCAAGTCTTCACATTCTGCAATGTTTACTTTAATAACGTTGGTTGTACAGTCTCTAGGGCTGCTGCGGCTTGTTGTGTAACATGAGTATTGAAGGGAAAATTTTAATGAGTAGTTTATTCATAACAGGATTTGAAAATCAGGAGGACAGGTAATTAGTTTGAGAAGTGCAACAGTTTATTTCATCCGGTCTAAAATAGGAGATTTTAACGATGTGTTAATTGTTCTTGTGAGTAAGGTCAGTCTGCTATTCAATTCAAAGAATTTTCTCTGAAACTTCAAAAATTTATCGTGTCTAGATATTCCTTCCACATATATTTGTGGCGGGGGGTCTTTTAATTTACAGCAACTTCAAAGTCAGTGAGCCAGACTTCTGTAAATATGCAGCTAACCTTCCACATTTATCCGTATACTTTCGTTTCCTCAAGATTGTTGTATTCAGTTCTATTTTGATAGCAGAAAAAGACTAACAAGGTTCCTTTTTGCCATAGTTAATGTCCCACACATATAACCGAGTCTCATAATATTATTCTTAAATTAAAATGATAGGAATAAGGTGATGCTCCTTAATCTGTGGGGTAATAACATCTTGAATTACCTTCTTCAGCGCGTTTCCTGTTGATGAATGATTTTTAAACATTTCATTATTTTTATTTGGTGATCAAATATTTAAGTAGCAACCGAGCTACAAAATACTTCCACATGCTGGTTTATTTATGGGAACAATAACGTTCAGAATATGATTCCAATACAATCGACTAACTATAAGAGAATTGCAGAAATGCCATCTGTCATGATATCGCTATTGATTCTTAGACTCAAATTAACTTCCAGTTAATACTATATCTGAAAGTAATACTGAATTTGCTTAAAATCATTCTTTAACATACGTATTCCCTTTTTTTTTTTTTTAAAAGCTACGTTTTGAGAAGCGATGTTTTTCTGGGCATAGTGTTCACAAATTGATATCTTAAAATAAATTCTTCAGTGTAATAATTCTTGCTACTGGTCAAATACTGACGTTGAACATTTATTGCATCGTCAGAGAAGAAATTAATTGATGACGGTGTACGAGATTCAGCGTACATACACTACAAAAACCATTGTAGGTGCTTGGTTTACTTTCAGTATATATTTGATCCAGAATTCTTGAGATGGTAATGAATGTACATCTTAAGCACCAGCTTTAGCACTGGAAGCTTCATGTGTTTCAGGTAAAAAATTATCCTATGTTGAACTTACGTATGCCGTTTCCTTATGTTTCCCCTCACCCGAAGCCATTAAAAGGACATTATCCTAACGCATACCTGCCTTAATACACAGTAAAAATGTATTTGCACAGCCCCACAGCAACCAAAGTTCGATAATGTATTTGAAATTTAAATATAAAACATGTTGTTCTCAATACTGAAGTTACGGCAACATTTTGGTCCACCTTCTGCTTCCAGATGGCCGACATAAAATATGGATGTACGTCTTTACCTGTTGAAAGACGCTGTAAAGTTTTCATTGCGGCTGCTTGTTCGCTTCACTAAGGCTCTCACAAATCTCAAATTTCCACCTTGCAGGGAATTTTCAAGCGTGGTGTGTAAAACAAAATAATAAACATATAGCAAATTTCTATTGGTGGTACTGGCATACAAGAAATATGTTACAGAGGACAGCACTTGCAGATGCTAACAAATTGTATAATTAACCGCTTATAAAACACCAGGCATAGCGATTTCGTTAGTGAACAAATAATGTGCAAGTGTGAAAATTACAAACAGAGTGCATTACTAGTCTTTCTCGAAGCCTATGTATTTTATTTATTTATTTTTTTTTTATTTATTCATTAATTGTTCTGTTGTTGTTGTTGTTGTTCTTGTTGTTGTTGTCGTCTTCAGTCCTGAGACTGGTTTGATGCAGCTCTCCATGCTACTCTATCCTGTACAAGCTTCTTCATCTCCCAGTACCTACTGCAATCTACATCCTTCTGAATCTGCTTAGTGTATTCATCTCTTGGTCTCCCTCTACCATTTTTACCCTCCACGCTGATCCCTTGATGCCTCAAAACATGTCCTACCAACCGATCCCTTCTTCTAGTCAAGTTGTGCCACAAACTTCTCTTCTCCCCAATCCTATTAAATACTTCCTCATTAGTTACCTGATCTATCCACCTTATCTTCAGCATTCTTCTGTAGCACCACATTTCGAAGCTTCTATTCTCTTCTTGTCCAAACTAGTTATCCTCCATGTTTCACTTCCATACATGGCTACACTCCATACAAATACTTTCAGAAACGACTTCCTGATACATAAATCTATATTCGATGTTAACAAATTTCTCTTCTTCAGAAACGCTTTCCTTTCCATTGCCAGTCTACATTTTATATCCTCTCTACTTCGACCATCATCAGTTATTTTACTTCCTAAATAGCAAAACTCCTTTACTACTTTAAGTGTCTCATTTCCTAATCTAATTCCTTCAGCATCACCCGATTTAATTTGACTACATTCCATTATCCTCGTTTTGCTTTTGTTGATGTTCATCGTATATCTTCCTTTCAAGACAGTGTCCATTCCGTTCAACTGCTCTTCCAAGTCCTTTGCCGTCTCTGACAGAATTACAATGTCATCGGCGAACCTCAAAGTTTTTACTTCTTCTCCATGAATTTTAATACCTACTCCAAATTTTTCTTTTGTTTCCTTCACTGCTTGTTCAATATACAGATTGAATAACATCGGGGAGAGACTACAACCCTGTTTCACTCCTTTCTCAACCACTGCTTCCCTTTCATGCCCTTCGACTCTTATTACTGCCATCTGGTTTCTGTACAAATTGTAAATAGCCTTTCGCTCCCTGTAATTTTACCCCTGCCACGTTTGAATTTGAAAGAGCGTATTCCAGTCAACATTGTCAAAAGCTTTCTCTAAGTCTACAAATACTAGAAAAGTAGGTTTGCCTTTTCTTAATCTTTCTTCTAAGATAAGTCGTAAGGTCAGTATTGCCTCACGTGTTCTAACATTTCTACTGAATCCAAACTGATCCTCCCCGAGGTCAGCATCTACGAGTTTTTCCATTCGTCTGTAAATAATTCGCGTTACTATTTTGCAGCTGGGACTTATTAAACTGACAGTTCGGTAATTTTCACATCTGTCAGCACCTTTGGAATTGGAATTATTTTATTCTTCTTTAAGTCTGAGGGTATTTCGCCTGTCTCATACATCTTGCTCACCAGCTGGTAGAGTTTTGTCATGACTGGCTCTCCCAAGGCCGTCAGTAATTCTAATGGAATGTTGTCTACACCAGGGGCCTTGTTTCGACTCAGGTCTTTCAGTGCTCTGTCAAACTCTTCACGCAGTATCGTATCTCCCATTTCGTCTTCATTTACATCCCCTTCCATTTCCATAATATTGTCCTCAAGTACATCGCCCTTGTATAAACCTTCTATATTCTCCTTCCACCTTTCTGCCTTCCCTTCTTTGCTTAGAACTGGGTTGCCATCTGAGCTGTTGATATTCATACACGTGGTTCTCTTCTCTCCAAAAGTCTCTTTAATTTTCCTGTAGGCAATATCTATCTTACCCCTAGTGAGATAAGCTTCTACATCCTTACATTTGTCCTCTAGCCATCCCTTCTTAGCCATTTTGCACTTCCTGTCGATCTCATTTTTGAGACGTTTGTATTCCTTTTTGCCTGCTTCATTAACTGCATTTTTATATTTTCTCCTTTCATCAATTAAATTCAATATTTCTTCTGTTACCCAAGGATTTCTAGCAGCCCTCGTCTTTTTACCTACTTTATCCTCTGCTGCCTTCACTACTTCATCCCTCAGAGCTACCCATTCTTCTTCTACTGTGTTTCTTTCCCCCATTCCTGTCAATTGTTCCCTTATGCTCTCCTTGGAACTCTGTACAAGGTCTGGTTCTTTCAGCTTATCCAGATCCCATGTCCTTAAATTTCCACCTTTTTGCAGTTTCTTCAGTTTTAACTTACAGGTCATAACCAATAGACTGTGGTCAGAGTCCACATCTGCCCTTGGAAATGTCCTACAATTTAAAACCTGATTCCTAAATCTATGTCTTACCATTATATAATCTATCTGATACCTTTTAGTATCTCCAGGATTCTTCCATGTATACAACTTTCTTTTATGATTCTTGAACCAAGTGTTAGCTATGATTAAGTTATACTCTGTGCAAAATTCTACCAGACGGCTTCCTCTTTCATTTCTTAGCCCCAATTCGTAATCACCTGCTATGTTTCCTTCTCTCCCTTTTCCTACAGACGAATTCCAGTCACCCATGACTATTAAATTTTCGTCTCCCTTCACTACTTGAATAATTTCTTTTATCTCATCATACATTTCATCAATTTCTTCATCATCTGCAGAGCTAGTTGGCATATAAACTTGTACTACTGTAGTAGGCATGGGCTTTGTGTCTATCTTGGCCACAATAATGCGTTCACTATGCTGTTTGTAGTAGCTTACCCGCACTCCTATTTTTTTTATTCATTATTAAACCTACTCCTGCGTTACCCCTATTTGATTTTGTATTTATAACCCTGTATTCACCTGACCAAAAGTCTTGTTCCTCCTGCCACCGAACTTCACTAATTCCCACTATATCTAAATTTAACCTATCCATTTCCCTTTTTAAATTTTCTAACTTACCTGACCGATTAAGGGATCTGACAGTCCACGCTCCGATTCGTAGAACGTCAGTTTTCTTTCTCCTGATAACGACGTCGTCCTGGTAGTCCCCGCCCGGAGATCCGAATGGGGGACTATTTTACCTCCGGAATATTTTACCCAAGAGGACTCCATCATCATTTAATCATACAGTAAAGCTGCATGTCCTCAGGAAAAATTACGGCTGTAGTTTCCCTTTGCTTTCAGCCGTTCGCAGTACCAGAACAGCAAGGCTGTTTTGGTTAATGTTGCAAGGCCAGATCAGTCAATCATTGAGACTGTTGCTCCTGCAAGTACTGAAAAGGCTGCTGCCCCTCTTCAGGAACCACATGTTTGTCTGACCTCTCAACAGATACCTCTTCGTTGTGGTTGCACCTACGGTACGGCCATCTGTATTGCTGAGGCACGCAAGCCTCCCCACCTACGGCAAGGTCCATGCTTCATGGGGGGACCAAATTAAGGAGAAGTCTCCATGGTCATGGAACGAATCAATACATGAAATTATAACACGATAGTAGAAAGAGATTAAATGAAACATAAGAAACAATGCAACACTTTAATTCGCTTTACGCTGTAGAACACACGTTCTGCAAGCTTTTCGTCGAAGGACGCACGAGGAAAAGCTAGAAGAGGGTGTTCAGTTCTAAAGCATGGGCTGCATACTGACCAGCACAGCACCGCGAAACGGCATCGACAAGGGCGCTGACCCACTTGGCAGAGGAAAGAAACGTCACACCTGCAGAAAGACGGCGTTCTATGCTCCCTGTCAACACTGCCCATGGCTGGTCGGGCCCAGTTCGGTCGCAGACTTCGAGTGCATCAGTACTGAGTAACAGGAAGGTGGTAATTAGCATGCATTCTGTGGTTGGCAACAGTGCATAGTAATTGCATGTAAGAGGCACAGGAAGCCACTTCATAACGAGAAGTTAAGGTATAATTCATTCGTTTTTAGAAATAAAGAATTTTATTTATGTGAAAGTGCTATATATCGATTCATACCACCGGCCATCGCAACTGTTCTCCCCTTTCTTTGTGTCTGTGCTGGCTCTCAAAGTGTCCGACACAACAGAAGAAAGCAAGTAGTTTCAAAATTTCTTGGGTTTACGGCTGCATAAAGTGCAGTTCCTCGTGTTTGCAGACTTGGATTCAGCAGTAATCACTATATATAAGCAACGTACTGAACGTTCGTGTAATTCGTACCTCTTCTAAGACCCAGTATACTTACCGATTGGACAAATTTGTCCATACAAGAGAGCTTCTGCTCTTGGCCTTTGGATCCTTATATGTTAACAATAACTAACTGCGAGTTCACAGCGGTATTATGTACACTGTAGAAAAAGGGCCCGGTCAAAAAGTAATGAATTTTGTATTATCGTAGGACCTTGGTCTCTGTTAACGTTCAATCATTAACCAAACGTTGTCAATTACAGAGCGCGTAGGAAACAGAAGGTGAACCAAACTCCCTGAACTAAATTTAAGAGGCTGTTTAGGGATATTTTCTGAGTATATCCCTGTCAAGGCCTTGTTGCTTCAAGTGGCTCGGTACACAGTGCTTATACACTCCTGGAAATTGAAATAAGAACACCGTGAATTCATTGTCCCAGGAAGGGGAAACTTTATTGACACATTCCTGGGGTCAGATACATCACATGATCACACTGACGGAACCACAGGCACACAGACACAGGCAACAGAGCATGCACAATGTCGGCACTAGTACAGTGTATATCCACCTTTCACAGCAATGCAGGCTGCTATTCTCCCATGGAGACGATCGTAGAGATGCTGGATGTAGTCCTGTGGAACGGCTTGCCATGCCATTTCCACCTGGCGCCTCAGATGGACCAGCGTTCGTGCTGGACGTGCACACCGCGTGAGACGACGCTTCATCCAGTCCCCAACATGCTCAATGGGGGACAGATCCGGAGATCTTGCTGGCCAGGGTAGTTGACTTACACCTTCTAGAGCACGTTGGGTGGCACGGGATACATGCGGACGTGCATTGTCCTGTTGGAACAGCAAGTTCCCTTGCCGGTCTAGGAATGATAGAATAATGGGTTCGATGACGGTTTGGATGTACCGTGCACTATTCACTGTCCTCTCGACGATCACCAGAGGTGTATGGCCAGTGTAGGAGATCGCTCCCCACACCATGATGCCGGGTGTTGGCCCTGTGTGCCTCGGTCGTTTGCAGTCCTGATTGTGGCGCTCACCTGCACGGCGCCAAACACGCATACGACCATCATTGGCACCAAGACAGAAGCGACTCTCATCGCTGAAGACGACACGTCTCCATTCGTCCCTCCATTCACGCCTGTCGCGACACCACTGGAGGCGGGCTGCACGATGTTGGGGCGTGAGCGGAAGACGACCTAACGGTGTGCGGGACCGTAGCCCAGCTTCATAGAGACGGTTGCGAATGGTCCTCGCCGATACCCCAGGAGCAACAGTGTCCCTAATTTGCTGGGAAGTTGCGGTGCGGTCCCCTACAGCACTGCGTAGGATCCTACGGTCTTGGCGTGCATCCGTGCGTCGCTGCGGTCCGGTCCCAGGTCGACGGGCACGTGCACCTTCCGCCGACCACTGGCGACAACATCGATGTACTGTGGAGACCTCACGCCCCACGTGTTGAGCAATTCGGCGGTACGTCCACCCGGCCTTCCGCATGCCCACTATACGCCCTCGCTCAAAGTCCGTCAACTGCACATACGGTTCACGTCCACGCTGTCACAGCATGCTACCAGTGTTAAAGACTGCGATGGAGCTTCGTATACCACGGCAAACTGGCTGACACTGACGGCGGCGGTGCACAAATGTTGCGCAGCTAGCGCCATTCGACGGCCAACACCGCGGTTCCTGGTGTGTCCGCTGTGCCGTGCGTGTGATCATTGCTTGTACAGCCCTTTCGCAGTGTCCGGAGCAAGTATGGTGGGTCTGACACACCGGTGTCAATGTGTTCTTTTTTCCATTTCCAGGAGTGTATAAGTTATTTGCTCGGATTTTACGTCAGTTACCCCTACGCCAGCGAAAATACCTTCTTGATAATAGTGATAAACATTGAAATGTTTAATCATCACTGCCTCTCCATTACGCTGTCGACATAAAACCAACACTCGTGAGAAATAATCCCTACACAGACCCAGACAGTACGCCATGCGAGCCTGAGCACAAAGGGCGAACAGATATTACTGTTATCACCAAGAAGAATTTTCAGTGAGCGAATCAAATCTGGTGACGGACAAGTTATACGAGGTGCGACAATAAAGTAATGAGACTGATTTTCTTTCATGATGTGGTGACCCTGCAAGCTTGTATAGGCACAATATCTTTGACCTTGGATCTAAAAGCTGCTTCTAGTCCAAGTAGCAAATCGATGCAACTGCTCGGTCGTGAGTTGTGCTGTAATAAGTTAACACCTATTTGTGTCTCTCGTCACGTAATGGAACCGCATAATATCGCGCAACGGTACGCAATTTCTTTACGCGTTTAACTGGGTGAAAACGCGACGGCAACTTACGGTAAGCTTCAGAAGGCTTCGGGAGAGGAGGTTATGTCAAGAGCTCAAGTTTTTCGTTAGCACAAAATTTTTAGTGAAGGCAGAACGAATGTTGAAGATGAAGACCGCAGTGAATGGCCGTCAACCTCACGGACGGATGTCAAATTGGCCAGGGTGTGTGAACTCGTACGATCTGATCGAATATCATCCGTGAAAATAATTGAAGAAGAACTGAACATCAATCGAGAAACGATTCCTCTAATAGTATCTGATGGTCTGCATCACGATAATGCGTCATCGCATACTGCTCTGTCAGTATACAAATTTTTAACCTCAAAACAAATTTCAGTACTACCACAGCCACCTTATTTACCAGATATCGCTCTATGCAACATTTTCCTATTTCCAAGAATCAAAACGGCGGTCAAGGGACACCAGTGTGAAAACGATTTGACGAGGATTTTGGGGGATAGTACAGAAGATGAGTTCCAGAAACGTTACCATCAATGGCAGAAGCGCTGGAAAACGTGTGTGCAATCAGAAGGGAACTACTTTGAAGGAGACAACAGTAAACTTAACTAAAACATTTTTTTCACATCAGTCTCATTACTTTATTGTCATACCTCGTATATAATACGTTGCATATTTACAGCGTCTTCAATACATTTTCAATGTAATACACAAACAAAGATCGCCAAGAATAAAAAAATTAAACACAGTGTTATCACTCTGTGGAAAGCAGAGAAGCTATGCAGTGTGATACGCATTCGCTTTTCACCTGAAATTTCTTTTGAGCCGATAGGAAGCTGTTATATGTTTTCATCTGATTCCTTATATAATCAAAATAATTGAATAGTTGAAATTTTAATAGTTTGTAACTACTATTGAAATTGTTTTGTTACCCAGGATACCTTTATCTCTACTCACAAGAATTCCATTGCAAAAACTTTGCTTCAATATGGTATCAAGGTTGGTCCTTTCCGCCAACACAAAAATTTAGAAAGAATTTCGATACTGCTCGCCGTGCTGCAGCAACCACGATAAAACCTCTGGAATTCAATGGTGCGCGTGACGCTTATGTTAGCAGCTGATTTAAAGCTACCACTTACGCGTCATTCCCTTTGATGAGCTAACGAAACAGTGACAGAAATATAGAGTAGCAGTGGCTGAGTATTATGATTGTACTGTTTCGTATGTATTCGAACATTTTATGGTCAGGAGAGAATAAAGTTCACACTATCATTATTGGGCCAGTGTTCCAAGATAGAAAAATATCTAATATAAAACATTGTCAAGGGCTCCGCATATGCACCGAACTAAGAAAGAATCCTATTCAACAGTAAGCGTAAGTCGGGTTGTGAGGGTTGTCGTATCACAAGGGTCGACTACGTTCTTCCGTATTACAAACTTGGTAAATTTAGTCTCTTCCTTTACATAATGGTAATACGAGGGTAGATTGATAAATATAGTAAATGCTTACAAAATTTAAATAAAATTTTCGCAAGCAACGTCAGTGTTGATTAATTGATCCGTGTAAACTTATGGTTGAAATGAAAGAGAAGAAATTACCAGTTCCCTGTTGGCTACCACCTTCATCACAATGATTAAAGAGGTAAAATAGAACGTTCCGCTCTAAAAAGGAAATGGCACCGATTAACACAGGGAACCTAGCGAATTTTGGCCGCGATTAAGAGAGTAGGTTCACATTTGTAGGAACCGCATTTCTGATCTCCATCGACCAGCGTGGTGCACTGATTATTACGCTGGATTCGAATCTGGAGGACGACGGTTCAAATCCTCGTACGGTCATCCATATTTAGGTTTTCCATGATTTCCCTTTTCCCTAAATCGCTGCAGACAAATGCCAGTATGGTGCCGAAAAAAAAAGACATAGCCGATCTTATCGTCATTGTTCCGTATTCCGAACTTATGGTGTTTACCCAATAAGTTCGCTGCCGAAGGGATTTTATACACTAATTGTCCTTCTTCTGTCTTCTAATCTCCGCCTGACTACCAGATTTAAGTTGTTCGTGCCTTTCTTAAATTCCAGGATTGTTATTTGGGAAACATGGCTCGCGAAACGGGGTAAGACGCTGTAGACCTTGAGGCAGCCCGCGCGACAATCTGTTGTGGTTTGAATTCCGGATAAACATCCTCCCCTACTGTGATAAAGATATAGTTCCTTAGAAGAAGTTGAGAGCATACGATTCCGTTTACTGTTTGCGAGACTCTTTGCTACTCTGAGGACCACATAGGTTTTGTATATCAGTTGCATTCTTTTTAAAGGAATATGAATACTTATTTACAGTATTTTCATCTGAATTACTTCGTCCAAAGCGGGTTTCTTATTTATTATCCCAACCTAATTGATTTACATGCTGCCACGTCACCTATTGTGCACGCTTGTTGCCGTCGGCTTTAAAAAGTAAATTCTCTCAGATGGAGTGAAGAGTTAACTGATTCAATTAAATTCTAGAATTTTCACCCATTACCAATAAATACTGTTTTTCTTTGAATGACGTGAAATATCAGATAGGAAAAGGTTAGCCATCGGTGACTGTTTTGGAAGACTGGTGCTTTCTGAGAGCAATGAGTAGTAAGTAATACATTAGCGAGACATTTTATGATGTAAATAGCAGGAAAGTCACTTATTATTTGGAGTATTAGCAAGATAAGCTGTGTTCTAACCTTCATGATGCTAGAAAACATTAATTTAATTAATTTTTCATGTCTAGAGACCGTGAGTACAGATATGGGAGAACTTTCTCATTTGCACTGATTGGAGCTGTAAGCCAAAAGGAAATACATTCTGTAATTGTCAGACAGCTTCTTAGTACTAAAATACGTATATTTTAATACATAAACAGTTAGCTACGCAAAATTCATTTCCGGTGCATTTCCGTTCAGTATACTTGTGTATCGGTGACTATTCTGTTATTGGTGGTCAAATAGCGGATCCATTTTACTTTCTGGGGCACACAGCTTCATGAATCACAACTCAACATCGTCGGTAAATGCTTTACTTAAAGTCTCATGGCTGTTGTTCAATTGTTACCACATATACAAATACGCGCAAACACACACACACACACACACACACACACACACACACATACACAAACACACACACAAACGCACACGCACACACACTTTGCTTGTGGTCAACCCTTCCATGGCACTGAGCCTGGATTTCTTCGTTGCGTTATACCAAGAATACATTTACTTAAACTATAATCTTGTCAGTGTCACCATCTCACATCACGTAACGCCTGCCAAAACAAAATTAGCCCCCCCCCCCCCCTTCTGTTGTACTGCTCTTACAAGCTGTGCAGTTAGCGTTTGATATAATTAGTGTCAGCCAAAATTACAATTTTATCTATTATGTCTTCATAATCAGTCCTTATTGCGTTCCTCTGATTGCTTTTCAGCTACAGTTTTTTTCGTTAATTTCAGTGTTTATTGTATAAATTTTCATATCATAGTATGACTGTTATGAGAGTACATAAGATTTTACATTTAGGTCTACGCTATTAAGGCATGTTTTTCGCAAGTAATTTTACTGGTCATTAGTTATCTGCATAGTTTGTATAAAACAGTACAACTTCAATGCAAAACCGTGAAAAACAAAATTACACTAGTGATTGGAGAACACAAGCATGTTTAAGCAATCATAACACGTCTGGAATATAAACTTTAATAATGAACAGTAAAGAATGCGTTGTCACTCTTACACAGGAGCTACTGCTTTAAGGAATAACAGACTGAATACATTTTCCTTTTGCAGTGTGGTGTGCCCTGGCCTGAAACTTTCTAGCAGATTAAAACTTTGTATCCAACCGGGAGTGGAACATGGGGCCTCTGCCATTCGTGGGTAGGTCTTCGGAGATGAGATACTGACGGAAGCCGATTTTTGAGGACCGCTCGTGAGTCGTAATTGCATAGATCAATTTGTATAGGACAAACCCACGAACCAAAAATGTCCCAGTTTAAGGTCCCAGTAGCACTGAAAGTTTTGACCTGCTAGTAAGTTGGAGGGTAAATTTTTATGCTGCTTAGAATTATTTGCTCTGTGTTACCGTGTAAGATACTGAAGCAGCATTTCAGTTTGAACTGGGTGAAGATTACTGTCTTACATTCATATTTGAGCATCATAAGAGAAACCGAGTGGTTAGGCTGTGATGATCAGTTGGAATACTGTCGGACAGATTATGTTTGTCATACGTGGTCTAAAAGAAGAGTACATTCTGTTACTTGTCACATGCTAATATACTGTAGTTCTGTAGTTCTATTTTGGAACTGATGTGCTGTCAATATTTCTTCCCCAAGTACAAATACACAGCGAAAAAATATTTCTCTTGAAAATACAAGGGAATAAAATGTTTAATAAAAGAGGAAAATACTTCTTGACTGTTACAGGATAAAGCAATAGAATTTTCTTATTGAATTTCTTTTGCTGGAAAATATTTGTAGAGTGTCTGTGAAGTAACACGTCAATTTCAATGAACTGGTACTTCAAACTCTTCGCAGATAGCACACCCCACACTTTTTTCTAGTTAATTCACTCTCTTCCACTCTCCCTCTCCCACTACATCGGCGCTACGTCGCTCATCCGCCCTTCACTTCAGTCCTCCCTCTACTACTACCTGTCGACGAATCAGGTGGTGTCTGTGGGGAACGATAGGTTAAGGAGGGGCGAGGGGAAGGCAGCATCAGCTGTTTCCTGCAGTGCTGACATCTTTACCCGGACTATTTGATCAGTTATACGTCGCGTCTACCGGTAGCCTACCGTTGGCAGCGCTTGCAGACAAATGAATATTAAAGATACAAACGAAGAGGCTGGCTATGTGAACACGCACAGCCAACATGAAAATAGAAGGTTTGTTAACAACACTGAAATCGTACCAATGACTACAGGTGGCAGTTTATGTTTTGAATCTGGTGGGTTATTATTCTCAACAAAAATAAAATCTACAGGAAAACTTCTGAGTAATTACTTAACGTAGGTATATAGACTTTGTGACAGTGGTAAACATACTCATCCTATTTTGGATTAAATTTTAAAAGGAACATAAAACTGGACTGCAATTCGTTGGTAGCCCTAGTTCTCAGTCCATGAATGCAACAAATAATGTATCATTTAGCAGATAAAGACTTTTTTTGGGCGCTTCATGAGAGAATGTCGAGCAAGATTAAATGTAATACCTTCTGTATATGTGACAGGCTTCTCTGTTTGTATTTCCTTTGTCCCCTTCGACCATGCTCTATTTAAGTTAACTTAGATGCTGTGAGAGCGTAAAATGTTGAGAGCGTAAAATGTTGCGTGCACATTACTGCATAGTTCGGCCATCTGTTGGTAAAATTATGAAGTATTACGAAGCTTCATTGTACGAGCGAGGCGAAGCGAGCGTAGCCGCGGCTGAGCGGCGAACTGGGCAACTTCGCCAGGCTTCCGTACTTCATGAATGAACTACTTCATTTGAACGCTTCACGGCAAAGGGTGAAAGGAATGAAGTAGTTCACGGGAGTGAAGGAGTTCGACCCATCTCTAACCACGACTTTGTAAAACTTCACTTAAAGTTTATGCGGCGCTTAGTGAGCGTATACTGCTGACAGACCAGTATGAAGTACCAACCAAACGTTGCAACGAGTATCACAGACTCCTTTCCGAGTCCCCTCCTACCAGTCCCGTTCGGTTTTAGAGTGCCACATGTGAGTGTGCGTCTTTGCTACTGACTCCAGCACAACGCCGTTCACAGTCGAAGTCTTGCACGTGATTCTTCCTGTGCCTCATTCTTAAATGAGGCTATATTGCTCAACGGGAAGGCCTCGTTCACACATTGCGGTTGTGTTGGCACCAGTGAGTGCCAGGTGTCAGCAGTCACGCGCGAGGCGAGTGCCTGTTATGGGTCGGGTGGAGAGCTGGGAGCAAGCAAAGGGGGAAGCCCCGGAGCGCCAGCAGAGCAGAGGGAAATGGAGAGCGGAGGGTGGAGGGTGGAGGGCAGTGGGGCTGAGCTGCGTGACGCGCGCCCGCGCCCGGAACGCGCTGGAAATCGATAGCCCCTGGCTGTGGCCGCTGTGGCACAGGTCAGGAACCACGCACCTGGCCGAGTGCTTCGCATTACAAGCACGGCCTGGGCCGGCAGAGCGCGGCCCTCCCGTCTAATTAGGTCGCCTCTCTATCAACGCGGCCGCACGAAATGTGGCCTCTGACGGAAGACTACCCCATTGCGATCAAACACGGTAACGCAGCCGCACAGCTCGGTCTCAGGAATACCGACGTATTTCACAATACTTACACATCTGTCATCACTACATTTACTATAAATAGCAGTTTTAAAACGTCGTTCCTCGTCTACATCTACACTACTATTCTGCAATTCACACTTACGTGCCTGTGGGGGCCGTTCCAACCACCTTCAGAGTATTTCTCTACCGCTTCATTCTATTCTTTAACATCACATGGGAAACACGAATACTCAAACGTTTCTGTACGAGCTCTGATTTCTCTTATTCTTCGTTTTGGCAACAGTAAAATATTTACAGTTTCGGGAAACAAGTTGGTGTCTGTAATTTCGTGAAAAGCTCTAACCATCACTGTAACGATAAACAAATCGGTGTTAATACACACACACACACACACACACACACACACACACACACACACACACACACACAAGTTTTGCACCAAAAAAATGGATCAAATGGCTCTGAGCTCTATGGGACTTAACATCTTAGGTCATCACTCCCCTAGAACTTAGAACTACTTAAACCTAACTAACCTAAGGAAATCACACAACACCCAGCCATCACGAGGCTGAGAAAATCCCTGACCCCGCCGGGAATCGAACCCGGGAAGCCGGGCGTGGGAAGCGAGAACGCTACCGCACGACCACGAGATGCGGGCCGTTTTGCACCAACCCAGTTCCCAGACTCCTGGAGATAGATGTTTACTGTGGATATTATATCACAGACACAGTCCCTTTGACTGGTTAGAGGTGTCACTAAACCCACCAAAAGGTCGAGCGGTTATAGGCGCTTCAATCCGTAACCATGCGGCTGCTACGATAGCAGCTGCGTCGGGCATGGATGTGTGTGATGCTCTTAGGTTAGTTAGGTTTAAGCAGTTCTAAGTCTAGGGCACTGATGACCTCAGGTGTAAGTCCCATAGTGCTTAGAGCCGTTTGAACCATTTTGGACCTGACCAAAGGTGTTTCTTTGGAAATTTGTGGTACCAAACTGCTGAGGTCATCGGTTCCTAAGCCTACACACTACGTAATCTAACTTAAACTAACTTATTCTATGAACAACACACACTCCCATGAGTGACGGAGGACACGAACCTCCGACGGGGGAAGCCGCACGGACCGTGACAGCTCGCCTCATACCAAGCAGCTACCTCACGCGGCACTCAAAGATGTAAATAACCATGGATGAACAGCGCCTATTAGATGGACGGGACCGACAGCCAATCACTTCCAATCATTCCACCTATAAGGAGGTACACGGCTCATGTTGTCTGTAGTTCAACCATGCCTAGACGGTCAATACCACGATTCGATCGCGTCCGCTATGTTACTTTGTGCTAGGAAGGGCTCTCCACAAGGAATGTGTCCAGGCGTCTCGCCGCGAGTGGTAGCCGCGTGGTCTTAGGCTCCTTGTCACGGTACGCGCGGCTCCGCCGTCGGAGGTTCGAGTCCTCCCTCGGGCATGGGTGTGTGTATTGTCCTTAGCATATGTTAGTTTAAGTTATCTTAAGTAGTGTGTAAGCTTAGGGGCCGATGACTTCAGCAGTTTGCTCCCATAAGAGCTTACCACAGATTTCCAATTTCCAGGCGTCTCGGAGTGAACCAAACCGATGTTGTTCGGACATGGAAGAGATACAGAGAGGCAGGAACTGTCGATGACATGCGTCGCTCAGGTCGCCCAAGCGCTACTACTGCAGTGGATGACCACTACCTACGGATTATGACTCGGAGGACACTGACAGCAACGCCACCATGTTGAATAATGCTTTTCTTGCAGCCAAGGGACGTCGTGTTACGAGTAAAACTGTGTGTAACAGGCTGCATGATGCGTAACTTTACTCCCGATGTCCATGGCGAGGTTCATCTTTGCAACCACACCATTCAGCGCGTTACAGATGGTCCGAACAGCATGCCGAATGGACTGCTCAGGATTGGCATAACGTTTTCTTCACCGATGAGTGTCGCGTATGCCTTCAACCAGACAATCTTCGGAGACGTGTTTGAAGGCAACCTGGTCAGGCTGAACGCCTTAGACACACTGTCCAGAGAGTGCAAGGAGGTGGAGATTCCCTGCTGTTTTGGGATGGAATTATGTGGGGACGACGTACGCCGCTGGGAATCATGGAAAGTGCCGTAACACATGTACGATACATGAATGCCATCCTCCGACCGATAGTGCAACCATATCGTCAGCATATTGGAGAGGTATTCCTCTTCATAGGCGACAATTCGTGCCCCCCAATGTGCACATCTTGTGAATCAGGATAGCGGCACGGTTCGACTAGAATGGCCGTCATGTTCTCCGGACATTAAGCCTATCGAAAACGCCTGGGATAGATTGAAAAGGCTGTTTATGGACGACGTGACACATCAACCACTCTGCGGGATCTATATCGAAGTGGAGGAGTGGGACAATCTGGACGAACAGTGTCTTGATGAACATGAGGATAGAATGCTACGACAAATAAAGGCATGCATCAATGCAAGAGGATGTGCTACTGCGCCGGTGAGTACAACAATCTGGACCACCACCTCTGAAGGTCTCGCTATGTTTTGGTGCAACATGCAATGTGTGGTTTTGATGGGTAATAAAAAGTGCGGATATGATGTTTATATTGATCTCTATTCCAATTTTCTGTTCAAGTTCCGGAACTCTGGGAACCGAGGTGATGGAAAACTTTTTTTGATGTATGTAACTGCCAAACAAATTCACTTATTATAACGCTTACACTCTCTCTGCCCTACTTCGCGAATACGAAAACGAACTATAGTTCTACGACTTTTGCGATGTCCTCCGTTAATTCCGTCTGGTAAGAAGCGCACATCACACAGCAGTACTTTATCAGAGGACAAGCAAATAGTACAGGCAGTCTCCTTTCTGGAGGTGTTGCTTCTTCTATGCGTTCTGCCAACGCAATCTTTAGTTCGTCTTTCCCACATAGTTACCTATGTGAATGTTCGACTTTAGTATACATGAAATTTGTTCTTAGTTGAGCCATGAGCTGTATAACAGAATGATGACAATAGAAATTTGTGTCGGACCGTGACTCGAACCCGGATTTTTCTCGCCCACGGTCGCATTACCATTAGACTACTCGAGCGTGCTGCTCAGTCACACAAACTTTCATACGTCGTCAACCATATTTCTACACCCTGGACTCGTACGTCCATTATGTACATTCCTGGGCAGGGGAAACATTTTAATTGAGGGTCGCTTGCCTGGTTTCGGCGGATAAATACGTGCTTGAAGGAACGTTGCTTCATAGTTCTGAACAACATACTCATGCCCTCTTTATGCACGGACACTGGGTTAACAAGTTTCAATTAAAACGTCTACCCCATGTGGGAATATAAATACTGATGTACGACTGCACGATGTTGATGTATGGTTGATGAAATATCGAAGTTTGGGTCTGGCAGTGAAGCATGCTCGGACAGTCTAAGGCGACCGCTCACGATAAAACAGGGGATTGAGCCTCGAATTCTGGTCACTCCGTTATACAACTGATGGTTATCCATATTCACAACTGCGAACACATTTCGTGTATTTAATAACACAGGCACTTCTATATCGTTCCTACTTAAATTGTTCTTAAGAGTAATTTCGAGGGATTCAGATGAATTGACAGTCATTAAATTTCTCTAATTTATCACGCAATCTAAATGTAGCGGATTTCCTTCAGTACGCACGCAGATGCAATTGCCACGTTCCGAGCCATAGAATTATCGTGCCAAAATCATTTCGCAATTGTTTTTGTTTTCCTGATGTCTTTGCTAGACGGAGCTGCATCATCCGCAAACAATCTGAGAGTGCTCCTCAGATTGTCACCTAAATCATTTACATAAATTGGGAGTAATAGCGGGCGTCTATAAGTCAATTGAGGAACACCGCATATCAATTCTTTACTCCTCGATTTTCCACGGATTACTGCGTTCTGAGACCTTTCTGTTAGGAAATCACGAATCCAGTCACACAATTGAAGAGTTATTTCATAGGTCTGCCGTTTGATTAGCCGTCTCTTGTGAGGAAATCTATAAATATGGGATCTATTTGCGATACCCTGTCTATAGAACTGATCACTTAGTATGATAAGAGATAGTTGATTTCATAAGAACGACATTTTCTGCATCCGTGCTACGTGTCAATAGATCGTTACCATAGAGGTAATTATTAATGTTAGAACACAGTGTATGCTCCTGAACTCCACTGAAAATCAAGACCAGGGATATGGATCTGTAATTCAGCGGATTACTCCCACTTCCTTTCATGAATATTGTGCAACTTCCCAGTCTTTTGTAACGGACACTCCTTATGATGGATGTAAATGTGTGGCAATTGTACCAGCGTTCTGTGAAAGGTATCTTACTGGTATGCTATCTGGACTGAAAAACTTGCTATTATTAAGTGGTACAATCTGCTTTAGTACAACGGAATATCCACTTTTAAGTTAAGCATTTTGGCTGTTGCTCTTCATTCGAAACCTGGAATATTTACCTCAGTTTCTTTAACGAATATTGGTTGGTTGATTTGGGGGAGGGGACAAAACACCGAGGTCACCGGTCCCCTTGTATTTGGGGAAGGATGGGAAAGCAAGTGCCGAGCCATTACCAAGGAACCAACCCGGCATTTGCCTGTAGCGATTTATGGAAATCGCGGGGAACCTAAATTAGGATGGTCGGAAGCGAGTTTGAACCGCCGTCCTCCCGAACGAGAGTCCACTTGCTTAGTCACCTAGCTCGGGATACGAAAACCAGAATTACTAAAAATTGTCGTAAATAACTCTTCCTTAGTGGCGTTCTCATCGGTAATATTACCATTGATATTCCACAGTGAAGGTATTGACTGTGTCTCGCTCTTGGTATAGTTCACATACCACCTACATATAATTGGGTTTTATGTTTGTATCTGTACTGGGCTGTCCTTTTTATCATTTTCATTACTTTCAGTTCCATTCTGTTTTATTTTCTATTTTTGAGCCTTCATTTCTCCTACCTCTTGCTAATCGTGCCATCTGTACCTAATTACTACATGAAACATGCTCTATAATCTCTTTCTTGTAGTATAGTCTTTACCTTCCCCGATAATTTCCCATAATGTTGTTTTTCTTTAGCAGCGGTACTTTTAAAAATCTACTAGACGTACCCTACTTCATCAGCCACACCAAGATACGGTCAAATCTTATATCTACCGACTACCGCAACCTGGACCAGCAAAAGGCGTGGGCATAATCTGACTCTGGTATCGTTTGTCGAAATAATTTTTGCTGTTTTCAGTTTTGTGATGGGCATGACCTGAGTGCAGCCGTTAGAGTCTAATGCTGGCAGCGTGAAGAAATGGGCATGTTCAACGTCAGAAAATCTAGGAAGAGTGTAAGAGTCGCAGTACTATAGTACAGGTGACCGATGTTAACACTAATTTCTTACAATTTTCGAACAGTAGCTGTTATGAAGGATGTGACTAACTCCAAACCATAGCTGTGAGTTACTGGACGAGAAAATAGCGAATTCACTTTTTGTCGTTCTTGTGTAACAATAACCTGTCCCAGCAATATTTATTGTTTCATTTCAGAGCTACCATTCCTTTAAAGCCATAGCCTAGTAAAGGGACGTGTTCCACAATCAGGCACACGGTCACAAGAAATGCCTGTGGCGCATGATTCAAAAATTGTTCAAATGGCTCTGACCACTATGGGACTTAAAATCTGAGGTCATCATTCCCCTAGACTCAGAACTACTTAAACTTAACTAACCTAAGGACATCACACGCATCCATGCCCGAGGCAGGATTTGAACCTGCGACCGTAACGGTTGCGCAGCTCCAGACTGAAGCGGCTAGAACCACTCGGCCACAGCGGCCGGCGCGCGTGGTTTCTTGCAGTCACAATCCGGCATGGTAGTTGTCGATCGAGACTGGAGATCAAATTATACTCTTGACACGAAAGCAGATGTAGCAATCTCGTCATTTCTTAACTTATCTAGTCATATTTTTAAAAATCTAATTACTAGTTTCCTATTACAAATCAGCGACTGTGGTTCCATCTCACACAGAATGGAACGTTTAAAGGGAGAATCGTTCTTTTACGTAGCTGACTATTACTCCTGTGCCATGTCATCGTGTTTTATTCACGCATCACGCGTGTAGGTCGATTTCGCTTCCTGACTCCACCCTCTTCCGCCACCGACCCATCCCTGTGATCAAGCCACTCGAGGGCGTAAAACACGAGGGCTGAAAAAGCAGGAGCGCCCTTTGCTGCAGATTTCGTTGAATGAATTTGTGCGGTACCTGGTGGTTCCAAACTAGCAAAAATCATGGTAGCACTCCACTCCAAAATGGTGCGATTGCTATCAAATTGGACGCAGCATAAAGATATCGCTAGAGCAAGGTTGAAACATCTGTGGGTCCCAGCAGCGTCAAATGTTATCAAGAAAGTCATCCTGTCGCGCGTGCCTCTGCCAGCTGTCTTTTTCGACTCCTCGATATTTAATAATCAACCCCCTAATGAAGGGCTTGGTTTCAATGACGTCCTTCGCAACAGCCCATGAGGGCTTTACGTGTCAATACTAAGTGGCAGTGTCTGAAATGTTTCCTCGGCCACTCATAAGAAAACCACACGGTTTCAGCGATGGGCGGCGTGGTTCTGACCTCCACCGCAAAAGAGTGAAATGAGAGGTAAAATGTGGGCTTAACGACCTTGCAATCGGGTGACGCGCACACGATGACGTTGGACACAATTGCGGAGAAATCTGGTGCCAATTTGGTGTTATTAACCCACCCTATACGTCAAATGAACCACTGAGCTGTGGTGGTTTTTGCGCATTTGTCGACACCTCGCTTTTTGGCGCGTCACCGAACCTGAACGTGAAGGCGCAGGAAGCACCATTGCAGAAAAAGGTTGTACGTACCTTTAAGTCAAGTTTCTATCTTCCGGGTTGAAAAGAGACATTGTTAGGGGCCTTCTAAAATGTGCTCCTTTAATTCCGTTGTTCATTCTAGAAGGCCAAGTGCTTTATCCATACACCTGTTATACCAAATAAGATACAATGCTGAATAAAATTAAGACACTACGAAGTGATTATTCTTATGTAACTCCGAAATCGAGTCAGTATTTAGAACGCACTTTGAGCTATATGAGATAAATAATTACATACATTAGTGAAACGCATTTACATTGCTGCCAAAGCGTTCCGAAACTATATATGGAGCTAGGTCATCGTAATACACCTGATTCAGAAATCACAAGAATATTGGTGGTTAATTTTTCCAAAACTGTGATAATTATCTTTCATTTCACATCCATTACACTTAGGTCAGTATAGTTGGTTCCTACCCTTAACCAATGGCGCCGTCCGATATATAACGACTGTACGACTGTGTCGGATTGGGTGTTAATACTGTATATACACTCTTCGTATCGTAAAATAATTACAACGTCCTTTGAGTCGACGTAATAATTTGCCATTTAATATGTACAGTCATAAGAGGTACGTCGTTGCTTCCTTGGCACACGGCTACCGGTATAAAAATTTCAAATGCTAATTTCAGGAGCGAGGGATTATCCGAGCGGTCTGAGGCGCGGCACTCATGTGGCCGAGCGGTCCTAGGCGCTTCAGTCTGGAGCTACGCAACCGCTACGGTCGCAGGTTCGAATCCTGCCTCGGGCATGGATGTGTGTGATGTCCTTAGGTTAGTTAGGTTTAAGTAGTTCTAAGTCTAGGGGACTAGACCCATAGTGCTCAGAGCCATTTGAACCATTTTTGAATCATGCACTCATGGACTGTACGGCTAGTCTTGGCGGAGGTTTGAGTCCCCCTCGGGCATGGGTGTGTATGTTTGTCCTTAGGATAGTTTAGGTTAAGTAGTGTGTAAGCTTAGGGACAGATGACCTTAGCAATTAAGTCCCGTAAGATTTCACACACTTTTTTTTTTTTTAATTTCAGGAAGTATCAATTGGGAACGGGTAACGAATAAGCTAGTGCGTGTTGAAATAACCTAATTCAATGTGAAGGCACTGGAACTCATACACAACATATATTGATGCAGACATAGTCCTCTTTGTTTTTTACTTTAGTGCAACTATACTTCTGTGTGTATTACATGTAAACATATTAGCTAATGGTCAAGACAGCCAACGACCTTGCCGCAGTGTCATATATTGATGCAGACATAGTCCTCTTTGTTTTTTACTTTAGTGCAACTATACTTCTGTGTGTATTACATGTAAACATATTAGCTAATGGTCAAGACAGCCAACGACCTTGCCGCAGTGGTAATACCGGTTCCCGGCAGATCACCGAAGTTAATCGCTGTCGGACTGACCAGCACTTTGATGGGTGAGCTTTACCAAGCGGTGTTAGCAGGCAGGGTGCACTCACACCGTATGAGGCAAACTGAGGAGCTACTTGATTGAGACGTAGCGGCTCCAGTCACGAAAACTGATAACGGCTGGGTGAGCAGTTTGCTGACCGCGCCCCCCGTCCATAACCGTAACCAGTAACGCCTATACTCAAAAAATGTCATGGCGGTCGGTCAGTACCAGTAGGATCTCCCGACACTTGTTCGGAAGACGTTTAGTTAGTAGTAATGGTAACCAGTGTTGAACTCTACCTGCATATTAGTGTTCTGCTGTAATGTGTTTACTAGTGCCAAATAACTTTTTTTCCACAAAACCTACATAATGTCTTTCGCCGTTTTCCTCTAGTGCTTGTAAAGAGTAACTGCGACGAAAATGCTTCTGCAGTATGACAGGGCACAGCTAAGAGTGAGCAAACACCTGGAAACCAAACCGAGTCTTCCAGCAGTACCGACTTAAACAACCTGGGGCTGAATCAACACAGCAGACGGCTCTACAAAATGATAGGTTTGACGCGTTAGTGCACATCTACGTCAGCGGATTAAGAATTGTCTTGTTGTGGAGCAACTAAAAATACCTATTCGAATAAAAAAACTAAATATAACACTTTATTTAAAACGATTAAAAACTATAAAACGATTTCTCCTGATAGATAGTCCTGAAAATCTGTGCTTCTTAATTTTTTATAATTATGTAAATACTTGTCGAATTTACTACTAGAAACGTGGTTCACATTCAGTACATAACTGATTCGTGAATAGTTCACCTTACTATTATCTACTCACTACTGCATGCGGAACTTAGTTTCTTGATTTTAAGTTCTACAAGCATTTTCATAGCTCTTAAAAATTCACAAGCAGAAACTATCACAGGTATCTGTATGCGGTTAGGAATCTGTATGGGCTAGGAGAAATTTTATCTACTTCCAGGCCCTTTTAAATACTTTTTATGTTAAAACTTTATGTTTAAGTAATTATTTTATGCTTTTTACTTTTGTTTGTGTAAAATTTTTCAGAAGATCTCAGTATTGTGATGAAATCATGACAGACACACGTGGTAAATTTCAGGAGTCTTTCAATTTCTCTTCACCTGAGTGAATCAGTTCATATCGCAAATAGAGGCCTCGATGTTAAGAATTAGTGAGAATCGGGCTCACACGCGGACTTAGCAGTAACCGTTATTACCTTGAAAATTTCGGCAGTGGAGCTGGAAAATGGGGAAACAGCATTGCTACACTAAGTATCCCATCACCAGACACGAGAGTTGGTTAATACTGCGTGGTCGTCGAGTTTTTATCTATGTTGAAAGTTCCAAGTTCGTGAATCATTATGAAATGAAAATGGTAAACAAAGTACCCTCCGCCACAGGCTACACAAGAAGACGAATTAATATTTGCATTGTCATTTATTTCTAAAGAAAGACACTTTTAGGGTATACAGCCGGATATAGTAGTAATCTTCACACAGTATTTAAATGGACCAACAGGTTAGCATCTTCTAGTGAATAAGCTGATGCACAATTTCGCCAGAAACTGGGTTTTCAATAAAGTCGACTGCTCTTTTAAACACCGCGGCCGGTCCACTATGCGTGTACCCGGAAAATGCGTTAGACAACGTAAAATATTGCAAGACCTTCGAAATTCTGAGAAAAATAGGAGCAAGCTGCAGGAAGAGACGGTTCGTATACACTGTGTACAACAGCTAAGAGGGATATTAAGAGTGGACGACTAAGAAAGAAATACTCGTAATAAAAAGGATATGAGACAAGTCTGTAGCCTTTCGCCCCAACTATTCAATCTGTACATCGAGGAAGCATGACGGAAATAAAGAAAGGTTGAGTATT
Organism: Schistocerca gregaria; assembly: GCF_023897955.1. Lineage (NCBI taxonomy): Eukaryota > Metazoa > Arthropoda > Insecta > Orthoptera > Acrididae > Schistocerca > Schistocerca gregaria. The sequence continues at coordinate 284,061,631 of NC_064920.1, read as the reverse complement.
GGAATAAAAATTCAAGTTGAAAGGATATCAGTGATACGATTCGATGATGACATTGCTATCCTGAGTGAAAGTGAAGAAGAATTACATGAACTGCTAAACGGAATTAATGTTGTAATGAGTACAGAGTATGGATTGAGAGTAAATCAAAGAAATACGAAAGTAATGAGAAGTAGTAGATATGAGAACAGCCACTAACTTAGCATCAGGATTGATGGTCACGAAATAGATGAAGTTAAGGAATTCTGCTACCGAGGCAGTAAAGCAACCCATGAGGGATGGAGCAAGGAGGGCGTTAAAAGCAGACCAGGAGTGGCAAAAAAGGCAATTCTGGCCAACAGAAGTCTACTAATATCAAATATCTGAGTTAATTTGAGGAAGTAATTTTTGAGAATGTGCGTCTAGAGTACAGCATTGTATGGCAGTGAAACATGGACTGTGGGAAAATCGGATCAGAAAGAATCTAAGCATTTCAGATGTGGTGCTACAGACGAATTTTGAAAATTAGATGGACTGAGAAGGTGAGGAATGGGGTGATTCTGCGCAGAGTGGGAGGGGAAAGGAATATGTGGAAAACACTGATAAGGAGAAGAGACAGAATGATAGTACACCTGTTACGACATGAGGGAATGACTTCCATGGTACTAGAGGGAGCTGTAGATGGCAAAAACTGTAGAGGAAGACAGAGATTGGAATACATCGAGCGAATAATTTAGGGCGTAGGTTGCAAGTGCTACTCCGAGGTGAAGAGGTCCGTACAAGAGAGGAATGAGGAATTCGTGGCGTGCCGCATCAAACCAGTCTGAATACTGATGAAAAAAAAACTCGCAGCTGCTCAGCAGCACGTTGACAGCTCCAGCAAGTGGGTAAGCAAAACATCAGGCGTTTGATGGTTTCCCTGACGATAAAAACTGAAGAGCACAGCACATTTGTTGATCATTATAACGGTCACACTTAAAAAATCTTTAAGATGGTCCTAATCTTGTATTAAATGTTCTGCGTTGGAAACGGCATAACCTATCTTCACTGAAATCCTCAAGACCCATAGCTTCTGTGAGGAGAATGACAGATGGTCGCATAAAAACAACGACAAGCAAGCGCAGATTTACGAGATACACTATGTCCGAAGTACCTATGTAATTTATGTGAACCAAAACATCACGAAAATGAAGTGTGCATCCCTTACAACTTTCATCGAAAATTTGATACCAGGGTGGATGTGATTAAAATACTCTTAGAAGAGGAACTAAAGCATTAATCTGACTTATGTTCAAAGTTTCAATTCCATAGCGTCCTCTGCCACACATCAGACATGTAAGCGAATAAATATTGCATTGTCATCCAGTTACGACCTATGTTCCAAGTTTAAAGACTCTAATTAGTTTAAAATCAATTGCAAAATTTGTAGTCCAGTCAAGAAATAGACCTAATAAAAACACATTAACAGATGTGGTACTTAAATGATAGCCGATCTAAGTAACAGTTTCCCCTGGCAGCGTGAATCGAGCTGATAAAAATGGGTTACAGAAGGTAGCTTGAACGTTTTGAGTAATGTTTATAATGTTGATAAGACCACGGTTTGAAATTTGAAATTAACAGACTATGTTAATATTCAATTTAGTGAAATAAACTTTTATTGAAAGTAAAATTGGCATATTTTATGAACTTCAATTGATACGCTGAGAAGAGGTTACCTATTGCTGAATACGGACGTGCAGCTCATTAGTGCTGCCTGTCTCGCGTAACCACAAATAGCTCATGCCAATCTAACATCTTGTTTGTGGTGTCAAAACAAGCAGCAGGCCGACTATCACTGGAGGGTACGCCAGCAAAGAGAAAAAGTTCACCTGAGCATGCACAGAAACCTAAAACGTTGCCGTCCGCTCTTTTGTTTGCCCGTAGATAGCACTCAAATCAGCCTACGGCCCAATGAGAAAGACCGAACCCTGCTGCAAAAGGGACGTGACATTCCTGCGAATGTGTGGTGCACGTTTACAGCGAACAACACACACTAACGGTAGCTGGCTGCAATGTTTGAAATGGTTATCCGATAGCCGCGTACCTAAGGTGGACTGCAGGACAAGCTGTGTCCTCGCCTCACAGCCTAACCCAGTACTTTTTTCTTTCTTTTTTTCCGTTTCCACTATGGCTGCAGCTACCCTCGCACTTCAGTTGCGGACCGTTGAAACGAAAGCCGAAGCCGCCCTCCACTTTCATCCCCCTCTCACTGTGCCGGAGCCTTACAGAACTACTGAACGCAGTGCGCTCGTTTGAAAACAGCCGCCCCGTTTATCGCACAGAGAATATAAAAAGCTGAACGCCATGCTGGCCTCGCATTGTTTTCCTTCCCACCGAAAAGAGCAACACGCAGAGTACCTTGCATCAAGCCCTGTCTGTGTTCCACATTTACATGGACATTTTTTCCCTTTAGCTTTTTTGCATCTGCTCTCTTCTGATAATGGAACACCTTTTTCCGCTGATGGCATGTAGTGAACGCGACATGACAATGAAGAAGTCGTTTCGACTGCAACTGACTCCTGTATGTATGGAAGGCAAATGACTGTGGTGTAACATATTTAAAGGAAATTGTCGAGTGCTTGCTAGAAACGACAGTCCTTTGCCCTGCCTGGTAGTGTGATCAACGTGTTAATTTGTAATTTTAGCACAACAATGATACATTTCATTAGTACATACTCTAACATATAGATTCAACAAAACACTATTCGGTTTCGAGTAATTTTCTGGTTTTCAGCCGGCCCCATCAACATTCCGCCACCATATTTCGGCGCAGAGACGTCCGGCCATCCTCAGGTGAATAGATGAAGTACTGAAGAGACCTGATGCAGTCATGGTATTTATAGCGAATTCAACGGGTGACACTCTTACTGACGGATTAAGGAGCGTGCGTTAGGTGATGACTTGCGCGAGGCAGCCACGTTGTGTGTGCTGCCCTCCTTGGTGAAGTAAGAACAAACTAATCACTGAGTATCGACTGAGCATATCGATTCCGTTGTGACCGCGTCATTTTAATACCAGAATTCCAATTTTTGTCAAGCTGAAAGCCGTTGTCACGATTCATTAAATTATGAGCAAGACGCATTTCCACGGATTCTTTAATTACACAGTCCCATTAGCTGGACACCGGTGTTAAAATTTTGGTATTACTGTATTTCGTCGAAAGTCCCAGGAAAATGCAATGTTCTGCCACTGCTGATTTTAAAGATTGCCACAGACGGGTGTGTCTTTCGTGTACTACACAACGTTCGTGGACCGTTCGTGTCGTCTGACCTATATATGCAGAGCCAGACCCAAAGGGATTTTATAAACATCCTCCTTCCTCAATTGTAAATCGTCTTTAACAGACACAACAAAGGCCTTGCGTTTTGCTGGTGGACTGAAGACGAGATTAATATTATTGTTTCTAAGCAATTTGCCTACTTTAGAAGACAGAATCCCGCCATATGGAAGGAACGAAGTTGATTTATAGTCGTCATCAGTCTCTTCAGAGTGTTCCTTACTGTTAATATAATTGTGCATGGCCGTCCGTATTTGAAGCAAAGTATAGCCATTCTCTTTAAAAATCTTTTGCTGATGCATTAATTCTTCATGAAAGCTATCACCATGCGAAATTACATGCCCCCGATGAATTAAATTACTGAGAACACCAGCGTTTTGTACGGGGTGATGGCAGATGGACGCCTCAAGTAAGAGATATGCATGTGTGGGCTTTCTGCACACCGAATGTCCCAAAGACCCATCATTCTTACGGCATACTAACACGCCAAGAAAAGGTAATGTCCCATCTTTCTCAATCTCCATAGTAAACTTGATATTTTAATGTGTTTAAATGACAAAGGAATTTTTTCAGTTCTTGTCTGCCAGTGATGATTTGACGGCTTTGTTTGAACATACTCTCTCCTCATATTATTTTTTATTTAATAACAAATTTTTTGAACAAACTGACGGTGTCTCAGTAAGGAGTCCATTGTCCGCTGTCCCCTGTGGTGGCCAATCCTTTTATAGAAGGCTTCGACGGGGTGCGTAGATGATACTTTCGTTGTGTGATCTCATGACAGACAACAGATCGAAAAATTTCTTTCTCATTTAAACTCTTTTTTCGCGAGAATATCAACCAGAATGTTGATGGGATAGGGCTGCAAAACCCGAAAATTACTGGAAGAAGAAATACACCGGGAAAACTTCAGAAGTTGCAGTATTCTGTTGTTTTCTCTTGCAATTCTACCGAGGGCAAATCTTGTGCTGTTAGATTTTAGGTTTTCTTAATTTTCTGAAGCAGGTAAATTTTCTTTCAAAAGTTAAAAATATGGGTATGAGTCGCGGACTGAAAGTTACGTGGATACTTAATTATGTATATACACTTAAAAGCCAAAGAAACTTGACCACCTGCCTAATATGGTATATGACCCCCGCGACCACGCAGAAGTGTCACACCACGACGTGGCATGGGCTCGATTAATATCTGAAGTAGTGCCGGAGGGAACTGACGCCATCAATCCTGCAGGGCTCTCCATAAATCCGTAAGAGTACGAGGGGTAGGAGATCTCTTCTTAACAGTTCGTTCCAAGACATCCTAGATATATTGAATAAAGTTCATGTTTTAGGAATCTGGTGGCCATTGGAAGTGTTTAAACTCATAACAGTGTTCGTAGAGCCACTCTGCAGCAATTCTGGACGTTTGGAGTATCGCTTTATCCTGCTAAAATTGCCCAAGTCCGTCGGAATGCACAATGGACACTCATGGTTGAAGGTGATCACTGTGGTTACGTACGTGTCATCTGTCGAGAGTCGTATCTAGACGTATCAAGGGTCCCATATGACTCCGACTGAACACGCCCCCCCCCCCCCATTACATAGGGTATACCAGTTTGAACAGTCCCTTTTTGAAATGCAGAGTCCGCGGGCTCATGACGTTGTCTCCATACCCGTATCCTCTAGATACAATTTGAAACGACACTCGTCCGACCTGGCAACATGTTCCCAGACATCTACAGTCCTATGTCGGTGTTGACGTGCCCAGGCGAGGCGTAAAGCTCTGTGTCGTGCAGTCATCAAAGATACACGAGCGAACCTTCGACTCCGAAAGCCCATATCGATGATGTTTCAATGAATGGTACAAACGCTGACATTTGTTGGTGGCCCAGCGTTGAAATTTGCAGCAATTTGCGGAAGGGTTGCGCTTCTGTTACGGTGGACGATTCTCTGATGTCGTGGTTGGTCCCATCCTTGCAGTATCTTTTTGCGACAGCAGTGACTTCGGATATCTGATGTTTCACCAGATTCCTCATATTCACTGTACACTCGTGAAATGTTCGTAAGGGAAAATCTCTACTTCATCGCAACCGCGTAGGTGCCGTGTCCCATCGATTGTGCCGCATGTATAACACCACGCTCAAAACCACTTAAATCTTGATAACCTGCAATTGTAGCAGCAGTAACCGATCTAAGATCTGCGCCAGACACTTGTTGTATGATAAAGACGTTTGCCGACCGCTTCGCCGTATTCTGCCTGTTCACGTATCACTGTATTTGAATACGCATGCCTATACCATTTTCTTTGGCGATTCAGAGTATGTAATTCATCCACCCTGGGAATAGAGAAACTCAACAATGTTTGTCTGTTATCAGTACTGGTAAGACTTTGCCCCAGGAATTCCAAGACCATATCAAAATCTCTAGAGTAGCTCTTCAGACAAGCCCTGACATACAAAAAGAAGCTAAGAGAGGATTTGAGTTTAAAATATGTAGAGAGAGAGAAGATTTCATGTAATATTTACTTATCAAAACATGACTGCTTCTTACATTTTATGTTTATCTGCAGTAATGTTCGTCTACTGGTCTATTCTTCGGACGGATGATGAATGCAATGTATGTTGAAATGGCAAAAAAATTGTGATATAAGTACAATATAAAAAGTTTCCCATGTCTTACTTTACCTGTACTGCGAAACGTTGCTTTTTGTCGAATTTCCATATTCTAGGCCAACGGGAAAAACACTATAGGTCTTGTGAGTGAGTTTGCGAGTCTCAAACTACGTGACATAAATGGCCGTATCTTTTGACTGTATTAAGTTAGAAACTTCAGTGATACCCCATCAAGTGACTATAGTCCTTACAATGTAAAAACAATTTGAACGTGGTACGCCAACATGTTTCAGAGGAAAGGGGGTGTTTAGGGGGGTAGGAATTCAAACGGACCGACTTGGAGCAGGAAGGGCTGTTAAAAGACGAACAGAGAGGCAGACAGACGGCTGAAAAGTGAAAACTTTATTTTATATGATATAATTAAAAAGTAACAATTTTCGGATTTTGTGCTTTACTTGTATTTTGAAATCTTGCTTCTTGCCAAATTTTATGATTTTAGACCATGATTTTAGGTTGTGATGAAAGAGGTTGTGACTATGGAAATATACGAAATAAATGGCCGTATCTTTCGACTGATGTGGCTTACAAGCTTCAAATCTTTACACCTACAAGGGGCCATAGTCCTCAATATGTTGCGTACATTTGAACTTGAGACGTCTACCCGTTCCTGACGAAAAATGCTTCGTAACTGTAGGACAGACAGACAGACGGACGCGGAAAACAAAGCGATCCTATACGGTTTCCGTTTATAGATTGATATACAGAATCCTAAAGGGCCTTACACAGTATTTGTTTCTACAGTTCTCACAAATCACTGGAATCTGCTAATAGAAATATTGACTTTAATCCCACATTTGTTTAAAGGTTATATACAATATTTAATATCAGTTCGACGGAAAAGCGAAAAACCGTAATATCTAATACCGGAAAGGTGCTTAAATAATCACATTCAACTAATTTCACTTTTAGAAGTTTACGTCTCCACCTTAGTTATTGAAGTAAGTACATTAATAGTCTGTATACATGCAGTAAATGAGGCATAACTGTTTCAGCTAATCATTACTGTACTCAATTACAGTCGTTAACTTATAACATACATAGGGTGAGTTGCATATGACGAAAAACACTCCATGGTCTACATTCTGCTGTGTTCAACAAGACATGATCAGTTACTATTTTTCATCCTGAACTTACAGTTTACATAAGAAAGGGGTTAACCATTTAAGGTGACCTAAAAGAGACTCAAGTTTAAGAAGTGTTGTTCCTTGCCATTTAAACTTGGTCACAAAGACCCCCATTTATGATAAAAGTTGAGAAGATATGGGAAACCGCTGATATCATCGTGAAGTACGAGCAAATTTTTAACGTCTTGAAAACCGTTAACAGTGTTCCGTTGGTTGGTTGCTTTGTTTGGGAACTAAAATGCAAAGTTATGTGTCCCTTCCTCTTTATTCACACAGATTTCGGATTAAAACCATGTAACAAAATGACACTATCGCCTGAAATCCAGGGAAGGAACCAACTGCGTAAAACCGTGTGTGTAAACACAGTGAGGCAGGAAACGAAACATCAAGTCAAAATTGAAAACATTAACCAACAGTAAAATAGCAGTAAAAGGGTTTACACCAATACAGCCTTGGCTGGCTGTTCGTAGTAATAAAGTAGCAAGAACAAGGCACTCTCCAACACACTATAACCCCCACCTAAAACCACAAGGCCAGTGAAATATAGATGGTGAAAAGACGAACCCCAAGACGAACAGACAGGACAGAGGGAGCGAAGAAGAGTGCAGATAGAACGAGGACCTGAAAGATGAGGCTAATGCACCACTCTGAAACAAAATGATAAAAAAAATATATTGGTGGATAAATTAGCCATTGAGGGATTGTCACCCATGTTCGAAGGGGGCGCGTCACCAAGATTAAAATTGCACCACACGTTGGCTAAATGTGGACAGACCCACAAGATTTCGATCCATGTCAGTCGTGAACCACAGAGACCAGAGGTGGGTCCTCGCAACGTGTAAGATTACCGTGAGTCAGCCAATTGGGGCCGATGCGGAGCCGGCAAAGGACAATAGAGTCCTATAGAGACGCTCTCATGGAGGACCTCCACACGTTCTTCGTCTTCATACCATACCTAACTTACCTGGCAAGGTCAGGGAGCGCCATTATTTATTCCACCACCAAAGGATGGCGAGGAAAGCACTGGCCGAGAACTTGTAAAGCGCTCAAGGAGTCGCTACAAATGAGCAAGGGCTCCGCAGCGCAGGAACGGTTAGGCTCAACAGCGCGAGAGATGGTTACCACCACTGCAGCGAAAACACTGCAGCCATCTGCCAAGAAGCCCTGTTCAGTATGTCCTGCATGAGTACAAGCGAAGCAACCGTGACTGTCTAAAATCGAGCCGTTTTGTGAACTACCTCTCAACCCTGATACATGTGAAGAAAAAGAGGTGGCAGAGAGCCGCACGATAAACTCTTTTAGGACTTTATGAAGCTGTGGTCGAGGTAGACGCCACGGAGGTGTACGTGAGTGGACCTAAATGAGAGGTGACCATCACTGCTGAGGTGTTGGCGAGATATAGAACTTTGGGGGACACTAAATTATCCACTTCATCCTCAGACGTAGAACTGGTAGGGAGTGGTGGTGTGGGGGATGAGAGACTTTCTTTTTTTTATTAATAATCATCTTATTCATGTGTTGGTCGTCTCGCTTACCTCTAGGGGCTTGATGGGAGGGTTTCTCTAGTTTCAGATGCAGATGAAGATCGTTAAGCACAGCTTGTGGCTGCTTGAGCCATTGGCTCGTGTCCATATATGCACAGCAGTAAACCATGGAATGTAGAGTCCTTTGGAACCTCTTCCATGTGAGAGGAGTCAGAGGTGGCTGTTGCTTGTATTAATTGGGGAGGGGGGGGGGGGGCGCAGCATGTCCTTGGCTTTTGGGGGGGGTATTGCTCCCAAAGTAGGTCTTTCTGAGTAATGGAAGAAGAAGTGCCCCAAACCACCAAAGAGAGTGACGCAGTCGGACAGTCCTGAGGGCCCACCATACGAGGCACAGGCCAGTAGACTACTGTCACCATCGTCGGCCGCGGTGGTCTCGCGGTTCTAGGCGCGCAGTCCGGAACCGTGCGACTGGTACAGTCGCAGGTTTGAATCCTGCCTTGGGCATGGATGTGTGTGATGTCCTTAGGTTAGTTAGGTTTAAGTAGTTCTAAGTTCTAGGGGACTGATGACCACAGCAATTGAGTCACATAGTGCTCAGAGCCATTTTTGAACTAGGGAGTCGTCGATCTAGCTCCAGCACATGGGAATATCTATCGAATGGGTTTCAACCCCTCATATTTCGTTTTAGCATCATGGTAAGTCAGTCACACCAGGGTCTTGCACTCCATAATTTTCCTATTCTTTTGAAGAATCATGCAGTCGGCTGAGTGCGAGGAATTATTTCCACAGTTGACACAGACAGGAGGAGGGGTATATGGAGTATTTCAATTCAGTTTACATGTTGTAAGTAGGCTGCTGAGGTTGTTTTATTGGTAACGCCACGCAGCGCTCTGTATGAAAATCACTGGCTGTGCTGTGTGCAGTCTGTGGCTGGTTGGCATTGTTGTAACACTCGCCACTGTAGTGTTGGGCAGTTGGCTGTTAGCGACGCGTAGCGTTGCGCAGTTGGAGGCCAGCCGCCACCAGCGGTGGATGTGGGGAGAGAAGTGGCGGAGTTTTGAAATTTGTAAGACAGGATGTCATGAACTGCTATATATATTATGACTATTAAGGTAAATACATTGTTTGTTCTGTATTAAAATCTTTCATTTGCTAACTATGTCTATCAGTAGTTAGTGCCTTCCGTAGTTTGAATCTTTTATTTAGCTGGCAGTAGTGGCACTCGCTGTATTGTAGTAGTTCGAGGTAAGTGATTTGTGAAATTATAGGTTAATGGGACGTTTCATATGTCGACCCTTAGCCGAGGATACCTCGCTGGAATCTGCTGATTTTTTTCTTGTAGTTTGTGTAATTAGTGTACCTATCGTTTATTGCTAGCGCGTAATTGTAGAGAGAATCTCCTTTGTAGTTACAGTCTTTCACTGTTGTACAGTAAAACAGTTGTGGCATGCATGTAGATTTGCAGCAAGTATTTCGCAGCTGCGCTGCAATTAACTAGATATTATTTTCAGTGCTATGTTAATGTGTTCTCTTATTTTTGCTCTTCAAATTGCGCTTTTCTGTGTTATCGTGTGAAATATTGTGACAATAATGGCGTGTGAAAAACGTAACACTAGGCTCCATAGTAAACTGAGAAATAATAGTGACGACGAGCGTAGCTTATCAGCACCACTGTGTAGTGAATTAACAGAAATTCGTAGTAGTAATTTGGTAATTGTGCATAGGGAAATGGAGCGGGTGGCAAATAATGGTGTAAACAATGAAACAAATAGTGAACAGGGAGCAATTATCGATCGATCGGTCGGCAACAGCTCGCCTCAGGAATCCGAAATGACAGAACATAATATTGCAAATACTGTAGACTTAGGTTTTTGGTCCTCGCCGTTTTCTCAAGTGAGTCAAGACACATTTTCTGCCGGTCAAAATGTGAAAACGCACTGCCAAAAAGCATAGAGTAACAGATTCCAGATACTAATACATTATTATTGCAATTAATGCAACAAATAGAACAGAATCAGAAACAAATGGGACAAATCCTTCAAAAGTTAGACACAATGGAACAAAATCAGAGACAAACACAGCAAAAGCTTCAAAAGTTAGACACAATGGAACAACACCAAAGGCAAACACAGCAAAAGCTTCAAAAGTTAGACACAATGGAACAAAATCTTCAAAAGTTAGATACAATGGAACAACACCAGAGACAAACACAGCAACAATTAGACACAATGGAACAAAAGCTTCAAACGTTAGACTCAGTGGAACATACGCTTGAACAAACACGTGAAGATTTAACTACTGAGCTACATAAAATCGAATCGAAATGTTAAAAAGTCTGTAATGACGTAAAAACACAAATTTGTGAGCATTTCCAACCTATTTTTTCGCGGCATGAAAATACATTACAGAATCACGAATCAGCCCTAAAAGAACTGCAAACTATTGTTCATGAAAATCATGAGACCTTGCAAGCTAAAATTGACTCAGTTGCATCTACCGATTCGGTTATGCAACTTGCAAAAACTCAGTAAAACTTAAAGGACACAGTAGATACGATTTCAACACAAATGGACACTCTGAAATTTGGTTCAGAAAAACACACTGAGGAAATAAGTACACTATCGGAGAAAGTAGCCGAACTTTCGGATCAGTTCATTAACTTATCTGCAAAGGTAGATGATGATCTGAATGATACAGAAGAGTGCGTACAAATTAGGTTCAAAAAATGGTTCAAATATCTCTGAGCACTATGGGACTCAACTGCTGTGGTCATTAGTCCCCTAGAACTTAGAACTACTTAAACCTAACTAACTTAAGGACATCACACACATCCATGCCCGAGGCAGGATTCGAACCAGCGACCGTAGCAGTCTCACGGTTCCGGACTGCGCGCCTAGAACCGCGCGACCACCGCGGCCGGCAACAAATTAGGAAATTCAAACAAAATCAGAATCAAATTAAAACGCAACACCAAAGAGAAATCCGTGAAGTACAAGATCAGCTGACACCGGTAATACAAGAATTATGTATTTCAGAGGACTCTCGCGCTCCAACATGGGAAGAGGGACTTAGAAATACGGAAAATCTAAACTAAATAATAACACAAGGCTTTTTGGAAATTATGAAAGAAATTGGCAAGGTGCACCGAATTTTGAGATGGAACCGCCGACACGACGTAACAATGACCGATATGCTACTCGCCGACACGATGATTTTGACCTTAAGCTGTTCCTTACTGCACGTAAATTCAAAACATTTAAGAATTCTGTCAAATATTTGAAGACATGTTGCATAAGAATCAATATCTTTCAAACCCATACAGCCCTTCAGAACTCATCCCCATTTGCTTAATGAAATTGCTGGAACATTTAAGGAATATTATTTTAGCAGGACGATGCAAAGACGACATTGAAGCTTTTCAGGGAGTGTTACAAGAACTGGAAATTGACACTGACAATCGCGGAACTCGAAAACAGGAGCACAACAATTACAGGTCCCATCTGTCACAATTCCGCGATGACAGAAATAATACACGACAAGGCTAATCGTTCAACGTAAATCGTGACCAAAACAGACACCACCCATATGACAACCACTGACAGAGTAATAGTTACAGAGAAAGATCGCATTTACGTAGTAATGTATATTACACAGACAATCATAGAAACAGACAATATGGCAACCAGAACTATTATAAACACGGGAAGCAGAATAATTTAAGACGCAACGGTCCAGCGAGCAGTTTCGACTCTGGGAGAAATTCTCCACCACGTGACCGACAAGAAAGAAACTATGGAATCTACCGACATTACGACACACGATATGATCGTAACGACAGACCTGAATTTCATCAGAACTGGCGGGATTCAAACAGAGCTGGCCCTCTCGGCAAGGTGAATTTGTAGAAGTTAGGTCTCCTAATCCCAATAACGACGCACGCCAACAAAGAGACAGACAATGACTCGCACCGCAGGCTGCCACGTGCGCCGGCTGGCTCAGAGAAAAATAACATAGACGCTAACCCTGAGAAAAATCCACTATACTTTACCGACGTATACCGCATGATAATTGCTTTCAAGTTGATTTGCTGCGTACTGAGGAAGAGTAAAGGTTTACACCACATTTCACATGTAAAACCGTTTATTGAATTATAATCTGCTATTTAACTAAGTCTTTGCTATAAAAATTTTCACTTCACGTTACTAGTATGAGTTGTCACACTTTGAAACTTATCATACAACAATGTTTCAAAGTTAACTATCCAGTCTAGAACCTAGGAAACATTTTTAGACGAAAATTACGAATGCATTGTTATAGTGAACAGACGACACAGTGTTGTTATTTGTACATTCTTGCTTGATAGTCGCACGATTACTAACGTCTATAAGGCTTACATACTTAGAACATATACTGCTAATGACATTTTAGTGCAACGTTTTGGTTTACTTGAAAATACATTCTGGATTTAAAGTACGTTCTGTGAGATACCAGATGACACAGTGGTTAGTATATGTGACAGCTACACGATTATATCACGACGCTACTAATGAGTGACAATTTACAATGTTGCTTTTGCGGTGTATCTGTTTTATATCTGCACAGTTTTTCGGAATTATTCTGAGAAGTAAAACATGTTTTAGTATTAACATTTGTGGTATAGCTACAGTGAGACAGCCTTTTCCGTAGTACAACAATACGTTACAGCACAGTACTTTCTTCATCACAGCAATAAGGGTAATAACTAAGATATCTATACGCAAAGCACTTCACTTTTGTTTATCATGAGGTAAGTACATTGACTTCTGCAGAATTTAGCTTTTGGAGGACGATAACTACGACACTTCCACAGAGATTATCTTACAACAAGACGCACAGTTTAGGGCTACAGTACAAGTATTTGAGTGATTCATTTTGTACTTAAAACATTTATTTTTAAAGATATTTGAAGTACAATGATACAAAGGTTGTCCATGATACATTACATTACATTGCTGTAATCTGTAACACATGAGGATATAACTACATTAATCCTCAGGGGGGTACACGCTTACTTTGTGTATCATGTGTTTGGCAAGCACAAGGAGGTCTAGCTAATATGGTATTTGCTTATACAACTTTACACATCGGTACCATATCTCTCTAACATATAAATTACACAGTTATCTGATCCTTTAACTGAGAGATAAACATTATTTTTTTTACTACAACATCACTGACACATGTTTACATAATTATATCGTTAGATAACTTCACACTTACGAAATGGTATTTTATCTGTACTTTGTGAACTGTTCATACAATTTTCAGAACCATTGTGATACTATGAGAGCTTTGAATGATGTATTTGGTATGGGATCATGATTTTTGAAGTACGTTTGTGGCAGATGACACTTTTGACATGAGCAGAGAATTTTTTTAAGTTTTGAAATTATTGCAGAAAGCTATGACGTTTTTGAGATTTGACTAAGGTGTTATGATGTTATTATTACGACGACGATGTGAATTATGCTGCTAAGGTATGTTTAAGCTGATGCTATATGAGTTATTTGGTTACGCTACATATTTGTTACGATGGAATATTGAAGAAGTGTCGACGAATATGTATACATGTAATAAGGTAAGAAGTAATGAGTAGTGGTTAGGAACTCTGGTTTGTGAAAAAGGTTGTTGGAAACCAAGAATCGTACTTTAAGAGTTATGAAATGTATGTAAATGCGTGAATGTATTACAATGCAGACGAAAATTTTTTGGGCACTGTTATATCAATAGGATTTTGTTTCTGCAGATTTGTTACGCAAATTCTTGACCTGTGAAATATTTATATATGAGGCTGTCACTGTAGCGGAAACTGCTGTCGTAATATTTCGGTATGAAAGGTAAGTGACCGTGACGTAATGCACTGTGAGCGTCCAGGTGTGCCAGCCGCCTTGAGAAAAAGTCATTAGTGTGTGCCTTTCAGAGGCACAGGTGGAGAAAAAAGGAGGCCATTAACCTCGCTATTGACATTCCTTTGTAGCAAGCATCGCAAATACGACACGCCCAAACTTGAAAACATATGATTACACTGTGAAGCTCTTAATTTATGATGTTTACTGAAATGAAATGATGAGAAACATTTTATATCTATTGCCCTTCTATCTGAGAGATTGCTCATTTTGTTTAATATCCAGTTTCTATCTGCACTGCAGCATTGGTTAAAATAAAATTTAATAGATGTACTAATATCACTATTATCTGTCTACAGACCCAGTAAAGAATCATTTTATGAAGTACTTTCTTAGAAAAGAGAACACGAATAGACATTTCCCTTCACAGGAATTGCAAAAATAATTTTTTTACGATTTGGTAACTTACCTGCTAGCGTATGTTCTCGTGATGCATCACTCTAGTGTTAAGATGTGACATAGGTATTAAATATTTTTACTGTAATATTTTTTCTGCTTCAGCTTTGTCATGTTTAGATATAAGTTATTGCATTTGCTGCTGCTGTTTGCCAGGCATAATGTTACTGAATTTGACTTTGTATTACTCTGTTAAGCCAGTTTTACTACGGATTTATTTTTCTTGTTTGCTGCGCATTGCCTTATATTAGTTGTAATATTGCAATTGCTTTACCAATTTCCATTTTTTTTGGTCATTGCTGTTTGTGTTCATTTGTCTTGTGCTGCTGCATTGCCTCGTCGCTTAGTTTAGCATCTGACCTCAGTAGATTTTCAGTTAGCTTAAGAGGGGGTAAACTATATAAGAAACTAACTATGATGAATTGGAAGAAAAGCATTGAGAAGCTATAAGAAAATGGTTTGGCCAGGAAAGTAGTGTACAGTGGCGAGAAACTATTTTTGAAAGAGGATGTGAACAAACTACAGAAAGCATGCTTGGATAGTATATTTTTGGTGAAACAAATGTTGAGATACGACGAAAGATCTACAGAATGAAGTTTTGGGTTGGACTGCAGTACCAAATGTCACACTGAAAACAAACCCTGTCCCGTATTTTGTGTTATTACACTATGTCAATCTGTGTTTGTCCTGTCTTTGTGTGTTTAGCTAATAGGATTTATATTGTAGAAGTTTTCTAATAATATGTTATTTACTTGTTTAGACATGTTTAGACATTATTTATCTGTTCTGTTTTGTTGCTCATATGTGAAGTTGATGTTTCAAAAGTTACTCTGATCTTTATGTATGTACTTATGTCATAATTCTTGTAACACTGATGTATATGTATATTTGTATTCTTTTGTAAAGCCTGTACTACTACAAATTTATCTGTCTTGTTACGTTCTTTAATAATGTATTTTGTATCCTTGGTTATTGTATTCTTATGTTATAAAATTGTAATTGACACCAGTTCATCAAATTAAGTAACTTGTAAATTACATTTCACTGCATACGTTTCTGTTGGTCATAGTATATGGACAATATGTGAGAAGTAGGGACTGATAGTGTTTACATGTGTTTTACTAATTCAGCAAGGGACTGGATAACAGCATTGCTGGTTCTAAGGACATTTAAAAAAAATGTGATTGCACAAGTGGTGGTTCATGGACTTGCTATATTCTCCGCAAGACTCTTCGATGGTGATTGTGCACCTGTACAGTCGCAATAGATGGTTTCTGGCCATTTCTACAAGTACTACAGTGGGTCTGCATCTTTGATGGCCCACCAATAGCATTATTTCTACAAGGCCTGCAGTGGTTCTGCACCTCTGGTGGCCCACCAATACCATAATCTCTACTAGGACTACATTGGGTATGCTCTGTGATGACCAACCTTCCAATATTCTTCAAAACTTCGACTGACTCTGCTGTGGGTTTTCTCTGTTGTGGCCCATTACCTGTCAGCATGTCTTTCCGTTGGAAGGACAACACTACTTCTTCAAGACTGCATGGAAATCCACTACTTCCATGTGCATTTTCTTTTACTGCTCAAACATTGAGCAAAAAAATAAAAAATAAAAAAAAATAATAAAAACACTGCTATTTTACTGTGATGAACGATCAGGACTGTCTTTATGGGCTGTGAGAAAATTTTAGCTTTTCACCAACATTGTATCGATAAGTGTGTGCATTTCATTTTTTTGTGGGGAGCATGGGGGCCATGTAAGTAGGCTGTTTAGGTTGTTTTATTGGTAACGCCACGTAGCGCTCTGTATGCAGACCACTGGCTGTGCTGTGTGCAGTCTGTGGGTGGTTGGCATTGTTGTAACACTCGCCATTGTAGCGTTGGGAAGATGGATGTTAACAGCGCGTAGCGTTGCGCAGTTGGAGGTAAGCCGCCACCAGTGGTGGATGTGGGGAGAGAGATGGCGGAGTTTTGAAATTTGTAAGACTGGATGTCATGAACTGCTATATATATTATGACTATTAAGGTAAATACATTTTTTTCTGTGTTAAAATCTTTCATTTGCTAACTATGCCTATTAGTAGTTAGTGCCTTCAGTAGTTTGAATCTTTTATTTAGCTGGCAGTAGTGGCGCTCGCTGTATTGCAGTAGTTCAAGTAACGAATATTTTGTGAGGTAAGTGATTTGTGAAAGGTATAGGTTAATGTTAGTCAGGCCCATTCTTTCATAGGATGTTTTAAAAGTCAGATTGCGATGCGCTAAAAAAATATTGTGTCTCAGTTTAAGCACATTCGTGTAGAATTGTTCAATGGGGACGTTTCAACGTGGAGCTCTATGTGACGCTGGTACTGCACAGAAAGACATGTGACAGAATTTCAAGCACTTAAGGCACTCCATAGGAGGGAGGTACATATGGTTGTGCGTCACATCGACGTACCATCACATTGATCTTAACGAACCATCCTCAATGACGAAGGTGAAGGCTCTGGTGGGAACCCCTGTTGCCTTTTGTTCCTCTATAGCCAAGCTGGAGTAAGTGAACACCCAAGCTTTCTAAATTTGGGCGTTGGTCGGTGTTCGACTGCACTAGGAGGTCTTGGTGAAAAATAAGCTTCTGGACCAAGTTTATTCCTTTATGGGGTGTGACTGAAATGGAAATATCAGCAAGCTTCTCACAGGCAAGTTGCGCCTATGACTCGGATGGAAATGCTGTCTTAATCACGAGTGACCCATTGTGGCACCAATTCCCGAAACTTATCTTCCAGGTTTTGAACAAAAAATAGTAGTGATGAAGAGTAGGCTGAAGTTCAAGACATTAGTCATGAAGAATCAATACGCAAAGAAGTGGGATACGGAAGTACTAAGGAATGAAGAGATACGTTTGAAGTTCTCTAACGCTATAGATACAGCAATAAGGAATAGCGCAAAAGGCATTACAGTTGAAGAGGAATGGACATCTCTAAAAAGAGTCATCACAGAAGTTGGGAAGGAAAACAGAGGTACAAAGAAGGTAGCTGCGAAGAAACCATGGGTAACCGAAGAAATACTTCAGTTGATTGATGAAAGGAGGAAGTACAAACATGTTCCGGGAAAATCAGGAATGCAGAAATACAAGTCGCTGAGGAATGAAATAAATAGGAAGAGCAGGGAAGCTAAGAAGAAATGGCTGCTGAAAAAATGTGAAGATATCGAAAAAGATATGATTGTCGGAAGGACAGACTCAGCATATAGGAAAGTCAAAACAACCTTTGGTGACATTGAAAGCAACGGTGGTAACATTAAGAGCGCAACAGGGATTCCACTGTTAAATGCAGAGGAGAGAGCAGATAGGTGGAAAGAATACATTGAAAGCCTCTATGAGAGTGAAGATTTGTCTGATGTGATACAATAAGAAACAGGAGTCGATTTAGAAGAGATAGGGGATCCAGTATTAGAATCGGAATTTAAAAGAGCTTTGGAGGACTTACGGTCAAATAAGGCAGAAGGGATAGATAACATTCCATCAGAATTTCTAAAATCATTAGGGGAAGTGGCAACAAAACGACTATTCACGTTGGTGTGTAGAATATATGGCGACATACCATCTGGCTTTCGGAAAAGCATCATCAACACAATTCCGAAGACGGCATTAGCTGACAAGTGCGAGAATTATCGCACAATCAGCTTAACAGCTCATGTATCGAAGCTGCTTACAAGAATAATCTACAGAAGAATGGAAAAGAAAATTGAGAATGCGCTAGGTGACGATCAGTTTGGCTTTAGGGAAAGTAAAGGGACGAGAGAGGCATTTCTGACGTTACGGCTAATAATGGAAGTAAGGCTCAAGAAAAATAACGACACATTCATAGGGTTTGTCGGCCTGGAAAAAGCGTTCGACTGTATAAATTGGAGCAACCTGTTCAAGATTCTGAAAAATGTAGGGGTAAGCTATAGGGACAGACAGGTCATATACAATATGTACAACAACCAAGAGGGAATAATAAGAGTGGACGATCAAGAACGAAGTGCTCGTATTAAGAAGGGTGTAAGACCAGGCTGTAGCCTTTCGCCCCTACTCTTCAATCTGTACATCGAGGAAGCAATGATGGAAATAAAAGAAAGGTTCAGGAGTGGAATTAAAATACAAGGTGAAAGGATATCAATGATACGATTCGCTGATGACATTGCTATCCTGAGTGAAAGTGAAGAAGAATTAAATGATTTGCTGAACGGAATGAACAGTCTAATGAGTACACAGTCTGGTTTGAGAGTAAATCGGAGAAAGACGAAGGTAATGAGAAATAGTAGAAATGAGAACAGCGAGAAACTTAACATCAGATTGATGGTCACGAAGTCAATGAAGTTAAGGAATTCTGCTACGTAGGCAGTAAAATAACCAATGACGAACGGAGCTAGGAGGACATCAAAAGCAGACTCGCTATGGCAAAAAAGGCATTTCTGGCCAAGAGAAGTCTACTAATATCAAATACCGGCCTTAATTTGAGGAAGAAATTTCTGAGGATGTACGTCTGGAGTACAGCATTGTACGGTAGTGAAATATGGACTGTAGGAAAAACGGAACAGAAGAGAATCGAAGCATTTGAGATGTGGTGCTATAGACGAATGTTGAAAATTAGGTGGACTGATAAGGTAAGGAATGAGGAGGTTCTACGCAGAATCGGAGAGGTAAGGAATATGTGGAAAACACTGATAAGACATGAGGGAATGACTTCCATGGTACTAGAGGGAGCTATGAATGGCAAAAACTGTTGAGGAAGACAGAGATTGGAATACGTCAAGCAAATAATTGAGGACGTAGGTTGCAAGTGCTACTCTGAGATGAAGCGGTTAGCAAAGGAAAGGAATTCGTGGCGGGCCGCATCAAACCAGTCAGTAGACTGATGACAAAAAAAAAATGTTCCTCACACCACAACAAAAAAATGGTTCAAATGGCTGCGAGCACTATGCGACTTAACATCTGTGGTCATGAGGCCCCTAGAACGTAGAACTACTTAAACCTAACTATCCTAAGGACATTACACACATCCATGCCCGAGGCAGGATTCGAACCTTCGGTCGTAGCGGTCACGCTGTTCCGGACTAAGCGCCTAGAACCGCGAGACCACCGTGGCCGGCAGGCAACCACAGTCTGATTGCTGTGTTGGCTGGGGGCTACAGCTAAGGTACATGACGAGATCCTACAAGACAGACTGGCTTCTTCGCTGGATGTCGGGTGCGAAAACATCCATCATTGTCAGTGGACAGTAAGTGTATATTAAGCACCCTGTACAGTGTCTCCACCCAAAGAGTTGCTGAGTCTTGGCTAATTCAGGCGCAGAAGATCTCAGATTGCAATTGATATGTGATGCACCACGTGAGGCATCCTTCACCAAATGGCTCACACTTCTGAAAAATTTGGAAAATGTAGAGTTAAACCATGAAAGGGGACCATAATACTGAAGGTCTAAAATTAGGAGAGTTCTTTTAGGCAGGAATATCTAGGACCTCTTGTACCCCCAAACTCGCAGGTGGACAGCATTCAGTCTCGTATCAAACGAAGTTGACATGTGAACGGAAAGAGACGTCAGTTGTTCAAAAATGAACAATGTTAACAAGGTGTGAAAGTTGCTCTTCCTTTCCACTCTCTCCTACTGGCCTACGCAGGTGCAGCGGTAATTCTCTTTATATGTCTAGATTTTATGAAATTGAGTTGGATTGCCATTTATTGACATAACATCGTGGGAAACTTCGTGTTTTCAATTGAAATTGTGACACTGTATTTTTTCCCCGTTTGTGACTACCCGTGTATTCAAGTGGAATAGCATCCTGCTAATACCGGTGTAGCTAATAGTGGTGCAGCAATATAGAAATATGTGTTTATAGCACAGAATAATCAGAAGACACTTTCAAAATTACATTCTTCCTGACGAATCATGGACGGTAGCAGTGAACCTGTTTCCATCATTTTCCTCACATGGAGTTTAACACGTACAATTCTTCCCTGTCACCAAAACGAGACAGTTAAGTTATTTAACAGATAAAAATCACAATATAAGTTACAAGTAACTGTCCACTCACCCCGCCTTTGCATAGGTTGCATGGAGCATAGAAGGCAGAACGACTTGGCTGGCATGGCGGTAATATATAACATACACAAACATTCTTCTTGAGTCAGTCTTTCTATTGGCGACATCCGCATCAAAATCTCTACAGTTGCTTCTGAGCTTAGCCTTCACATACAGACAGAAAAACGCTCCAGCGAACTTTATAATAGGTGTAAATAGAAGCAGAAGGTATTCATAATCTCTGGTAATAACAGTTCCGAATGGCTTAGTGACCTCCTGCACGTCTTC
Source organism: Schistocerca gregaria (assembly GCF_023897955.1). Taxonomy (NCBI): domain Eukaryota; kingdom Metazoa; phylum Arthropoda; class Insecta; order Orthoptera; family Acrididae; genus Schistocerca; species Schistocerca gregaria. Next base: position 284,040,408 of record NC_064920.1, on the reverse strand, counting down.
CAACTGGACGTCACTTTGTCGACTTTCGTGTCCCTGACATATCTCAGTAATCAAACTGGGGAAACTGACGGTACAGTTTAGCATGGAATTTGAACAACGTATTTTTTCTGGTGATGTCTGCAGAATTCAGAGTTGAATGCTAGGCTGAAAGGCAAACTGGAGAATTCGTGTTCTGAGATTTTTTCTATTTATTTAATATGCCAATGCATGGTTTTTCAGCGACATGTACTGATAAAATTCTCCTGAGCTTCCTACCGCGTCAGGGGGTTTAAAATACACGAGCTTTCAGCCTATTACCCCTCGACCGTTGTCAAGCGACGACTATCTTATGGTTCTTCCTACCATAATTAAATCGCCACGCTGACTTCTGTAACGTCACTGGTTCTCGCTTCAGCGCCATATAAAGCAATGCCTTTACTGTGCGTTCGCCGCTCCCGCTTCGGTGCTTGGCCACAGGCCGCCGTCTTTTTCAGTGTGTTGTCACAAACTTTTATCTCGGTCGCTTCGCAGAACCTTTTAGTCCTGTAATAACAAAAGTCTCGAGGAATACAAAAGGATGTGCGTTTTCTAGAGCATACTCTGCTACGAAAACGAAAGCATCTCTCCTGTTCTACACAGCACTGTGCAATTGTGCGCACATTCTCCCCGATGCTATGACTCTCCACAATCACACAGTATTTCCCACACTCCTGGTGATGTGAGGTCTACATTGCCTTTCATAGAAATCATGAGTTGCCAAATGTTTTTCAGGAGTCCTGAAGACCAAATCGAATATATGCCTCTTTAGGGATCCGGGCAATCGTTCCTAATACTGAACCACAGAACGGCAAAGCGCAGCTTCTTAGAGTCTTTTGCGTCGCCGTTGCCATTGTATGGTCTCGTACCGTGGAAAGCAACGGGAAGATGTTGTCTGGCGGTCGGAATCCTCTTTCTGTAAAACAACTGCAGGCATACATTAACAGGGTTCCTTATTCATAACAGCAAGAAGCTGCTTATCTTTAGGCAAGTTGTTGTGGTACAAACGTATCAGTAATAGTCCACGTTAGCCTCACTGCTGCTGAAGTGTAAGTCCCGCTATTTCCACTAGGCTGATCGCAGTCTATTGACAGACACCAGTTATAACAGTAAGTGAACTGACTTCGGCTGTGACTCTGACTGTCTGCTACTGGTCTGACTGTGACTGGTTGGGCCCTCTGATTGGCGGCGGCGATCTAAATACTGGAGAGTCTTTGTCCTCTCTCCTGATAGGTGCGCTTGAATGAGCACCTACTATCGCTCTTCTGCATCCTCTTTGCCGATCGGTATGCTAGCGACAGCCTACTGCAGCACAGAGTACTCTAGGTATTCTTGTCTTTCGCCTTCGGTACCCTAAGAATTCAGAGACATCGGAGCCTGCTCTAGAAAAAGAAAATCGTATTGAGCTGAACGAGACATATGTTATTACATGGGCTAATAGATTTTTGGAAAGGGGCCTAGACAAAAATTTGTGATAACACCCGACTTGCAGCTAAGCGGGGCTTGAGACCCGCCATTGGAAGGCTGAGGCGGGCGCGGCTGGCGAGCAACGAAAACATTGCCTTATATGACGATGGATAGAGCACCAATCAAATGACAGTCACCATCGATGAGTCCTAGACCGAAAGCACATGGACTTGATGCGACTGGACAGTCGAGAGAATTTTATTTAATTTAATTTTATCCATATTTTGCAGCTTCGAACGTGATTGTACTCAGTAGACTCGAGGTATGAATTGAAAAACGCCTACAGTCACAATTTTTCGTGTTTTATTCAGTACACGATGCATTTCGGACTCTGTGGGTCCATCTTCAGTAGTAATTCGTCCTAATACATGTTTTACTTGTTCTCTCGAATGAGATGAAATGCATATTCCCGTCACGAAAAAGGTTTGATGTTAGGTTATGAATTTTGTTAAGTCAGACGCGGAAAATATGTGGGAAATAGCGGAAAAGATGAATAGCGTAAACTTACCAAATAATCCAAGAAAAGCATTTTTAACGTTTTAGTAACAGCGTAAGTTTTTTCCTCCATCGTTTTCAAGCATATCACTTCATCCAAGAGGCACATTCGCAAATATATTTTTGTAAACACTTCACAGATGTTTTTGCACATGGTGTGGTCAAAGATGAATTTTCCGTAGCGCTAAAGATATAATTATTAAACAAAGTCATTGAACAAACAAATTTCACAAGCCACAACTATTTCAGTAATTTTAAAGATCTGTTCTAAAGTTATTTCGGGATATGTCAATTGTTTCCTGCATATGTCAATCTCATTCAAGAGAACAAATAAAGCTAGTATTAAAACGAATTACACCTCAAGATGGACCCACAGGGTCCGAAAAGCATTGTGTACTGAATAAAACAAGAAAAATTGTGACTGAAGGCGTTTTTTAGTTCACACCTAGAGTGACTTTTATTTCTTTATTCAATTACTTTTGTTTCATTAATGTCATCGTTCCTCCTAAGGAAACCTTCCTCGCTCTCAAGAAGATATGCTTTCATCGGACAGGATTAAGGTGCTCAGTTTATGTGCGTGCTTTTCCACATACTTAACTAGATATAAAAATCTGCTGAGTTTTTAAATAATTGTTTAGCAGGAAATTATGAACTAAAACTAAATACATAGTAATTAGGATAGTACAAAATGTATTTCTTCACACTTGAAAAGAAAATGACAATATACAATCTAATTAAAAGTATCTGGACACCTTGTTTTCGTCTTGACGCAAGAAGAGTTTCTGAGTCGCCTCAGTAGTGTTGCCTGAATTCAGGTCGGGAGTCTAAGCAGGCTATTCCATTTCAGGAATGTCAGTGTCCGCAAACAATGATCTCACAATTGCTGCTTGATGATATTGTGCATTGTCATACTGATACAGTCATCGTCTCTGAACTTTTTCCGTGTTGTTCGAAGTGCGCAGTCCTGTAAAATTGGAACATAGCCTTTTTAATTCACCGTTTTCTTAACCGCAACGTGAGGACCACATATAACCCCGAAAAAATTCCTCGTACGTTGACACCATCCCCTTGCTATTTCACTGTTTGCATTACACTTGGTGGTCGGTTACGTTCTCAAGGCACTCTCCACACTCAAACCATTCGATCGGATTGTCGCCGAGTACAGTGTGATTCGTCACTCCAAATCACGCATTTCTGGTCACCCACTGTTAGAGGAGTCGCTCCTTTCACCGTCTCAAGCGTTGTGTAGCACTGACTGCAGAAATGTGACTTCCGAGGAACTGCTTGACCATTGTCCTCCCTGCAAACGACTCCCTACGCGCAATCATTTGCCAACTGAACTGTTGGTAATACTTGAGAGCTTTCCTGTGAGTGATTCCTTCGCCTGATTTCATGGGAATTTTTACAAGCATTCTCCACAGTCCTCACCATTCCTGCCCGTCAGTACGTGAGATCTGCTTCATCTCCGTTTAGCTATGATTGTTCCTTCGCTTTTCTACTAACAGTCGATCTGGGCAGCTTCAGAAGTGTTGCGGCGTCCCCGACGGATATGTTGTTCAGGTGACGTCCGGTGACTAGTTCGCACAGCTCTCCTGGTTCAAATGGCTCTGAGCACTATGGGATTAAAACATTTATGGTCATCAGTCCCCTAGAACTTAGGACTACTTAAACCTAACTAATCTAAGGACAGCACACAACACCCAGTCATCAAGAGGCAGAGAAAATCCCTGACCCCGCCGGGAATCAGCTCTCCTGACCTAGCTTTCTGCTGTTATTGGTTCTATATTCGCAACGCATTATCATCGGTCTCCTTTTATGCCTCGAGACATCTATTATTCACTTCCACAATACATAGGAATGCCAGGGTACTTTTGATCGGATAGTGTCAATTTTTTGTAATAATATTATGCAACTGGTAATCAGCAAATAATAAAACATTCGTTTTCCTAGCGGATAAGTGAATATTCCTTTCTTGGAAATTGCTAAACATAAATATCCATGTACGCCACCAGTTCAAAGTAGAGTTGTTCGTCTGACTAGATAAAATGTTTAATCATTAGTACATAACACCAGAACATAAAATCATCAAAAATGGAACCTCACGAGTGCCTTAGTTCTCTTTTCTCTGGCATAACTAATTCTGATTTTCCTCTTTTGACTCCTCCTCTTTACTGACACAAAACTAAGTAATTATTATAAAATTTTATTTCCCCCTGTGACGATTACTTGGGGACGGTGTGATGGGTATTCATTAACATGTTCTGCAGCACATGAATTCCTAAGATTATTATACCATGCAATTCGAAAACATTGCTCTGCAATACGACAAAAATATTTCCATAATATGGTGTCTCGTTTCAGCGTAATGTTAGCTCGCTCTATGCTTGTCCTTCATTTTGTTTCGTAATCGGTTATCGCGTGCGTTCAGGCCGCATTGCGTATCGAACGTTCAGATAGCGTGCTTTCGTGCTGTCCACGATGGCTTGTCAGTTGCTAGGAAAATTCCACATGTCTGTCGCTGGCTCACAAGCAAATCTCTGCGCGAGGGAGTCAACGTTTCCACATTTTAGGCAGTCGGCTGTTGAACTGAACTGGACTCCGTGCGGTTTGTCGTTCGTTGGAATTATATCATTGACTTCAGATGCCTTGTTGAGAGGATCCGTGAAGGGAGGAACGTCTGACGAATATTTACCCAGAATACTGTCCAGTTCATGTGTGGTTCTTTTTATTGAATGAATTTTCAAGATGAGACCGTAGTCATATTGTAAATTTTGTTCATAAGGTGCGACATGTTCTATTTACTTGCGCGCACATATCGAAATTAAAGAAAATTTTTCCGGATGCGCTGGTATACAGGAGCAATGGTCGCAAGGTGTGTTATAGCTGCTACGCTCGTTGATCTCATGCTGGTAAAGAGAGTGCGAAGAACCAGTGCGCCCTGCCGCTGTATTTCTTTTCTCATTTGCCTGATGTAAAGCGTCACATATCGGCGATAACTGGTTAACACCAGGGCACCGCAAGTCGGTGGAAGGCTAGCTATCATGACCTTTACCTTAAACAGGTCGTCATGGCGAACAAACCAGCTGGAATGTCGGTCAGCTCGGTGGTGGATGTCGAATTAGATGATGGTAATAATGTTGAAAGCGAATTGTTTCTTCGAGATTTAACCAGATTGAACAAAGAGATACAGGTTACTAGGTAGTGCGTTAAGAATGACACTTTACCGTTTTTGAACCATCAAGTAACCGTAAAAACTGACAATATTGTCTTCTATATTTGCTAAAAGCCAGTTACAAGAGATCATGTTACATGTAGGCAATTTTCTCACCTAATGAAATATAGATCCGTGGCATTTCGAGCCATGTTAAAGCTTAAGTATGAAGTGCAGCTTATTACAAAGTAAACTGTGTGTGAAAACGGTTACGATCCAGAATTTGCCAACGAAATGAACAGAAGTGTATTAAAAAAGAGGAATCTTCATTCCCGCCTCGGGTCAGAGGCAGGTTTTATTATGCTTAGGTCAGCCGATCAGAAAAAAGGAAAGCTCTGTTTTCTGCAGGATAAGATTTGTGGGTACACTATCCGATAAAAATGTGATGATGTATTTGGTTTAAAAACATTATTAAAGTTTGAAACTTCCTGGCAGATTAAATCTGTGTGCCGGACCGAGACTCGAACTCGGGACCTTTGCCTTTCGCGGGCAAGTGCTCTACCAGGAGAGCATCTGTGAAGTTTGGAAGGTAGGAGATGAGGTCCTGGTGAAATTAAAGCTGTGAGGACGGGGTGTGAGTCGTAGTTGGGTAGCTCAATTGGCTGACGGCACGGTAGCTCAGCGTATTCAGTCAGAGAGCTGGTTGGCCTCTGTAATAAAAAAAACTGAGTGCAAGGATCAACATACGAACTTAACCGGATGTCATGTGACATCCGCAGTGACCAAATACAACGACCAAACACGAACAAAAAAAAATTGTTAGAGCACTTGCCCGCGAAAGGCAAAGGTCCCGAGTTCGAGTGTCGGTCCCGCGCACAGTTTTAATCTGCCAGAAAGTTTCATATCAGCGCACACTCCGCTGCAGAGTGAAAATTTCATTCTATTATTACAGTTTATTTTACTTTTTTGGATGAAGGTAGAAAATTCAGACACGAGGAAAAGGTAAATAAATATAATGGACATGTATACTGCGTTACTGCAATGGTTGCACTAAGAAATGTGTAGGTCCAAGAGGTACCTAACTTCGAACAATACTTCAGAAAAACCTTAACGTAAATAATCTCTGATTTGCACTAACAGCAATCTTATGCTAGGGACACAGCCTCACAAACAGGTCAGAAAATTAGAAAGTACTCCAGCGAAAAAGAGGAACGCCATATTTAGAATGTATTAGAGGAATTATAGATTTAGATAAAAAAGAAAGAAGTGCAGAGTTTACGTCGAATAACCAATTATAGTTAAAGCACCATAGTACTTTTGTTAAATTTGTTTGTTTATACGATTAGGTATTGCTACTAATAAAATTCTGTATTATTTACACTTGCAAAGGTAGCGACCCAGTGCTCCTTGTCATGAGTATATTACCTCACACTGTCCACAGGGTAGCTTCCATTCCTCCAGACAGCTAGTCTCACATTGTCGTTCGCGTGGGCAGCTAAGACAATGTGACATTGCCGTCGTTCTGGTGAGAAACTGCCACTTGATGCTTTCCGTAAAGTAATTGACGTAGTGCCGTGACTAGTTATGTTTTAGTGACAATTTTGTATCGCCATCCACCCCTTTTTAAAAATATTTTGAATGTCTTCTCACTATAACATATTTTAAAATTCGAGAGGCAGCCTTATCTCCTTATAGAACTCTCTTCATCATTTGTATTGAAAGCTAAGTTCTCACACGGTCAAACTCATCAAAATGTCTGAAAACTCAAATTCTCAATCATTTATGGCTGGTGCGTCAAGCATATCGCGACCCCTATTTCACATGTGGGGGTCGGTACAATATTTGGCTTCCTAAGGTCTTCCCAAGACTGATTCCTATAAGAATTTTTTTTTGGATCATCAGTCTAGTGACTGGTTTGATGCGGCCCGCCACGAATTCCTCCCCTGTGCTAACCTCTTCACCTCAGAGTAGCACTTGCAACATACGTCCTCAATTATTTGCTTGACGTATTCCAATCTCTGTCTTCCTCTACAGCTTTGCCCTCTACAGCTCCTTCTAGTACCATGGAAGTCATTCCCTCATGTCTTAGCAGATGTCCTATCATCCTGTCCCTTCACCTTATCAGTGTTTTCCACATATTCCTTTCCTCTCCGATTCTGCGTAGAACCTCCTCATTCCTTACCTTATCAGTCCACCTAATTTTCAACATTCGTCTATAGCACCACATCTCAAATGCTTCGATTCTCTTCTGTTCCGGTTTTCCCACAGTCCATGTTTCACTACCATACAATGCTGTACTCCAGACGTACATCCTCAGAAATTTCTTCCTCAAATTAAGGCCGGTATTTGATATTAGTAGACTTCTCTTGACCAGAAATGCCTTTTTCGCCATAGCGAGTCTGCTTTTGATGTCCTCCTTGCTCCGTCCGTCATTGGTTATTTTACTGCCTACATAGCAGAATTCCTTAACTTCATTGACTTCGTGACCATCAATCCTGATGTTAAGTTTCTCATTTCTACTACTTCTCATAACCTTCGTCTTTCTCCGATTTACTCTCAAACCATACTGTGTACTCATTAGACTGTTCATTCCGTTCAGCAGATCATTAAATCTTCTTCACTTTCACTCAGGATAGCAATGTCATCAGCGAATCGTATCATTGATATCCTTTCACCTTGTATTTTAATTCCACTCCTCAACCTTTCTTTTATTTCCATCATTGCTTCCTCGATGTACAGATTGAAGAGTAGGGGCGAAAGGCTACAGCCTTGTCTTACACCCTTCTTAATACGAGCACTTCGTTCTTGATCGTCCACTCTTATTATTCCCTCTTGGTTGTTGTACATATCGTATATGACCCGTCTCTCCCTATAGCTTACCCCTACTTTTTTCAGAATCTCGAACAGCTTGCACCATTTTATATTGTCGAACTCTTTTTCAGATCGACAAATCCTATGAACGTGTCTTGATTTTCCTTTAGCCTTGCTTCCCTTATTAGCCGTAACGTCAGAATCGCCTCTCTCGTGCCTTTATGTTTCCTAAAGCCAAACTGATCGTCACGTAGCACATTCTCAATTTTCTTTTCCATTCTTCTGTATATTATTCTTGTAAGCAGCTTCGAAGCATGAGCTGTTGAGCTGATTGTGCGATAATTCTCGCACTCGTCTGTTCTTGCCGTCTTCGGAATTGTGTGGATGATGCTTTTCCGAAAGTCAGATTGTATGTCGCCAGACTCATATATTCTACACACCAAAGTGAATAGTCGTTTTGTTGCCACTTCCCCTAATGGTTTTACAAGTTCTGATGGAATGTTATCTATCCCTTCTGCCTTATTTGACCGTAAGTCCTCCAAAGCTCTTTTAAATTCCGATTCTAATACTGGATCCTCTATCTCTTCTAAATCGACTCCTGTTTCTTCTATCACAGCAGATAAATCTTCACTCTCATAGAGGCTTTCAATGTATTCTTTCCACCTATCTGCTCTCTCCTCTGCATTTAACAGTGGAATTCCCATGGCATTCTTAATGTTACCACCGTTGCTTTTAATGTCACCAAAGGTTGTTTTGACTTTCCTGTATGCTGAGTCTGTCCTTCCGACAATCATATCTTTTTCGATGTCTTCACATTTTTTCCTGCAGCCATTTCGTGTTAGCTTCCCTGCACTTCCTATTTATTTTATTCCTCAGTGACTTGTATTTCTGTATTCCTGATTTTCCCGGAACATGTTTGTACTTCCTCCTTTCATCAATCAACTGAAGTATTTCTTCTGTTACCCATGGTTTCTTCGCAGCTACCTTCTTTGTACCTATGTTTTTTTTTCCCAACTTCTGTGATGGCCCGTTTTAGAGATGTCCACTCCTCTTCAACTGTACTGCCTACTGCGCTATTTCTTATTTCTGTATCTATAGCGTTAGAGAACTTCAAACGTATCTCGTCATTCCTTAGAACTTCCGTATCCCACTTCGTTGCGTATTGATTCTTCCTGACTAATGTCTTGAACTTCAGCCTACTCTTCATATATATGAAGATGTTATCTGTTCTTTCGGACATGTCTTCTTTGGAAGGAATAACTACAGTTTCATCATCTCTGTATGCAGTGCTGCAGATCCGCGTGGTTCAGAACTCCTCTAATTCTGTTTTCAGTGAGCGGTAGTAGCGGTTCAGTGGCTATAGCTGACTTGGCATAGTGGTCATCTTTAGCGGAAAGACCGACCAATATGATGTCCGAAAGAACAGATACCATCGGTGACCATGCGGCTCTCTTAGAATGAAATGCTAATTAAATCAAGACCCTAAGCTATCGACAGGCGTTTATAAACATCAACGGGGACAGTTGAAAATACGTGCCCCGACCGGGACTCTAGCCTGGGATCTCCTGTTTACATGGAACACGCTCTACCATCTGAGCCACCGAGGGCACAGAGGATAGTGCGACTGCAGGGATTTATCCCTTGCCCGTTCCCTGTGAGACCCACATTCCTAACTTAATGTCCACACATTATATTCGTAATGTCCCTGCCCTTTACACTCATTACTCGAGGCAGATGGTCTTACCGAGCCCCGTAAGAGTTCGGGCAATGAGTGCGCATCCAGCACAGAAGAAGAAGGTCAATGGCCGGTTAGCCTTAACTATATGAAGATGGTATCTGTTCTTTCAAAATAGCGGATACCATCTTCTTATACTTAACGCTGTACGAGCGATGGGACACAGCATCCCCAATATAGCGATGGATGCGGGGATTTTCCCGGACGACATATATCAGGAATTGCGTAAAACAGTAAATCTCCGACATCGATGCGGCAAGAAGAACCTACAAGAAAGGGACTATCGACGACTGAAGATAAACCTTCAACGTGACAGAAGTGCAGGCCTTCAGCAAATTGCTGCAGATTTCAATGCTGGGCCAACGAAACATCATGAGCTTTCGGATCCGAAGGTCCACTCACGTACCCTTGATGACTGCACAGCACAAAGTTTTACGCCTCGTTTGAGCCTGTCAGCACCGACATTGGACTGTTGGTGACTGGAAACATGTTGCCAGGTCCGACGAGTCTCGTTTCAAATTGTATCGAGTGGATGGACGTGTAGGGTATGGATTCAATCTCATGCATCCGTAGACTTTGCACGTCAGCAGGGGACTGTTAAAGCTATTTGAGGGTCTGTAATGATGCGGGGCGTGTGCAGTTAGGGTGATATGGGATTTCTGTATATTTCGACGGACTTGGGAATTTGCAGCAGGACAATGCGACATCCCAAACATCCATAACTACTACATAGTGGCTCCAGGAACACCCTTCTGAGCACTGCCTCATTCTCTCTACACTGAGTCTAAGGCTTACAACTAAATATATGAAACATAGTTTTGCGCTTGATACGCTGATACACTCTGGTAACCACTGGACTAAAAAAAATTTGCCTTTCATGTAACACTTGTTCGAGGCCCATAAACACGCAACTAAGGCCCATGTACGTTTTCATGTCCTCCTCTTATTCTGCCTGGAAACCTAAGTGAGCATTCTAGACATTCATGGTGGTGTCTGTTTGTTCTATATCGTGTCTCCCTACCACTTTCGCGCAACGACGCTCTGAGCGTGTTTTTTAGGGAATTAACTAGTTTGAACCTGGGACCTGTTGCTGGTAAGGAGACGCCAGACCACACATGACATGTAGAATTCAGAAGAGTTCAGTGAGACTAGCGATGATATAACCAGATACTAAATGATCTCAGCGTCAGCTCCACTGTACTCCCTGTAAAAGAATGTTAATACTAACTACATTTAGTGGAAGGGGTTCAAGGCTTTCCTATTTTTAGTTAGCTGGTAAAATAACGTCGAAAAAGCAGTTACGTTTACCATTGGAAATTTTATTCTACTCACAAAACATTGTTTATAAATTGCACTATTGATAAAAGGAGATGTTTTAATACAGGATGGTAAAAACCAACTGCGTTCAACAAAAATATGAACGAATATTCCCTGAATGGGTTTCCAAGTTCTACAATCGATCGAAGAATGACCTATGCCATATCACAACTATAATCTAGGTTTAATTTAAGTTTCACAAAAGAGAAAACTTACAAAATGGTCTACAACTCTCAAAATGGTCTACAGTGAGCCTCAATTATCTTTAATTACATATTTAACTTGTCGAAAATTACAGTGGCTGATGTAGCTTCTCAATAGCTATATAAAAGAAAAATCATCGCGTTTCAGATCTGTTCTTCAATTGGCAAATGTGAACACCATGAGTTTTAATTAACGATCGACACTAGTATTACGCAAAAGGGGGTGTAACAGATGAGACTTCTGCAGTTCTGAGTGAAGCCTTAAACGCTCAAAAATGCGGTATCGCGTGCGTTCATTACCTTGTCGGTGTTTAGGCAGCGTCAGGGCGACAGCAGCCGGCGCAGCAGCCATCCAGCTCACCGTCTCGGAACTTACTCTCCTCTAACTTCTCCTTACTACAATTTACCGAAGTTAGTTTAAAGAAACTATCTGGCTGTGTTTTCATCTTATCAATCAGGGTCTCAATGTTAACCTTAAGCTCCGCCTACAAAAATTCTGTCTATCCAATGAGAAACGTTATACTTTTCGTGGTGGGGCAATGTTTTTAATGTTTGCAACGTAACAGAGACGCTAAAAAGTCTCACGCTAAAACCTGCAGCTGGTGTGGTCCTTTTAGCGTTATCGTAAGATCTATACTGTTCTTCTGGAGGGCTCTATGTTTTAACATGGGCTGGGGGGTGGTCCTTGATGTACCTGAGACGCGAAAAAGTCTCACGCTAAAACTTGCGGGTGGTAGTGGCCCTTTTTGTGTTATCGTAAGATCTATACTGTTTTTCTGGAGGGCTCTAGCTTTTAACATGGGCTGGGGGGTGTCCTTGACGTACCTGAGACGCGAAAAAGCGTCACGCTAAAACATGTGGGTGGTAGACTTAGCGGTAGCCTAGCGACGTGGGTGTCCACTCCGTCCGTTATCGTAGGGCCTTCAAGCTTAACACGGTTCTGCTCTCGGCTTCTGTCCTCGTTTCTCCCCTCGGAATTGCTGCTTCACAGTGGGAAGGTACGACATGCATTTAGGCATTCTTGTGTTGGTCTGTGGCATTCCATTTGCTCACTCGTTACTTGTATTACTTTGGTTAATTTAATGTCACGATTTATTCGGAGCTATGTGACATACTAGTAGATTTTCTTATCATGTCAGGGTTTTCATAGAAGTTGTTGGATTTGCCTGACACCTTACAAAGGCCCATGTACGTTTTCATGTCCTCCTCTTATTCTGCCTGGAAACCTAAGTGAGCATATCGCTATGATGAGTGACAGGCGGACCTTAGGAACTTAGGAGAATGTCAAGACACTAATGTAATGCAATATATATCCTGAAATGATTTTGTTGAAAAAGCACTGCATTATCATGAGGTATCGTAGTGTGAAAGGGTGCCACAATTGTTGCGTTTCATTATTAATCATCACTCTGAGTTTTCCCAGTATACTGTAATTTTATACATAGTTTCTCTGTAGCTTTGATCAGTATTTGGGCATATAACAAGAATGGACGTTCGAAGCAAAAAGGTGTTGTAAAATGGTCGCAGAAATGCACATCTTAAGGGGAGCACTGTATTCTGCCTGTTTACATATCTCGGTATTTGAATACGGGTGGCTACACTAGTTTATTTGACGCTTCAGTGTATTTACCGCTCGTAGGAGGAAATGTCCTTCTTGTTACAAAATAAACCAAGAAAACAGAACAAAGTAAATGAGGAACGAAAAACTCTCAGCAGACTGGTTAACGGATTCGTGTGATTGTTATGTACATGGTCCGGTCACATTAATGTGACCACCGACTGTGTTCGACGGCAACATGCAATAATCACTCACAGACGGGCATGTAGGCTGATATATAAAGCTTGTCGGCGGGACGCGAAATACCATACAGTCGTTGTCGTAAGTCGGAATCGAAGCGATTTACATAACGTACAAAAGGTCATGATCATTGGCTTTCGGAACAAGGGTGGAAGCAGTTTCAAAACGGTTGGTTTGTAAGCTGTTCATAGTACCACCGTGGTTCTTGTACATCGTTCATGGCAAAATACGGCTGTTCAAAACCGGCGTAGAAGCAACTGTGGTGCAACATGGGCCGTAAATAAAATGACTTAATGGCAGCTGCGAAGATGTGTACAGGCGAAGAGCTGCACAGGATCCATGGGGCCACCATCAGTGCCTCCACATTGACCTTTCAGCGAACGTTGCTGTGTAGGGGCCTCTGTAGCAAGCCCTAGTTTACACACCTTTGCCGTCTGTTGCTCATCAGATTCTGGAATTTACACAACATTCCGAAACTGGACGTCCAATGAGTGGTGACAGGTGGCCTTTCCAGATGAATCACGTTTTATGCTCCGTCGGACAGACGGCCATTGGCGTGTGAGGAGTGAAAGGGCTGCTGAAATTAGAGATTCCAGGCCGAAGGATGGAGCGTTATAGTATGTGGAAAGTTTTCGAGGCATTCCATGGAAGATCTCGTCATTCTGGAAGGCACAATTGATCAGCACAAGTATGCATTCATCCTTGGAGACCGTCTGTAACACTACATGCAGTTTCCTTTTCCTGGGCACGGTAGTGTATTACAATAGAACAATGCCACACACCGAGCGAGGTGGCGCAGTGGTTTGACACTGGACTCGCATTCGGAAGGACGACAGTTCAATCCCGCGTCCGGCCATCCTGATTTAGGTTTTCCGTGATTTCCCTAAATCACTCCAGGCAAATGCCGGGATCGTTCCTCTGAAAGGACACGGCCGTCATCCTTCCCTAATTCGATGAGACCGATGACCTCGCTGTCTGGTCTCCTTCCCAAAACAACCCAACCCAACCCCAACAATGCCACATGTCACACAGCTCGCTGTGTACGTGCGTGGTCCAGAGAGCACCAGGATAAGTTATCCGATGACTCCTGGACGCCAAACTTTCCGGTTTCCAAGCTAACGAGAATCTGTGGGGTCACCTGTTCGCAGCGTGGATCCTCAACCGAGAAACCTAGGACAGCTAGCCGCTGCACTGAAGTGGTCATGGCTCCACATCCCTAGCCGTACCATCCGGAATATCACTTACTCTCTTCCATCTCGTCTCACTCTTCAAAAACTAATAAACTAGGCTTTTGTGGAGTTGTCACATGAAAGTGATCGGACAGTATACATCCCCATTAGTGTAAGGAGTTTTTTCGCTGCCGCCATTTTATCTGATTCAGAGGAGATAGTCGCCTTTCCTTTTGTGGTAGCCACTGAAGAATGGTGTATCATATGTACATCGAGGAGCTACGAAACCATATTCGAAACTGTAAGTTCAAATCTGAATAAATGAGTTCTTCGTAGAAATATCACCTTCCGAACTAATTTTATGTTACTACCATCCCGTGTGTTTAACTATTAGAGAAAAAAATTAGAAACGATCCTCTTAGCAATTGCTCGACGCCGTCGCTATTCTCCTGCAACATAGAAAAGTTCTTCTGGAAATGCCACATCAAAGCAACATGAAGTGTTACAGTTTTAAATCTAGGACTGGAATGTACAGGCATGATCAGGTAAAACAGTATAAATAAACGCCTATACAAATATCACAGTTACCAAACTGAATAGCACAATGCGTCTTATCACTGGCACAACCAAATCTACTCCCACACTCTGGCTACCAGTACTAACGAGGGAACTTCCCCATCGCACCCCCCTCAGATTTAGTTATAAGTTGGCACAGTGGATAGACCTTGAAAAACTGAACACAGATCAATGGAGAAAACAGGAAGAAGTTGTGTGGAACTATGAAAAAAATAAGCAAAATATACAAAGTGAGTAGTCGATGAGCAAGGTGGTTCGACCACATATTCCAGTCATGTGAGGCACGTGCCGTCACAAGCGTCGTATAGAATATATCAGACGTGTTTTCCTGTGGAGGAATCGGTTGACCTATGACCTTGCGATCAAATGTTTTCGCTTCCCATTGGAGAGGCACGTCCTTTTCTCACTTATTACAGTGAACAGAGACATCAATGAACGAACGGACAGATCATAACTGTGCAAAAATAAAGAAAGTAAACTTTTCACTAGAGGGAAGACTTGAACCAAGAACTTCTCGTTCCGTAGCTGCTCACACTAACAACGGGACCACGGCGCTCCTGAGCTCACATCATTTTTTTCATAGTTCCACACAACTTCTTCCTGTTTTCTCGATTGATCTGTGTTCAGTTTTACAAGGCCAATCCACTGTACCAACTTATCACTAAATCTGAGGGGGGTGCGATGGGTAGGTTGCCTTGTAAGTCATATCTCCCCGCCAGATGTCAAACGTAAATACTTACTCTTAAGAGAATTCAGCAAACTAATGGGCAATCCGGAACTGCTGATACGTTCTGACGTCAGCAACGCTAATGCTAATCGTCTTCGAGAAAACCACCAACAAGAGATGGCATGAACTCGAGGAACAGCATCTACCAACTACCACTGAGTGGCAGAATAGACTTAATGACAAATGCTGCCCAACAATGCCTCCTCTGAAGAAGAAGCCGCCACCTAGTTTCAACCTCCCTGGCAGACAATAGTCCACTCTAAACAGAATTCGAACCATCTATGGGAACAGTGCAGCCTCCCACTACCACTGGAACATAACTTCAGAGCCTGAGTGTGACTGCGGTGCTACAGAACAGACAATCCAGCACATCATGACCGAATGTAGGACAAGAAAGTTAAATGTCAGTGCTAGTGACTTCGCTCTCGCGATTCCACAAACTATAGACAACATTCGCAATCTACACATACAAGTGTAGATTTCAATCATGATAGATGTTGTATCACTAGCCATATGCTAAATAAATAAATAAAAGTATGTCGTGTGAGAAGGGCCTCCCGTCGGGTAGACCGCTCGCCTGGTGCAAGTCTTTCGATTTGACGCCACTTCGGCGACTTGCGCGTCGATGGGGATGAAATGATGATGATTAGGACAACACAATACCCAGTCCCTGAGCGGAGAAATCTCCGACCCAAACGGGAATCGAACCCGGGCCCTTAGGATTGACAGTCTGTTGCGCTGACCACTCATCTACCGGGGGCGGAGAATAAATGAATATACACACCTCATCGATTATATTTTCTCTTTGCAATGTATACTGATAACAGCTTTCAGCATCTAAATTTGAGCCCGTAGAGCAAAATCCAAACCACTGAGAACGTAAAGTGCTGGTAGGAAGAGAAAAACCAGTGAGGATTTAATTATCTTCTCCGATAGCAATGGCATCCCAAACTGAGCAAAATAATATTTTAAATAACATTTGTGTATCTAGTCCCTTACTGGCTACTACCTCGTAACATCAAAACTGGATACGGTTCACCACTACTGGACATGCACACATGACATCTACACGACAGCAGGCGACACTGGGCTTTCGTAACTCTACTCTACCCAACACTGGGAACTGCCGAGCGCGCTGTAAAAGGCAGCTGGTGTAACCGGCGCCAGCCGGAGCGAGCCTCGCCACACTGCGGCGCAATAAGCCGTGGGCGCCGCGGCTGATTACCACCCGGAATTGCCTCAGGTCGGCGCCGCGCCTCGTGTTTCCCCACTGCTGGCCCTGCCGCCGCCATTGCTGCTGCTCACACCCGCGACGCTCGCGCTCCCGCCGCACCCAACCCCTGTGAACGCTCTGCCAATCCGTTGTTCTCGTCGCTCCTACCGACACAGTAGCGATATGCAGAAGAAGCTAATATGTGGGACCTGAACAACATGAAGGCTGTCACAGTTCTGTTCTTAATATAGTTACAAATCTCATGGAAATAGAAAAGTTAATCACACCCGGAGGACTTCGCGCGATTGCCTTGTAACATAGCCTCTAGCCATGTTAATTGCTTCAGTCAGTGGAAAGAATGGTTCTCAAATCTCTTCTGATATGTCTTGCATACACTATGGCCATTAAAACTGCTACACCAAGAATGCAGATGATAAACGGGTATTCATTGGACAAATACACTCCTGGAAATTGAAATAAGAACACCGTGAATTCATTGTCCCAGGAAGGGGAAACTTTATTGACACATACCTGGGGTCAGATACATCACATGATCACACTCACAGAACCACAGGCACATAGACACAGGCAACAGAGCATGCACAATTTCGGCACTAGTACAGTGTATATCCACCTTTCGCAGCAATGCAGGCTGCTATTTTCCCATGGAGACGATCGTAGAGATGCTGGATGTAGTCCTGTGGAACGGCTTGCCATGCCATTTCCACCTGGCGCCTCAGTTGGACCAGCGTTCGTGCTGGACGTGCAGACCGCGTGAGACGACGCTTCATCCAGTCCCAAACATGCGGAGATCTTGCTGGCCAGGGTAGTTGACTTACACCTTCTAGAGCACGTTGGGTGGCACGGGATACATGCGGACGTGCATTGTCCTGTTGGAACAGCAAGTTCCCTTGCCGGTCTAGGAATGGTAGAACGATGGGTTCGATGACGGTTTGGATGTACCGTACACTATTCAGTGTCCCCTCGACGATCACCAGACGTGTACGGCCAGTGTAGGAGATCGCTCCCCACACCATGATGCCGGGTGTTGGTCCTGTGTGTCTCGGTCGTATGCAGTCCTGATTGTGGCGCTCACCTGCACGGCGCCAAACACGCATACGACCATCATTGGCACCAAGGCAGAAGCAACTCTCATCGCTGAAGACGACACGTCTCCATTCGTCCCTCCATTCACGCCTGTCGCGACACCACTGGAGGCGGGCTGCACGATGTTGGGGCGTGAACGGAAGACGGCCTAACGGTGTGCGGGACCGTAGCCCAGCTTCATGGAGACGGTTGCGAATGGTCCTCGCCGATACCCCAGGAGCAACAGTGTCCCTAATTTGCTGGGAAGTGGCGGTGCGGTCCCCTACGGCACTGCGTAGGGTCCTACGGTCTTGGCGTGCATCCGTGCGTCGCTGCGGTTCGGTCCCAGGTCGACGGGCACGTGCACCTTCCGCCGACCACTGGCGACAACATCGATGTACTGTGGAGACCTCAAGCCCCACGTGTTGAGCAATTCGGTGGTACGTCCACCCGGCCTCCCGCATGCCCACTATACGCCTTCGCTCAAAGTCCGTCAACTGCACATACGGTTCACGTCCACGCTGTCGCGGCATGCTACCAGTGTTAAAGACTGCGATGGAGCTCCGTATGCCACGGCAAACTGGCTGACACTGACGGCGGCGGTGCACAAATGCTGCGCAGCTAGCGCCATTCGACGGCCAACACCACGGTTCCTGGTGTGTCCGCTATGCCGTGCGTGTGATCATTGGTTGTACAGCCCTCTCGCAGTGTCCGGAGCAAGTATGGTGGGTCTGACACACCGGTGTCAATGTGTTCTTTTTTCCATTTCCAGGAGTGTATATTATAATAAAACTGACATGTGATTACATTTTCACGCAATTTGAGTGCATAGATCCTGAAAAATCAGCACCCAGAACAACCACCTCTGGCCGTAATAACGGCCTTGATACGTCTAGGCAGTGAGTCAAAGAGAGCTTGGATGGCATGTACAGGTACAGCTGCCCATGCAGTTTCAACACTATAACACAGTTCATCAAGAGTACTGACTGGCGTATTGTGACGAGCCAGTTTCTCGGCCACCATTGACCAGACGTTTTCAGTTGGTGAGAGATCTGGAGAATGTGCTGGCTAGGAAAGCGTTCGAACATTTTCTCTATCCAGAAAGGCCCCTACAGAACCTGCAACATGCGATCGTGCACTATCCCGCTGAAATTGAGAGTTTCGCAGGGATCTAATGAAGGGTAGAGCCACGGGTCGTAACACATCTGAAATGTAACGTCCACTGTTCAAAGTGACGTCAATGCGAAGAAGAGGTGGCCGAGACGGGTAACCAATGGTAATCCATACCATCACGCCGGGTGATACGCCAGTATGGGGATGACGAATACACGCTTCCTATGTACTCTCACCGTAATGTCGCCAAACACTGATGCGACCATCATGATGCTGTAAACAGAACCTGGATTCATCCGACAAAATGACGTTTTGCCATTCATGCACCCAGGTTCGTCGTTGAGTACACCATCGCTGGCGCTCCTGTCTGTGATGCAGCGTCAAGGGTAACCGCAGCCATGATCCCCGAGCTGATAGTCCATGACGCTGCAAACGTTGACGAACTGTTAGCGCAGATGGTTGTTGTTTTGCAGACGTCTCCATCTGTTGACTCAGGGATCGAGACGTGGCTGCACGGTCCGTTACAGCCATGTGGATAAGATACGTGTATTCTCTACTGCTAGGCCGTGGAGATCCAGCACGGCGTTCCGTATTACTCTTCTGAACCCACCGATTCCATACTCTCCCAACATTCATTGGATCTCGACCAACACCAGCAGCAATGTCGCGATACGATAAACCGCAATCGCGGTAGGCTACAAACCGATCTTTATCAAAGTCGGAAACGTGATTTTACGCGTTTCTTCTCCTTACACGAGGCATCCCATCAACGTTATACCTGGTAACACCGGTAAACTGCTGTTTGTGTATGAGAAATCGGTTGGAAACGTTCCTCAGTCAGCACGTTGTAGGCGTCGCCACCGGCGCCAAGCTTGTGTGAATGATCTGAAAAGTTCATCATTTGCATATTACAGCATCTTCATCCTGTCGGTTAAGCTTCGCTTCTGTAGCACGTCATCTTCGTGGTGCAGCAATTTTAATAGCGAGTAGTATAGATGGAGGTACCCATTCATGATTAAGTCCAGCAAGAGCTATAATATTCCAGGAAATTTAGAAGCTCCTTTTAATATAGTGTGTAGGAATAAGGTCAGGTGATTCAGCAGGCCTCTTGAGGTAGTATAGTGAACTTGAGCGTATTTCAATGTAGGGGGGCATGCATTCGGCCATATAATCACTACTGTTATCACCTTGGAGGAGAGTCTACAGCTTACTCATATTGATAGTTTACACGAAAGGGCAATATTTTTATCAGTCGAGATTGCAGAAATGAAGAGAAGTAACGTAGACTTTATTTGCAGTGGACCTCAGGCTAGGCGTTGTGCAGACGTGGGCCTTAATTATTTTATTTGAAACGAAAATATTTCTAATAACAGGACAGAAATATACTTTCAGTGAAACAAAGTGTTCCTCTAGAACGAAAATTTTCTTAATCAGGCCTTCACACAATCAGTACCACAAAATGTCTTCAATTGAATCACAGAATTAAAATCGAAAATGTGCCCAACACACAAATCCAGGCCTAAAAATATTACAACGTTTGGCCCTGGGCAATAGCCAATCAAAACGTCTGGTAGAACTTCAGGTGTAAAACAGACAAGGAAAAGAATTATTAGATTTAACTAGTATCATAACACACAACTACAATCACTAACGTTGCCAGAGAGCTACAACAACACACAACAAGTTGCGTACCATACTCAACCAAACTGCTCGCGCACATATATCTTAGTAATATCTTATTCAGTAATTCTAGAAATTGACTGTTCACACACGAAGATGATTTCTCAGCAGTCGTGGTCGCAGCGTACTTCAAGTAACACACTATGGGATTAATAGAATTAATCTTCCTATCATCACATACTTAACGCACAAATAGTCACACGCATTCCTGGACTATCGTAAAAATGTTGTCACTAGGAAATGTATATTTATTTATTGCTTATTTAGCATCATCAGCTTAGACCTTCCGGCCCTCTGTTATATCTGACCAGGAACAACACGTAACATAGATATTACGAACACATTCATTGTGTGTGTGTGTGTGTGTGTGTGTGTGTGTGTGTGTGTATGTGCGTGCGTGTGTGTGTGTGTGTGTGTGTGTGTGTGTGTGTGTGAGTGTGTGTGTGTGTGTGTGTGTGTGTGTGTGTTGTTCGTTTGTGTGTGTGTTTCGATCTGATGCGCGCTCAACGGCGAGGTAATCAGCACTCTTACACTCATTAAAACGAATGAATGTGCAGCTTATCTCTAAATGTTGCACACTCATGCACTCGAAATGACCACTCAGCCAGTCAATGTCACATGCGATATAACAACTTAGAAAGACGGAAAGCAGTCGTACAGAACATTAAAACACAGAAGACAGTACGCAGAAGTGCGAAAAGGAAAGCTCTGGGAAATGTGACTCACAGGAAATTCACGAGAGCTAGTCATCGTATTAACACAATGAAACCACGTCCCTAAATCCTGGAAAAAATGTTGGACAGTTCACAAAACATTGAAAGTCGAACCACATTTGCCTACATGTCATTTAAAGTAGGGGGCAGATCAGGTGGGCAAATCCACTGCAGACCGCTGGTCTGAAAATAAAACAAACTCCAGTAAAACTTGGCGCACAGTAATCTATACGCCAAAAGCACCACACATTGGAGGATCCTCTCACTAGAGCAAGCAGCCATGCTTCACAGGGCTGTAGCCTATGCAAAGACGAGTATGAAAGGACCTCGATCCGTCGACGTCGCTGGAAGGATGTACGTCAACGTTACGTTTATGACTTTACTGTGACTTCCTGCCACTCCTCTCCTCATCGACGCATTACTTTCTACCTCAGCCGTGAAGTGATAGCATGCAGGGGGATGGCACATTGAAATAACTGAAGATCACTACATGCCTCCTTGGCTGCCAGATCCGCCCTTTAGTTTCCCTCATCACCCACGTGGCCTAGTGCCCAGTGGAAGGACACCTACTACCTACTTCCCCAGTCGTTGTAGCTGCAGTTGGGCATCCTGCGTATTACGGATTACTTTATCTGTAAGGTAAAACCATTGGATAGAGTGAAGGGAGAGCGGATAATTGGAACAAAATGGCTCTGAGCACTATGGGACTTAACTGCTGTGGTCATCAGTCCCCAAGAACTTAGAACTACTTAAACCCAACTAACATAAGGACATCACACACATCCATGCCCGAGGCAGGATTCGAACCTGCGACTGCAGCACACACCACACACGGATCGCAAATGTCTTTGTGGCTCGTGGAGGGATGGAGAAAAGGCGTTCCGGAGGCGGACGAGCTACAGTGGGTATGCAATTGAAGTCAGAAGTGTGAGGAAATACAAGCATGACGCACGAGGAGGAGCTGCCGTCGGATGGTGGGTGACTGGTCCCCGACCACAAAAAATTGGTTATTGGACTGGCCCTATAAGAAATTGTGGCCACCCTAATTCCCTCAATGTGGAAAACGTCAATGATCTTCAGATAAGAAGGCCTCATTGATCGGCCGGCCCGGGGTGACCAAGCGGTTCTAGGCGCTACAGTCTTGCGCCGCGCGACCGCTACGGTCTCAGATTCGAATCCTGGGTCGGGCATGGTTGTATGTGATGTCCTTAGGTTAGTTAGGTTTAAGGTAGTTCTAAGTTCTAGGGGACTAAAGACCTAAGAAGTTAAGTCCCATATTGCTGAGAGCCATTTGATTTTTGAACCTCATTGATCAATTTACCATTCAACCATAGTCCAGCCATGAGCGCACGAAGACCCTATGAAACTGCAGCGAACGTTTCCTGTCTGCTCCCCAAGACTTGTGGATAAGGTACTTTGTGATGTGCAGCTCCTTAATAGGTCTGGCTCTCACGTCTCTCAGGTGAGGCCACTACGACAATTTGGAGTAAAAAATAATACCCAGAAAGCTCACGAAGTCTCTAAAATGTAGACTTCATATACAAGTAAGGTAAATCAAAAATATGACGAGAATGATTAAAATGAACATACACTTATCCTCACATAACTGCAACTTGTCTTTGGAGGCCACTCCTCCAGTCTCCGCAATTTAAGTTCAGACTGACGGCTCGCTGCTACAACATTAGAGGAGGAATAGAAAACAGTAAAACATTCTGTAAATAAGGAGCACTGAACAGAACTCATTGCTGTAGACATGACACTGGTTATGGCTACGGCAAAACGGGTAACACCTAAGAAACTGCCCTGAGGGGCACCATTCTCCTGCTCAAAACGTTGAGATATGATGTCACCAACGCAGGTCCTAAAAAGCCACTGAAGCCGGAAAGACCAAAGCAAGAAGGTGGCCACAAAAGCCCCATTGATGCAGCTGTGCAAGAATACTGTGTCTCCAAATACTAATTATAAGACTTACTAATATGGAAGAATATGCCAATACAGTGATGTTTCCATAGGAAAGCCTGCAGAAAAACCACCTCTAGCAGGGTCAGGTTGACGACAATGGATGGATGTCTCCAAAATTAGCACTGAGAGTGGATAAGGAGTTGCCAGGTACCTAACAACCAGCTCAGACGAAGGTTAATCATTCCTTCCAGAGTACTTGCTACACAGGACTTGCAATCTCTTCTGGACTGTAGCAGATCTAAAATTATAATTATCATCTCCAGTAACTACTGGAACACGTGTGGTTCTTCCCTGGTTGAAGAGAGGCACTAACATTGCTTTCCTCTACATGTTAGTGATGTTGCCTGTCTGCCAGATAAAATTAAAACATTCGAGAAGGATTTTCTTGTGTACCGCTGGCACATGTTGAAGGAAGCAGTACCACATTTGGTCGTGATTGGGTGCAGTGTCACGAGTCTCACACGTGGCCGATTTCAGCTCTAGCATGGAGAAAGGGGAGTTGTAGGACTAACCCCTTACTTGATCTGACGTCCAGCTTACCCCTCCTGACAGTCGTACAGTAGTGACGAGGTGTTGAATCCCGACATATTGGAAGTATTGTTTGTAAAATTCTTAGCCAGTGTCTGAACGATATCTCCAGGTGTTGTTTGGAGTCACCCCTGTTTCATTACTGCTGCTATTTGTAAACGGTTGAGTTCGCTGGAAATCCTCCAGATGGCTTCTCAATTGTTGTAGAAAAACTGGAACGTTTTGTGGTGTCTCTGAATTTTTGCTATCATCTTTTATTGCTCTTCTTAATGCTGTGTTGAGCCTTGACCTTTTTACTCGAAACGCCTTGAGATTATCTGATGTTGGTAAGCATTTAAAATGTCGAATAGCTACATGCCATTCCAGGATTCCTGAACGGCAGTTACGTGCCTATGAAGGTGCTGGTCGTCTAAGCTGACCAGAGGACTTTGGGATGGTTAGGTCAGTGAAATGATGGATCACTCGCATGATGTGGCCCATCCGTTCGTGGAAGCTTTTGGAGCGTTCAAGCACAGCCAGCCTGCAGTACTGCATCCAGTTTGCCCCGCTGATCAACCATTTTAATGGCTTCTGTTCAACAAGTCCTCCTCCAGTATTTGGATTCACAGTGGGAAGTCGTCAGTGGAATGAAAGTCGTCAGTTGCTATCGACTGTGCTGAGTTCGGAGATCGGAAAGACAGGTCGATGGCTGAGGATGACCCAGTAGCAGCTGAGAAGTGACAGGAATTGCTCATGTTGAGGATAGAGGCTCGACCTCTGGGGCAAGGAGGGTTTGAGCTCCGTAGTATACTATGGGCATTGGAAACACACAGCGGCTCAATAAGGCCTACAAGAACCTTAGATTTTATGGCGTCCTGCAGAGGTAAGTACAGGGAGGAGATAGTGATCTTCAGGCCCACATGGTAGAAATAGGTACTGCTTGTAGGTCTGTAGAACAGAGGAGTAGTGTGTGTTATTGACTAACACAGCAATACCTCCCTTGGGTCTGTCCACAGTCAGGTCATTCTTTTGGTGGAGGGCATAGCCCAGTAGAACAAGGGCAGCAGTAGCTTTGAAACAGGTTTCCTGTAAACACAAACCACGGGGTATGCCTGTGGTGCGATTTTCATTTCCTCCATATGAATCCTGAACCCACTCATGTTCCACTGTAGTTTGGGAGCCATCTATCAGAGGGGCTGTATTTTCAACCTGTATTTCCACTGGGGTGGGAGGACTTTCAGCCTTGGGGCAAAATCGCTCCCCCAGGCAGACTTTGCAGTCCATTGGCTCTGAAGCAGAAGCAGCAGAGACCTCAAGTCGAATGACATCGACGGTATTCATCATTTACCCACTGATTTCGCCTATGCTGGAAGCTTCGTGTTTGCTGTTTTAGACTGGGAGGGATTTGGAGGAATTACCACAGCAACAGTGAACCAGTACCAGACGTTTTACTGGGCTCTGTCTTTGGAGGTACTGGAATGTCAGCACTAGTGGGAACTGCCGCTTTCCTTGATGGTCACAGGAGGACTATGGGCTCTGAAACAACTGGAAATTGGCATGTGCACTGACAAATTCAGGTACTAGTTTTGACAATAGCAACCTCAGTTTGTGCAGAAGCGTTGGCTGACGAAAAAGCCTTTTTAAGCGCTGAAACAAAAGGTGTAACGAATGTGGAAGACTGCATGGCCTTATAAACCTTGCTAGACTCATTGTATGGGATGCATTTGGATGTCTTATTCTCCTGTATCTCTCATTCTTCAAGGAAGGCTTTGCAATCCCTACTCCATATAGGGCGATCCCCAGAGCAATTTACACACTTTGGAGGGGAGGAGCCACCAACGTCATCATGAGTGACTTAGTCACATTTACCACAAGTGACTTCAACATTACATCCTAATGTGATGTGCCCAAAGTGCTGGCAATTCAAGCACCTTATTCGGTTAGGGACTTAAGGCCATACACTTAAAAGAAGAAAACCTGCCTTGACATGCTCTGTGAATTCCATGCTGTTGAAGATAAAGCTAAAGGAATCACAGTGTATAACACCCCATCCACCTTTTACAACACAACTTATTGCACATCAATGGTCTCTTCCTCAGACCATTTATACTTCAGTTCCTCCTTGGGAATGTCGACAAGATCTCTACAGGACACAACATCTATGCTATAGCTCAAGATGTTATGGAGCTCCGTTTCTATGGAATATTCCCCAAGACACTTACCATTGGTGGTGACTGGTTGAGTATTCCGGTACTCGTTCAGTGACAGATTTCAGAGTATCTGCAATGCCTTTGGAGTACCTTCGAGGCCCTCAAAATATCTAAATGTAAAAAGAGGGAACCGTCTCAAAGCTGCCCCATTTTCGTTTCACAATCGAAAACGCTTTTTAATCACCAGCATGCGTCGTGTTACAATATTTTGAAGAACAGTTTATAATCCCCGAATCAGCAGGACTGGATATACAAAACCTCTTGTAAGACCCTGCCGGCTGAGACGAGGAAAAATTTGGAAGGGCTCATTTTGGTCCCATGGGCATCTAGAGAGATAAAGGTCAACCCACACAGAGCCCCACATACCTGAGTAACCTTATACAACTGAGGCGTGCCAGGTTTCCAAAGACTGTCCGCAAAGGACTGTACCACCTAAACATCCATGCATCTCATCATTGCACAGCACACCTGAGATTGAAGGTCTTTTTATGGAGGTTTTTACATCATCGCGATCTGGGCAGTCAGACCAAGATCCCCATTCACTTCGACAAACGCCGATCAGTGGTCTCTGAAGCATGCCCAGAGCTTACAGTGACAGAGGACTGGCGGAGCTTACCAGTCTCTGGGTTCGACAAGCTCGCACTCAGCAAGTCAATAATGAGCCCCTCAAGGGCATGTTTAGTATTATACATGCAGAAATATTGACAGTGGCAGGACTTTGCAGTGACTGTTGGCAAAGAACAGATTATAGGTAAAGTACACTGCCAACATGAGAGAGGGAAAACTTCTGTGGGAGGGGATGATCTATAATAGTGAGTTGCAAAATATAAACGGAAGAGATGGCTATTGGGATAGAAAGTGGGCAGGTAATTGCTTTTTATGTTTGGATGGAATGTAATTACTCTGACTTTTTTAGCAAGATGGTCCAAAAATGGGGTTCCTGGTACAGAAAATGATTTACAGAACATTTCAGTGTTGTGTAATGACACAGAGATGATCACATTTTGTTGAGAATGAGTATTCCTTCTGCACTGTTGATATATTAGAGCAACAGTTGAAAATAAATAACAGGGAGTGCAATGACTGAGAAGACGATGCAGCATATAATATGATAGTCTCTAAATTTACTGACATGCATCCATTACAATTGTTCGTATGCAGGTGCGCTATGATGGAAATAACGTACTTCACAAATGTATCGCAGACAAGAGTTCATCACCAGTTATAAATGTGTGTGAAATCTTATGGGACTTAACTGCTAAGGTTACACACTACTTAACCTAAATTATCTTAAGGATAAACACATACACCCATGCCCGAGGGAGGACTCGAACCTCCGCCGGGACCAGCCGCACAGCCCATGACTGCAATGCCTCGGACCGCTCGGCTAATCCCGCGCGGCTCTCCAGTTGTAATCTACGTGGAGTTTCATTTGTAAGATCTTGAGAACATATTGGCCCGTAGGGGTACTATTAGCGACTTAATGAGCTTCTTTTTAAGCTCGAAAGGACACACAGTTTTACATTCGCTAGCGAACGAACTGTTTTTGGCTCAGCCAAAGGATTGTAGTTGTGTTTTCAGTCCAGTCTGAGTGATGGTTCGGAATTGACCTTAACTTCTTTACACAAGTGGAAACGATTATCTTTGTGCCATTTACGAATAAGGTTCTAAGAGATTCTCAAAACTGTGTGGTAATAAGGCTTTCGTGAGTGACTAAAACTGCTTGCATTTTAATCGAGTTAAGTTTGAAACCTATGAAGTGTGCCCACGCATGTAAAGCTATTAAACCAGCAGTTACATGATAGGCGGGTATCCTGGTGTTTATTGGACTTGCACACAGACGTAAGGCACACCCTATGCAGCGCTCATATGCTACAGAGCGCACTGTATCCACCATAAAATCAACTTCGTAAAACCCTTAGCTGAAAAAGCACTCAGGTAGTCGTCCTTTTCATACGCAGAAACACAGTTTTCTTGCTCCTCTGGAATCGCTGCTCTTCCGGCTGGAATGGAAAAAGACTTAAGCCGTTGCAGCAGGCTAATTTGTTCATACAGGAGTCACACCCCACGCAGAATGTAGTGGTCTAGCCGACAGTACCGCAACACGCCAGTTTCTGGAGGCGCTCGCTCTCGTCTCTGGCAAAATGTCTCGCCACTCTTCACATAGCAACTGATCCCAGCACCCTGTGGCCCACTCTACCGTAATGGATATCTCAGCCGCTGCGGCGGTCCAGCCCCTGGCGATGAGCCCCAGACTTCTGCACTGCTTCCGCCATTGCGGTGCGGCTGGCCTCCAGAAAATGCTGCTGGTTCCACTTGCTGCCGCTGATTGCCTCCGGCGACCGCCCTTGCCATCAACTCGATCACAACGGCGCTCGTGGTAATCACGCCGTATTCCCTCTGGTGCCTTCATACATGACACTCACTTCGAAAGTACTTTCTGAAAATGGAGAAATCAACCACCCACAAGCTGAAGATGGGCTCTACATACCTGCATCGGCATTTGCTTATATAATCCACAAGTCGCCTGGCATGTGTGACGGGAAGTAGGCCTACTTTGTGTATCATTGTCACTTCTCCCATTTACTGTTCCAGTGGCAAATGCTTCCCGGGAAGTACCACTGTTGATTGGCCTCCGTTTGTGCTACAATATTTCTAATTTTACGTCAAATTTTTCTCAGAAGATACACATACTGGCTCAAAAGTCAATTATCATTTGAAAACGCACTAATTCAAGGATTAATATAGGCAGAGAGGTAAAAATTGACACACTTGCCAGGAATGACATGAGGTTTTTTCGAAACCAAAGATACTGAATTGAGGTAGCGCAGTGCTTCCCACACTGGACTCGCATTTGGGAGGACGATGGTTCAAACAAGCTTCCGGTCATCCTAATTTAGGTATCCCTTGATTTTACTAAACCGCTTTTAGCAAATGCCAGAATGGTTTCTTCAAAAGTGTACAGCTGCTTTGCTTCTCCTTCCTTCAGTATCTCGAGCTTGTGCCCCATCCGCTGGCCGGGGTGACCCTGCTCTCGTGCGCACGTCGTCTGGTGAGGATCGAATGCTATGTCACCATATCGTCCTGTTTTGCCTCCCACGACTGCAGACCTGAATCCGTTTGATAATAGATTGTGGGATTACCTGTACTCATAAGTCTACCGTCATCGTCCGAGCTCATTAGGGATTATAAAAGACAACCTCCGACTGCAATTTCTCACCATACCTCTAGATATGCTCTATCGTGCTACTCATAACATTGTTGATGGACTGCAGGTACTGCCGACCAGTAACGGCCAATATGTTGGTCATTTATTATAAAGAACACCATCTGTGGTGTCAACGCCAGACACCACACTTGTTAGGTGGTAGCCTTTAAATCGGCCGCGGTCCGTTAGTATACGTCGGACCCGCGTGTCGCCACTATCATTAATTGCAGACCAAGCGCCGCCACACGGCAGGTCTAGAGAGACTTCCTAGCACTCGCCCCAGTTGTACAACTGACTTTGCTAGCGATGGTTCACTGACTTCTACGCTCTCATTTGCCGAGACGATAGTTAGCATAGCCTTCAGCTACGTTGTCTGTTAGGACCTAGCAAGGCGCCAGTATCCGTACTATTGATATTGTGAATCATGTACCATAAAGAGCGACGTTCGTCATTAATGGATTAAAGTTAAGTATTCCACCAGCTACGTCCGTTTTTCTCAATTCTAATTCCCTTGTCATGTTCCAGACCTCACGCCAGCCTGCGTGAGCTAAAACGCGTGCATTTCAGCCTCCTTTAGGAACACGGTTGGCTTTCCTGCCAACCACAACATTGGCGATGAGAGTAAAAGTGTTCTTATCTAAATTGCCCTGATTTACTTGTGTAATGGCTTTGCCACAATCTCCAGATGTACTGTCCGAATTTTATCGCTTACAGAATCAGCAGACGCAGGCCTTACTGGATGCCCTTGGACAGCTCGTCCAGGGTCAACGTGCGATGCAAAACGATGTGGCATCAGCCGCTACCACGCAGCCACAAAACGCTGTTGCATAAACTTTTCGACCTTTTGATGCTGCACTGGAAAGCTGGACGGAGGGGTCACGCCAATTTTGATTCCATGTCGCCGCCTACAGAATTCAAGGTAACGATCGGCAGCCTTTCCTCCTTTCCTCCTTTCCTCCGTAGGGGTACAAACGTACCGAGTGATAGTCAAATTATTTCCCCGACGCGACGTAGCAACTCTGTCCCACGGAGAAATTTTGGCTGCATTAGATGCATATTTCAAGGAATCAGTCAATGTAGTTGCCAAACGGTATACCTTCTTTCGTACAAAACGTACGGCAGGTCAGACTAATCGGGAGTGTGTTGCAACCTTGAAAGGCCTTACTAGGGATTGTGCTTTTGAGTGTCAATGTGGACTCCCTTATTTAGATACTATGGTATGTAAAGCAATTGCACAGGACGTTTCTGATGTTCGTATAAGGGAACAGATTTTGAAACCTCAACAAGTGATGGACATATTGGATAGGCAGGACACACATGACTTTGCTCAGGAATCATTTGAAACTTCGCCAGCAGTATGTCAGGTTAACCGGCCCGCCTGGCGAGCTGTACGGAGCAGTAAACAGCCATCGCGCCCGGCCGCGCCGCTGCCGCCAGGCTCTCAGCCACGTGTTCCGCGACGGCAAGCAAATGCAGTGATCAAATCATGCCCGCGGTGTGCTACTAAACATTCGCGTGAGAATTTCCCGTCACGCCAAGCTATTTGCTTTTATTGTAATAAAAAAGGACATGTTCAGAGTGTTTGCCAGAAAAAACTCAGATCGGAAGCTCAAAACCGTTCCAGGCCCTTTGCTTCACGCCGGAATCGGAATCGAACCAAGGATAGTCAGGCTCGTGAAACTTCGCCCTTGGAAATTCATGTTGTTCATTCCACTCCGCCCAGTGTCACTCTCTCTAACAGTGACTGTGTTCGTCCCAAAACTAGAGTGCGTCGACATAGCCGGAACTCCCGTCAAGTCGCAAGTGATTATGTACCAGTGTCAGTTCACGTTGCACGAGACGGTCGCTCTTGTCGTCAGCAGGACAATAAACTTTTTGCAGACTTGGACATTAACGGCAAAGTGATACCATTCCAGCTCGATACCGGAGCTGCAGTTTCACTGATCAATCAAGTCACTTACAAACTGCTGGGCACACCTCCGTTGCGTGCCGCAAATGTTACATTAAATAGCTACTCCGGCCAACGTATCCCTGTGTTAGGCAGTGCAGCCTTCTTGCAACATACAAAGGACAAACAAAACTTGTCATTTTACGTCCTTCGTTCTTGTTCTGCAGTGAACTTGTTTGGTTTCGATTTATTTCAGTTGTTTAACTTGTCTATAGTAAATCAGGTCCTATCAGCGAACCACACTGTGCCTTCAGACAGTGTTTCTCGTCTATGTGAAGAATTTGCAGGCATTGTTGCACCGGGTCTTGGTTGCGCTAAGAACTATAAAGCACATTTGGAACTGAAAGTAAACGCCAACCGAAATTTTTCAGAGCGCGCAATGTTCCCCACGCATTTCGTGATGAGGTCGCAAAAACATTACACGATTTGGAATCACAAGGTATAATTGAACGTGTGCAGGCTTCTCTCTGGTCATCACCCTAAGTAATCTTGCCAAAACTTTCCGGAAAAATGAGACTTTGTGTGGACTTCAAGGCAACAGTGAATCCACAACTAGTGATTGCAACTTTTCCTTACCCCGCCCGGAAGATCTTTTTGACCAACTGTGCCCGGGTAAATATTTTTCGAAGTTGGACCCAGCAGATGCGTACTTGCAAATACCGGTGGACGAAGAATCCCAGCGCGTTTTGGTGGTTAACAGGCATCTTCGTTCGTATCGATTCAAACGACTGCCATTCGGGTGTGCATCCGCCCCTGCATTGTTACAGCAATATCTACAAACTGTTTGTGCGTCGGTCCCTACTGCAGCAAATTATCTGGACGATATTGTGATCTCCGGAATGACGAAAGAACATCATTTGGCCAATATCAGAACATTATTTCAGGTCTTGCGACAAAATGGTCTTCGCTTGCGAAAGGACAAATGTGTGTTTTTTGCTCGGGACTTGCCATATTTTGGACATGTAATCAATGCCCAAGGCATAAATCCCAGTCCCACGCACCTGCGTGCCATACAAGACTTGCCTTCGCCGCAGAATTTGAAGCAGCTACAGAGTGTGCTGGGAAAAATAAATTACTACCACCGCTATGTGCCACAGGCCTCTTCCATTTCAGCTCCGCTGCATCGCTTACGCGGTAAGGGCGTTCCGTTCGTCTGGACGACGGAATGCGAACGCGCCTTTCGCCAGTTGAAATCGGCGTTGGTTTCCAATACTTGCCTTACGCCATTCGATCCCCAGAAGCCCCTTTTGTTGATGGTGGATGCATCGGATTTCGGGATCGGTGCTGCGCTTGCTCACAAAGATGGATCGCACGATCGCCCTATTGCCTTTGCGTCCAAATTGCTCTCGTGTGCGCAAAGAAATTATTCACAGCTCGAGAAAGAAGCGTTGGCTCTCGTATTTGGTGTTACAAAGTTTCATGATTTCTTGTATGGTCGTCACTTTACCATAATCACAGACCTCAAACCATTGACATCGCCTTTTCATCCGACCAAGCCTGTACCTCCACGTACAGCTCAGAAATTCATTCTTTGGTCTATATTCCTCTCGCAGTACCGCTACGATATCTTGTATCGGTCCACTGCTAAGCACGGAAACGCCGATGCGTGGTCCCGCTTGCCTGTTGCTGAGGATAGGGCATTCGATTCCTCCGAACTTGATTGCATGTTCATTGATGCGGAAACCGATGATGTGGTCGAATCGTTTCCGGTTGATTTTCGTCGTGTAGCTACAGCCACAGCTGCCGACCCTGTCCTTGCTCCCGTTCTGCGTTTTGTTGCTACGCAATGGCCCTTGTCAAAGTCACGGATCGGGGACCCGTTGGTTCGCCGATTTTTTGCTCACAAGGAAAGACTTTTTGTACGACGCGGTGTTTTGCTGTTGCGTTCTGATAATGATCAGTCCAGGGTCGTGGTACCACGTTCGTTACAGTCCTCTCTTACAGGTTCTCCACCAAGGACATTGGGGTATAGTGAGAACGAAACAACTTGCTCGTCAGCACTGTACTTGGTTCGGGATCGATGCCGCGATTACGAATATGTGCTCTTCTTGCATGGTGTGTGCCGAACTACAATCAGCACCACCGCGGAAATTTTTTGCGTGGTCAAAAGCCACTTCCCCTCGGCAACGCTTACACATCGATTTTGCTGGTCCATTCTGAAATTCTGGATGGTTGGTTGTGTTAGATTCGTTCAGTAATTTTCCTTTTGTTGTCCGGATGTCTTCCACGACGTCATCTGCCACCATCCAAGCGTTATCCGCTATCTTTTGCATTGAAGGTCTTCCACAGACAATTGTTTCCGACAATGGCCCACAATTCATGTCCGCAGAATTTCAGTCATTCTGCAAGGCCAATGGTATTCAACATCTGACGTCCGCGCCGTTTTCGCCACAGTCAAACGGTGCCGGTGAACGAATGGTCAGGACTTTCAAGTCACAGATGTTGAAGTTAAAAGAGTCGCATTCTCGGGAGGTCGCGTTATTGCACTTTTTGTCCTCGTATCGCTCTCAGTCCCGAGATGGTCACTCGCCGTCTGAGTTGCTCCACGGTCGCCCTCATCGAATCTTGATGTCTTTGCTACATCCGCCGTTTCAGGTTACTGTGCAGCGGCAGACACCTGCTTTTGCTCCAGGCGACGTTGTCTACTATCGCCACTACCGAGGTTCACGGCGTTGGCTCGAAGGGCGCATTCTTCGCTGCCTCGGGAGCGCTATGTATCTGGTTTTGGGGGCCTATGGTGAGGTGCGTCGGCATCTCAATCAGCTGCACCTCTGTCGTCGCACGGGATCTGCCGCTCGCCGTCTGCTTTCAGCGACGGTGCCGTCCGATCAGCGCCCCGGGGACCCATCTACTGGCTCGCCTCAGGCCCAGGTGTTACCGACGCTGCCTTCTATTTTGCCCCATGGCGACGCGCCGCCGCCGCCGCCGCCGCCGCCGCCTGTTCTCCCGGCGGCGACGCCCGCAGTGGACGTTTTGCTGCAACCGCCGGGCGCCTCCCTGGGTCACGCGCCACCGATTGCTTCCCGTGACCAGTTGTCCTCCGACATGGAACTCTTGCCCGCTCCGGACCATATGTCGTCTTCGCCCGTCGATGGAGGTCGACTCTTCGGCCCCTCTTGTCTCTCTGCTGGCGCATACACCGCATGTTGCCGTGCACCCTGGAGCAGGTTTTCAGGCGTTTCCTAGCTCCCCGCGGTCCGAATGGCAGGGCGCGGGTGGAACAGCCTCGCCTGTTGTTAGGCTCCCCACCTCGTCGCATACGTCAACATGCGGTCCTCCCCAAGGCGGGCGGAAGCCTTATGCCATAACCGTACGCCGATTTGCGGGGGATAAATGTGGTGTCACCGCCAGACACACCACGTGCTAGGTGGTAGCCTTTAAATCGGCCGCGGTCCGTTAGTATAAGTCGGACCCGCGTGTCGCCACTATCAGTGATTGTAGACCGAGCGCCGCCACACGTCAGGTCTAGAGAGACATCCTAGCACTCGCCCCAGTTGTATAGCCGACTTTGCTAGCGATGGTTCATTGACCTCTACGCTCTCATTTGCCGAGACGATAGTTAGCATAGCCTTCAGCTACGTTGTTTGCTACGACCTAGCAAGGCGCCAGTATCCGTACTATTGATATTGTGAATCATGTACCATAAAGAGCGACGTTCGTCATTAATGGATTAAAGTTAAGTATTCCACCAGCTAGGTCCGTTTTTCTCAATTCTAATAACCTTGTCATGTTCCATACCTCAGGCCAGCCTGCGTGAGCTAAAACGCGTGCATTTCGGTCTCCTTTAGGAACACGGTTAGCTCTCCTGCCAACCACAACACCATCCTTGCTAAAAATCAATGGTGATGCCAATTACTGCAACTGCATCGTATAAAGCGCTACTTGTTGGTTAATTTGTGCACTTTTTTTGGCTTCAGTAAGAGGCTGTATCATTTCAAACATTATTCGGTGAAAAAGACTTTTGGGCCCCCCTGTAAACACATGGAACCATACTGTAGGATACACTTATCCCGCAGTAATGCCTTGATTGAGAATTCATCTCTTGCAGCGTCTGGAGTTGACGGAGAACCTTCGTTTCGCTTTTGCAGTTACTGCGCGAATCTGTGATGAAACGCGCTGCCCTTAGTCGCATGTTATCTGATTCCTCTCAGTCCTGTCCCTCACAGATTCCAAACTGACAAGCAGTATACAAATACTACTAGGTTGAGCGGATTTAAACCTACCTCCTTTGTGGGGGGACTACATTTTCCTGAGAATTCTGCTTATGAATTACATCCTAGCAGCTCCGTTACCTGCCAACAGTTTTGTTATCGTTCTCTAAATTGATCCGTACCGTTGTTCAGGGATATTTTATATATATAATAGCTTGCAGTGACTATTCTGCAACAGATTAATAATTCAGTAATAGGTGTTTCTGTACATTTATGCGAAATATGTTGTCTTTTTGCCGGACGAGGTGGCCGAGCGGTTCTAGGCGCTGCAGTCTGGAACCGAGAGACCGCTACGGTCGCAGGTTCGAATCCTGCCTCGGGCATGGTTGTGTATGATGTCCTTAGGTTTCTTAGGTTTAAGTAGTTGTAAGTTCTAGGGGACTAATGACCTCAGAAGTTAAGCACTACTGTGCTCAGAGCCATTTGAACCATTTCTTTATACTAATGGTCGAGTGGCATTTCTTGAATTAAGCGACGATCCTGCTTGTGACTGTGTGTCCTTCTCCCAGCCCACTCGGCTGATGACGTCGACACTCGCGGTCTCTTCCCGATGCGACAGAGAGCGAGCAGGGTGTGGAAAGCAGCTGAACGCAGAGCCACCGTGAGACGACGAGGCTGCGACTGCGGCAGCACTACAGAGTCCTGTACGTGACAGTGGACGGCCGGTAGCTCCGTGTCAGCGGTGAAGTCGTGGGCAGCAAAGGACTGCGAACACATCGTGTGTGGCACCGGACACACCGGGCGTTGTCCAGTCTGCTCCAGAGTGGTTGCTTGCTGAGTTGATGGCGCGCAGCAGAGCCACCGAGAATGACCGTGCTTCATGGGGAGACGCGTAGCGGACGGATGCTTGTGGTAGCAAAGGAGAATGGAAGAGTCACTGTTATGTTGGCGTCCGGAGTCTGCTGTGCGGCAGCAGCGGAGCCTACTCTGGTAAGTGGCGTCTGGCGGCTGTCGGTATGGAAAGAACGGCGCCAAAACGGCAGAGTAGGCCAGACGTTGTTTTGCTGGTTCCCGGGAGACGGTGTCTCGAGCACAGACGTGGCCGTGTCGCCTCTGCACAGGATTACTCAAAAACGAGTTCAGGCATTGCAGTGTGTAGTTAGCAATCTTGATACTTACGGATTTAGTTGCTTAGCACAGCTGTGTACTTCTTTTATTTTGAAAGTGTGCCGCTGACTCCTCACTATTTACTACAGGCGACTGCAGACGCAATATCGTTTCCACAGCGATCTGATCAACTTTGATAGGTCACATTCATCGTTTATGAAAGCGCGCGCGCGGGTGTGTGTGTGTGTGTGTGTGTGTGTGTGTGTGTGTGTGTGTGTGAATACAGGCGGAGGGGCCTTAGGTCACATTCGTGCTTGTACTGACAAAGCATCGATACAAAAATCTCAAGCTTTCCGCTTCGTACCACGATACCTTGCTTGAGTAATAATAACAACGTCGTGTGACTAGGGCCTCCAGTCGGGTAGACCGTTCGCCGGGTGCAAGACTTTCGATCTGACGCCACTTCGGCAACTTGCGCGTCGATAGGATGATGATTGGGACAACACAACACGCAGTTCCTGATCAGAGAAAAATCTCCGATCCATCCGGGAATCGAAACCGGGCTTTTAGGATTGACATTCGATCGTGTTGACCACTTTTTTAATTTTTTTCCTTTATTAAAACAACCATGTATGTACATAAGCACAGAAACAAAATACTGAAGTCCTGGAACTGATTTAACACGAATTGTATCCTACAATAGACTGAAGAACACATTTTAATATAGTGCCATTTGTAAGCTTACAAAATAGAACATAAATAGTAAACTGACAATAGCCTCTTCAGTCCAGAGAGAGACATAGAACCGAAACGCAAACATATATATAATTGATTGTCGTAACTGGAATGACAGTTGTGTCATTTGATTCATAACCGTCCAAACTCAGTCATTTCGAGCAAACAAATGGATAACAAGAGATGCACAGGAACATAAATTAATGAAAAACGTCTTAATGAAGTTAATAACACCATTGGGAAGTTGTGAGTAGTCCTAGGAACTGGTATAGCCCCGTATTCGTTGTGTATATTGTTCGCTACATAGTCTTGCATGTGATCTGTGTCCTTACAGGCATCGACAATTACCCTACGCCTTGTTTTTCAAAAATTATGTCTAACATGTTAGCAAAAATCTTCCTGAAATTTGGATAACGTTTCATCTTCCAGCGTGCCATCCTCGTGTAAGCCTCGAAACTAACGAGATTACCTTCACTGTTGTGGATGATGATATACACTCCTGGAAATGGAAAAAAGAACACATTGACACCGGTGTGTCAGACCCACCATATTTGCTCCGGACACTGCGAGAGGGCTGTACAAGCAATGATCACACGCACGGCACAGCGGACACACCAGGAACCGCGGTGTTGGCCGTCGAATGGCGCTAGCTGCGCAGCATTTGTGCACCGCCGCCGTCAGTGTCAGCCAGTTTGCCGTGGCATACGGAGCTCCATCGAAGTCTTTAACACTGGTAGCATGCCGCGACAGTGTGGACGTGAACCGTATATGCAGTTGACAGACTTTGAGAGAGGGCGTATAGTGGGCATGCGGGAGGCCGGGTGGACGTACCGCCGAATTGCACATCACTTGGGGCGTGAGGTCCCCACAGTACATCGATGTTGTCGCCAGTGGTCGGCGGAAGGTGCACGTGCCCGTCGACCTGGGACCGGACCGCAGCGACGCACGGATGCACGCCAAGACCGTAGGATCCTACGCAGTGCCGTAGGGGACCGCACCGCCACTTCCCAGCAAATTAGGGACACTGTTGCTCCTGGGGTATCGGCGAGGTCCATTCGCAACCGTCTCCATGAAGCTGGGCTACGGTCCCGCACACAGTTAGGCCGTCTTCCGCTCACGCCCCAACATCGTGCAGCCCGCGTCCAGTGGTGTCGCGACAGGCGTGAATGGAGGTACGAATGGAGACGTGTCGTCTTCAGCGATGAGAGTCGCTTCTGCCTTGGTGCCAATGATGGTCGTATGCGTGTTTGGCGCCGTGCAGGTGAGCGCCACAATCAGGACTGCATACGACCGAGGCACACAGGGCCAACACCCGGCATCATAGTGTGGGGAGCGATCTCCTACACTGGCCATACACCTCTGGTGATCGTCGAGGGGAGACTGAATAGTGCACGGTACATCCAAACCGTCATCGAACCCATCGTTCTACCATTCCTAGACCGGCAAGGGAACTTGCTGTTCCAACAGGACAATGCACGTCCGCATGTATCCTGTGCCACCCAACGTGCTCTAGAAGGTGTAAGTCAACTACTCTGGCCAGCAAGATCTCCGGATCTGTCCCCCATTGAGCATGTTTGGGACTGGATGAAGGGTCGTCTCACGCGGTCTGCACGTCCAGCACGAACGCTGGTCCAACTGGGGCGCCAGGTGGAAATGGCATGGCAAGCCGTTCCCCAGGACTACATCCAGCATCTCTACGATCGTCTCCATGGGAGAATAGCAGCCTGCATTGCTGCGAAAGGTGGATATACACTGTACTAGTGCCGACATTGTGCATGCTCTGTTGCCTGTGTCTATGTGCCTGTGGTTCTGTCAGTGTGATCATGTGATGTATCTGACACCAGAAATGTGTCAATAAAGTTTCCCCTTCCTGGGACAATGAATTCACGGTGTTCTTATTTCAATTTCCAGGAGGGTATGTCACAAACTGTCCTAACATCCACATCACGGTGTTGTTCTTGGCGGCGGGAAAATGTTTCGCGTCCGGCCAGAGCAGGATGTCGGTGCAGCGGCTGGCTGGGATGCTGCGGGTAATCAGGCCCAGCCTCTGCTGCACCCATTTCCAGTTAATGAGATGACCGCCACAAGTGAAGCGATGGCGTAAGGTGTCGACCAGACCACAGCGGACGCATTTATCACTGCCACTTAAACCGATTCTATGCAACCTTTCATTAATGGGTATAACATCGTTTACCACTCTATACCATGTAGACGCCACTTCAGCAGTGTGGACAGTTAAACTTATGTTGTCCCAAACTGCCTGCCAATAAACACTCGTGTATTTAAGTTCAATGGGATTCTGGACTATTGGAGATGTCCATCTTTTTAGTAACAGTTGCGTCGTCGGTAAATCCTGTGTGAAATAATGTCCATCAATATAGCTTACTTCAAGAAAGAACTGCTTGACATGTCGTAGTTTGTAATGTATTTTACCTACACTAATGGGTATATGCATATCGGTGGGTTGTAAGGTTCGGAAGAGCCAACTAGTTACGCTGAGAGGTTCCTTGTCCAACAAATGGGTGATTCGTTTAATATATAGCGCAGTACACTTTCGGTTAATGTTAGGTATGTTTGAGTCCGCCGACCTGTCTGGAAGACGTCAACGTGGCGTATTTCACTTTGAACATATGCCCTTGCCAGATAAATCTATTAGAGAGTTTCATCACGTGTTTGGCCTGCATATTGAGGACTGGAAATAGTTGGGCCATATAGTACGCTTTACTGAATATATAACTGCTGAGGAGTCGTATGCGTTGGAGAATGTTAACGGAGCGCCAATCGTTTTCATAGATTGCACCTTGCATTTATTGGTGACCTGCTTCCAATTTTTTGCATTCATTTTTAGCGGGCATTTGTCGATAATCATCCCCAGAGTGGTGAGTTTCGACACGCTTCGCTCAAGGTATAGTAACTGCGTAGAATCCTGGAATGTTGACAAATATGCATTTATCGGCGTTGATTTTAGCACCGGAAGCATGACAGTACTCGTCTAACGCGGTCTTTAGGGTTGATATGTCTCCGTCGTTGCGCAATAACACTCCGACGTCGTCGGCGTAAGTACGAACCACGAAGGACGTCCCGGCGATCGAAAGGCCTGCAAGTTTGTCTTGAATAGAGCGTAAGAGCGGCTCGAGCGATAAAACAAATAACATCGTGGATAGAGGGCTCCCCTGCGGCACTCCTCTTTGGACCTCGATGGGTTGAGTAAGCTGTCCATTTACGCTGATTCTGGTTGTAATGGCCGTGACGAAATGTTGCACGACATTTATAACCCGTTGATCGAAACCACAACGCTACAGTAGCTGTAGGAGGTACTCGTGGCGGACGCGATCAAAAGCCTTGCAAAAGTCGATAAACAGCAATGCAAGATTCACGTTAGTGACTGACGCCATGGCTATTACATCTCTATATTCCGAAAGGGGCGTCATGGTAGTGTGACCAGGGATGCATGATTGATGGTAGTGAATCACTTGCTTCATTAACGGAGACAATCTGCTGTTGAGTGCTCTGGCGAAGGTTTTGTAATCAACATTGAGTAAAGTAATAGGTCGGAAGTTATCTAAGGGTTTTCAGTGTTTGCTTTTTGGTATCAATACAATTCGGCCTTCCTTCATTTCAGCCGGCACGTCACTCCCTCGCATCACTTCATTGAGAACATCTGTAAATGCGTGTCCGATTATGGGCCAGAAGCGCACATAAACTTCCCGTGGTAAACCATCAGGGCCAGAGGATTTATTCGATGGCGAGCCAGAAATCAGTTCAAGGACTTCGTCTGGAGCAAAATCGTGTACGACCGCCGAGTTGTCCGCAGGCGTGACTACGCTGGGCAGAGCACTCACGATATCGCCGCCGCCATCACCATATGTATCGCATTGCGAGTACAGATCCGTGAAGTACCGGTAAACTGCAGTAAGAATATCACTCTGTCGGGTGAAACAGTCCATCATCTGTATCCAGCTCCCCGATAAAACATCGCTTGCGATGGGCACGATGTTTTATGAGGTGATACGGCGATGCAAGTTCGTCCTCTTGAAGCGATTTTGCTTTAGATCTGATTTTCTGTCCGTCAAGATGCGTTCGCTTTATGCCTATAAGCTTCGCCTTTATTTGTTTCATGGTCGTCAGCTGTGTGTTGGTTGGTGTGGTAGTCGCATACAACTCTCACAGAACTGTTTGGTAAAAATCAATCGTGTGTTTGACATCTTGCGTCCGTTGCATCCTTCAGCTGCTGGTGACGCACCAGATCATGTAGTTCCCTACAGTAATTAAAGTTTGGCGATTGGTCTTTCCTGTGGATCACACAGTTGAAATCACCACTAATTATTAACTGGGTTGGGTTGCGGCGTAGCAAGTATATGATGTCTTGTTTAAAGAAGTTAGCTGTTTCTGATTTTAAGGTCGTTCCAGATGGAGCATAGATATTGACAATCGTGACGTCAAAAATTTGGCAAGCTATGCCCCTACCGGAGTCCAACATTTCGATATTGGTCACTGGGATTCCGTCTCGTGATAGAATGGCCATACCAGTACCCCCGTCCGCCACGGTGTTTACGATTGTTGAAAATCCTGATACATGAAAACTTAAGATAGGCACTTCCTGTAACAGAACTATATCAGCTTCGGATTCATAGATAAACTGCCGTAGCATTGCTAATTTTAAATGTGTCCTAACTCTATTAATGTTCAGGGACCAAAACTTGTGGGTGATGGGAAGCGTAGGAAGCCCAGTCCATCTCACCGTCGGACGTCAAACTTACATCCGCAGGTTTTGTACCAGTTGTTGCGCTGACTTTACTTTTTCAGTTACTTCCAGCCCACGGAGTCCTATGGTTTAACTTTATTTTTCCGTCGCAAAGTCGTCCGAAGTGTCATTGAAGACGGCGGAGTCGGCGAGTCGTGGCTGTAAGCAGTATGTGAAAGTCCTTGCTTCGGAACGGGTGACGGCAAGTCCGAAGACACGTCTTCAGTAGGCTCACTGTGTTTGTTTGGAGCCGCACTGGCTGTTTGTCTACAGCTGTCCGGGTCCTCGTGTTGTGTGGAAGCAGTTTCGAGGTGGCCGCTGTTTATGTTATGCTCTACACCGCGTGCTTCATCCGCTGTGTTTACGAGTTGCAGTTGACTGACTGCCGCCTCTTATGTGTTGGCCACCTGCGGCGAGTCGGCAAGCGGCATCGCAACGGATTGCTGTAAACACTCGGCTGCACTCGTATTGACAGTTTCTGCGTCGGGCGGTTGAATGGGAATTTGGCGGGTCGTAACTGAGCCATCCGACACATGCGTGTCCTGTGTGGAGGCCCGTGGCTCCGCGTCATCGGTTTGATTTTTTACTACCTGGTCGCCGGAACCACTACCGTCATTTATAGTACGTCGTCGATTGTTACCGACAGATAATGCAACACCTGTGGCTAAGGGGTGACTGGCCACGGGTTTTTGAGGCAAGGGTGGGAAGGTGCTGTTACCGAGATCGTTGTCCTCTGACACAGATGCACTCGGTTGGGATTCAGTCACAGAAGGTGTCTGATTTTGAGTTAGGGCATCAGCCAATGTTAATCTCTGTCGTTGTTGCAGATTGTTTCGAAGCACGACAACTCGCCGTGGGCAATCCTCTCGTAAATGGCCACTCGTGTTACAGATAAAACAAGTGCCTACTTGCCCCTCGTAAATGACATGAGCCTTTAACGGCCATGTCATCTGAGCGAACCCCACTATAACATTGGAGTTTGTGACGTCTCGACCATTTTTCGTTTCTAATCTGTCGGATGTCACCGTATTTGGCGAAGACATCTCTAAGAAAACAACTCTCAACCTCAGATGACAAATTGAACACTCGCACTTGTTTATACTCAATGTCAGCGTTAGTTATTGAAACTGTACTCACCGACTGGTCACGATGTCGGAACTCTGCTTTCCCACATGTATTCACAAAAATTTTCTCCAGTTGTATCTGGTCTCAAAACTTCACATCAAA
Organism: Schistocerca gregaria; assembly: GCF_023897955.1. Taxonomy (NCBI): domain Eukaryota; kingdom Metazoa; phylum Arthropoda; class Insecta; order Orthoptera; family Acrididae; genus Schistocerca; species Schistocerca gregaria. The sequence goes on along the minus strand of NC_064920.1, from coordinate 283,997,340 downwards.
CAGTATTCTGCCATGTCATAATATACTGTGTGGACCTGATCGGGTGTGATGCCAATAATATCTACTATCTAGTCATGGATTTCTTGAGAACTCGGTTGCACATTCCTGGAAGATTTCTCAAATGCAAAACACAGGGTATTCTTACGAGGTACATTGGGAGCCATAACTGCACTGGACTGCTGTGAGTAAAATTAAGAAGCTTGTGTACGACGGTAGTGAAGAAGCACTGAGAATATCACAGGTCACAATACAAGAATTATTATAAACACGGCTTGCGGCGCTACGAGTACGCGGAAGTACCGACACGTCCGATCGCTGTCGCGTCCCAAGCGGAACTACCACTCAGCTATCCCACGGTCATTACAGTAGAGGTAATGCCATTTCTGACACTGAACATTTTATTATTATTGTTTTGGTAATAACTGTTGCGATTTTGAACCAGTCATATTTCGCTCTTATTACTGTCTCCGTCTAACTTAATTATTTTAGCAGAGTTTTGCTTTATAGTTTCGTGCTGCTTTTCAACAGTAGTGTAGTTAATAAAGATTATGACTGCTAAATTATCATTAAAGTTTGGCAACAAAAGCCATTGCCAATACACAACCTGTGTTGCTGTTAAGGCCAACAATTGTCGGCAGGTCTTCCTGCATTTCGCTACAGTTTTTTTTCTTTTTTTTCCAAACGAAATTTTTTTAGCGTTGCGACTTCGGTTTACACATCACCATTATACGTGAAAAAGCTCATGATACCTTATAAGTTATCCACTAAGTCGTTTACACAATGTATATCACATAACACTTGCACCGCACATATTGACTTAGCAGTAGGGGAAGGTGGGGGAATTACACGCATCTGGGTAATCCCACACAGGCCGATTTACGCAGTTTGAATGGCGCAAACTGTTCCCAGTTGGTGCTACACCCTGCTGGCAGGAGTAACAACTACGACGCCGCTTACGCTACCCATTTTGAAGTGGCATTGTTGGAGCAGCGAAGTATTGTGTATTTTCGTTGCGTCTCATGTAGTTTTGGTCAGCTGCCTTTTGCAAAGCTATGTGCTACTATAAGTTGCTTTCATGTTATTCTTGCATATCAACTACTAACCCTAGATGAAACCTTTAATTTAATAGTAGATTTGTCCCGCTATTTGAATTAGGTGCCGAGTTGTGCTTAGGTTAGTCATCGAACTTACAGTGGGGTAATGCCACGCAGCTGTTGAAGTGCGTGGTATTCCCCTTTGCAGGTTATATTTTCAATACTAACGAGTACTTTTAAAATTTCAGATGGGTAGATATTATAAAACGAAAACCCAGAAAGCAAAAAGGGCGCAAGAGGAATTTTGTAAGGCTCTTGATGCCATCAAATCTGGAAGAAAAATTAGAGAAGTATCAAGAGCTTTCGTGATTCATGAAGCTACTCTACGAACGAGAATGAACATTAAAAATACCGACGGTCCAAAACTTGGAAGAAACCCAACATTTTTGATGGAAGAGGAAAATGAGAGTAGGGATCATGTTATTACAGTGGCGAAGCTGTTCTATGGCATTACACGCATCCAGCTGCGAAAGATTGCATTTGAGTATGCACAGGCTAACAACATTGCAAACAATTTTGATAAGTCATCTAGGTTAGCTAGAGAGGACTGGCTAGCTCTATTTTTAAAAAGAAACCCAGGTATTAGCATGAGACAACCTGAAGCAACTAGCATTAACAGAATACATGAATTTAATGAAGAAGAGGTTACTGCATATTTTAAAAACTTAGAACAAGTCTTTGAAAAATCAAAATTTCAAGAGGGGCGAGTGTTCAACGGCGATGAAACGGGCATAAATACTGTACAAAAGACCGAGAGAATTTTGGCTCCTAAAGGTGTTAAACAAATAGGTGGAGCCACATCTTGGGAAAGGGGGAAAAACGTGACTGTGGTATGTTGTTTCAGTGCTGCTGGGCCGGTCGCGGTGGTCTCGAGGTTCTAGACGTGCAGTCCGGAACCGTGCGACTGCTACGGTCGTAGGTTCGAATCCTGCCTCGGGCATGGATGTGTGTGATATCCTTAGGTTAGTTAGGTTTAAGTAGTTCTAAGTTCTAGGGGACTAATGACCACAGCAGTTGTGTCCCATAGTGCTCAGAGCCATTTGAACCATTTGAGTGCTGCTGGTACCTACATCCCCGGTATGTTTATCTTCTCCAGGAAGAGGGTGTCAAATCTCTTAAGTAAAGGTGGACTAGTTGGAACAATATATGGTTGTTCCATCAATGGCTGGTCAAATGAATCATTATTTTTCGAATGGATCCAACATTTTCAGACCAATGTAAAATCAACTATTTACGACCCTGTGCTGCTGATTTTCGATAGTCACAGCAGCCACATTTCTCTTGATATTTTTGAATTTTGTAAAAAAACATTCTATTGTCATGGTAACCATACTTCCACACAATTATCACAAGCTTCAACCACTAGATGTTACATTCTTTTCTTCTTTGAAATCAGCCTTCAAACGTGAATGTGACATGTATATGAAGTCACAGGTGTATCAAAAAATTACACCATATGAGTTAGCAGAACTTTTTAATAAGGCATATATTAAGGTCGCTACCATGGAGAAGGGCAGTCAGGGTTTAAGGCATGTGGGATTTTCCCTTTAAATCCAAACAAATTTCAGCATGACGACTTACAACAATGTGAGATCTTCAGAGATGTTCTCCTTGAGGATGAAGAGGTTCCGAATGCAACAAATGGAAATGAAGTGGTTGTATCAACAAATGAGCCACATATCCCCAAAAGGAGGCAAGAACAGATTACTGGATCTTCAGCAGAAGATGTTCCACTTCTAGTAGGTCTACAAGAGGTCACAACAGCAACTAAAAGTGCATGTGTCAAGCACGTTGGTGTATTTGACATATCTCCTTGGAAAGAACTTGTTTTTGTTTTGTAAAACAAAAACAAGTTCTTCCCAAGATGAAACAAGCCAAGGGAAAGCCAAAGGGAAAGTCAGTGATCCTTACAGCAACTCCAGAGAAGAATAAACTGCTAACGGAGCTATCAATAATGAAACAAAAAGAAGCCATGAAAAAGAAAGCTGAAGGAAAGAAGAAAAGAAATCTTAAGGATAAAGCAGATAAGTGCAGAAATCTGCAACATGGAAGAAGAAACAGACATTATATAAAAAGAAACATCACCAAGAAAGTGAAAATAGCAGCAAATATGACATAAATCTGGACTTGCAGAACATTTGTGATAACGATGAAATGGATGATATTGATCCATTGACGATTTCAGAAGATGTCTCTTTAATTTGCGGAGAGTTTGGGAAAGATGGTGAACTATGGTACCGATGTATTTCTTGTAGCAGATGGAGCTATGAAGAATGTAGTGGCTGCAACACCCCAAAGGTTTACAAGTGCGATCTTTGCTGTATGAGAAAATGAACTGTTTTCACATCAATAAAAATGTAAAAAAAACGAAAATTATAACAGGTGTTTGTAGAATTACATTATTTCATTCTTAAATACATTGTTTACTATTTTTAGTCACTAACAAGCAAATAAAAATAGGAAGTATTGTACATTTTTATGGTTAGTTTGTTTTATGTTTTATTATCCAGCATATTGCGTTTTATTACCCTCAAGGGTGGGGAATACAACGCATTTGCACTTTTTATTTTGATGTTTAAAATTAAGGTACTGTTTATAGCTATTTACACACGATTGAAATATGTGGAGAAATGTCCATTGTATGGTATGTACTTATTTTCTTAGGTTTTAATGACGTAACGAGTGTTTCACATCGATTTTTCCTTAGGTGCTTGTATTTCCCCCACTCTCCCCTAAGTTCTAATGATGTGCGACTTTCACAGAATGATTTGCTAGTCAGAGGCTCGTATTGTTCGGAAATAAACAAACTGTCAAATACTTCGAAAATACATTTTTGTGCAAATTTACACTTTTTTCAATTGAACTATGCCTGTTGATATCAACAAACTAAATTCGGGGTAAATTAGAAAGTCTGTGGTGTTTGTTGCACCGTAATCGTTTACGAGACTTCGTATTTTGAAGAGTTTCCAAATTGATTCTTGTTTTGTGTCATTCAACCTGCGAAGTTACTAGGTACTATGTTGTTATGTTTGCTAACAGTATGCTTCTGTGTTTCTTCAATACATTGCGACTTGCTAGTCAGTTCCTGCGTGAAGTCGAACCGGTAGGCAGTGAGTGAACGATAGGATTTAGCGATACAGTAAAAGCTAACATGAATGACGAGTGTAGGAAAAATGCAGCTTGTTCTTGTGCTGCAAGACATCCCGCTAGAGGTTAACTATCTCCGCATTTATTTATCAAACTCTTAAACTAGTTACGTAAAAGTGGTAGTGTAACATTTAGACAACGTAACAGAAGGATACAAGTTACGGCAGAAGATGGAGAAAATTAATATTCTTCTCCGTACATTAGCTCCCGCACAATCGCACAAGCAAGTGGCTTGATTTGGGCCAGTGTCCTATGAATTCTACATTGGGACAGGTTAGATCCCTACTGCAGCTCTCTCCATCAAGAGGTGCATGGAAACGATTATGACCAATAAAACAGGCAGTATACTCCAAGTTAATGATGTACCTCGTTTAGCGATGAAGCTCCATTTTGTATCATGGCCAGGCAAACAGCCGAAACATGCATTACTGGTCTGTTGACATACGCCGTTGGCTTCGTCAGGCTGAACGTGAGCGTCTATGGGGTGTAAATGTGTGGTGTAGGATAATAAATCATCAGGTCATAGATCCACTTTTCATAGACGGAACACTGAACACTGCGTTACCAACATGATGGCCCTCGAGCCCGTAGTGCAGGAAGAGCTGCAGCATGTCTCCACGCCGGCCCTTTTCCCGGATATAACGCCAGTAGGCATTTTCCCGTGGGGAAAGCTGAAAGACGCTGTCTACAAGAACGTACCAACTACAGACCGTCGTACGGCTGCTCGCAGATATCCGCCGAAATGCTAGCACGTGCGCAGTAATCGTACCATACCAGACTAGAAACTTGTGTTGCCGTTACCGGTGTTCATTTTGAACACAACCTGTGATGGTCAACTGTCGGGTTAGTGAATGCAATTGTGTTCTTCTCCACTGAGTGCCACCACAGGTATTGTGTAAGTATCAGTGAGGGAACTCTACAAAATACAATATCTCATAAAAGGCTCGCACTAGAATCGGCAACAAGCATCACTGACATTATAATCTACCCTAAGTTTAATTTGTTAATGTCATTGGACGCTGCTCCATATTAAAAAGTGTATGTCTCCACTAAATATTTACTTTCTACATTCCATTGCAGCCTGTTTTTTGGATAATAATGCGAGCCCCCGACTACCAATCCGGTCTGGGAAAACCACACATCAATATCACTTTCCAATTCCGCAATATATGCGGTGCTAGTTTTAAATGATTCACTGTGTATATTAGCTAGCCACTGCAACATTACGGTAGTAAGCGCCTGAAGATGACGAGCAGCTGCCTCATTGAAATATTGTGCAGCTTCCACAAAACTGTCCGACGCGCCGCTCGTGAACAAATGAAGCAACTAACACGTTCTCAGCGCGTCCCAGTTCTGGGATGTAGAGTTCTACTGGCATACAACACGTTAATAAGTATTGTGCTGCAGTAGCTCTCTCAGTATACAACATGTATTTTATCATATAACATGGTTAATAGACGGTCCAGTCACGTTATTGTGACCACCTGTCGGAAGCCTTAGTAACCAGCCTTTGCATCGTGGACTTGCAAGATGAGTGACTATGAGGCTCGGGAAAGTAGTGGCAGGAATGTGAAACCATGCCATGGTAAGATGCACAGCTTCACCGGTTGAGGATGTGAGGCGCATACAGTCTGCTCGTGGTGGTGCCTCAGCTTCTAGAAGTGAGTGAAACTGAGGAGTTTAGTGGAAACGGGAGTACGCTAAACTCATCATGGTGCTCTTCGAATCACGTATGTACAGGGTGATTATAATTAAAGTTAGTTTCAAACCGCTGAAGAAATCACTGGTCACAGTAACGACAAAATGCAACGGAATATTAGTGGAAAAGAGGAAAAACGTGTACGAGAAGAAAAATAAATATTTACCGAATGCAGCAATAGATGGCGGTGAAAGCATCGTAATTTAATAGTGGTCGACAAAAATTGACAAATGAATCATATATAAATGCATAAGCTGTACGCTTGAAGTTAAACAAACTGTGCATGCGTGTACAGGTGATCCACCACGGCCAGGTCATATCACATCGGCTGTTAAAAATCGGTTTTTAATTGTCCTGAGGCCAAAACCTCATAAAAAGCATCAATCGCATCGGTTTTTAAGGGTACCTAGGCCAAAAGCCGCATAAAAACCATCAGTCAAATTCAAACCGGATTATTAATTTCCGTGTGGCTGGCGCAAAACATCTTCAATATGCTGTCCGCCGTTTGCTGCAACTAGCTGAAATCGTGAAACAGCATATTCCGCGCAACTGATCGAAGTGTTTCCGGGCTCACGTTCAGAATGTGTTGCGTAATGCATACCTTCAATGCAGCTAAGTTTTCAATCGGAACATTGAACACAACATCTTTGATATAGCCCTACAGCCAAAAGTCACACGGATTAAGATCAGGTAATCGGGACGGCCAAGCTGCAGGGAAATGGCGGCTGATAATCCTAGCATTTCCGAAATGGGGTTTCAGCAGCTACTTAGCTGGATTTGCAATGTGCGGAAGTGCACCATATTGCATAAAAATTATCCCATCCGCACATCCATGATGTTTGAGAGCTGGAATGAAGTGGTTGCGCAAAAGACACTCAGAGCGCTTACCAGTAACGGTACAGGTAACAGGACCAGAAGCACCTGTCTCTTCTAAAAAATATGGCCCTATGATAAATGATATTCTAAACCCGTACCACCGGCTGGAGTGGCCGAGAGGTTTTAGGCGCTACAGTCTGGAACTGCGCGACCGCTACGGTCGTAGGTTCGAAGCATGCCTCGCGCATGGATGTGTGTGATGTCCTTAGGTTAGTTAGGTTTAAGTATTTCTACGTTCTAGGGGACTGATGACCTCAGAAGTTAAGTCTCATAGTGCTCAGTCATTTGAAGCCATTTGAAACCCGTACCACACAGTGACCATTTCATGATAAGGTGGTACTTGTTGATTTCCGTGTGTATTTTCCGTTGTCCATATTCGACAATTCTGTGTATTGAGATATCTTGTCAGAAGGTGTGCTTCATCTGTCCACAATCTTCCACGGCCAATCATTATCCACTTCTATATGAGCACGAAATTCTAAAGCAAAAGTCTCTCTTGCTGGCATTTCATCGGGAAGCAACACGTACACACGGGTAATTTGAATGGGTAAGGAAGCTTCTTAGGATTTTTCGCACCGTCCTCACGGGAATGTCCCATGTTCGGTCAATTCTCCCAGTACAACACGTTTGCACACCACCGCTCGTCTCCGGCATTGAAGTGGCCACTGCTTCCACTGACATTGAATTAATTCCTCTCTCTGCCAGATTGCAAACTAAAAGAACCAGTCTTTTTGAACTTCTGAATCATTTTCTCCAGCCCCATGGCAGTCATGGAACCAACGAATTTTCTCAAATCCTTCAATGTCCGGAACTTCTGAGCGACGTGTGCACAGTCTTCTTGCAATACAGCTTTACAATCAGAGTGCGATCCTACATTGAGGTAATCATGACGAACGTCGTAGACGTGAAAGGCGGAAAATCCGTGCACCCCGAGTATTTATACCATATTCAGTGGGTCGTGCGCATGACAGGTGTTTCCATTTACATATTCTGACACATGCAGCACCATCTATTGATCAATTTTCACGCTATTTTGCCTTCTGCCATACGTTTCCCACTTCTCCGATAATATTCCGTTGCAATCTGATTTCATTCTGTCCAGTGGTGTTATTTCTACAGCGTTTTGAATTTTAATTATAATCACACTGTACTCTGAGTATTGTGTGACGCGTTGAATTGTGCCGCTGGTAGATGCCCTCGTGCAGAGGAAAAGTTGCATTTAAGGATGGACATGTCTGCAACGATAGATGCATACAGGACAAGTGTGCCTTCCAAAATGACGGATTGATTTGATCATATCTTAATTCCTGTTGATAGGAAAACGATATGTTTGTTTAAGATGATCAATAACTTTCATAAAATGTTCGCTTCTGTTCCTGAAAACTGAAGCACTAAGAAGGAGACAACGAAATCTGTAACTACGGAAGTTACGGAACTCTACATTTTACTTTCACTGTGATGATTCAGTACGGTGTGAAGCCAACATGCCCTACAGACTGAACCTCTCGAAGACTTCGAGTGAAATTATAGGGAGTTCAGGATCTGCTGATAACACACTGCCATGACGATTTTAAGTGTCTCCGAAAAGCATCCACTTTGACTGCGGTGTGACCAGAACGAGAAAAGTGGCGTTCTATGTCACCCTAGAAATATTCAATAGGTGACACGTCAGGCGAACATCCAGGTCAGAGTAGCACTGGTTTTCATTGTTGTTAGAATTCACCTTATTAGTTCCTCCTCACATGTAGCCAGGAACTTTCCAGCGGAAACATAACACGCGGAGGCGTCTACATGGGGGGGACTAAAACTGATGTAGCGGTTGCTTTTCAGTTTTCCCGATATCCAGTATTTCCGATGAGGCTGAGGTACCGTGTTATAATATGGCCAAAATTCTGTTGATGCAGGTGAAGAAAAACTTTGTTATGTGGATGGCGTCTTTGAGGATACCGTGGTGCAAAAAATGGTTCAAATGGCTCTGAGCACTATGGGACTTAACTTCGGAGGTCATCAGTCCCCTAGAACTTTGAACTACTTAAACCTAACTGATCTAAGGACATCACACACAACCATGCCAGAGGCAGGATTCGAGCCTGCAACCATAGCGGTCTCACGGTTCCAGACTGTAGCGCCTAGACCCGCTCGGCCACTCCAGCTGGCGTACCGTTCTGCATTCACATGAACAACAGCAGCAGCTTTGTCACTGGATGCATCCAGCACGAAAAGTATATCGATGGATTCATCGTTTATGTACCTCATCCTGAGGCCAGCCTGAAAAAACTTGACAGGACTAGTTACGGTTGCGCACTACGTGGCAGCAGACATGCGGATACGGTTCAATGCATCCTATTATCATGTGACAGGCTATTATAATGTACCAGCGTAGGTTAAACCGTCAGTGAGAGAGCACCGCGAGTTCTTTGCTGCTAATAAGGCGAGTACACCGTTTGTTTATTACATGTCTTTATGAGTTTCAAACAGGAGCAAGCTCAGATATGGATAGGCTCTGTCATTGTTGCGTACAGGTGTGAGCTAAGTTGGTGAACCTTCACTCACAGCTCCAGGCAGTGTTGGCTTGCATCACACAGCTTGAGGCTGCTGCCAAGGTGAGTCACTGTGGGGCGTCAGACGCGTGGATGCGAGGGACGTCGAGCACGTGTCCCATCATTGGTCCACTGCTGTGGTCACCCCGGGTACTGCCTGCACTGAGGTTGACCCATCAACTGTGGTCGAGTGGGAGATCATTTCAAAGACCAGCACGCAGTGAAAGACTTTATGTGTGGCTGATTGTAGGGCCTACCCAGTTCGTTTGATGAATAGGTTTCGGGTGTTATCTGTGGCTGACTGGTTCTGAGTCGGATGCAGTCGCCCACTCTGTTCCTGACGAAGCTTCTCGGCCCATAAGGTATTGCCATTCACAGAGAGAGGGTTTGCTGATAGTTGGGAGCTCCAACGTCAGGGGCGCGATGGGGAACCTTAGGAAAATGGCCGCCAAGGACAGGAAAGAAGCCAATGAGCACTCCATGTTCATACTGGAGGAAGCGATTCCGGATATGGAAAGGGTGCTTCCTGATGCCATGAAGAGTGCAGGCTGTATCCAACTGTGGGTGGTTGCCTATGTCGGTACCCTGACGTGTGTCGCTTTGGATTGGAGGAGATTTGGTTTTGGGCGGCTAGCGGAAATGATAAAGACTGCCAGTCATGCTCCCAAGATTAAGTTGGAGCTTACCATCTGACCAATACTCGACAGAACCGACTATGGTCCTTTGGTGCAGAGGCGAGTGAAAAGTCTAAATCAGAGGTTCAGGCGGTTCTGTGAGCGTGTAGGCTTCAGATTCCTTGACTTGCGCCATCGGGTAGTGGGATTCCGGGTTCCGCTTAATAGGTCAGGAGTCCACTATACACAGGAAACAGCTACGCTGGTAGCGGGGGCTGTGTGGAGGGGACTGGTTGGTTTCTTAGATTAGAGGGTTTCAGGAAACCACAGAAAGGGCGTCCGTCTAAAAGGGGGCAGGTAAAACACGGTAAGGTAGCTGCAGAAAGGATCGGTATTATAGTTATAAATTGTAGTAGCTGTGTTGGGGAAGAATCAAAGCTCCAAGCACTGATAGAAATCTCTGAAGCTCAAATAGTTATAGGTACAGAAAGCTGGTTACAGCCAGAAATAAATTCAGCCGAAATTTTTTCAAACGATATAACAGTGTTGAGTAAGGATAGATTAAATAAAGTTGGTGATGTACACTCCTGGAAATGGAAAAAAGAACACATTGACACCGGTGTGTCAGACTCACCATACTTGCTCCGGACACTGCGAGAGGGCTGTACAAGCAATGATCACACGCACGGCACAGCGGACACACCAGGAACCGCGGTGTTGGCCGTCCAATGGCGCTAGCTGCGCAGCATTTGTGCACCGCCGCCGTCAGTGTCAGCCAGTTTGCCGTGGCATACGGAGCTCCATCGCAGTCTTTAACACTGGTAGCATGCCGCGACAGCGTGGACGTGAACCGTATGTGCAGTTGACGGACTTTGAGCGAGGGTGTACAGTTGGCATGCGGGGGGCCGGGTGGACGTACCGCCGAATTGCTCAACACGTGGGGCGTGAGGTCACCACAGTACATCGATGTTGTCGCCAGTGGTCGGCGGAAGGTGCACGTGCCCGTCGACCTGGGACCGGACCGCAGCGACGCACGGATGCACGCCAAGACCGTAGGATCCTACGCAGTGCCGTAGGGGACCGCACCGCCACTTCCCAGCAAATTAGGGACACTGTTGCTCCTGGAGTATCGGCGAGGACCATTCGCAACCGTCTCCATGAAGCTGGGCTACGGTCCCGCACACCGTTAGGCCGTCTTCCGCTTACGCCCCAACATCGTGCAGCCCCCCTCCAGTGGTGTCGCGACAGGCGTGAATGGAGGGACGAATGGAGATGTGTCTTCAGCGATGAGAGTCGCTTCTGCCTTGGTGCCAATGATGGTCGTATGCGTGTTTGGCGCCGTGCAGGAGAGCGCCACAATCAGGACTGCATACGACCGAGGTACACTGGACCAACACCCGGCATCATGGTGTGGGGAGCGATCTCCTACACTGGCCATACACCTCTGGTGATCGTCGAGGGGACACTGAATTGTGCACGGTACATCCAAACCGTCATCGAACCCATCGTTCTACCATTCCTAGACCGGCAAGGGAACTTGCTGTTCCAACAGGACAATGCACGTCGGAATGTATCCCGTGCCACCCAACGTGCTCTAGAAGGTGTAAGTCAACTACCCTGGCCAGCAAGATCTCCGGATCTGTCCCCCATTGAGGATGTTTGGGACTGGATGAAGCGTCGTCTCACGCGGTCTGCACGTCCTGCACGAACGCTGGTCCAACTGAGGCGCCAGGTGGAAATTGCATGGCAAGCCGTTCCACAGGACTACATCCAGCATCTCTACGATCGTCTCCATGGGAGAATAGCAGCCTGCATTGCTGCGAAAGGTGGATTTACACTGTACTAGTGCCGACATTATGCATGCTCTGTTGCCTGTGTCTATGTGCCAGGGAAGACGAATGGAATATTCCAGAATTTGAAACACGAACATCTGCTAGCATGAGTTTCTTAGTAGTAGATACCTTAGGGGTTGCGAAGCAACTCAAATGGCTTGATACGGGCAAGTCTTCAGGTCCAGATTGTATACCGATTAGGTTCCTTTCAGATTACGCTGATACTATAGCTCCCTTCTTAGCACTCATATACAACCGCTCGCTCACCGATAGATCTGTACCTACAGATTGGAAAATTGTGCAGGTCGCACCAGTGATCAAGAAGGGTAGTAGGAGTAATCCATTTAACTACAGACCTATATCATTGACGTCGGTCTACAGTAGGGTTTTGGAGCATATACTGTTTTCAAACATTGTGAATCACCTCGAATTGAACGATCTATTGACACGTAATCAGCATGGCTTCAGAAAACATCGCTCTTGTGCAACGCAGCTAGCTCTTTATTCACACGAAGTAATGGCCGCTATCGAGAGGGGATCTCAAGTTGATTCCGTATTTCTAGATTTCCGGAAAGGTTTTGACACCGTTCCTCACAAGCGACTTCTAGTCAAGCTGCGGAGCTATGGGGTATCGTCTCAGTTGTGCGACTGGATTCGTGATTTCCTGTCAGGAAGGTCGCAGTTCGTAGTAATAGACGGCAAATCATCGAGTAAAACTGAAGTGGTATCAGGTGTTCCTCAGGGAAGCGTCCTGGGACCTCTGCTGTTCCTGATCTATATAAATGACCTGGGTGACAATCTGAGCAGTTCTCTTAGATTGTTCGCAGATGATGCTGTAATTTACCGTCTAGTAAGGTCATCCGAAGACCAGTATCAGTTGCAAAGGGATTTAGAAAAGATTGCTGTATGGTGTGTCAGGTGGCAGTTGACGCTAAATAACGAAAAGTGTGAGATGATCCACATGAGTTCCAAAAGAAATCCGTTGGAATTCGATTACTCGAAAAATAGTACAATTTTCAAGGCTGTCAATTCAACTAGGTACCTGGGTGTTAAAATTACGAACAACTTCAGTTGGAAGGACCACATATATATTATTGTCGGGAAGGCGAGCCAAAGGTTGCGTTTCATTGGCAGTACACTTAGAAGATGCAACAAGTCCACTAAAGAGACAGCTTACACTACACTCGTTCGTCCTCTGTTAGAATATTGCTGCGCAGTGTGGGATCCTTACCAGGTGGGATTGACGGAGGACATCGGAAGGGTGCAAAAAAGGGCAGATCGTTTTGTATTATCACGCTATAGGGGAGAGAGTGTGGCAGATATGATACACGAGTTGGGATGGAAGTCATTACATCATAGACGTTTTTCGTCGCGGCGAGACCGTTTTACGAAATTTCAGTCACCAACTTTCTCTTCCGAATGCGAAAATATTTTGTTGAGCCCAACCTACATAGGTAGGAATAATCATCAAAATAAAATAAGAGAAATCAGAGCTCGAACAGAAAGGTTTAGGTGTTCGTTTTTCCCGCTCGCTGTTCGGGAGTGGAATAGTAGAGAGATAGTATGATTGTGGTTCTATGATCCATCTGCCAAGCACTTAAATGTGAATTGCAGAGTAGTCATGTAGATGTAGAAGGGTGGCTCGTTTTGCATTATCGCGAGGTAAGGGAGGTTTTTACCAAGTAGAGGCAGGACAGTGTGGGTTATAGACAGCATCCATGTCGTACTCCTTTTCCTAGTTTGATCCAGTTTCTACTTTCTCCTCTCACTGTAACTGAGGCTTTTTGATTAACATATAATGAGTTTACAAGTCTTCTGATTTTCCAGTCCACTCCCTTTTCCCTCACTATGGTCGCCAGCTTGTTCCAAGCCACACTCTCAAATGTTTTTTCTAGATCGATGATGCTCATGTAGAGGTCTCTTCTTTTTTCAGTAAACCATTCCCCCCGTATATATGTAGGAGCCCTATTGCATTTCTGTTGTCCGTATTCCGTCTATAGCCAAACCACTCGTCATCAAGATTCTCCTGCATTACTTTTTCTAGTCTTTAATTAATTATTCTTACCATAACTTTGCCTGCATGTTAAATAAGGCTAATTGTGCTGTACTGACTAAATATCTTGGTTCCTTGTTCTTTCAGTAAAGGAATCATTACTGTTTTCAGAAAGTCCTCAGGCCATTCACCATTGTCATATTTTATTACATAACCTGAACTGTTCTCTTATTCCATCTTGATTCAGGCGTTTTATATTTCTCCCGGTATCGTATCTGTACCTACTGCTTTGCCATTTTTCAGTGCCACTATGGCAGACTTTATTTCTTCCATTATGATGATTGGTACTTTCTCGTCATCACTTACACTGTTGAATGATTCAGGCTCCAGAGTTTCTGGTTCGTGATCTGTGTCATATAGCTCTTTTAGATATTCTTCCCATCTCGGGAGGACATCGTCACGATCTTTGTACAGTGCCTCTCTGTCTTTGCTCAAAATTTCTATAGTAGCACTCACTGCTCCGATCCCACGTCATAGGCTTTGCTCCGTTGTAAAGTAAGCCGTATATTACCTTCCTGTCCAGTTCTTTAGTTCCATCACATTCCTCTTTTAGCCACCTTTTCCTAGCTTGCTCTGTTCCTCTTAGCACATCATTATTTAACCTTCGGTACATATTTCTTGCATCTTCAGTTTTCTTGTTTTTAAATTTTCTTCTCTACTCCATCTTGGAAATCATTTTTTGTGTGACCCGTGTTTTTTTTTGGCCCTTGGCCCTTCTACATATCCTTTACTCTGCTGTCCTGCTTTAATGATTCCTTCTTTAAGCATATTCAGCATACTCGCTGACATTATCGGGTGGTTTTTTTGTCTCGTGATGTGTTTGGAAACTAAGGTGACAACATTTCTGTGATCTGTTATTTGTTTTATCTTATCTTCTCTAGATCCCACTTCTTCACCATGGTCGCCTTCTTCAGTTTTTTCATTCTTATTTCTATTTCTGCCATAAGTAAATTGTGGCCGCTATTAATATCTGCACCTTGTAATGTGTGCACCTTCTTGGTTCCATTCCTGTAACTTTCTTCTACCAGTATAAAAGCGATTTGGTTTTTGTATTTATCCACTGCTGATTTCCAACTGTAGAGTCTACTCTTGTGGTTCTTGAACCATGTATTTGCCACTTTCAGCTTCCTGTCACAGCAGAAGTCAATTAGCAGTTCACCTCTATCATTTCTCTTTCCAAGATCGTGACTGCCTACTATGTTTTCCTATTTCCCTTTTCCAACAATGGCTTTCCATTCTTCCATTACTATTCTGAAGATATTTTATTTTCGTCTATTATTCCCTCTGTTACTCTGCACGTTTCCTCTACAATTTGGTCATCATGTTCTGAAGTTGGCATATACACCTGGACAATCAGTAAATATTTTTGTGCTCCTTTCAGCCTTACACCAATAATCCAGTCATTTCCATAGTCCACGTATTCCACACATTTAGCCAGTTCCTTTGTCATAATTATTCCTATTCCATTCATTCCTCTTACTTCTTCTCCTGAGAAGTGCCATACATCTTCATTTGATTATAACTCTGTTCTTTCTTACCTCAGCAACTCCTACTAGATCTTTTCCATTTCTCGTTTCATGTTTTCTAGTCTCCCTGCTTGTAGCAGAGTTCTAACATTCCAGGTACCAATTCTGGTTTTGATTTTTTGCCTACTTTCAATTTGTCCACCCCCCCCCCCCCCCTCCCTCGTAGATCCGAATGAGGGACTATATTACCTCAGGATACTAACTTAACATGAGAGGGAGCCATTTTTGTGCATAAAATGGAGACTGCATTAGTTTTCAGTAAACATCCGTAATTTCGTGAGACGTGTGGCCGAGTGAGTAATACATCGTCCACAACATTTTTTCGAAGTTTCAACGCTAAAAACTATCTTGCAGCGACCTGCACGAAGGAGTCTGTGTAGCATTGCGCTACAACTACATGACTTCATTCGTGCCGCTCCTCGTTGGATATACAATTAACACATTCAGGTAATGGTCCCAGGTTAAAAACCAATACCCAAAAAATTGTTAGAATGGTTCATTTTTTTGTTAGCCACTTCATCTTTTATTACACTTCCCATTGCTGCCATTCCACATTTGTTTCACCTGAACGGCAAGCCAATACTGTTACCACTAGAAGCGTAATCGGCGAGTAATAGATATTTTCACTAGTTTATAGACGATAGCTAGTTCACGTGCATATTTCGAGAAGGAAAGTTGCAATATCCGTTTAATTCCATCTTGGATATAATTATTATGCTTCTCTGACGGTAGAAGTAACTTTTCAGATGTTAATACCACACACTTCAGTCAAGAAGATGTGTGCCATGGTACCTTTTCTTTGTGTTGGAGGATAACTAATGTTAAATCTCCTCCATGTCTGAAGTATTATTTGAACTAGAGGATCTTTTGTCATATATCAGAGTAACACCATAACACTTAGAAAATAAGATGCAGGAAACCTGCTAAAGAATGGCTGCATATAATACGCTTGCCATTGTACGCATACTGTCACCCTCTACTCCATCGGTGCCATATGTATCTTTCTTTTCCTTTTCTTCTGCTATAGAAAAATCGAATTTCGGCTGTTGCGGTAAATGTATGTGCTTTTACTTATTTTTTTTTTTCATACTCTACATTGTAAACAGTATGGTTGAAGTCAGTTCTACACAGTGTGTCCCTTTCTTAAGAAGTGCGGAATACCGCATGGAATAACAATGGTTAATCATAATTCGGTAATGTCTGTATTTGGTGGTTTTGTGGTGAAGAAAATGGTTCAAATGGCTCTGAGCACTAAAGGATTTAACTTCTGAGGTCATCAGTCCCCTAGAACTTAGAAGTACTTAAACATAACTAACCTAAGGACATCACACACATCCATACCCGAGGCAGGATTCGTACCTGTGACCGTAGCGGTCGCGCGGTTCCAGACTGCAGCGCCTAGAATCGCTAGGCCACCTCGGCTGGCTGTGGTGAAGAGCAAATTTCTCTTGCCTTAATATAACACTTCCATATTGGTAGAATTTAATAAATTGTGACAACTTTGCCAAGGTCAAAGTTCGACATTCCACTCCGTAGCTATAAACCAGAACATAAAAACCATGTTCATTTTGGCGGAGGAATATGTACACGTTTATTCCGAATATTAGGTAGTCCCACACGTCCATTTTGTTAAGAAATCTTGCAATTTTATCTAAATCCATAAGCCAGTTTACTACTCAAAGCCATTGCATTAGTGCATGCTCACTGCCAGTTTTAAAGTCAGCCAATTCTGGTTTATATCAATACACACACGAACAGAAATTTAACGCAACTACACTAAGCGTTTACAATTGGAATACATTTACAAAGAAACGCAGAAGGTGTGGCCCTGAGTGACGTCATGCTCCCGTGAGTTCAAATATCGTCATTTTGGATCCTTACGTCACACATGAAAGCAAGCCTGTCTGTAACATACCGGAAATCGGAGGGCGTTGAGGAAATATAGTTGTGAAAGTGTACCTGCGGTGGCTCAAACTGTTTCTGTAGTAACTTGTAACCCGTGCAGAATATAAATAAGCTCACATTCATCTCCTGAACCATCATCATTGTGTATCTCAACAAGAGATATGAGCGAGATACGGTAAGCTCACCCTTAGCATAGAACACATGATGCAAGGCTGGTTGAAGTTAGCTGTTAAGCAACGTGATGAGAAACAAAGTGAAGCGTTATTGTTTTACACTGATGTGTTTCCATCATGGTAAAGAGTTGCAATATTGGGCTGGATCGCAAAGAACCCATGGACCGAAAATGCTGTGTGGTTTCTTAGTGCTTTTTTCTACTTATTGCGGAGTGTAAGAATTTTACGGATAGTCTTTAGAAGAACTCAGACATGCGAAAGTTAGTACCAAGAATGCAACCAATATTAAATTTCTATCAAATCGTATGAAAGCAGCAGTAGAAGAACTTGCAACAGAGAGTGTTTCCAACAACGCTCAAATGTGAAAAATCTTCTTCTGGGAAGAAACTGGTGAATTATTCCTTCTTTGTAGAAATATTACTGTTAAATATGGACCCACCTTTCCTTACGTGATCCATGTGAGAGACCAGCTTCCAATACAGTAGGATCATTTTGCGGTATTGTGGAAAATATTTTTTTTCACATGTTTTCATTGACTGTCAATACGCGCTGTGGGAAATAGAGCGCCGTCGTTAAAATGTATTCTACTCTTGTTTTTTCTCCATCTGTCGCTCTTAGGTCTGCTCTTTATCATAGATATGTGGTCTTAACACCTGACTTACGACAAGGCATACGATTTTTTTTTGTCGACCCGTAGAACCTATAGGCAATACCACCATTCTCTCAATTTGTGTAGTTTTTCATGATGTTAAAATCATCGTTTGGTCCGTATCAGAGTTCCATAGTTAAGACCTGTGCTATACAGTTCCATGTGATCCGATAACAAGTGCTTTGCGACATGAACATTCCACTAAGCTAGTAGGGAGTAGATTCTGTTTTGGAATTTATTGCAAGGAGTAACATACGATTCTATCACCAGAAAAGCCGTCCGTAACATATAAATTATAGACCACTGCCTGCAGCTTAAGGTCATATAACATTAGATATTGGAATTAAAAGGTGCAAGGTTTTTTTAATGTAAGTACTAGATGTAGGACAGAAGGATGATATCACATATCGGTACTTCTATAGGAAGAAGATTAGGCATTTAAAAAACAATGTACCATTTCCCATGCATGGGAGAAATATTATGGCATCAAGAGGCAAATTCCGAGAAACTGAGACCGAGGCCGGGTATCCATACAAAGCAGGATTGGCTGACATTAAAATAGACTATCGACATGGACTATTGCAATGGTTTTGTGATTTGAATTTGGATAAAACGCAAGATTTACTGTAAACAAATGTTTTAAATACTATTTCAAAAGTCAATCTACAATATTACAGGTGTCATTGACCCAGACACATTATGAATTATCAGTAAGAGCACATACGAGTATACTGGACAGTGTAATTACTGGCGTGCTTTGTGGCCGTTTCTCAGTCATATAAACATATCGCTGCCGTAACGGCACACCAAGAGAAGTCCAGTATCAAAAATAGCGTCATTCACTTTTCGTTCAACACTACCGTTAACATGCCACGTAGAGGCATGCAACATACTGTATAGTGGCTTTACTTACAGGAGGTCATATACAGCAACATGTTGCTGATCTGCTAAATGTCAGTCAAAGTGATATGTCTAAGGTCTGGAGAAAGTACACAAAAAAAAAGTTCAGATGTGTGTGAAATCTTATGGGACTTAACTGCTAAGGTCATAAGTCCCTAAGCTTACACACTACTTATCCTCAATTATCCTAAGGACAAACACACACACCCATGCACGAGGGAGGACTCGAACCTCCGCCGTGATCAGCCGCACAGTCCATGACTGCAGCGCCCCAGACCTCTCGGCTAATCCCGCGCTGCTAAAGAAAGTAGAGACCGACGGTAAATGGAAATTATAAACCTCTAATTGGTCTTCCTCGTATGGCACCACTAATCGAGGATTGTTTCTTCCAACTGTCAGCTCGCAGGCGCCGATTATCAACTGCCAGAAATAATGGCAATGACTTCTCCCGGACAACAGGGATTCGTATCACAGGTCAAATAGTTTGTAGAAGACTTTATCTGGGTAGTCTTCGTTCCACACGACCAATGGAAAGATTTTCACAGAATCAACGGAACCGTAGCAATCGAAGGACGTACACTTTTGCACATCAACATTCGACCATTGCAGATTGGAGTAATCTCAAGATTGGTGACGAGACCAGGATTGGTTTGCGACCGAAAACTAGACATGTTGCGGTTTGGAGGAGCGTTAGACGATACCAGGAACGCTGATACGTTCAGGTTCAAATGGTTCAAATGGCTCTGAGCACTATGGGACTCAACTTCTGAGGTCATCAGTCCCCTAGAACTTAGAACTACTTAAACCTAACTAACCTAAGGACATCACACACATCCATGCCCGTGGCAGGATTCGAACCTGCGACCGTAGCAGTCGCACGGTTCCGGACTGCGCGCCTAGAACCGCGAGACCAACGCGGCCGGCGATACGTTCAGGAAGTCCACGCATTTGCAGGTGGAAGTGTAATGTTCTGGGCGGAAATAATAACCAGTCGAGTTCCCAACTACATCAATTTCACTGGTCCCGATATGTCAAAAACGTCCTACAAACGATTGTAAGGCTCTACGGAAGTGAAGTCAGTGACAACTTGATCCTAGCCGACGACAGTGCAAGACTGCGCTGTACTGCAGCAGTGTCTAGGTATCTTCAAAGATCCATCATCAGTCGAGTGCATTGGACAGCACACCCCACAGACTTGAATGCAATTGAGCATGTGTGAGACCTGTTGAAGGTGATCATTACACAGTGTCCAAATCTACTTGACAACCTCCAGGACCTCACTGAAGCGTCCGGCCATTGAGGAGTGGATCCTTATACCACAAGATAAACGTGGTCACATCCTTCATGTGAAAGAGCCACACCATTACGGGAAAGGATGGATAGGCCAGAAGCCCTATGACATTGTCACAATCGTATTGTGTAGGTACGTCCTACGTAAAAGAAAGACGACTTTTTTCTCAGGAAATGTTAGTGACTAAACTAAAAAAAAAAAGAATCGAGGACTCACATTCAATTATTCCACCATCATCCATATACGACGTAACATATCCAACGCAGACATAATCGTTCCATAACGGTAAAATTCAGGTTTCATGTGTCTAATTATCTCGGTGCATTCCTCATGTATTAGAAATGCTGCAGCAAGGCTTCTCTGGTCGCTTGTCTCTTCTTATTTTCACTATTAAGGAAATACTATTGGTGTAGCGATCGTAAAGGAGATTAGGGCATGTAAAGGTGTGTATAAACAATCGTTTTCACTTTATCATTGTTTATAAGTTTGTTGGAAGGGTGGCAGACAATGCACGTACGATAGACGCTGAATCATAAGTTCTACCGTGGCTTATGGGGATTTGTCTCGATGTAACACGTTCGCAGATGATGGAATTGTTTACAGGAAGGAAGTAGGGAACTGAAGAGACACGTGTAGGGAACTGGTTATTCGTGATAAAGTTGACCTCAACGTAACCAAATCCATTCCACATCAATAGGACTAGAAAACCTCTGCACTAATGTTGGTAACATTTACTACAATATAGTACCTATCAGTGTCTGGAGCGAAATGAAGTGGGCTACATATGTCGGTGTTAGATACATTTGCTGAAATATTAAGGGAAATAACCCCAACACAAATAGTTGTCAGGACAGTTTAGGTATGGCCAGCAGGCTTTGTTGGTACTGCTGTTCACGTTGAGGAGGCTACAATCTCTCAGGCTTTATTCTCCAACGACCTTTAACAGAAGAATTGTGAAATTTATCCATAAGGGTAAAAAAATCACGCCTCCTTCTTTTTTACGTAAAATTTTTTTGTTTAGAATATATGTGGTACTCTCTTTTGCAGACATCGAAAATGTCTTGTGACCAATCATTAAGAACTCATAGGAAACTGTAAGAGAGTTTGAGCGTCAAGAGGCTGAAAATCTATATTACAGTGACTCTGACAAAGATGTGACTGAATCTGAAGACGGTCCTGACACAGACGAAAGGCAGGATGACGAACGATGTAACGCCATTTGAGGTTGATTCATCAGAGGAAAGTGATCGCCAAGTAACGTAAATTTTATATGGAAGAAATGAGTATTTTCGGAACACACATCCAATCCATAAAAAAGGGACGAGTGTGGCAGCAAAGAGTATAGCATTACAAGTGCCTGGTGCACTTGGCGAGGCAGCAAACGAAACGTCTCCCGTCAAATTATTTGATTTGTTGTTTACTAATGACAAAGATTCACTGACAGTTATGCACACAAATCACAAAATTACTGATTCAAGGGCAAAACTCACATAGCCGCACTGGTATTTTGAAAATGCTAACCAAAATGATATAAAAGTATTATTTGGTATACTTGTTATGAGTGGAGATCTAAGAAACTCGCATGCCAATTATACTGATGTGTGGTCTGTAGTATACAGATACCTATTTTCCCGAGGAGCTAGGACGAAAAACCGATTTGACTTTTGGATCAATAATATGAGATTTGATGACCAACATACTAGACTGCAAAGAAGAATCACATTCCGTGATTTGTGGTGTCTGTTTGTCAAGCACGGTAAAGGACCGAATACTCCCTCTGCTCCCTTAACCACTGGCAAGACACTCCTTAGCTTACGGGACAGATGCCCATTCATAATGTTTCTGCCATGCAAGCCGGCCAAATATGAGCTAAAGATAATTTCACTATGTGACGCGAAGACGTATTATTTTTATGGAGGCATCCCATATTTGGGAAAAGAGACTAGGGTTGAATGTGTTTCAGTTCCTGCATATTATGTGATGAAATTATGTGAACCTGTATATAGAAACAATCGGAACATTAAGATGAATAACTGGCTTGCTTGTAGTGAAGTAACGAGAAACTGGCAGACAAAAAGTTTAAAATGGTTGCCACCTTCCCAGGAATCCCGGAATTTCTACTTATAACCAAGATTAGGTCAGTTTCTTCACCCGTATTCGTTCAGAGAAGACAAAACATGTTGGATTCATACGTTCCAAAAAGAGATTAAGGTTATTCTTCTGTCAACGATGCATGAGATATGTGAAATAAATAACAACGTTAAGAGATCCAACATGGGTATTTTCTAAAATTATAACAAAGGGAGAGTCGGTGAATTTCATTTACTCGTGTTACGCCACAGCAAGACCAGGGCACGAAGAACCAGGTGCTGGCCAGTGCAATATATGTATGAGCTTTTATATGCATCAGGAATAAAGGCCTATGCCTTGTATAAGGGCAATGACGACAGAAATAGAGGAATCAATTTTCTCAAGTCATTGGTTTTTAGGCTGCTTGGAGCAGAAAACAAAGACTCACAAGAAAATATATACCCGAGGCGTTTCACATAGCCATGGAACCGATTTTGACCCATTTCGGAGCGATATTCTAAGATCCGTAGCACAACCAGAAAAAAAGTAGAAGATCACTTCTTTGCAGTAAAATGGCAGACCAGAAAAGTTTCATTGAATGCTGTGTCCGTGCGAAACCAATGTGCAAAGCCCATGGGAAAAATATTTGTCAAAGTTTCCGTCAAACCTTCGTTTTAAAGTGCTTTACATATTCAATAATTTCATCAAATATTGAAATTAATTTATAAAATCTGTTTTCCTTTTACATGAAGTGTTTTTCGCATTTAATAGTTTTAAATCTCTTAACAATTTACATGTTATTTGTGATATTATGCTTATTAATTCCTTCAATGGTTCTTATGTTTTGTATGTTCTATTGTTTTGCAATGTTGTAACAAAGCGAATAATTGATTTACAACAGATAAGTGCAACCTCATATTTCCATGCATGACAACTATGGTACCACAAAGTACACTCCTGGAAATTGACATAAGAACACCGTGAATTCATTGTCCCAGGAAGGGGAAACTTTATTGACACATTCCTGGGGTCAGATACATCACATGATCACACTGACAGAACCACAGGCACATAGACACAGGCAACAGAGCATGCACAATGTCGGCACTAGTACAGTGTATATCCACCTTTCGCAGCAATGCAGGCTGCTATTCTCCCATGGAGACGATCGTAGAGATGTTGGATGTAGTCCTGTGGAACGGCTTGCCATGCCATTTCCACCTGGCGCCTCAGCTGGACCAGCGTTCGTGCTGGACGTGCAGACCGCGTGAGACGACGCTTCATCAAGTCCCAAACATGCTCAATGGGGGACAGATCCGGAGATCTTGTTGGCCAGGGTAGTTGACTTACACCCTCTAGAGCACGTTGGGTGGCACGGGATACATTCGGACGTGCATTGTCCTGTTGGAACAGCAAGTTCCCTTGCCGGTCTAGGAATGGTAGAACGATGGGTTCGATGACGGTTTGGATGTACCGTGCACTATTCAGTGCCCCTCGACGATCACCAGAGGTGTACGGCCAGTGTAGGAGATCGCTCCCCACACCATGATGCCGGGTGTTGGTCCTGTGTACCTCGGTCGTATGCAGTCCTGATTGTGGCGCTCACCTGCACGGCGCCAAACACGCATACGACCATCATTGGCACCAAGGCAGAAGCGACTCTCATCGCTGAAGACGACACGTCTCCATTCGTCCCTCCATTCACGCCTGTCGCGACACCACTGGAGGCGCGCTGCACGATGTTGGGGCGTGAGCGGAAGACGGCCTAACGGTGTGCGGGACCGTAGCCCAGCTTCATGGAGACGGTTGCGAATGGTCCTCGCCGATACCCCAGGAGCAACAGTTTCCCTAATTTGCTGGGAAGTGGCGGTGCGGTCCCCTACGGCACTGCGTAGGATCCTACGGTCTTGGCGTGCATCCGTGCGTCGCTGCGGTCCGGTCCCAGGTCGACGGGCACGTGCACCTTCCGGCGACCACTGGCGACATCGTCGATGTACTGTGGAGACCTCACGCCCCACGCGTTGAGCAATTCGGCGGTACGCCCACCGTATGCCCACTATACGCCCTCGCTCAGAGTCCGTCAGCTGCACATACGGTTCACGTCCACGCTGTCGCGGCATGCTACCAGTGTTAAAGACTGCGATGGAGGTCCGTATGCCACGGCAAACTGGCTGACACTGACGGCGGCGGTGCACAAATGCTGCGTAGCTAGCGCCATTCGACGGCTAACACCGCGTTTCCTGGTGTGCCAGCTGTGCCGTGCTTGTGATCATTGCTTGTACAGCCCTCTCGCAGTGTCCGGAGCAAGTATGGTGGGTCTGACACACGGGTGTCAATGTGTTCTTTTTTCCATTTCTTGGAGTGTACATTGAAACTGCAATTCTTATTTACTTTGTCATAATACAAAATATTAACAACAATGTTGCATAATTTTTGATTATTCCTTTATATTACTTTTTGAAACAGAGATAATTAAGAAAAACTTGGGGCAAATTCTTACCCCACTTTGTTACTTATGTCTCGAGATTCACAGGTAGTTATCTAGGTTTAATGTATAAAATTTCCCATGTCCTCCAGTAGCTCACAACTGCGTGCAACTCGATGTGGGTGATCGTCCTAGCTACGGCACCGGTGGAAATGATCTAACAGATAGCTTGTGTTGGAAGCTCTGTAACACACAATAGTTTTATGGAGGTTTATGCAGTTTGGAAAAAAAGGGAAGAACACGATATATACGAACGCATGGTTTCATGGCGATACGCACTGACGTATATATTGAGCTTCCAGCCGGGTCACGTGGTTTACTTTCGGGGTCGAGCCATAACTGGGTGAGGACGTGGGTCCAAACCGGCGAGCACTGGAGTAGCAATTGCACGGCGAAAGTGTGATGAATTTTTTTGATTGGCCTAGAAGCGACTAGGAGGGATTTAAATTCGCGCATGCTGTGTGCCCCCATACTTACATGTTGAGACAGCAAGAGCTGTCTTCCATTCCGTGACCTTGTCTGTAGGAGTCGACGTCATAATGAAGGACCAAAGTCACAATTAAAGTCCCTAATGGACTTTGTCATTTAAACGTGGAACATTGTACCCCAATATAACGGAGTTTTAATTAATGCGTCAATTGATGTTTTGCTAATCCCTGACAGTTGCAAATTATCCATTACTCCTGTGGCAAAGAAGTGTGCGAAAGCTAAGTAAATCTTTTAATCACTCATGTAATAATGTGAACTAATGGTTCATGTGTTCCAGTCTGATATGCCACCTAACCGAGCTATGAAAGAACTCACAGTGGTGCCCAGACAATCAACTTTTGTCTATAATGATTTCATTTGTTCTCCAATAAAGTTTAACTTTCACTATCGTAGCGATCACAGATGCAGTGTATCACTCCTAATTGTCGTCAGGCTTGTTGTCTCGTGCTCTGTTATTATTATGTTCTCTCTTTCTCTCTCTTTCTATCCTATCTTTATCCCGATGGTATCGGTGCTAGTGTGGGCCATATTAACGAAGTATATTGCTTTCTCTGTACAAAAGATACTGCCATTACTTTTTACAAATCCAGTACCATCATACAGATTTAGCGGACCTGACAGTTACGTCACAAACTAAAAGTGTGGTGGGTGGATAAATTCGTTCAAGCGAAATTCTTGCCTGATGCGAATTTGTTAGTAAATGAAAATGCTTAAGGCTGCATGCTACGTAATATTTTGGATTTTCACGATATAGTGATTGATAGATTTTTTATTTGTACCTTCCTGAAAAAAATAACTATTCGTGGAATCGCCTTAAAAAGGCTTGGTAAAACTGGAGCTGCAGTGTGTTTACAGAAGGTGTGTTCTGGAAATATTTTGAACATTTACGTAAAGTATTTAGGTGTGCTTCTGAAAGGTAGGTAAAGATAGAAACTATAAATAGCGTCATACATTGAGACGCCTGCAAGAGACGTATGGTGGAGGTATTTGAAAACACATATTTACGTCTATCTTCTTGAAAAATCAGTAATAATCCACAAAATCTGAATAAACTTGCGTTTCTTCAAACAAAGTCGGTAGTCTTAGGCGTGATACCAACTGTAAAGTGTATCTTCTTACAAAGCGGGGCAAAATCAGTAAAATTATCCACAAAACGCATATTTACACTTATCTTCTTGAAAAATGGGTAAAATTAGCTATTAAACTATAGCCCTGATCATATGTTGCAGAAAATAGCTTTGGGTGCGGTACTCTCTTGAAGAATGTGAGAACTAAGCCATGCTGCTGGGTGCAATACTATGTATTCTGGAATGTATAAAATAATCTTAATTTGGTCCTGCTGATGCTGCTCGATCGAGGTACAGACTACGAATGACAGTCTGATAATACTGGAGACACTAAAGGGGATAGTAATGGCAGTGGGGCAAGGATGAATAGGAGCAAACAGCACATTCCCTTAGACACGTTACCATCACCACTATTTAATAGATCTTTCTGTACAATCAGTTATCCTTCTGACTCATCCTTTACGTACCACCGTTGATCACGATTTGGCTCCTTGTCCCCCGCATTAGGTGTCTATCTTGCTGCCAACAGCACCTGTATTTGATTTTGCTCCTATCTCCTTTCCTGGATAGCCTCTTCCGCCAACTATGGTATTCTGAAGATTTCCTTCAACGCCTCAGGCTCTGTTGGGATTTTCGTCTTATCCTCTACTTCATCAATGAGAATAAAGAGAATGAAAGCGAAAGACACTGTCATGGTTTGAAAGTAACACAAGTGTTGGTCCAGAGCAGCTGACAGAATGTAAGCAGAATAAGCGTGACACAGGTAAGTGGAAGTAACGTTAGACTAGCTTGAGGACCAGTGTGGTTACAAGGCACACCCTCAAAAGTATGGATCCCTCTGAACGACTACATTTCTACATTTATATCTACACTCATACAACAGTAGCTAAGGTACAGTGCATGGCAGAGGGTTTCACTACTAGGGTAACATTACTAGTCATTTCCTCCATTTCCTCCCCTTTTCCTCTCAAAAATAGAACGATTGATTACACTTTATCTGAAATCTCACCAACTTCGTCCGTCATGATCATAAAATTACGAGGGTCGGTCAAAAAATAATGCCTCCCATTTTTTTTCTACTTAAAAAAATTAAGTTAAGTGAAAAATTGGAATTTGGCGCCATTCCTCAAACCTTCTTCTGCAATCCACTGCAGTAGTAACTTTCTGTGTCAACAGGTGGCAGCACAGCAGAAGTTTGTAAGATGGCCGACATCGGTGTTCGTTTGAGACAGCGTTGTGTGATTGAATTCTTGAATGCAGAAGGTGAAACGCCCATACGCATTCATGAAAGACTGAAGAAGGTGTATGGTGTTGTGACAGTGGATGTCAGCACTGCTAGACGATGGGTTCGTCGTTGTAAGGAAGCTGAAGGGCAAACACCGTTGACTGACGAAAAGCGGAGCGGCAGGCCGGTGAGTGCAGTGACTCCACACAACATTCAGCAAGTTGATGACATCATTCGTGGTGACCGTCGGGTGACTGCAGATGAAGTGTGTCGCATTATTTCTCTTAGTAAACGCAGTGTGATCACGATTATTAAACAATTGGGGTACTCAAAAGTTTGTATACGGTGGGTTCCAAGAATGTTAACCGATCAGAATAAAGAGGCAAGGAAAACAATAGCCTCCCAACACTTGCAGCGCTTCCGTTTGGAGGGAGATGAGTTTCTGAAAAAAATTGTGACCGGGGACGAAACATGGGTGCATGTTTTTGAACCCGAATCAAAGAGGCAGTCAATGGAGTGGCGTCACACAAGCTCGCCGAGGAAGAAAAAATTCAAAACTGTGCGATCGGCAGGGAAAGTTATGGCAACAGTTTTCTGGGATACAGAGGGTGTGATTCTGGTTGATTTTTTGGAGCAGGGATGCACAATAAATTCTGTTCAATACGTCACAACCCTCAAAAAACTTAAAGCACGTCTTCAGCGAGTTCGCCCAACAAAATCAATGGCAGATGTTCTTCTTTTGCATGACAATGCAAGACCACACACCAGTCGTCACACCTCTGACGAGATTGTCAAAATTGGATGGGAAGTTTTGCCTCATCCCCCAAACAGCCCTGACCTGGCACCATCAGACTTCCATCTGTTCGGGCCACTAAAAGAAGCTCATCGTGGGATTCATTTTGAAGATGAGGAGGCCGTCAAAACATCCGTGCGTCAATGGCTTAGGAAGCAGAGCTGTGATTTTTACCGTGCTGGGATACATGCCCTTGTTCAAAGATGGACCAAAACTGTAGAGATGGGCGGAGATTACATTGAAAAATGACAAAATGATCTTCAATGTTGTGGTTTTCAACCTATGTAATTGCATTTAAATTTCCTGACAATTAAACGTAGAAAAAAAATAGGAGGCATTACTTTTTGACTGACCCTCGTATAATTGCCTCTGCCAGCACAGTTCAGTGTATCGCTGAGACACACCAACGGTAAGGTGGTAGTCCACGGGGAGCAGGCCTCTTAATAAGCGCCTATTCTCTTAACCGTTCCGCGGCTACAGGCGCACATATATGCCCGGCAGCTAGAAAGGACATACGGCTACTGGCGTAGATGTACGCACAGCTGGCGGGAAGTCCTGATGAGTAATGGCATTCATATACACCCGAGCTCGGGAGCAGGTAAACGTACACAATGGAATAACTACTCGCTGTTCTCCGCATTTCTGACAACAGTTTCATTATTTGGTCTTCTTTGTAATGTAGGAAAGCGCTTTATTTTTCACTTCCGCTGCTGAGTGTGATATTCCTGGCTGTGGCCGCCAGTATTTTATTTTGCTAGAAGCTTGTCTTGATGAAGCTTGATACTCGTGAAGTAGCGTATGGTACGCAAGTGGAGCGAGGTACAAGCGACATATCGTACAGTATGTACCAGTCCCGTGGGAGAGTCAGCCAATTGTGCTGAAGTTGCTCTTTCAGGTGCTAGGCGCCAAAACGTCTAACTTTTCTAAATAATTATTTGTGTACTTTTTACTGTATTTAACCCCGTTCTTAGAGTGACAAACTCTCGTGATTACCCTATGGGCCTATCGCTTTTCTATCTTAAATTTCACAGGTTAAAAATAAATGGTGAAATGGGCGTTAATTCCTAAGGGACCATACTGCTGAGGTCATCGATCCCTAGACTTACACACTACCAAAAGTAACTTATGCTAAGGCCGACACACAAACAACCATGCCCGAGGGTGGACTCGAACCTCCAGCGCGAGGGCAGCACAGTCCGTGACAGGGTGCCTCAAACCGCACGGCCACTCCACACGGCTACTAGTTTAAAGAAACATAAGAGTAACGATATTGCAAACGAAGTGCTTCGGACACCTGCGAGTCGCTTTGGTGCGCCTGGGAGGCGAAGTACTTAGGCTGCGCTAGTCACTCTGTTTCGGGCGTTCTGCTGGACGGCAGGACACGTATCTCTGTTTCGGGTGTTCTTTAGTGCCAGACATGTTGTACCCTATATTGGGCGTAACTTATTTGTGAATATCTAATATTCACTCCGTCAAGTACGTACCGGAGAGCCGAACATATGTATCACATTTCGAAAGTTGGGTGGAAAAGTTACCATACAATTAAGAAAGCTATGTCGAGTGTTGTTAAAGGCAGTGCAAATGTGTGAATGTTTGAATAATAACCAAACAAGATGGATTAATGAGAAGTTTCGCCTACGATCATTGTCAGTACTACAGATCTTGCCCTCTGTAGATACAGAGACTAACCTGGACAAGTGGCATCCTCCAAAAAAACACAATCACTGGTTCGAATTGGCAGCGTAGCAGCCTCCGTCGAAGATTTCATGACTGACAAGCTGTCTTCTGCTCAGGCCCGTCAGTGATAATAGTGGACGGTGACTTCGTTCTTCGGGATACTTTTTTTTTTCCCAACCGACTAGCCCCAGCTTTGCACGAGAAGCATTACCTATGGTTAGTGGATTCGTCTGCCGTAGCGATACTATATTCAGTTATATGCGCAAACTTGAATCGGACCATCTGTTAATAAAATCACATCAAAAACCCTGTAGTATGATGGATTGGCTTTAAATTTTGTACAAATTTAAAAGTCCCTTAGGCCGACATCAAGTGCAAGTAGTGACGCATACTGCTTAGGAGATTTCGAGACGATCGAAAGAAAAATTTCATACATCACTGATTTACCGATGTGTTGCGACCTAGAGCCCGAGGTGGCGGCTGTCATCTGTTGTTGAATCGAGCTGCGCTCGTATGCAGGGTGTCCCGTGTCTCATTTATCTTGACCACCCTAAATAATTGTTTGTCCAGATGCAAATTACAATACGATTCAAGGAAATGTTCTTTAGCCGTAATGGGGACATCAATCAGCATGATTGCCTTCGTTCTAGCTTTGTTTTTTATAAAGATATGCACAGCGGTATGACGTTTTTAAATGGCACCCTACATTTTCTATTCAATAATTCATTTCCTCTCCTAAAGACCTATTCAAAAATGTACCACAGTGTACCATTCACTGACACACAACGTTATTAATTACATAACACAACACTGAATTTGAACCTGGGATCACAAACTCGTCCACTTGCTGGAGTTGTCAGAAAACAAATGAAAACCAAGTAAAAACATAACACCAAATTGATTTTGACTCTCCTGTACCATTGCCCAGGAGTAGAACATTCAAAGGTGCTCAAAGTGGTGACCCTGGACACCGATACACAGGTGCACTCGTTGAATGAAAGAATTATTTACTGTTTACCGTGTTGCCTGCTGAAGAAAATTACGTTCCTGCATGTCCTCTGTAGTTGGAATAACGCGGTATACCACGTCTTCAATGCATCCCCTAAGAAAAAAGTCCAGAGGATTTAAATCAGGAGACCTAGCGGGCCAAGTGTTCTTCCTCGACCAATCAATATGGCAGGATACCTTCGATTCATAACACGCATTCGGGAGGACGACGGTTCAATCCCGCGTCCGGCCATCCTGATTTAGGTTTTCCCTGATTTCCCTAGATCATTTCAGGCAAATGCCAGGATGGTTCCTTTCAAAGGGCACGGCTGATTTCCTTCCCCATCCTTCCCTAATCCGAGCTTGTGCTCCGTCTCTAATGACCTCGTTCTCGACGGGACGTTATACACTAATCTCCTCCTCCTCCTCCATAACACAAAGTGCACGTAAGGCATTATGTGCTGGACATTTATCGTGTTGATACCACATAAGCATTCTGGTCCTTAACGGGACTTCATCCAGAAGAGGAGAAAGAACTGTTCTGAGGAAATTGGCATACGCTGTGCCGATTAGATCGCGATTGATGAAATAAGGGCCAATAATAGCAAGCATACTACACCAGACGTTCAGTCTCCACTGACGCTGATGTTCCACGTGTGTATGACATGGTGGGTTGTCGCTGGACAAATAATGACTGTTCCTTGCATTTACCTGTCCTTTTTTGAGGAGGTCATTGGCAAGTAGAACATTGGAAAAGAAGTTCCGGTTGCCGAGGATTTGATACCGTGCCCACTGTCAGAACTGCACACGATTCTGGAAATCATTCCTCATGAAATTCTTGATTTGGGTGTACATGGTAAGAATGGAACCGATGACGTGTAAGAATACGATCTACATTGGTTTTAGGAAAGCCTATCTCCAGCTCAAGCTGTCGTGTGCTCACATGTCGATTCATAGCAACGGAAAAGAGAACAGTAACTTCGACAGCTTTGTCTGTGCGAGTGCTGCGATGATTGCGTTGTAGTGGGTTGAAATTTCTCGTTTCGTGAAGCGTCGCAAGAAGACCAGAAAACATCCGTCCGGAAGGTGGGTTCTTGTCAGGCTATCGTTTTCTGCAATTACTGTTTTGCTAACTTACATTCCCCATAGATGTGTAGCGTTTCAACCTTCTCTTCGTTGGTATACATTCTACTCATTAACTCTTCAACTGACGATGGTTGACGGAATGACGGGTGTGCATTCTACTTGTGTTTACAAATGCTTCAAATGGCTCTGAGCACTATGGGACTTAACTGCTGAGGTCATTAGTCCCCTATAACTTAGAACTACTTAAACCTAACCAACCTAAGGACATCACACACATCCATTCCCGAAGCAGGATTGGAACCTGCGATCGTAGCGGTCGCGCGGTACCAAACTGAAGCGCCTAGAACCGCTCGGCCACACCGGCCAGCTTGTGTTTACATTTGTCGTCTATCAACGTCAGCACTTGTAAGTGTTCCATTATCCCGAGTACCCGCACTAAGCACTAGGAGCGTCAACGTCAATGTTGTGGTATGTAATTAATAACAGTGTATTCCAGTGAATGGTAAAATGTGATACGTTTTTGAATAGATCTTTAGGAGAGGGAATGAATTACGGAATAAAAAATGCAGTGTGCCATAAAAAAGTCATACCACTAATTATATCTTTTCAAAAAAACAAAGCTACAACGAAGGCATCATGCTGATTGATGTAACCCTGACGATTAAAGAATATTTGCTTGAAACATATTTCAGTTTGCTTGTGGAGAAACTCTTATTTAGTGTGGTCGAGATAAATGGGACAACCTGTACATGTTTTTTTTTTTTTTAATTTGTATTTTCTACACTAGTCATATTACTTTCTACATGTTTGCATTGGAAAGGTTTTGATTTGATTTTGTGGTGAGGTCTTATGGGACCAAACTTCTGAGGTCATCGGTCCCTAAGCCTACGCATTATTTAATCTGATTCAAACTACTTTACGCTAAGGCCAACACACACATCCATGGCCGAGGGAGGAGAGCCCCGCGGGCAGTGACAAGGCCCCGCAGACCGCGCGGCTACCCTGCGCGGCTTGGAAAGGTAATATGACGAGAAAACAGGTGTATTTCCATAAACGCAATTTAATTTTCACTGTTTTTTAGCTCTCCACCAATTTTTATTTTTACACCAAAAATTATGCCACTTTTATTTCTATAAGCAAGTTTATCGAAGCTTTCAAACATGCTCATAGATTATTGACTACAAGCGAGAAATTACTTGTCGTGTAGATGCTGTTAAAATACATCAAAAGTACTTCGCCAATTTTCGTCAGCGATAATTAAGAAAGTATTCCTATATGAATAGTTTGGATCCAAATTGTCAGAAGAAACAGACTTTTTCCAAAAAAGCCAACCACCTCCATTTTTCGTTAGAAACTTGTAATCTCCCTTTTGCGTATAGAAGAAGTACACTTATTTCATGTAGTAGATATCTTTTTAGTTTATGTTTTCCGAGTCTATAGGAAAAATGTCATTATGCAACTTGGTACTGTCAGAAACTTATTCGACTGTTAATCGTAAGTAATCCTCGTGTTCTGACATACTGTAACTCATTGTATTATTGAACAAAGTTATTTATGCCTTTATTTAGCGACGTTGTACTTTGGGTCTCCAAGACTGTTTCTCGTCATTGAAAATTTTGTCTGCAGATCGAAGCCTTCTAGGTACAAACCAGTTCTCGGCACATCCGATTTCAAGTATAGGGGATATCGGAAATCACAACAGGCTCACATTGAAAGGAAAATTTTAGGCGTTTGGTCGTTTGATTGTCGATGATTATGAAAATGATGGTAGTGGTCGTAAAAATCAAATCACACAGGAAATTCAACAAAATTTCCAGCAAATACACGTGTTTTCCTTATATTAAGTTTCAAATGTAATGTGAACGAAACAATATAACAAGTGTTAAAAAATCTGTTAGAAAAATATGATTGGGGTTTGATCCACTCACCAACCATTTACAGAGTTTGTAGGCCAACCACATCGTGGCTGCCACCTAGTGCTGTGCCGGCACGGTAGTCCAGCGTGTTCGGTCAGAGGGGCAGCTGCACTCTGTAGAAAAAAGAAAAAAACCTCAGTTAATGGATCAGCGAGGAACTGAAACGGGTGTCTTGCGACGTCCGCCCCGACCAGATGAAACGAACGAAAACGAACAAAATGAGATTTAAAAAAAAAGTGCACATCGTCGCAACTCGCATATATATCATCACTGACGCGTAAATTCTCTGCTACGATTTTCTCGAAATCGGCTGAGTAGTAAGTCGTGCTATGCGAGCATTATGTTGTGCTTGTGAACTACTAAAAGTGTACTTAGTTTGAAGTAAATTCGTGATTCGGACGTCGTGACCTCCTCATGTCAGATTGCCTTTTCAATACAAACAGAGAAACGCATCGGAAGACGTTAATTTAGTAGTATACATACAACTGCTACAATTTGACACATCGTTGTAACTTTAGCGTTTTCTGTTAACACTTGCGATTACTTTAGATGGAATGCTATTCGTCTATCCTTACCTGTACTAAACTGAATTTGCCGGCTACTCCGCAATGATCTACAGCCAAGACACCACAAAAGTTCTGATAGGAAACATATATTTCTTCAATTTCTTGAATCTTTTTAGCGTGCGGAAACACCTCTTCGTGATGTAGAGGTGCTAATATGTCGGTCTTACTGTGGCAGTGTTTTAAATGATGCTGAGCTAACTTAGAGACAAATTGTAGGGTTTCAGTTTTGTGGAACCGCAAGAAAAGTCGTTGTTCATTTTAAAGCCACGTATGCTGCATTGAGAGACGAACGATTACAAATCAGTTTAGTTTCGGAACTAAATCAGACGTTTCTATCAGAGGAGTATAGGATGTGTAGAGTCTAAGCTCGCTGACACTACATGTATAAGAAGAGCTGCCTCCCGTAATCTGTGGTGAACACTGTGCCACTATACGGGACATCGTAACTTTTTTCCATTCCGCGAACGTTTGGAAGTGTAAAACTGTTTCTTCGTGACACAAAAACGGACATATAATCTTAGGCGTCATCGTATTTCAGTGAACAGTAAGCTAAAAAAAAAAAAAACTGAGATATAAATTTTTAAAAAATGGGAGAACGGAGTTAATTGCTACACAAAGTCCGGCTACGTGCAGTTGTAGGCCCTTACGGACAAAAATTGTTGTTCCCTGACGAAAAGAACTGAGAAATATGACATGAATACTAAAACAATGTCCTATCTCACCAAGATATGAGAGATTATGACCTGAGGGAAATATTTCAAGTTTAGCAGTATCCAATTTAGAGCAGGAAAGCGAGGACAGCCTGAAAGGTGATGAGTTGCGCCGTCTTCGCGGTCCGCATAGCGGAACTAGAGCCCTCGCCCGAAAGAAGATGTAGCGGCGCCTTTGGAGGCAATTCATCACCTCTAGCCTGACCTTCAATTATTTAGAGGAGGTCCCGCGTAAATAAATAACGAGCAATACAGCGAGACCGGGTCCCGCGGTGTAGTGGGCCGAAACCGAGATAGCCTGCGGCACTGGAGGCGCCATAACGCTTTGTCATATCGGACGCCGTTATCGTGAATCACGGCGCCCTATCTGTTTGCGTGTGGAGTGTGTGTGTGTTTATGTGTGTGTGTGTGTGTGTGTTTGTGTGTGTGACAGAGAGAGAGAGAGAAAGAGAGAGAGCGAGAGAGCCTGCATATGGACATGCGGATAAGGAACAAAGATCGCTGAGATACCGACGCTTCTGGTATCAAATACGAGGAGCGCTATTTTCTCAGAAAAGTAGTCTGGAGAATTTCTGCAATGTTCTGGATAAAGGTAATTGTATGAAAATCGCAAATACATTTGTGGTTTCATATTACCAAGGCTCGTCGGATACTGACTTCTCTATTATGCCTTTACAAATGTCATTCCTGTAAGTGTTCTTATCTCCAACGAACGTTGCCGTCGTAGGGTGTATGACTGCGTTCAAGACACACACAGACAGCCGTACCTTAGATGCAATCACCTGGGAGAGATACACTATGTGATAAAAGCATCCGGATACCCCCAAATACATATCTTTTTGCATATTAGGTATATTGCGCTGCCATCTGCTGCCTAGTACTCCATATCAGCGACCATAGTCATTAGACATCGTGAGAGAACAAGTGTTGGGCGCTCCGCGGAACTCACGAACTTCGAACGTGGTTAGATGATTCTGTGTCACTTGTGTTGTACGTCCGTACGCGAGATTTCCACACTCCTAAACATCACTAGGTCCACTCTTTCCGATGTGATAGTGAAGTGGAAACGTACAGTACAAAAGCGTACATGCCGAACTGGGCTGCTGACTGACAAGACACAGCCGGCAGTTGAAGAGGGTCGTAGCGTGTGGCAGACATCTATCCAGACTATCACACGGGAATTCTAAACTGACTCAAGATCCACTGAAAGTGATATGACAGTTGGTGAAAGGTGAGAAAACTTGAATTTCATGGTAGAGCGGCTGCTCATAAGCCATACATCACGCCAGGACATAAAAAACGACGCCTCGCATGGTGAAGAGTGGAAAAACGTTGTGTGGAGTAACGAATAACGGTACACAATGTGGCGATGTGATGGCAGTGCGTGGGTATGGTGAATGCCCAGTGAACGTCATCTGTCAGCGTCTGTAGTATCAACAGTAAAACTCGGAGGCGGTTATATTATGATGCAGTCGTGTTTTTCTTGGAGAGGGCTTGCACCCCTTGTTGTTTTGCATGGTACTATCACAGCAGAGGCCTACATTGATGTTTTGAGCAAACTTCTTGCTTCGTACTGTTGAAGAGCAATTAGGGTATTTTGATTGTATATTTCAACCAAATCGAGCAGCTGTTCATAACGCGCGGCCTGTGGCGGAGTGTTTACACGACAATAACATCCCTATAGTGGAGTTCCCTGCACGGAGTACTGACCTGAACTCGTTCGGAATATTTTGGAACGCCGGCTTCGTGCCAGGACGCACCAACCGACATTCACACCTCTCCTCAATGCAGCACTCCGTGAAGAAAGGGCTGATATCCACGAAGAAACCTTCTAGTACCTGCGGGAGCGGAAGCTGTAATCCAGGCTAAGGGTAGGCCAACACCATACTGAATTCTAGCATTACTGATGGGGGGCGCCAACTACTTGTAGGTTATTTTCACCCAAGTGTCCGGATATTTTTGATCACATAGTGTATCTGTACAGAAACCAGACTATCATACAATTCCTTGAAAAGGAACTGTAGTGTTTTCAACATTTTAATGAGTGACAGGATAATAGGCTGATTTGATCTTGTAACATCAGCCAATACCTATATTTACCGCTGATAAGCTTTCTACTTTGGTGTTTAGCGGTGGTAGCACATTCTTGTGTCATACAATGGAGCTAAAACAACCCGCAGTTCGGATATTCGGGCGGGGACCCCTCAGGGCTATGTTCCAACGAGAAACGTTATCATCTATACCGCTATATAAGGTCAAGTAGTAGTTTAACATTTTTATCAAAAATATCCAAACGTTCTTGACCAATTATTTAAAGTTTCTGCACAGCACTCTAACAAACGTTTGGACTGACATAGACTACATTACTTTTTTCAGGTACGCTGTATTTCTATATGGCACCGGCCTTGAGGCGGTGGATACACCGGTTCCTGTGAGATCACTGAAGTTAAGCTATGTCGGGCGTGGCCTGCATTTGGATGGGTGACCATCCAGGCCGTCATGCGCTGTTGCCATTTTTCGAGGTACAATCAGCCTCGTGATGCCAATTGAGGAGCTACTCGACCGACTAGTAGCGCCTCCAGTCAAAGGAAACGATCATAACCACCGAGAGAGCGGTATGCTGACCGCAAGTCCCTCATATCCGCATCCTCAACTAAGGGTGACACGGCGGTGGGATGGCCCCGATGTGCCACTTGTAGATCTGTTCCTGACCGATTTCCTGAAACTTTTACTCATCAATCTAATTAGCCTTCGGATATTTTAATGTCTCTACATCTACGTATACACCTAAATACATACTCCCCAAGCCACCGTACGGTGCGTGCTGAAGGGTTCCCTGCGCAATTACATGTCATTTTCTTTCCTGTTCCACTCGCAAGTAGAGCGAGGGAAAAACGAATCTTTATATGCATCTGTATGAACCCTAATTTCTCGGATCTTATCTTCGTGGTCATTATCAATGTTTTTTTCTCGGTAGGAGAGTCGCCCTCCCTCCAAGGATTCCCATTTGAGTTCCCGAACCATCTCTTAACACTTGCGTTGTTCGAACCTACCGGTAAGAAATTTAGGAGCCCGCCTTCAATCCGACCTCATACGGATCCCAAACACTGGAACAGCACTCACGAATAGGTCGAATGAGTGCCCTATACCCAGTGCCTTCACAGGTGAACCACAGGTTCTCAAGATTTTTCCAGTAAACTGAATTTCACCGTTCGAATTGTCTACAACAGTTCTCATAAGCTCGTTCCGTTTTACATCGCTTTGCAACGTTACACCCAGATATTGAAACAACTTGACTGTGTCATTCAGAACTAATACTGCATCCTAACATTACGGGTTTGAACTTCCTCCTCATCGACATTAACTTACATTTTTCCACATTCAGAGCTATTCGCCATTCCTCGCACCAACTACAAATTTGGTCTACGTCATATTGTATCCTCCTCCAGTCACTCAACTTCGACACCTCACCGTACACCACCGCATCATCAGCAAAGAACCGCAGATTGCTGCTCACCCTGTCCGCCAATTCCGCCATAGGGATCAACAGCAGTCCTATCACACTTCTCTGGGCAATCAAGGCGACAGCCTTACCTCTGAAGAATATTCGCCGTCGAGGACAACATATTAATAAACTTAAGGCATTTGATCGTTCTTTTTTAACAGCTTGCAGTGCGATACCATGTGAAATGATTTCTGAAAATACAGAAATGTGGAATCAGCCTGTTGCCTATACTGGGTGTAGTTACCCTCAAGCAGCTTAATACGTTGTTTAGCGGTTGGGATGGGCCAGAAGGCTAGGAAGCACCGTTCACAGCTGAAAAATTGCACAATATTTTATTCAAATAAAAGTGAACAACCTTATGACATCAGTAAAATAGTTTTTAGAAACAAGAAACTAGTCAAAGGTTAACGGGGATAAGAGATTAGTAATTGGAGTCAGCAAGAAATCCTTTCAACAGTTAACAAAGCAAGGAATTTGTCAAACATTAACAGGTATCTGAAGTCAGTAAGCTGCATATTAGTTATCAAATCATTAACATTTACAAATATTTTCACTTGACTTTTTAATATAAAATGATTGCAACGGCTTTGGTAACACGCAACATCCGTTGTTGACATACGTTCAGCACCAGGAGAAGTTACACAAATACAATCCACCCTGGGGACAGGTGGTATAACCTGACGGACAGGGTGGACGGTGTTAGCTCGCCACCCTCGTGTGTACTAGTGGATGGCGCAGGTGCATTACAACGTGGTTAATTACAAATTAGCCTTAGAAAACTACTAACAGTGCACTGCTTTACAAAGTGTGGCACACTGGCCTGTCGTATTACCATTTGAGCACCAAACATAAATGAATAAAAAACAAGCATCTGCCCAATCAGCGAATATGGTGATAAGCTACAAAGCCCTTAACTTGGTGGCAATCTTATTACAGGAATGACAAAAACGATAAAGCTTACATGCCCCCAGAGTTAATGGGAAACCAGTTACATGTGCAAATATGCTGCAGGAACAGGCATTAAACAATATTTTGAAATGGAAGAAAATTCAAGCTCGTAGACTTCTGAGGCCAGAACTCACGTGTAGTGAAATTTTTGTTGGGTCAGAAAGGAGGAAATTGTACGAAAGCAGTAATCAGACCTGAATGGTATTTCCAGCAAGTTGAGGCACATTGGTTATACTCCACCTAAGCAGTTGGTACAAGCATAGGAAGCTTACGTCAACAAAGAAGGTATAATTGTAATGGGAGTGGGAAATGACGCGAGTGGGCGTTCCTCAGTTTCAGTTGTACTGACCAGAGGAGCCTTTGGACGTACTACCAGACGCGAAATCGACTATCATAAATAGACCTTTGGACCAGAGATAATTCGGAACTCTATACGGAATACGGACGGGGAGGGGTGAAGTTTGCGGAGACCTCGATACAGCATGCAGAGCAATAGGAGAACCAGTACCAAAAGGTAACCACATTGAGTATTGGTGAACCTATTGCTTTCAGTTACAAGAAGTGGTACAAGGAACAGCGCAGAGAACCGCTTCTGTTCAAATCCCAGTGAGCTGGATACCCGGGACCTAGGAGGTAGCGGAGGAAATCGCAAATGAATGTCAAGCGGAAGTGCTGATGAGAAAGAGGCGACAGGGAAGAAATCGTTAGAGCTTAGGTTAGGATAAATAGTGCGCAGGAAAATAGTCGTAAGACTAATACCGAACTGAAAGTAAAATGGAGCAAACTGGGCCGTCGCCAGAGAATTTATTTAGGCTGTACAAATGCAAGCTAGTTTTATGACGACCTAAGGGACGTTTCTAACTGTTGGTCTGAAGTTCCTGCTGCAGTTATTAAATGTAATTATTTGCTTGATCAGTTAACGTCTTTGACTTGTAATTGTATACTAACGATCAACGTATCTTGGAAATTAATAAAATTATTACAATTGTTTAGTACTTTAGATTATTTGAATAATTTTATTTAGCCCGCCAACGTGGGGCGATTTGTCATATTTCATCAGCGCATGTGAAGTACTGTATTTATTGACGTCGTGTGCTTCGTCTTAGATGACTCATTCATAACTAGTCAGTGTTCCCACAGTTAGACTGTGTACTTTATCATAATGTAGAGTTTAGCTGTTTCCGATAATAAACTGCCGTTCGTGTGTACTTTTTTTCTGCTCTTTATACCTTTGGACTCCACAACCAGTTTCCTACCGCTTTAGAGCTACTGTGATTATTAACTGACATTGACCAAAAAGGAAAGAAAAGGTTTAGGTAAGGTTTGAAACTATGTTTAATGTTTACTGGAAGTCGCTGTGTGTTCTTATTATCGAACAGTGGATCACTGTTGTGGGTGATTTTCGCTCCGCTTTAAGTCAAGCTAGTTTCTCATGCAGCTGAGTGTTTATGACAGTCTGTCCCCTTAACAATGTATCGTACATTGAAATAATTTTTCAGGCACTTTTAGTGGTATATGTGACCACATTTTGCAAAACGGCTGCTAATATAGTTAGTAGTAAAGAAGTAACGAATTAAAATAACAGGCCTGGCGCTGCATTTTTTCTATGTTACGAACAAACTTGTTGTAAGCGATCAACATATTTTTATTATTATGCGTAGCTCTCACAGGAAAATTTTTCGTATAGATTACAAGTCATGTGTAAAGTTTGTTGCAAGTAGCTAACTACTCTCATTCTCAAATAGTGGATGGGTGTTTGCGAGCAGTGCGGCACGATCTTTTGCACCCCCACTCCCATCCGTTTCAGAGTTAGGTTGTTCTCGCTTCACAGCACTTCATTCTAGGTAGCAGGTGACACGTGTACAAAGTTTGGTTGAAATCGATACAGGAGCTTAGGAGATTTTCAACGTAAATACGTAAGTACATTTTACATATGTAGTAGATACATTACCTTATTTCCAGAAGATACAGAGATCACTATAACATAAATTATTGACAAATAAAATAATTTAATAGCAATAGCATTAAAGCTATTTTCTCAATTAAATACTTGGTTTTACAAAGTGGAGTAATTTTTTAAACTAGCGAAAATAACCATTGATTAAAGTTTACTGTCTCACATATTATTTCGCATGTTGTAGAATCACAGACCTTTGTTAATCTCACAAAACTAACTTTAAGAAAAGTATAAATGAACCAAATGAAACAGAACGTCACTGAAACTGGAATATAAATCTATCACTGGTGACAGTAGTAAGTGATAAAATAAGTACTCCACACCCCCACCCCCTCCTCCTTTTGCCGAATCCAGATCTTTAACTTTATGTCTTACGGCACGGTCTCTATTCCTGTCCGTATAGAAACCCAATACGAGGTACAATACTGTTTGTAATGGTAACTGCTCTTCTCGGCGCTATCATTCTCACAAATGTCGGTGTAAGACCATAGGAAAAAACTTTAGTTTTGTCATTATTACGCTGATCTCGCTACTTATTTCACGTTATCAATATAAGTAACTCCTTACTGTAAACATCAGGTTTTATAATATGCCACAGAGCTGTGTGCTAGGTAACACCGAACTCCGTGGACAAAATTTTGGAGGTTGTGCCGGAGTATTTTCTGAGTATAATGATAAAAGTGACCGACAGTCTCAGGTGGTTCGTTGCAACATGATGATCTAAATATGATTATTCGATTTGTTACCCCAGACACCTTCATGTCTGCGAAGATATTTTCGCAATACCAAGAAAGCTTGCA
Organism: Schistocerca gregaria; assembly: GCF_023897955.1. Classification (NCBI taxonomy): domain Eukaryota; kingdom Metazoa; phylum Arthropoda; class Insecta; order Orthoptera; family Acrididae; genus Schistocerca; species Schistocerca gregaria. The sequence continues at coordinate 283,954,760 of NC_064920.1, read as the reverse complement.
ATAAGCACTCGCCAAACAGTAAACAAATAATGATGTAACAAGGGTCAGATGCAAAAGCTGTGTCACGTTGTTTTCGTTGCTGGAACCATTGTGCCGCTGTTTAATTACACTCAGTGTATCCATATACGAGGTGCACAGTAGCAAACCGTTCCTTTGTGCACCTATCCACATGGCTGCCTATCACTGCACTGATGGTACTGCCGGAAAAGTAGACCCGACACAGAACAGAGCAGTAATGAATGCAATATTATTTAATCCACGCCGGGTCTGATTGCGCACTGCGACCCTTACAGATAATTTTAAAAAGTTTTATTTCATGCCATTACCGCTTTCGAGATATCCAGCTCATCTTTAGCTGGGTAACTTTTCCAATTACAGTAATGTTTTCGTCAGCAGTATGCCGTCATCCAGCGGATGAAGTTTCATCTTCAATTGATACTTATGCCCCTTCAGGACGACGTATAGTAACTGCAACACTGTGGTCAGGCCCATACCTAGGGCTTCTGACGTACCTGAGCAAAAAGAGCTGCACTGAATTCCCGACTCGATATAAAGATATTTATTAAAGCTTGCCTAACATGTGGCCTTGTTTTTGTCGGTGTAATACTTAACTATCAGTTGGAAACCTAAATCCGTGCTTTTATAAAATTTGCAAGTAGGAAAGTCTTAATAAAATGTCGTACACAAAATATAAATATAAATCCGTCACTGTAATTAAACTTTAATTTAAATTTAACAGAAAAAATACAAACCACTTAGCTTCAATTTAGAAAGGTATTGTGTGGATTATTTAAGCATAAGGGACTTTTTCGTTGCCGTCTCGATTGTAGACAGGTTTATGATTTCTAGACAATCCAGTTTCACTTCTCTACCTGTACCCCAGTTCTTTGAGGATTTATATAAACGTCAACGTGCGGAACTGCTGTGCATCTTCTTCTCTTTTTATTGTTTCTTTCGCCAGAAATCGGTAGGGCGCTACACATAACCGCATCTTAGAAGTAACTTGCCATTGATTTCGTATGTCTTTCATTCTCAGTTCATAATTATGTTACAATGTTGTTGAAATGGCGTTAAGGTGCCGGTACGACCACAATACCATAGTTTCGTTAACTTTGTTAACATACTCTTGATAAAGAATGTTCATTGAACGAACTGAGGTATATTATATTCAGTACTGAAAATCATACAGAGGTGCATTTGGTACTCTCCATTACAGAAGCTTGCGTAGTGTACAAAAAGTTAATAAAGTGCGTAGAACGTTAGAAAAATGCGTTGTTTGGTTTAGAAACAGGAAAAAATTTATGTGTTTTTTGTGTTTTGTTAAGAGTTTGTTAAAAACAATTTGCGAAACCATGGCGGTGCGGTGTTGCTGGTACGTTAGTGCCATTTTAATCACATTGTAACGTAATTACCAATCGAAAATGAACGCTACTTCGTAAGTTATATAGAGAACTAATTAACATCACTACATCAGACTATTTCTTATCTTTGCTAATAGTACCGAGATTAAACGACATTATGTAACACACCTTTTCGTGTAGATCAATTAATATTCCCCTGTGAGCTGGAGGTAAAAATTTTAGGACGCAGGGCTTGGTGTGTAAACTAATCAGCACTGCGAATGTGCGTCAATTAATTTTTTCGTGTGTGAGTAGGATTTTAATTTGAGGAACCTGTTTGCTGGCCATCGTTAATCGTACCGTTTTCCTACAAATATTGACGCTCCCTAAAACTTGCCGCCCTGGGAAACCGCCCAGTTTGCCCCCTGTTACTCCCCACTAAATATGTCAATGACTGTGACACACAAGCATTCCATAACAATCTTCATGATAAATTGCAGCCTAAGATGTATGGCTTACATCGATGTTTCTGTTTACAAAAGGATAAACGCTGGAGGTGAAGATTACAGTGGCAACAATGTTGTCAGCAGCAAGCTACCGTGCGTTGATGGGACGAGTTTATTTCCAAACAAGACAAACAGTGTGCGGAGAGGCGGATTATAATTTCTCATCCCTGTAACAGTTTATCAGCGTACAATAACAGGATTGTTGTCGTCTGTCACTTCACTCAGCTGATGAAAGCAAGTGTTGAAGAAACACTAACCAAATACTTTCCAAGTAAAACCAACATAATTGTAGCTTGGAAGCAGCATCTGTAAGTTCGTAAAATATGCGGCGTTCGTGATTCTAAAGATATGGCTTGCAATTTTTTTAAATTTTTTTACGAATTAATGTTTAATGTTTCCAAAACGTGCTTTACATGGCTATCAATTCTGTATTTCGTGTCCAAATAATAGTGGAGCAAGTTGACGACAGTTTTAGCACAAGTTCCTCCCACGAAAGCAGCTAGAGGTTCACCAATGCGAGCCGAATGTTTTTAACGTGCCATGCAGCTACTGATGCACAGTTATTCGCTCATTACTACATATATGAAGTTGCTAAGTGATCGTTTTAAAAATGAGTGCTACAACGGATATTCCGATTTGTTCCTGAAACACAGCACTCGGAATTTAGGTACGACCAGAAAGTTCACACCCAAAAACTACCTCGCACACCCAATTAAAATTTCCAGCCTTTCACAGTAAAGTTCAGAACTAGAGTTACTTTGCAATTCTGCTAACAGAATCGATAAATGTAAGATTTCTTTAATTTTAACATATATTGCGTGCACAAGTTCCACGTTAACCTGTACAGGAAGACGATTCACGAGCCACTCCCAGAGTGAGAGGACTGTAGCACAGATCACTACACAAAGCACGCGAAGTCCTTAATTTGTATTGGTTGATGATTTAGCCAACTCTCAACCACTCGCGGCAGTTTCTAGGTAATCCAATAGTCACACAAAGCAATTTATAAAATAAATTCCTTAGTGACGAAACGTAATGCACTTCATCTAAAACAAAGAACCATTCATGCCGGAAATGACTTAACTCGAAACTTTTCTTCTGGTTGCTTTTGTACAAAATCTTTCCAACTATGAAGTACGTCAAATGATTCATAATTACACAAGAAGTTTCCAACGCTCACCTGTTATATGGTTTTTAGTAAAATAAGAGATCTACGCTTTAAGTGTGTCGTTGATACGCTTTGTCAGTCGCTACACAACACTCTCATAATAAACCATACTTAAATAATTTTGAAAGTACTTACTATTATACAAGCAACTACTGAAATCCAAGGAAAGAAAAGTCTAGAAAATTTACTGCTATGATCTTGTCTTTTTAGTTATTGTTTCAACTGATCTTACGGATGGATACATGACAGTCACTGTCTCAGTTCCGTACCACCAGAGACTATTATGGGACTTCGGTAAAAGTTTATATCTCGAAGACTAATGAAGATACTAAACTGATATTTTTATAGTGTAGGTGCATTACCAATTTATATCTGCTAGTGGAGTATGAGAAAGATTGAATAAAGATACTAAACTGATATTTTTTTAGTGTAGGTGTATAACCAATTCATATCTGTTAGTGGAGTCTGAAAAAGATTGAATAAAGTTTAATGTTACTTCCTTAGATTCAATGGGAGTATTGCGTAACAAACCGATCTGATGTTTTTCCAGCTCACGCTGCCCCATCGTGCAATGAGGGCTGCTCCTACATGACGGGGGAACCTCTCTCCTCACAGCTTCATGTTAAGAAACAATCTACGATTCTTTGTAGCGCAAAGATTTGGAAGAATTTGTTATATTGCACGTGCATACCGTCGCCACGCGCTGATACTTACGGTACGGTATTGTGGCATAAGAATCTACCTGAAACGTAATTATTCTACAGTGATCCCCTTGAGTTCACGGGTCTTTGTATCAAAGTATTCAGAAAATGTCCCTGAACCACCTCGGAAATTCTATCGGTGGAGATCAGATTCGTCCTGTATACTCGTAAATAACTGTTTAGGATAAAAATGCGTGTTTTTTCTTCACCGGCGCCAGAAATCTGTATACGCACGGGAGGTGTGGCTGTGCAGTATGTGGGCTGGTAGTTCATTTCCCGTACCTGCGGCCGCATTTCGCTGTCGCCGTGACAGGCCATCAGCGTGGAGCCGGCATCGGGCGCAGGTGGCCCATGATAACAGCTGTCACCCGCCTGCCTGTCGCTCGTGCTGCCTCCTGCCGGTTGCATCTCCAGCTTCCTGAAGAGAAGGAGACGCTCCACTCGTCGTCGTGGTGGAAGGCTACGGCGGGCGCCGATATCAGGTTTGAAACCTGTGCTACCTCTTTCTACATCAACCTTAGCAGTACCAACGTGGAGGGGGGGGGGGGGGGGGGGTATGGTGGGGGAAGGAAGGAGGGAGTTATTCCACACTCACCAAAAAAGAAACTGTTAAAATTTTTAGTTGTTTTTGACTTATATTAACAGCAGACGTTTTAGAGACGTGCAAATGTGCCAGTACCGCCATGAACATGGAAATATCTTTCAGCACACTCTGAGCAGAATCAACGAAATATCAATAACTTGTACTACCAAGGGGTGGAGGGTCCCTTTCTGTCCACTCTAGAAACAAATTTAAAGTGGAAATTTTGCTCATTGCTATTGACATTCAACCGCAACGTACATTTTGAAGACATTTTTATGTGTAGGTAATGCTCTGAATATGAAAATATTGAATATGACACACACTGGGGAAACTGAAATATACTAGTAAGACTTCAATTTGTGGGTTACGTTTCACTGAAAAATTTATAATATTTATATCTTGATATATATTTGTAATATTTATATCTGGAAGAAGAATTCATTAAATACAACAAATACTTTTTTTGAAAAGTTCTGGAATATGGAGAAACTGACTAGATTGCAAAACTTTCAAGAGACGCCACCCCCCCCCCCCCTCCACCTCCCATTTACAGCAACGGTTAATATCTTCACTGTACGAGAGAAAAGAGATAAATTCTCAATCTGATGCAGAAAGACGTCACAAATTTATTACATTCATGCACAAAACCCTGTAAGGTCATTCCGCCGACATCTGGCAAAATTATTTTATTGACAAACAACCGGTCTCGCGAGCCAAAGTCGCTTCATCAGGAGTGAGTTACATGATAAATAATAATTAAATTACTGGTTAAATTTAAATTTAAAGTAATTTGAAATTAATAAGCGTGACACGTAAAATATACTTACAGTTTTAAAATGTCATAGCTATAGCCTTCGCTCCTAGTCAATGTACATTATTCAGTGAATACTGTGTACATAACATTCGCCGAAAAGGTGATTCACTAATTTCATTATAAATGCTGGTCGCTGCAACATTTAATTAATAGACACTTAGTTCGAGCTTTTGCCTGAATCTAAGAGAGGAAAAATGCTTCACAGTGAGAGAACGCCAAAGAAATTTTGTTCAGGAGGTGGGATATGCTATAAAATAGTGACTACTACGTTAACACTCCGGGCACAATGAGATTATTGAGCGGAATGCCACGTAGATCGATTAACAAGGAACTCCTAGAATGAAAGGTATAGAGTGAAAGGCTATAGTAAGTCATTTGAAAGTGTTGTGTTACCAGTTATAATATCAGCTGCTGATTGCTCACCATATGCCTCATGTAATGAAAATGAGTTTCCGGGAAGCGTAGGTATCAACCTTCCATGGGATGTATGTATTACATGTCACAAAATGGACATGGTCGACATTTAAGAAATGTTCACAGTAAACTATTAATTTGCAATACGAACACCAAGTGACAAATGGCACACCACAGTGATCACATAGGTTCGCACCACCAAAATCGAAGGCGAACTCCTTAATTAATAAACCGAGCAGAATGTTCAACTATGTATCTACTCTAAAGGATTTCTTGTAGAATCGTCTTAATCTAACGAGGCGATGAGGACTAATTGAATGAGATGGCATGTAACCCACTGCACAGTCTGTCGTGCAACTTCCCTTGAAGCAGGCTACATTTTAAGGTGTAGCTGCAGATACTGCGATATGTGTGCTATTGACACGGAGACATAAGTATCCAAATACACAATTTATCCAGTTGTTCCAGCTGATATGAATTGCAATGTCATACACTTTTAAGGAGTGATGGTTTGCTCCATAGGAATATGACATGTATATTCAGATCTGGAATAAAATAAAAGCATGTTGTTTTGACCAGCTATTGGCGAAACGTTGTGCTCACTCCGCACATGTACCTCTCTTACGTCCATTTTCCCACTCTTGCTTGCTGTGACTTAAACATTCCCTACTACCCTTGCATGATCATACACACGAGAAAGAATCGTGGGAGGCAGAGCATCTCCAGTTTATCGCGTGACAATAAATAATTTTCCAGCCTTGTTAGGATCTAATATAATAGTCGGCATAATTGCATATGAAAGACCCTTGCGGTACCCCCAATTTCCAGCGTTCCTTTCATAGGCCTTTCCTCTTCAAATCCTAATTGGTCGGAGTTGGAAACAAACTTCTTACTGAACGACGGGATAAGTTTCTTCCTCTCATCTACAAATTTTCTGGCTGATTCTGAAGTTTGTTGTGCATTGTCAAGTTGATACTTTGTTTTAAATTTCGCTGTCCTACGTCTTCAAGCAATAGCACTGTTTAAAATGCAACCATCCACTGTTTCCCGTAAAACTACATTGTGCGCAATTCGATGTGCAGAGCTTGCTAGGTCACTATCATGCACTTCCTGTAAATTGTATCGGTAGTCCTTGAAACTCTCAAACACCTAATTTTTACAAGTGCGCAATGTCCTCCCTTGTTTATCCACAGTTTTTTCTCATGCTGAACACGGTCATATTGCTCCTGTCTTACACGAAATCTGTTATTCTTTTTCATGTAAGTAATTAAGGACGCAATTTGTGGCTCCCTGCAAACAAGGATGATAAATTAAATGGCTCGACACTTGTTTTATATCACTTTCACGTTCTACGGACGTGTCGTCATCAGTGTACTCCTCATAAACACTATCCACACAGCCGAGAGTATACGATGCCAAACATTCCACTGAATCGTCTTGTAGAAAGGCTAAGTTCCTTTGGTTCCTTTCTAACGATGTGTCAACTTCGGCAACTGTTCTAGATATAATGCATGTTTGCTTTATTAATCGTTGTACTGCTCTGCATTGCATCAACACCACTAACATGGTAGCACTATTGTGAGTTACTCTATGGTTACGCAGTTCAACCACGCTCTGTAGCCACATGCTTTGCTCACCATTGGATACCTCTAGTCCCGACCTCTATTGCCATTAGCCGACAACGTTGCGCTTGGATGGTAGACAACATATGGGATGTTGAATGCGGTAGACATTATTGGCGTTTTGTGACGTCGCACTGAAGGGGATCCTTATACGACGTATCAACTTGCTGGCTAAACAGAAATTAACTTGTGGATGGTGAGACGTAATGTACTCACCCCTAAGTGGGCTCTGTCGCTACCTTTATCAGCCATTTTAATACTGAATTTTATTACAGAGTAACAGTTAATCCTATGAACAACCACATTTTTCCAGAATGTTGTGGTGAGTTAATTTTAACTTATTATTCAACTTGTACTGTGCATTTCCTTTTCTGTACGTAAGAATTGCTGCTTCTTCTGATGTATTCAAAATATGGATTTTTTTCCTGTTGTGTTATTAAATTTTCTGAAGGGCTTGTGATGCTGTGCTCCACTTCGAGGAAGTTCATAATCCACCAACCAGCAATTTTATAGAAATCAATGAATCTCTTCTTTGTCACACTTCATTCATTAGTGTAATCTAGATAAAATACTCCGCATATTATACCCTGATTAGGAGCGATAGATACACCTTTGACGATTTAATGTTGTGAGTATAGTTCTGATATTATGTATAATAATTTTAATGATCTACAATGTTGAGACTTTATATATTTCTCTTTATCATGTAGGGTGCGCAAGATGATACTGCTTTAGGTCGAAAAAGCTGATGCGCATCAATAAAGCAACAGTTTTATCACCTATCATCATAATTCTACTTAACATCATTTCCTTCAACAATTGCGCACGCCCAGAATATAATATAATTTGTTTCAGGTCATTAATCATATGAAAGATTATCTCCTAGAGGAAGAGGTTGTGTAATTAATCTACCATTTGTTAGCAGACACGTCTGTAGTCATGGCGCACATTGAAATTCCGACGCTACAGTAGGGTAGCACACGTGCACAACAGGAACAATCTAATGGTGTATCCGATTGTGAAAGTGAATTAACGAGATATACTTCATCTTCTGCTTTTGCACGGGGACAATGCTGATACAGTTGAAGGTTAGATGGAAGAAATCGACGACAACAAGGCGCCATCCTATCGCGTAGTCGTTAGGTGCTTCCAGTGTGGTGAAACTAGAAGGAAGAGAAATATGAACTCTTTGTAAGGAACCGGATATCGCACGAGAAATTTAGGACCTGGCGCTCGAGGGCAGGCTATCAGAAGCGAGGTGAGAATGCACTAAAAGGAAATCATTAGCCGACAGTTTTTCCATTGTTGTTGTTGTTGTGGTCTTTAGTCCTGAGACTGGTTTGATGCAGCTCTCCATGCTAACCTATCCTGTGCAAGCCTCTTCATCTCCCAGAACCCACTGCAACCTACATCCTTCTGAATCTGCTTAGTATAGTCATCTCTTGCTCTCCCCCTACGATTTTTACCCTCTACGCTACCCTCCAATACTAAATTGATGATCCTTTGATGCCTCAGAACATGTCCTACCAACCGATCCCTTCTTCTGGGCAAGTTGTGCCACAAATTTCTCTTCTCCCCCAATCCTATTTAATACTTCCTCATTAGTTATGTGATCTACCCATCTAATCTTCAGCATTCTTCTGTAGCACCACATTTCGAAAGCTTCTATTCTCTTCTTGTCCAAACTATTTATAGTCCATGTTTCACTTCCATACATGGCTACACTTCATACAAATACTTTTAGAAATGACTTCCTGACACTTAAATCTATACTCGATGTTAACAAATTTCTCTTCTTCAGAAACGCTTTCCTTGCCATTGCTAGTCTACATTTTATATCCTCTCTACTTCGACCATCATCAGTCATTTTGCTCCCTAAATAGAAAAACTCCTTCACTACTTTAATTGTCTCATTTCCTAATCTAATTCCCTGAGCATCACCCGACTTAATTCTACTACATTCCACTATCCTCGTTTTGCTTTTGTTGATGTTCATCTTATATCCTCCTTTCAAGACACAATCCATTCCGTTCAACTACTCTTCCAAGACCTTTGCTGTCTCTGCCAGAATTACGATGTCATCGGCGAACCTCAACATTTTTATTTCTTCTCCATGGATTTTAATACCTACTCCGAATTTTTCTTTTGATTCCTTTACTGCTTGCTCAATATACAGATTGAATAACATCGGGCAGAGACTACAACCCTATCTCACTCCCTTCCCAACCATTGCTTCCCTTACATGTCCCTCGACTCTTATAACTGCCATCTGGTTTCTGTACAAATTGTAAATAGCCTTTTGCTCCCTGTATTCTACCCGTGCTACCTTCAGAATTTGAAAGAGAGTATTCCAATCAACATTGTCAAAAGCTTTCTCTAAGTCTACAAATGCTAGAAACGTAGGTTTGCCCTTCCTTAATCTAGCTTCTAATATAAGTCGTAGGTACAGTATGGCCTCACGTGTTCCAACATTTCTACGGAATCCAAACCGATCTTCCCCGAGATCGAATTCTACTAGTTTTTCCATTCGTATGTAAAGAATTTGCGTTAGTATTTTGCAGCTGTGACTTATTAAACTGATAGTTCGGTAATTTTCACATCTCTCAACGCCTCCTTTCTTTGGGTTTGGAATTATTATATTCTTCTTGAAGTCTGAGGGTATTTCGCCTGTCTCTTACATCTTGCTCACCAGATGGTAGAGTTTTGTCAGGATTGGCTCTCCCACGGCCGTCAGTAGTTCCAATGGAATGTTGTCTACTCCCGGGGTCTTATTTCGACTCAGGTCTTTCAGTGCTCTGTCAAACTCTTCACGCAGTATCGTATCTCCCATTTCATCTTCATCTACATCCTCTTCCATTTCCATAATATTGTCCTCAAGTACATCTATATACTCCTTCCACCTTTCTGCTTTCCGTTCTTTGCTTAGAACTGGGTTTCCATCTGAGCTCTTGATGTTCACGCAAGTGGTTCTCTTATCTACAAAGGTCTCTTAAATTTTCCTGTAGGCAGTATCTATCTTCCCCCTAGTGAGATAAGCCTCTGTATCCTTACATTTGTCCTCTAGCCATGCCTGCTTAGCCATTTTGCACTTCCTGTCGATCTCAGTTTTGAGACGTCTGTATTAATTTTTTCTGCTTCATTTACTGCATTTTTATATTTTCTCCTTTCATCAATTAAATTCAATATTTCTTCTGTTACCCAAGGATTTCTACTAGCCCTCATCTTTTTACCTACTTGATCCTCTGCTGCCTTCACTACTTCATCCCTCAAAGCTACCCATTCTCCTTCTACCGTATTTGTTTCCCCCATTCCTGTCAATTGCTCCCTTATGCTCTCGCTGAAACTCTGTACAACCTCTGGTTCTTTCAGCTTATCCAGATCCCATGTCCTTAAATTTCCACCTTTTTGCAGTTTCTTCAGTTTTAATCTACAGGTCATAACCAATAGATTGTGGTCAGAGTCCACATCTGCCCCTGGAAAAGTCATACAATTTAAACCCTGGTTCCTAATTCTCTGTCTTACCATTATATAATCTATCTGAAACCTGTCAGTATCTCCAGGCTTCTTCCATGTATACAGCCTTCTTTTATGGTTCTTGAACCAAGTGTTAGCTATGATTAAGTTGTGCTCTGTGCAAAATTCTATTAGGCGGCTTCCTCTTTCATTTCTTTGCCCCAGTCCATATTCACATACTACGTTGTCTTCTCTCCCTTTTCCTACTACCGAATTCCAGTCACCCATGACTATTAAATTTTCTTCACCCTTCACTATCTGAATAATTTCTCTAATTTGATCATACATTTCTTCAATTTCTTGGTCATCTGCAGAGCTAGTTGGCATATAAACTTGTACTACTGTAGTAGGTGTGGGCTTCGTATCTATCTTGGCCACAATAATACGTTCACTATGCTGTTTGTAGTAGCTTACCCGCATTTCTATTTTCCTATTCATTATTAAACTTACTCCTGCATTACCCCTATTTGATTTTGTGTTTATAATCCTGTAGTCACCTGACCAAAAGACTTGTTCCTCCTGCCACCGCACTTCACTAATTACCACTATATCTAACTTTAACCTATCCCTTTCCCTTTTTAAATTTTCTAACCTACCTGCCCGATTAAGGGATCTGACATTCCACGCTCCGATCTGTAGAACGCCAGTTTTCTTTCTCCTGATAACAACGTCCTCCTGTGTTGTCCCCGACGGGAGATCCGAATTGAGGACTATTTTACCTCCGGAATTTGTTACCTAACGGGACGCCATCATCATTTAATCATACAGTAAAGCTGCATGCCCTCGGGAAAAATTAAAGCTGTAGTTTCCCCTTGCTTTCAGCCGTTCGCAGTACCAGAACAGCAAGGCTATTTTGGTTAGTGTTACAAGGCCAGATCAGTAAATCATCCAGACTGTTGCCCCTGCAACTACTGAAAAGGCTGCTGCCCATCTTCAGGAACTACACGTTTGTCTGGCCTCTCAACGGATACCCCTCCGTTGTAGTTGCACCTACGGTACGGCTATTTGTATCGCTGAGGCACGCAAGCCTCCCCACCAACGGGAAGGTCCATGGTTCATGGGGGCAGGTGTTTTTCCATATCGCCCACTACATCTTTAACTTGACGTGTGTCACCAGACAATGAAGATGGCTACTGCTCACATTTTTTTACCCGTTACCCGAGTCAAATTGTTACTAAGTGGCTTCAGGAAGTGTCATTCCGTGCTGATAATAGATTGCCACCGTGAGGAGCAAACCGTAACAAGAGATTCCTACCGCAATCATCTGACGAGGTTACGGGAAGCTGTGAGAAGGAAGCTTGGTTTGAACCTGTCTACGGGTGAACTTATTCTACTTGTCAATGCTGCAGCACATGATGTACAGGACATAGTCACCCATGAAGCTTTGTTAGGACCTTAGCGTATGCAGGTCCGTATTCTGACATTGCACGAAGCAATTTTTCCCGTTTCCTTCAACGAAAAAGTCATTACATGGCAGGCAGTTTCAGAATATAGGGAGCACGTTGTGCTCGTATGGGAGCGATCTAGATGCTTTTAAAACAATAAACTGGTAGCCTAGATCGCAGGAATTCTTTTCATTCCATGATTACCGGATTCGGCGAAACTAAAGCCACCATCATCCGATCTTAGGGTACACGCCTTGATACTGTGACCTGTATGTGTCCTAAGATTCGATGATGGCGTGTTTAGTTTCGCTGAAACCTGTTATCATGGAATAAAAAGAATTCCTGCAACCTTGCTACCAGTTAATTGTTTTACAAGTTTCAGAAAGGGTACCGCGTCATTTTAGAGGAGAAAGGCTTCTTGGAAAGTCGAAATGCAGACTTGTTCAATCAATGTCTCCAGCAAAACACCCATCGTTGGGTAAAGTCTGGCATTTATTCGTGAATGTGTGGAGAACGAATTACATTACCTGCAGGTTTTAAGCTAGAATTCTGATTTTGTTGAGATGGTAATTGAAACTATATGACTAGCTGTCTTACTCACATTTCTGCTGTCACTAAATTTCATCCTTGTAATGAGATTACGGGAGGTCTAAGAACACCATTTAATGCTGATATGACGTTTTCGTGAGACAGAAATGATTTCTGTTGTTACTTAAAAGCTCCGAGCATTTTCTTTACCAAAGTACCTGTGGGGACATACATATTATTCCGAAGATCATGAAATTTTACTTTAGCAGTAAATTTTACCTTAGCAGTCAAGGGCTATTTCACCATTCAGATAGAGCAAAATACTTCCATTACATTCTCGATCATTTAATTTATCCTTTGCAAGACTAACGAGTTTTCCGAAACTAGTGGCCATAACCACTCTCTCGGAAGATGTTGATGCCTACCACCGGTTTTGAACAAGTATTTGTGCCAACATATCGAGGGACGGTTGAAGTCCCCACCAACTATAACCGTATGAGTGGGATATTTATTTGATACGAAACTCAAATTTTCTCTGAACTGTTCAGCAGCCTTGGGGTCGGTAGAAGGAGCCAATTATTAACTTGGTTCGGCTGATAAGTATAACCTCCACCCATACCAATTCGCACGGAGTATCTACTTCGACTTCACTACAAGATAAACCACTACTGACAGACACAAACACTTCACCACCAATTCTGCCTAATCTATCTTTCCTGAACACCGTCTGAGACTTTGTAAAAATTTCTGCAGAACTTATTTCAGGCATTAGCCAGCTTTATGTACCTATAACGATTTCAACTTCTGTGCTTTCTGTTAGCGCTTGAAGCTCAGGGACTTTCCCAGCACAACTACAACAATTTACAACTATAATTCCGACTGTTCCTTGATCCAAGCACGTCCTGTATTTGCCATGCACCCTGTGAGATTGCAGCTCACCCTGTATTTTCCGAGGCCTTCTAACCTAAAAAAACGCCCAGTCCACGCCACACAGCCTCCGCTACCCGTATAGCTGCCAGCTGAGTGTAGTGAACTCCTGACCTATTCGGCGGAACCCGAAACCCCACCACCCTATGGTGCAAGTCAAGGAATCGGCAGCCAACACGGTCGCAAAACCGTCTGAGCCTCTGATTCAGACCCTCCACTCGGCTCTGCAGCAAAGGTCCGCAGTCGGTTCTGTCAACGATGCTGCAGATGGTGAGCTCTGCCTTCATCTCGTAAGCAAGACCGGCAGCCTTTACCAAATCAGACAGCCGCTGGAATCCAAAGAGAATTTCCTTGGATCCAAAGCGACACACGTCATTAGTACCGACATGTGCCACCACCTGCAGCTGGCTGCACCCTGTGCTCTTCGTGGCATCCGGAAGGACCCTTTCCACATCAGGAATGACTCCTCCCGGAATGCACACGGAGTGCACACTGGATTTCTTCCCCTCCTTAGCCGCCGTATCCCTAAGGGGCCCCATTAAGCGCCTAACATTGCAGCTCCCGACTACCAATAAGCCCACCCTCTGTGATTGCCCGGACCTTGAAGGCTGAGAATCATCCTCTGAAACAGGTCACGCAGCCGCATCTGGCTCAGCCAGAGACAGTGCCTGAAACCTCAGACACACCGGGGAGGCTTTCTGATCAGCCTCTGCGGACGTCTTTCGCTGCTTGCCACGCCTTGGAACGACCTCCTAATCAACCACAGGCGAGGGCTCAGCCCCACTGCGGGCAGCAACCGGAGCAACAATAGCGGCAGACCGATCTGGGGACAGACGGGACGAGGTTGACATCCCCGGGATACCCAAGTCCGGCTCCCCACAGTGGTGCCCATTGGCAACAGCCTCAAGCTGCGTGACCTAAATCAGCGCCGCTTGCAGCTGTGAGCGAAGGGATGCCAACTCAGCCCTCATCCGAACACAGCAATCACAGTTCCTGTCCATTCTAATCGATGTTGAACGACGGTTACTGAAACACGAGTCCGTGCCTAGATAACGCAAGGGAAACACGCAAAGAATGTATTAACTAACCTGTACAAATGCCTAAAGACTGCGCTGCAATCTACCTGAATTTACGATTACAGTAACTAAAACTCGAAATTACACCTCGTATACGAAGCTCACACGTAATTTAAATAAGAATCTACGAAATAAACAGTAACGTGCGATGCTACCACTCTCAAATACTGTAATACGCCCGAAATTTATTAATTAAACAATGTAAGTACCCAAAAACACGCAAAGAAATTAAGAATTAAACTATGTAACAAATAAGTAAGCTAGGGGTATACGACTTGCTGCTGCAGCTGCTTATCCAACGGCGGCAGGGAGCACTCGAACTAAACGTACATGTGGCCCTCTCTTGTCCATCATTACTATTTCCTCAGTTGTTTGGATGGTATAACTGAAGTTTAAGTTTAAGTGGCACATGGATGCGTGTTTTATCAACGTTATTATTTTCGCATAGATTTGCTAGAATCCCAAGCCGTCACATGAGTTCAGTGTCCTTCACCAGAATGGGTTCTGTGTCCCTGTCGCTAGTTTCCGTATGCGTGACTTCTTTTATATGTATTATTCACTCATCATATCCGCTATACGGTGAGTAGCAACTTTCCTTTCCATAATGTTGTTATATTCCATCCCGGATTTTCCATTGTTTTATTCATATTTTTTGCGATTTTTTCATCAGTGTACTGACATTATTTCGGAGAAGCCTCCCTTTGCGTAGCCAGTTCAGTTACTATCTTAAGTAAATTTTCATTCTGCCTCTCTATTTCTTCTGTTACATTTTGTTATTGCTTACTTAAATTTCTACGTTGCTTCTTTATCTTGTCAGTTAAATTTTCGTTCTGTCTCTTCACCTATCAAATTAATTTTTCGTCCTCTTCCTTCATTTCTCATATTACGAGGGCGAATCAAAAGAAAACCTTAAATATCTTTTTAAATATTATTTATTGTGCAGCAGTGGTACAAAACTGTATCACTTTTCAACACAATTTCCCCCACGCTCAACACAAGTACTCCAGCGCTTACAAAGTGCATAAATTCCTTTAGAAAAAAATTGTTTTGGTAGTCCGCGCAACCACTCATGCACCGCGTGGCATACTTCTTCATCAGTACGGAACGTCTTTCCACCCATTGCGTCTTTGTGTGGTCCAAACATATGTAAACCACTTGGGGCAAGGACTGGTGAGTGTGGTGTATGAGGAAGACACTCAAAATGCAGATCTGTGATTGTTGCAACTGTTGTTCGAGCAGTGTGGGGCCTTGCATTGTCATGTTGCAAAAGGACACCTGCTGACAGCAATCCATGTCGCTTTGATTTGATTACAGGCCAAAGATGATTTTTAGGAGATCTGTGTATGATGCACTGGTGACAGTGATTGCTCTAGGCCTGTAATTCTGCAAAATGACGCCTTTTTTGTCCCAAATGAGAGTCAGCATAACCTTCCCTGCTGATGGTTCTGTTCGAAACTTCTTTTGATTTAGTGATAAGGAATGACGCTATTCCTTGCTCGCTCTCTTCGTTTTTGGTTGGTGGAAGTGAACCCAGGTGTCGTCCCCAGTAACGCTTCTTGCAAAGGAAGCCGTCACCTTCTCGTTCAAAGCGTCGAAGACGTTCTTCACAAGCATCAACACGTCGTTCTCTCATTTCAGGAGTCAGCTGCCGTGGCACCCATCTTGCAGACACTTTTTGAAACTGGAGCACATCATGCACAGTGTGGTGTGCTGACACAGGACTAATCTGTAAACATGCTGCAATGTCATTCAGTGTCACTCGGCGGTTTTCCTTCACTATGGCTTCAATTGCTTCAATGTTCTGTGGAGTCACAACGACCTGGACGAATAGCATTTTCGACTGAAGTTACACCATTTGCGAACTTCCTACTCCATTCGTAGACTTGCTGCTGTGACAAACATTTATCACCGTACTGAACCTTCATTCGTCGATGAATTTCAATACGTTTTACACCTTCACTACGCAAAATCCGAATAACAGAACTCTGTACTTCCCTGGTGAAAGTCGCAAATGGAGCGGCCATCTGTATACTGATACTGCGACGGTGTGTGTGCATCTGCACTATGCGGCCACCTACAGGCCATTCTGCACGCTGTTTGTAGCACGCTTACCTACTTACAGGATAACGGCGAGAAACTTAGATTTGTTATTACAAATTTAAGGTTTTCATTTTACTTGCTCCCGTAATTTTTCTTCAATATCGATAACTGACTACTGAAGCAGGTCGCCAGGAATGGTTGACAACCACACTGACGGTCCACTCCTCCGCATACGGCACTCATGGTTGAAAGAACAGACACATTATGCATATTCCTTGAGATGTTTTACAACGACTTGTGAACGGCCTATCCTGAAAGTAGCCCAAGCACAGAAAACTAAAAATTCCGATTTTAGAAGGCTCCTGTTCCCCAGTGGACGGAACTACATTCTGTCCCCCTCTTTCATTAACAAGTCTGATCGGGCATTGCGCGCATAGTTTTAAGTTAACGATGCAGCAAGTTCTTCTATAACCTCAACCTTTGCCCAACTGTAACTAAGTTTAAAACTTACAGTTATCACAGACAAACACAATAAGACCAAAAGTACACAACAGAAGAATACTGTCAAAATAATAAATAACTACTAGTAAGCCAGAAGAATGGTATAAAATCAGTGTGATTAGTTCCTATGTCAGTATCGGATCGACACTCTCACATTTTGAAACGTCACAGTTTTACGCTTCATTTAACTAACCGATTAATTTCTAGATGTTTGATAATTCATTCTAAGTCGAGAGCGTCCTTTCAATGTTTCGCATAGTTAATTAACCTCTTGATTCAAGAATGCTTCCGTGTATATTTTTTCTTCTTTGATCCCGTGTTGTATGTGGATGGATAAACGTAATTATGCATGGAATATATAATAATCTGTGTTAGTCAAAGATGGTAGCATTAGGGTAGTTTAGCACCAACATAACAACGTGAGCAGATTCGGCAGAGAGTTTGTGATTCCAAAGATAGTGGGGATGAGCAGGGCAGAGTTTGTGAGGTTGGTTCTCACTGAGGTCCTACCCCCACCACCAGTTTTTTTTGACGATTGGCGGTTGGTCCTGTAACGCGCCATGGTAGGACACTCTGGGGCCGCCGATTAGCTAGGATTAAATGACTGAGTTGAAGAAACAACATAATTTACTAAATATGTATTTTCACAAACGTTTCAGTTCTGGAAGTAGTACAAAAATTCTAAGTAACAAATTATGGTTCAGACAGTATTCTGACAAGTTATTCCATCTTAGCAAGTAATGTCTTCAGAGGCATATGTAATGCATCTTTGGCATAGGGAATTTTTCCAGAGAGTTTAAAATATGCAGCATTAAATCTCATTATAAGAAAGGTGACCAGGAAGATTTCAATAACTATTTTACAAGTTCGTACTAACCTCTTTTGCAGAATATTGAAATAGTAATGTACTAAAGAGTAGTTACAGATGTCAGTAGAAAAAAATTTAATCAGCATATCGCAGTTTGGATCCTAGAGGTGTTGGCCTACTGAGAATGCTGTATATAATTTCAAATACTAAATTATGCAACCCTCTAATAATAGATTATGTGCAGTTGCTATTTTTGTAATCTTTCCAATATATTGGACTATCGTCATTTTTTACTGTTTTCCGTCTTATCCTTTAGTTGCTTTAAATTCGTGGAGGTATGTGCCGTCTATGCAACTAAACGAAGGCAGTTTGTTTGTTGCCATACGCGTTTCGCTTCATTTATTTGGGAAGCATCATCAGTGGCCTGAAATACATGTTTCTTTTTATATATACAATAAGCGTATTATCTGCTAGATATAATAGGTTGATACTTTACATTTTGTCGGTTTTTTTTTCAGGTTAGAAGCAACTTTTGTAGCACAAGTTCCGTAAAATGATGTATGTTTCGTTTTACTTACGATTTCCAGTACTGCTAACACATATATGTGTTTCTGGAGATGTATTTGTTGGTCTTCATGCTCCAGTTAGCCGAATCAGGTGTTGTTTAGCCACTTGTCACATCACATTTCACTTTCACTGCCATTTGGCGATCAACATATGTGTGTTTGCAGTGTGTAGTGTTGCCAACTGTTGTTATGTGTTTGTCTTTTGTTTCTGTTGTGTTTTGTGGTTTTCATTTGTTGTATGTCTGTGTGCGTGTGTGTGTGCAATCTTCTTCTTCTTTTTTTTTTTTCCTGTGTGTTCATGCGTTTGTCTGTGAGTATGTGTGTGTGTATGGGGGGGGGGGGGGGTAGGAAGGAGAGAGAGAGAGAAGAGGGGAAGGATATTCATTAATTATTTATCCTGGTTGTACTTCAGTTTGTTGTTGTTTTGGTGGCTAGCATGATCAGCGAGTTATTGTTTATATGGATTTGGTCATTGAGTACCTTCTTTTCCATTGCAATCGCTCTTTGTATGTGGAAGTTGCTTCTAACATAAAAAAAACCGACAAAATGTAAAGTATTAACCTATTATATCTAGCAGATAATACGCTTATTGTATATATAAAAAGAAACATGTATTTCAGCCACTGATGGTGCTTCCCAAATAAATGAAGCGAAACGCGTAAGGCAACAAACAAACTGCCTTCATTTAGTTGCATAGACGGCACATACCTCCACGAATTTAAAGCAACTAAAGGATAAGACGGAAAACAGTAAAAATGACGATAATTCTGCCATGTCAGGCATTTCCCGTCAAAGTATACAACAGTTTCAAGAACGTCCATCTCAGACTCCACAAGACCATCCAACACATTAAATACAATCAAACCTGTAAAATAAATAATGTAATTCCGAGCTATATTAATGTAAAGGTCAGAAACAACTCTTTTGTAGCACAAAAAACGAAATCATTTGCAGAAAAGACTTGGTTAGAAAATGAAATCAAATCGCTTTACACTAAGAAACTCATGCTCAATAGGATGTTATATGATTTACATCTTGAGTTATCAGCTTTTATTAACAACCCAACAGTGATGATCAACATAATACAAAAAATTGAACACATCACAGCAAGAACACTGCAATACACACACAACATACATGAACGAAAAACCAAAACACTCACTAGTAAAAATAACCATAGAGGAAAGTATGACAAAGTGCAACACACCCATCAGCTCAAATTTCACCCAAAATTAATAAATCTCACAGACACAGAATTAACTGAGAAAGAAACACAGCTATTAGAGAAAGGACTCAAACACAACATCACCACAAAAATAGATAACCACTACATAGAAAATCTGATTGTAGAAACAGAAAGCATCCTGACACAGGAAGAGAAAAATAAAAATAACACTATAAATATTGGACTAACACGAGAACTAGTGAAGAAAGAAATAAATAACATAATTACCATGTCAAAGAAAGAGCAAAACAGTAAACTTCAAACAGAAAAAAACACCGCTAAGAAATTAAAAGAAAAACTGCAAGCTAACAACATCATAGTCACAAGAGCTGACAAAGGGAACAGCACAGTACTGATCAATAATGAACAATATATAGAAAAAACTATGGATTTCATCTCTTCTAACAATATCACAAAACTAAAATCTGATCCAACAGCACGCTTCCAGACATACATAAAAAACAACCTCAGAGAGATCAGACACATACTTACAGATAAACAAAAGCAACATATCACACAGAAGAACCCAAAAGCACCAACACTCAGAAGCCAACCCAAGGTCCACAAACCCCACATTCCATTGAGGCCTGTTATTAATTTCATGAAGGCACCATCATACCATGTGGCAAAACACATGAACAAAATCATAATGCAACACTATGAAATGAAAAACAGCAGAACAGTGAAAAACACAAATGAACTCATAACACATATAAAAGACTTACACATACCACAAACAGCATCGCTCATCTCTTTTGACATAGAGAACATGTACACCTCAATACCCACTGCAGACACAATAAAACTAATCGAAGAAAACTTACTAACACACAACAAACTACCTGTAGACAATATTAATGAAATAACAAAATCCCTCAAAGTAATCACATCCCAAAATTACTTCCAATTTGAAAAGGAATTTTACTTACAAGAAGATGGGCTCCCAATGGGATCCCCAATTTCAGGAACACTAGCAAACATATTCATCAACTACATAGAAAACACAATCTTCGATACAGTCATCAGGAAGAAAGGATACAAAATTGTTTACTGGTACAGATACGTAGATGACATAATCTGTATGGTAGATGAACCAACAGAGAAAATTGATAAACTTCATACAGATATAAACAACATACATAAAAATATTAAATTTACCATAGAAAAAGAAACACAAAAGCAAATACATTTCTTGGATATAACAATAAAGAGAGAGAACAATAAACACACATTTGACATCTTCAGAAAGCCTACAGCCACAGACATAATCATACATGCTTCATCCAACCACCCACAGAATCAAAAATTAGCGGCCCTACGACACATGTTACACAGGCTAAATAACATCCCACTCAGCAAAGAAAATTATGAAAAAGAGTTACAAACAATACAACTGATAGCCACTAACAATGATTACAGCACCCATATAGTACAAAAACTCAATGAAAAAATTAAAACACAACTAAAGAAAAATGAAAACAAGCAGAGATTACAGAACCCCACAAACACTAGAGCACACACAGAAACACAAAACAATAACACTCATGACATGAATAACAGAAAAAAATGGTATACTCTCACATACAAACACAAAACAACACACAAGATAGCAAACATATTAAAGAAACAGGGATTACAAATAGCTTACAGAACTTGAAACACACTCCAATCACATTTACAAACAACAGAAAAACCAGACAAATACCAAGGAGCAGGTATATACCAGCTAGAGTGCCAAGAATGTAAAGCAGTATATCTGGGGATGACAAGCAGGAACTTTAAAACTAGGTATAAAGAACATATAAGAAGTTGGAAATATGAGAACAGTCATTCTACCTTTGCCGAACACCTGATAAAACATGGACATGAACCATCGAACATGGAATGTGACATGACAGTTATCAGAGTGAATAATCACAACAAAAACCTCCTGACATTGCAAGAAAACTTCCACATACAAAGAGCGATTGCAATGGAAAAGAAGGTACTCAATGACCAAATCCATATAAACAATAACTCGCTGATCATGCTAGCCACCAAAACAACAACAAACTGAAGTGCAACCAGGATAAATAATTAATGAATATCCTTCCCCTCTTCTCTCTCTCTCTCCTTCCTACCCCCCCCCCCCCCATACACACACACATACTCACAGACAAACGCATGAACACACAGGAAAAAAAAAAGAAGAAGAAGAAGATTGCACACACACACGCACACAGACATACAACAAATGAAAACCACAAAACACAACAGAAACAAAAGACAAACACATAACAACAGTTGGCAACACTACACACTGCAAACACACATATGTTGATCGCCAAATGGCAGTGAAAGTGAAATGTGATGTGACAAGTGGCTAAACAACACCTGATTCGGCTAACTGGAGCATGAACTCCAACAAATACATCTCCAGAAACACATATATGTGTTAGCAGTACTGGAAATCGTAAGTAAAACGAAACATACATCATTTTACGGAACTTGTGCTACAAAAGTTGCTTCTAACCTAAAAAAAACCGACAAAATGTAAAGTATCAACCTATTATATCTAGCAGATAATACGCTTATTGTATATATAAAAAGAAACATGTATTTCAGGCCACTGATGATGCTTCCCAAATAAATGAAGCGAAACGCGTATGGCAACAAACAAACTGCCTTCATTTAGTTGCATAGACGGCACATACCTCCACGAATTTAAAGCAACTAAAGGATAAGACGGAAAACAGTAAAAATGACGATAATTCTGCCATGTCAGGCATTTCCCGTCAAAGTATACAACAGTTTCAAGAACGTCCATCTCAGACTCCACAAGACCATCCAACACATTAAATACAATCAAACCTGTAAAATAAATAATGTAATTCCGAGCTATATTAATGTAAAGGTCAGAAACAACTCTTTTGTAGCACAAAAAACGAAATCATTTGCAGAAAAGACTTGGTTAGAAAATCAAATCAAATCGCTTTACACTAAGAAACTCATGCTCAATAGGATGTTATATGATTTACATCTTGAGTTATCAGCTTTTATTAACAACCCAACAGTGATGATCAACATAATACAAAAAATTGAACACATCACAGCAAGAACACTGCAATACACACACAACTTACATGAACGAAAAACCAAAACACTCACTAGTAAAAATAACCATAGAGGAAAGTATGACAAAGTGCAACACACCCATCAGCTCAAATTTCACCCAAAATTAATAAATCTCACAGACACAGAATTAACTGAGAAAGAAACACAGCTATTAGAGAAAGGACTCAAACACAACATCACCACAAAAATAGATAACCACTACATAGAAAATCTGATTGTAGAAACAGAAAGCATCCTGACACAGGAAGAGAAAAATAAAAATAACACTATAAATATTGGACTAACACGAGAACTAGTGAAGAAAGAAATAAATAACATAATTACCATGTCAAAGAAAGAGCAAAACAGTAAACTTCAAACAGAAAAAAACACCACTAAGAAATTAAAAGAAAAACTGCAAGCTAACAACATCATAGTCACAAGAGCTGACAAAGGGAACAGCACAGTACTGATCAATAATGAACAATATATAGAAAAAACTATGGATTTCATCTCTTCTAACAATATCACAAAACTAAAATCTGATCCAACAGCACGCTTCCAGACATACATAAAAAACAACCTCAGAGAGATCAGACACATACTTACAGATAAACAAAAGCAACATATCACACAGAAGAACCCAAAAGCACCAACACTCAGAAGCCAACCCAAGGTCCACAAACCCCACATTCCATTGAGGCCTGTTATTAATTTCATGAAGGCACCATCATACCATATGGCAAAACACATGAACAAAATCATAATGCAACACTATGAAATGAAATACAGCAGAACAGTGAAAAACACAAATGAACTCATAACACATATAAAAGACTTACACATCCCACAAACAGCATCACTCATCTCTTTTGACATAGAGAACATGTACACCTCAATACCCACTGCAGACACAATAAAACTAATCGAAGAAAACTTACTAACACACAACAAACTACCTGTAGACAATATTAATGAAATAACAAAATCCCTCAAAGTAATCACATCCCAAAATTACTTCCAATTTGAAAAGGAATTTTACTTACAAGAAGATGGGCTCCCAATGGGATCCCCAATTTCAGGAACACTAGCAAACATATTCATCAACTACATAGAAAACACAATCTTCGATACAGTCATCAGAAAGAAAGGATACAAAATTGTTTACTGGTACAGATACGTAGATGACATAATCTGTATGGTAGATGAACCAACAGAGAAAGTTGATAAACTTCATACAGATATAAACAACATACATAAAAATATTCAATTTACCATAGAAAAAGAAACACAAAAGCAAATACATTTCTTGGATATAACAATAAAGAGAGAGAACAATAAACACACATTTGACATCTTCAGAAAGCCTACAGCCACAGACATAATCATACATGCTTCATCCAACCACCCACAGAATCAAAAATTAGCGGCCCTACGACACATGTTACACAGGCTAAATAACATCCCACTCAGCAAAGAAAATTATGAAAAAGAGTTACAAACAATACAACTGATAGCCACTAACAATGATTACAGCACCCATATAGTACAAAAACTCAATGAAAAAATTAAAACACAACTAAAGAAAAATGAAAACAAGCAGAGATTACAGAACCCCACAAACACTAGAGCACACACAGAAACACAAAACAATAACACTCATGACATGAATAACAGAAAAAAATGGTATACTCTCACATACAAACACAAAACAACACACAAGATAGCAAACATATTAAAGAAACAGGGATTACAAATAGCTTACAGAACAAGAAACACACTCCAATCACATTTACAAACAACAGAAAAACCAGACAAATACCAAGGAGCAGGTATATACCAGCTAGAGTGCCAAGAATGTAAAGCAGTATATCTGGGGATGACAAGCAGGAACTTTAAAACTAGGTATAAAGAACATATAAGAAGTTGGAAATATGAGAACAGTCATTCTACCTTTGCCGAACACCTGATAAAACATGGACATGAACCATCGAACATGGAATGTGACATGACAGTTATCAGAGTGAATAATCACAACAAAAACCTCCTGACATTGCAAGAAAACTTCCACATACAAAGAGCGATTGCAATGGAAAAGAAGGTACTCAATGACCAAATCCATATAAACAATAACTCGCTGATCATGCTAGCCACCAAAACAACAACAAACTGAAGTGCAACCAGGATAAATAATTAATGAATATCCTTCCCCTCTTCTCTCTCTCTCTCCTTCCTACCCCCCCCCCCCCCCCCATACACACACACATACTCACAGACAAACGCATGAACACACACAGGAAAAAAAAAAGAAGAAGAAGAAGATTGCACACACACACGCACACAGACATACAACAAATGAAAACCACAAAACACAACAGAAACAAAAGACAAACACATAACAACAGTTGGCAACACTACACACTGCAAACACACATATGTTGATCGCCAAATGGCAGTGAAAGTGAAATGTGATGTGACAAGTGGCTAAACAACACCTGATTCGGCTAACTGGAGCATGAAGACCAACAAATACATCTCCAGAAACACATATATGTGTTAGCAGTACTGGAAATCGTAAGTAAAACGAAACATACATCATTTTACGGAACTTGTGCTACAAAAGTTGCTTCTAACCTAAAAAAAAAAAACCGACAAAATGTAAAGTATCAACCTATTATATCTAGCAGATAATACGCTTATTGTATATATAAAAAGAAACATGTATTTCAGGCCACTGATGATGCTTCCCAAATAAATGAAGCGAAACGCGTATGGCAACAAACAAACTGCCTTCATTTAGTTGCATAGACGGCACATACCTCCACGAATTTAAAGCAACTAAAGGATAAGACGGAAAACAGTAAAAATGACGATAATTCTGCCATGTCAGGCATTTCCCGTCAAAGTATACAACAGTTTCAAGAACGTCCATCTCAGACTCCACAAGACCATCCAACACATTAAATACAATCAAACCTGTAAAATAAATAATGTAATTCCGAGCTATATTAATGTAAAGGTCAGAAACAACTCTTTTGTAGCACAAAAAACGAAATCATTTGCAGAAAAGACTTGGTTAGAAAATGAAATCAAATCGCTTTACACTAAGAAACTCATGCTCAATAGGATGTTATATGATTTACATCTTGAGTTATCAGCTTTTATTAACAACCCAACAGTGATGATCAACATAATACAAAAAATTGAACACATCACAGCAAGAACACTGCAATACACACACAACTTACATGAACGAAAAACCAAAACACTCACTAGTAAAAATAACCATAGAGGAAAGTATGACAAAGTGCAACACACCCATCAGCTCAAATTTCACCCAAAATTAATAAATCTCACAGACACAGAATTAACTGAGAAAGAAACACAGCTATTAGAGAAAGGACTCAAACACAACATCACCACAAAAATAGATAACCACTACATAGAAAATCTGATTGTAGAAACAGAAAGCATCCTGACACAGGAAGAGAAAAATAAAAATAACACTATAAATATTGGACTAACACGAGAACTAGTGAAGAAAGAAATAAATAACATAATTACCATGTCAAAGAAAGAGCAAAACAGTAAACTTCAAACAGAAAAAAACACCGCTAAGAAATTAAAAGAAAAACTGCAAGCTAACAACATCATAGTCACAAGAGCTGACAAAGGGAACAGCACAGTACTGATCAATAATGAACAATATATAGAAAAAACTATGGATTTCATCTCTTCTAACAATATCACAAAACTAAAATCTGATCCAACAGCACGCTTCCAGACATACATAAAAAACAACCTCAGAGAGATCAGACACATACTTACAGATAAACAAAAGCAACATATCACACAGAAGAACCCAAAAGCACCAACACTCAGAAGCCAACCCAAGGTCCACAAACCCCACATTCCATTGAGGCCTGTTATTAATTTCATGAAGGCACCATCATACCATGTGGCAAAACACATGAACAAAATCATAATGCAACACTATGAAATGAAATACAGCAGAACAGTGAAAAACGCAAATGAACTCATAACACATATAAAAGACTTACACATCCCACAAACAGCATCACTCATCTCTTTTGACATAGAGAACATGTACACCTCAATACCCACTGCAGACACAATAAAACTAATCGAAGAAAACTTACTAACACACAACAAACTACCTGTAGACAATATTAATGAAATAACAAAATCCCTCAAAGTAATCACATCCCAAAATTACTTCCAATTTGAAAAGGAATTTTACTTACAAGAAGATGGGCTCCCAATGGGATCCCCAATTTCAGGAACACTAGCAAACATATTCATCAACTACATAGAAAACACAATCTTCGATACAGTCATCAGAAAGAAAGGATACAAAATTGTTTACTGGTACAGATACGTAGATGACATAATCTGTATGGTAGATGAACCAACAGAGAAAGTTGATAAACTTCATACAGATATAAACAACATACATAAAAATATTCAATTTACCATAGAAAAAGAAACACAAAAGCAAATACATTTCTTGGATATAACAATAAAGAGAGAGAACAATAAACACACATTTGACATCTTCAGAAAGCCTACAGCCACAGACATAATCATACATGCTTCATCCAACCACCCACAGAATCAAAAATTAGCGGCCCTACGACACATGTTACACAGGCTAAATAACATCCCACTCAGCAAAGAAAATTATGAAAAAGAGTTACAAACAATACAACTGATAGCCACTAACAATGATTACAGCACCCATATAGTACAAAAACTCAATGAAAAAATTAAAACACAACTAAAGAAAAATGAAAACAAGCAGAGATTACAGAACCCCACAAACACTAGAGCACACACAGAAACACAAAACAATAACACTCATGACATGAATAACAGAAAAAAATGGTATACTCTCACATACAAACACAAAACAACACACAAGATAGCAAACATATTAAAGAAACAGGGATTACAAATAGCTTACAGAACAAGAAACACACTCCAATCACATTTACAAACAACAGAAAAACCAGACAAATACCAAGGAGCAGGTATATACCAGCTAGAGTGCCAAGAATGTAAAGCAGTATATCTGGGGATGACAAGCAGGAACTTTAAAACTAGGTATAAAGAACATATAAGAAGTTGGAAATATGAGAACAGTCATTCTACCTTTGCCGAACACCTGATAAAACATGGACATGAACCATCGAACATGGAATGTGACATGACAGTTATCAGAGTGAATAATCACAACAAAAACCTCCTGACATTGCAAGAAAACTTCCACATACAAAGAGCGATTGCAATGGAAAAGAAGGTACTCAATGACCAAATCTATATAAACAATAACTCGCTGATCATGCTAGCCACCAAAACAACAACAAACTGAAGTGCAACCAGGATAAATAATTAATGAATATCCTTCCCCTCTTCTCTCTCTCTCTCCTTCCTACCCCCCCCCCCCCCCCCCCATACACACACACATACTCACAGACAAACGCATGAACACACAGGAAAAAAAAAAGAAGAAGAAGAAGATTGCACACACACACGCACACAGACATACAACAAATGAAAACCACAAAACACAACAGAAACAAAAGACAAACACATAACAACAGTTGGCAACACTACACACTGCAAACACACATATGTTGATCGCCAAATGGCAGTGAAAGTGAAATGTGATGTGACAAGTGGCTAAACAACACCTGATTCGGCTAACTGGAGCATGAAGACCAACAAATACATCTCCAGAAACACATATATGTGTTAGCAGTACTGGAAATCGTAAGTAAAACGAAACATACATCATTTTACGGAACTTGTGCTACAAAAGTTGCTTCTAACCTAAAAAAAAAACCGACAAAATGTAAAGTATCAACCTATTATATCTAGCAGATAATACGCTTATTGTATATATAAAAAGAAACATGTATTTCAGGCCACTGATGATGCTTCCCAAATAAATGAAGCGAAACGCGTATGGCAACAAACAAACTGTCTTCATTTAGTTGCATAGACGGCACATACCTCCACGAATATTGGACTATGTAGATCATTTTACATTCTTATAAATATTTGAGGAAACCTGAAGTT
The DNA here is from genome assembly GCF_023897955.1 of Schistocerca gregaria. Taxonomy (NCBI): domain Eukaryota; kingdom Metazoa; phylum Arthropoda; class Insecta; order Orthoptera; family Acrididae; genus Schistocerca; species Schistocerca gregaria. The sequence continues at coordinate 283,925,848 of NC_064920.1, read as the reverse complement.
TCGTTATGAATGAGAGTAAAGTTGTTTCTGTAGTCATACACCCACATGGGTTTATTAAGAGTTGTGATGTCTCAGTAAATGCACCTACAGATTCAGCAGGCTGCTGTGTTCCAGTTCAGTTGTTTTGTATCAATTTAATAGAAAAACGAATGTTACGTACATGTTTCAAGCACCATGTGTGAAGCTGGTTTGAAAGGGGTTAAACAGAAATTAGGAGCTAGTGTTCAAGAGTTGGGAGCTTATGTGAGAGGACGTACTGAAAAAACAGAAATTAGTGTTAGGGAAACTAATGAGAAATGAGGAGAGAGAAGCTAGTGCAAGGGAATTGATAACTTGGAGGTTAATGTCACTAGTGTAGAAAGATAAGATTCATGATTTCCAAAATGAGAATCCAGTAGTGAAGAGATTATAGCGTAGTTAATGTAATGGGTACACAATTAAGAGATAATTTTGACACAGTGTGACGGTGAACTTCTTAAACTGAGGGTGACCTTACCGTTTTTGAAGACAAGAAGTATCAGTATGAGATGCTTTTTAATGAGTAAACTAAGTACTAAAAAAACTTACTTTCAAAATTCAATGATTGATTTTCAAAAGAATAAAACGTATTGATTCAGAAAGACTTCTGAGATTACCTACTCAGGAAATAGTTACTCAGTTTTCAAGTCATGTGAATTATTACGTCTTATATATGAATTATGAGTAGTTGAAGATTAGGGTTGAATTGCGGTACCGTGTGAGGGTGATCTTGAAGCCGCCCGTGGTGGTCATGCGGTTCTAGGCGCTGCAGTCCGGAACCGCGGGACTGCAACTGTCGCAGGCATGGATGTGTGTGATGTCCTTAGGTTAAATAGGTTTAAGTAGTTCTGAGTTCTAGGGGACTGATGACCTAAGATGTTAAGTCCCATTGTGCTCAGAGCCATTTTATTGTGATCTTGAAGAGAAAAGTGTCAGTGACATTTATTGACAAAACGGTGCTTTTTATCATTTTGTTACGGATACCTTCAAAATATCACAAATATAAAATATTACACACACACACAAACACACACACACACACACACACACACACACACACTCACACACACACACACACACACACACACACACACACACACACACACACACACACACACACACGTACGCACGCACGCATTTCACGTGTGCAGCATGTAACAATGCACTAACAACAATATTCTGAAGACAACACTCGCAACACTGCTGCAGAATGAGAATTAGAAAGGAATGTGGCAGAATAATTCGTTCGTATTTTTCTTTTTTTAAATACTCTGTGGAGGCAGTGTCTTCTACATTGTATGATAATACACTCTTGTAAACGTGTGTGATAGTAAGTTTTTATCAAAATGGATTCATGTTTAGTTTCACAGTTACTACTTGGAATGTTATATATGGAGTAGATTTTTATGAAAGCAGTGTCTTTAATAATAAGTAATCCTCTCACTACCTCTGAATATATCTGGTTCATTCCAATTGCACTCTTTTGTCGCGGTAATGAGAAACAAGAAATATCATTTGTAAGCTTGCCTTCTCGGAAGGGAACTTTGAATTATAATCTGACATTCTCTGGCACATGTAGGTAAAATAAGATCTTTTAATGACATTCAAATATTGAAGTTCATACTGACGACGGGAACGAGAAGATTACGTACATATGAGTTCATTTTCCTGTCCACTGGTCCGCGTATGCTCTCGAGAGGTGAGGAGCGAGCGATATCTTGATAACACTGTGGAAGATGACTGTACTGGCGAACGAGGACGCAGCCGCGGGGCAAGAAATTAAGAACACACCGGAATGAGATATTGAGCGTTCCTGGTTTGTACGTGTACGGAAATGAGCTACCGCGAAGCAGTTTCCTTGTTTCTCCATGATTATGAGTTATTTCGTGCATAGGAATTTAATACAGAATATGAAATCCTCTGTTTTAAACCCAGTCGTCATCGGAAACATTTCCAAGTTTGTTCAGTTAGGGATTTTATCTCAGCACTTTAGTGCAAGGGGGATCTTGGCCTTTGGCTAGTTACAGACCTATTACATTACATTTGATTCCCTACCCTCATTTATTTTGCATTTGTAACACGCTGGAAGCAACTGCACATCAATACAAATATCGATAGTACGTGCTGTACGTTTGTCTTTTTTTCTGAAATTTAGCGTGTTGATTCTACAAACGTATAACTACTGTAACAGCGTCTCAAGGTCAGTGACCATTTTGTTAAGTAAATTATAATAAAACTGATTAAAAGATAGGAACGATAATATTAAGAGAAGGCAATATATACAGTGAGACGGAACGATTCGGGATTGCAATACAGGATCAAACAATAAACACCAGATATTACAGAAAGCATATTATTAAAGAACCCAACACCACAACAGATAAATGCAGACTTTGCAAAGAACAAATAGAAACAGTAGATTACATCACAAGCGGATGTACAATACTAGAAAATACAGAATACACCAGAATACATGACAATGTAGCAAAAAAAATACATGAGCAACTTGCCATACAACATAAACTAATAAAACAAAACGTTCCCACATACAAGTATGCACCACAAAATGTACTGGAGATACTGGAGAATAATGAATACAAATTATACTGGAACAGAACCGTTATAACAGATAAAACAACACCACATAACAAACGTGACATCATATTCACCAATAAAAAGAAGAAATTAACACAACTAATCGAAATATCCATACACAATACAACAAATATACAGAAGACAAGAGGAGAAAAAATTGAAAAATATATCCAACTGGCTGAGGAAGTTAAGGACATGTGGCATCAGGATAAAGTTCGTATTATACCAATTATACTGTCAATTACAGGAGTCATACCACATAATATCCATCAGTACATCAACGCAATACAGCTACATCCAAACGTATACATACAATTACAGAAATCTGTAATTACTGATACATGTTAAATTACCTGGAAGTTCCTAAATGCAGTGTAACATATACCGTACAGTTAAAAGGAAGTCACGCTTGATAAGGTCCGTGTCACTTTCCATTTTTAACCAGACATAACGTCTGAGGAAAGAATGAAATAATAATAATATAAAGCAGGTTCCAATCCGAGAAGATACTCTACTGAGCAGGTAATTTAATGAGCGTCCTAAGATACTGAGGAATGAGAAGCACAGAGATGGTATGAAGATTTAGGATTGTGCAGACAAACCAGAGAGAGATTTCGATGAGAGAAAACTATGAACATTACCATAAAGGGACTGAGAACCACTATATCCCAAATTACACTGATGTGTGAGTTAGCACACCCCCAAATTAGAAGATGATTGTGACAGGGTAATCTTATTTCACAACCAAAGTTGACTGTACTGTGAGACAAAGTCGTGAGGAAATTAAAAAAGGAACTGTTGGTACGGGTACTCTATAAACCAGACTAGAAAGGAAAACCAAACAAGTAGATATTGACTGTCTAGTATTCGTTGAAAGTTTCGGAATGATCAGAGACAGCATAGAAACAGTAGTATAACAAATTAGGGGCCCGAAAGAGAAAGCGATAAATATCAGACCACAGATCTATAAGATTTCATTTGGTGTCAATAGGAAGATGTGAGAGAGTGGCACCGTACCGGAGGTGGCGGTATGTATAAACAATGTGGGCAACCAACTTGTTGCTGAAACCCTTACTTAACCATCAGAAATAAACGTGCTGCAGTGAGTCTGCAGCAGGCAGACAACAAACGACCGGCAATGACTCCCGGCATTGCACAGCCTCTGCTATCTCTGCACTGTGGTAGGTGGCTAGTGGCTATGTCAGGATGGCGGGCTGGCAGAGCGACGACCCACTGACAGCAATAAGCAGTCTCGGCCAGACGAACGACCAAGGTCGGTGAACATGGACCCTACAGTTTGCGGAGCAGTAACGAGCTGGCTGGATTTCATAGTGTGTGCTACAACATGTGGAGGCGGGGGAATGCACGGTGCAGGAACCAACACAATCAGACTGAGGTGAAAGGTTCGCGTCCTGGAAATGGCGGCGGCGGCTGCGTCATAACTACGGTAACAACTGACACAGGAGGAGTATCATTATGTGATCCAACTGTTTCTATAGGTCGTGGAAGGGGATGTAAATACACTACTGGCCATTAAAATTGCTGCAACACGAAGATGGCGTGCTAGAGACGTGAAATTTAACAGACAGGAAGAAGATGCTGTGATATGCAAATGATTAGCTTTTCAGAGCATTCACACAAGGTTGGCGCCGGTGGCAACACCTACAACGTGCTGACATGAGGAATGTTTCCAGCCGATTTGTCATACACAAACAGCAGTTGACCGGCGTCACCTGGTGAAACGTTGTTGTGATGCCTCGTGTAAGGAGGAGAAATGCGTACTTTGTGAAAGGTCGGATTGTAGCCTATCGCGATTGCGGTTTATCGTATGGCGACATTGCTACTCGCGATGGTCGATATCTAATGACTGGTAGCAGAATGTAGAATCGGTGGGTTCAGGAGGGTAATACGGAACGCCGTGCTGGATCCCAACGGCCTCGTATCACTAGCAGTCGAGATGACAGGCATCTTATTCGCATAGCTATAATGGATCGTTCAGCCACGTCTCGATCCCTGAGTCAACAGATGGGGACGTTTGCAAGACAACAACCTTCTGCACGAACAGTTCGACGACGTTTGCAGCAGCATGGACTATCAGCTCGGAGACCATGGCTGCGGTTACCCTAGAGGTTGCATCACAGACAGGAGCGCCTGCGATGGTGTACTCAACGACGAAACTGGGTGCATGAATGGGAATACGTAATTTTATCGGATGAATCCAGGTTCTGTGTACAGCATTATGTTGGTCGCATCCGTGTTTGGTAACATCGCGGTGAAAGCACATTGGAAGTGTGTATTCGTCATCGCCATACTGGCATATCACGCAGCGTGATGGTATGGGGTGCCATTGGTTACACGTTTCGGTCACCTCTTGTTCGCATTGACGGTACTTTGAAGAGTGTACATTAGATTTCAGATGTGTTATGACCCGTGGCTCTACCCTTCATTCGATCCCTGCGAAACCTAACCCTTCAACAGGATAATGCACGACCGCGTGTTGCAGGTCCTTTACGGGCCTTTCTAGATACAGAAAATGTTAACTGCTGCCCTGGCCAGCACATTCTCTACATCTCTCAAGAATTGAAAACGTCTCGTCAATGGTGGCCGAGCAACTGGCTCGCACAATACCCCAGTCACTACTCGAGATGAACTTTGTTGAAGCTGCGTGGGCAGCTGTACCTGTAAACGCCATCCAAACTCTGTTTGACTCACTGCCTAGGCGTACCAAGGCCGTTACTATGGCCAGAGGTGGTTGCTCCGGCTACAGACTTCTCAGGATCTACGCACCCAAATTGCGTGAAAATGTAATCACATGTCAGTTCCAGTATAATATATTTGTCCAACGAATACACGTTTATCATCTGCATTTCTCCGTGGTGTAGCAATTTTAAATGGCCTGTAGTGTAATGATGTCTGGCGCTGACTGGCGTCGAAGAAGCCGTGTTTTTCTGTCGCAGTGAGATGTTTGGAATGAGGCTAGTGCTCTAGGTGTGGATGTTATACCGAAGGAGTCACTGCAAAAGTGGCCCAAAAGTTAAGGTTTGCAGTGTCAATACTTCGTCGTCTGCGGCTGTTGGCGGAATTGACGGAATAAAATTCTGTTACGGAGATTAATGTCGTTGCATGTCATCCCTTCTTATATGTCTCTCTCAACGCACTGCTGGTTAAGAGCATAGGAGCAGCAGAAACATAAATATATTTATCATTGGTTCTACATTTCACTTTCTTCTGAATGCATTAGGAAGATATGTTTATTGCATAACTTTTCAGCTTTGTGTGCCAGTCTTTTCTATATTACGCTATACAAACGGTCTAAGCGCTCAAGCATGAAATCCCTCCATTCTATCTTGTTTTCTTTATCGCTATATAATTCCAGTCACTGAGGTTTAATCATCGGCGTCAACATGGCTTCCAAGGACACGCAGAGTAAAGAAAGGTAAGACAGAAGTTTGAGCAGTACAAAATACTTACTCGTATTTTTATCAGAATTACGCGCAATTCTGTTGAAGAAGTTCCAACGATGAGTACGTGGCGATATAAGTACCAATATTTTTTTACATGGTTGACCAGATGCCACTCTTGAAAGTTAAGTTTTCCTTGGGCAAGATCTCGGAGGGTATGTCTGGCAGGAGGATTAACCTGTAACCATACTTAAGGCTTTCTGTTTCGCTGGTGGTGTCAGGTAAGTGGAAAGACGCCACTGACATCTTGTGTTTGTAACCTTTATCAATATCCCTCGGTATTGTAATTTTATTTGCCGTGCGCTGACAAAATGTACTTCTTCGTAGCAGTTTCAAATGACAACTATCGGGTTTGTTACTTGTTGTCGTTGTTGTTGTGGTCTTCAGTCCTGAGACAGGTTTGATGCAGCTCTCCATGCTACTCTATCCTGTGCAAGCCTCTTCATCTTCCAGTACATACTGCAGCCTACATCCTTCTGAATAAGCTTAGTGTATTCATCTCTTGGTCTCCCTCTACGATTTTTACCCTCCACGCTGCCTTCCAATACTAAATTGGTGATCCCTTGACGACTCAGAACATGTCCTACCAACCGATCCCTTCTTCTGGTCAAGTTGTGCCACAAACTCCTCTTCTCCCCAATTCTATTCAATACCTCCTCATTAGTTACGTGATCTACCCACTTAATCTTCAACATTCGTCTGTAGCACCACATTTCGAAAGCTTCTATTCTCTTCTTGTCTAAACTATTTATCGTCAACGTTTCACTTCCATACATGGCTACACTCCATACAAATACTTTCAGAAACGACTTCCTGACACTTAAATCAATACTGGATGTTAACAAATTTCTCTTCTTCAGAAACGATTTCCTTGCCATTCCCAGTCTCCATTTTATATCCTCTCTACTTCGACCATCATCAGTTTTTTGCTCCCCAAATAGCAAAACTCCTTTACTACTTTGAGTGTCTCATTTCCCAATCTAATTCCCGCGCCATCACCCGACTTAATTCGACTACATTCCATTATCCTCGCTTTGCTTTTGTTGATGTTTTGTTACTTAGAATAGCCAATATGGTCCTATGTTTCGAAAGAATTGCATTTCAGCTGTAATGACCTCCATGGGGCACTCGGTCGGAGGCATGTGGAGGCGAAAGGCGAAAGAGAGTGTACTCGCTTGCTGGAGAACGAAGTCTCTCCATTTTGGGGAGCAGACTGTGTCTTGCCCGGTTCAGCACCGCAGTAACTCTACAGTGGAGTGTAGAGCGTTCTTTCCCACTTTCCACATCCTCTTAGATGATTGAAATGGCCATGCATGCATTAATTATGTAGTGTTTAGCCTTAAATGTTGAAGTTTATCATACCCATACATACGCTCATCTACTACCAGCTTACTGCCAATGCAAGTTTTCTCAATTGATTCTAGTCAAACAATATGCTTATCGATACAATAAAGGTACCCTACCAATCAATTCCGACGTTTTTCTTCTAAACAAAATTAGTTAAATTAAAAAAATCACCCAAAATTTCCTGTAACCTATATCCTGAACAGCAACGTTCCTTTACACTCATGCGTGAGCCTGTTCCATAGCAAAAACTCATAGGAAGACACAAACTAAACTCCTCTCGAACAGGCCATGAAGGCCCAACGGTAACAACCGGCCGCCGTGTCATCCTCAGGCCATTGGCGTCACTGGATGCGGATATTGAGGGTCATCTCCCGCACGTAAGTCAGATGATGTAGCTCCCCAGTTTGCCTTGCAAGAGCTGAGTGCACCTTGCTTGCAAACAGCGCTTGGCAGACCATACTGTCACCCGTCCAATTGCTAGCCCAGCCCTACAGCCCTTAACTTCGGTGATCTGACGGGAACCGGTGTTACCACTGAGGCAACGTCGTTGGCCATAGATAGGCATAACAGTAATATATACTCAAAAATATCCGTAATAAGCATAAGTGTGTCTAATAAGGAAATAAAAAGTAGTTCGTAAGGCTAGCCATGGCATTAAGACGTATGGATGTGTTAGAGCAACTGGAGTGCTTCCTGCTTTACTTGCTTACAGTTACATTTCTCAGTCGTATTTTCTCCAATCCCTATCCTTCCATGAAACTTCCTGGTACATTAAAACTGTGTACCGGACCGAGACTTGAATTCGGGACCTTTGCCCTTCGCGTGCAAGTGCTCTATTAACTGAGTTACCCAAGCAAGACTCATGCCCCGTCCTCACATCTTTACTTCTGCCAGTACCTCGTCTCCTACCTTCCAAACTGTACAGAAGGTCTCCTGCGAACCTTGCAGAACTAGCACTCCTGAAAGACAGGACACTGCGGAGACATGGCTTAACCACAGCCTGAGGGATGTTTCCAGAAGGAGATTTTCTCTGCGCAGCAGGGTATGCGCTGATATGAAACTTCCTGTCAGATTAAAACAGTGTGACGGACCGAGACTCGAAGTTCGAGTCTCGGTCCGGCACACAGTTTTAATCTGCCACGAAGGTTCATATCAGCGCACACTACGCTGCAGAGTGAATATCTCATTCCCTATCCTTCCATCTTTGGACTGAGCTGCTGGTGATCTTGAACTGCACGAATTCTTCCTGCAGGCACCAAAATGCTTTGGATTTGAAGTTGTAGGACAGAGTGAGGTGGCGTAGTGCTAGGCGCAATGGATAGCATCTAAGGCCGACGGATCACACCCACATCCAACTTTCCTGATTTAGGTTTTCCGTGATATGCCTTAATCATTCAAGGCAAATGTTGGGAAGGTTCCTTTGAAATGGCACGGCCGACTTTCTTCCCCATCCTGTACACAACCCAAGCTTGTACTCCATGAGTTATGACCTCGATGTCAACGGGACGCTAAACCCCAATCATTGTTCCCTCAGTCCTGAAGTTGTGGTAAGGACTATGGGACCAAACTGCTGAGCTCATCGGTCCCTAGGCTTAATCTAACTTACACCTTACACACCCATGCCCGAAGGAGGATAAGGACATTCCACTGTGGTGTTGTGGTGGTGGTGGGTCGGGTGGAGGGGTGGGGGGTGGGGGGTGGGGGGGAGAGCCGCGTTAACCGTGACAATTCACCTGAACCGCACGAATACCGTGCGCGGCTCCTGAAGTTGTAGCTTTACGTTAACCAGAGACATCACTTCAACTGCTTGATAATATCCTTAGTTTCTCCTTACAGCACGTAAAATTTAGTTGACATCATTACAGGACTGCCAATTAAGCTTTTCTCGTGTGGCCGCTTTCCTGCTCTTTTAGAACCGTTGTAGTCATTTTTTCTGACGGGGCGCGAGATATTTTTTAATGATTTAGCAAAATTTCAAATGGAGGATATATCTTCTCCTGGGGCGGGGAGGGGAAGGCATTTTTTGCCGAAGTTATCTTACACAGTGATTCGGTAGTATTTTCATAATTACTCTAGCTATGCTCCGCTACCAGTAGAGCGTCCAAATCGGTATAACTTATTTACGTAATAACTTAGAATTTGTCCTTTCATTTTGTGTACCATTTCAGTACTGGCATTTCTTTGTGGGCGTAGAGCACTACTACGTAACGTATTTGTGAGCGATAGTTGACACAATTTCTACAATAAGTTAGATACACACATTTTCGTTGCTCTGTTATGATGGTCGCTGATATTCTGAATTGAAATAACTATTGTAGAAAGTGCCAAAGCTTCTCCGGTTTGAACTGGTATAGCATTCATAATCACTTTAACGTTGACAAAGGATCATTTATATAATGGTGTGCTAAGCTTAATAATTAAAATAGTTTTCAGATGCAGTATCGCTACCAAGTAACAAAGATCGATAAACAAGGACAATGCGTAGAAAAATCTCCTATAGTACAGTTCAGATGGCAACTGAATGAAATAGACTGTGAAACAAACAGAAACGACACTTTGTAGAGACAATGACTATACTGAAACTACCGCGAATTATGAAGGTGAGTAGGACATTAGAAAAAACGGAACATAGTTCATAACAGCAATGAATGCTCTGCAACGTGCTACCGTACTGTCCACAGAGTTGGCTACGTCTTTTTGTGGTATGGTTTTTCATTCCCTCATCAGCACAATTGACAACTGCTACGTAATCATTGGCTCATGTGGACTCTTTAAAATAAGTTCCCCCAACGCATCCTACAAGCGCTCAATGAAATTTAAGTCGAGGGAATCTACATCTACCTGATTACTCTGCAACTCAGAATTCGTTGATTGGCAGACGGTTCAGCGAACCATCTTCAAGCTGATACTCTACCATAGTTACTTATAAAGAAAGAGTAGCAAACGCAATGCGATTTACTTAAAATGACCAGTTTTGGCACATGCAGTACATCATCTTCAGATTGATTCTCTCTGTCTGCTATGACTGGTGACGTACTCAGCAGCTCCGTCTTGTCAAGACGATAACTGTAGCTATTATATTCAAAACACAACTTCTCAGCGTATCACCAGTTCCAGCAAATGGGTAAAAATCACGCCTTTTTAGTTTAATCTTTGTACAACTTATTCAAGACTCACGTCCATCGATACCACTCATTTTTATAATGTTTATGGTGCAATCAATCTGAAGACGGCCTACTGTATGTGCCGAAACGGCTCACCTTAAACAAATGATATTTTTGCGACCGTGACTGTTTCTTCGTAAGTAATTGTCACAAATGAGATCGCTGACATTCCAGCCATGTTTGGTAAAATCACGTTGCTGTACGGCTCCACCCTCGAGGAGTGTGTAGGAGAAACGAAAAATTAAGTCTCTCTATATGAGCTCTGACTGCAGTTATTTTTTATGATGATCAATTCTCCCTACTTAAATGGGCCCCAACAAAACTTTTCCACGATCTGAGGCGAAAGTAGGTGACTTTAATTTCATGAGAAGATCTTGCCACAACGAAAGACACCTTTGTTTTAATTATCCATATCGCATTTCGTGTATCATGTCCGTGGCACTCTCTCCCCTGTTTCCAAATAATATAGAAGTAAATGCACATCTATAAAATTTTTCGAAGTCCTCAGTCAATGCTACGCAGTGCGGAACCCACACTACACAGCAATCACCTAAGAAGACGAACAAGCAATCTACTAAACAGAGCTCTTCTATTTTCTAAGTTTTCTGCCAATAAATCTCTGTCTATGGTTTGCTTTCCCCACACCATTATCCACGCTAACGTTTCAATTTAAGCTGTTCGTAATCTTAATCCCTAAATACTTTGTTGAATTTATGGGCTTTAGATTTGTGAAATTTAGCAGATTCCATTTAGTACTCATGTGGATAACTCACTAAATCTCATTACTTATTCAACAGCCACTTTTCACATCACAAAGGTATTTTGTCTGAGTCATTTTGCAATTGGTTTTGATCATCTGGTGACTTTATAAGACGATAAATGAAAGCTGGGACAGCTGCTCAGATTGTCTCATAAATCGTTTACGTAGATCAGAAACAGTACACGGCCGTAGTAACAACAATAAGTAATGAAATATTGTATCTAACTACAGGCTTTCTCGGCGTATTCCAATGATAAAGGCTTCGGGGGTGATCAGTCAAATGAGGCGTCATGTTGCCTCAGCGTTTCAATGGGTTTCATTCGCATTATCTTCAGGTGAAGTGTCGAGGTGCTGGACCACTGACTTCTCTGTGGGCGGGCCAGTCACGCGCCTCCCGAAGCGCGTGCCTCGTCAGTGGTGAAGAAAAGCGGCGCGGCCTTTGTTGGAGGAACGGTCGCCTGTCCGGTTGAGCCATCTAGTTCCGGTGTCTATCCTTTTTTGTCGGCATATTTGGCATTCTTCAGCCTTTGAGGTAGTATTTTCGTAATATTAAACCCTTGTATTTCAGTATTTGTAAGGTCTCTGATAACCTCGCGGTTGAATCTCTCTTCTTTCCCTCTCCCTCTCTCTCTATTGCTCTCTCTCTCTCTCTCTCTCACACACACACACACACACACACATACACATTCATACATTCATACATATAGCTGAAACCAGCGGTCCCGGTTTATTACGCTTTTGTGTAGACGCATTCCAGCCACCTCTTACAAAATCGGATCCCCTATCAAAGAGGCGACGGCAGCCTAATAAACCGGTACAGCAAGTTTCAACTCACCATGTCGTGGGATTCCTAAACTACGAAAGCATGATACTAATGATCCGTTGTACAGGTGTCGACGCCCTTGTACAGAAAGGGCAGACACCGGACCCTGGGGTAGCACCACTTTGTCTCACCATCGCTGCGGCACTGGCTGCCGGAGGCGCGTGATTGGACTGCTTGGAAATGAGGTCACCGGTGCAGCGGCTATATAGGTACACAGAACTCATCTCCACCTATCGTCCGAAGATAGTAGGCACAAATTTCACTGAAAAGTTGCGACAAGGCGACACGAGTTGATCAAGCGGGCTGTGGATGCCCAACGTTAGGAGTGTTCAGTACAATGTGTGTCGAGACACACTTATAGTATGTCCAGCATTTGAGTCTGATGTTAGTACCGCCACAGGACTGTCCAGCTTTACCAACCTACGAACGACAGATGCAATGAGGTGAAGACACGTTTTACCTTGATTTCGCCACGTGTTGAAGCCACTTTCCACAACACTCCTAGAACTCCCGACAAATCGTGCAGTTTCCGAAATGATCGTGCCGAGCATCCAGGCCATCACAATCTACCCTCATTCAAGCTCAGACTGACAGTATGTGGGCAGTACGCTCACTGATACTACAACCAACACGCGTTTAAAAACCAGCAACAAGAAAACCAATAGTTGTATTTTCATCTGTGACGTTTTACAGAGGCAAGCGGTTTCGGCAATCCATTATGCCATCATCAGGCCCTCTATGGTAACATAGTGGCTGAGCTTGGAGAGTCAGACAAAATACCGTTCAAAACCAATCGACTATTCACGCCAGTGTGGTGTAAGATGGCTACATACTCGTAAATAATCTGAGACGGGGTGCAGACTAGTCCGCTTTTGCATGATATTTTGTCTGGCATAGCAAACCCAGCACCTATGGTACGATTGATGACCTGATGATAGCATAGAGAAATGCCAAAACCGACTGCCTCTGTTAAAATCCAGAGATGAAAATACAGCTGATTTGTTACTTGTACCTTTATAGACACTGAAGAGCCAAAGAAACTGTTATACCTGCGTAATATCGTGTAGGGCCTCCGCGAGCATGCACAAGTGCCGCAACACGACGTGGCATGGACTTGGCTGATGTCTGAAGTAGTGCTAGAGGTAACTGACGCAATGAATCCTGCAGGGTTGTCGAAAATTCCGTAAGGGTACCGCACGGCGGAGCGCTCTTCTAAAGAGCATGTTGCGAGACATCCAAGATATGCTGAGTAATGTTCGTGTCTGGGAAGTTTGGTTGCCTGTGGAAGTGTTTAAACTCAGAGGAGTGTTCCTTGAGCCACTCTGTAGCAATTCTGGTCCTGTGGGATATCCCATTGTCCTGCTGCAAATTACCAAGTCCGTCGAAATGTACAATGGACAGTAATGTATGCAGGTGATTAGACAGGATGCTTACGTACGTGTCACCTGCCAGAGTCTTATCTGTACATATCAGGGGTCCCATGTCATTCCAACGGCACACCCCTCGACCATTACAGAGTCTTCACCAGCTTGAACAGACCCCTGCTGACATGCAGGGTCCATGGATTCATAAGGTTGTCTTCATATCCGTGCACGTCCATTCGCGCGATACAATTTGAAACGAGGCTCGTCCGACCACGCAACATGTTTCCAGCGATCAACAGAATTGACGCGCCCAGGCGAGGCGTGTAGCTTTGTGTCGTGCATGTTTCCAGTCATCAACAGTCCAGTGTCTGTGTTGACGGGCCGAGGCGAGGCGTAAAACATTGTGTTGTGCAGTCATCAAGCTACACGAGTGGGGCTTCGACTCCGAAAGTCCATATCGATGATGTTTCGCCGAATGGTTTGCACGCTGACACTTTTTGATCACCAAGCATTGAAATTGGCAGCATTTTGCGGAAGGGTTGCACTTCTGTCACGTTGAAAGATTCTCTTCAGCCGTCGGAGATCTGATGTTTTACCGGATTCCTGATGCTGTATTCACGGCACGCTCGTGAAACGGTCGTACGGGAAAATCCGCAGTTCATCGCTTCCTCCGAGATGCTGTATCCCATCGCTTTTGCGCCGACTAGAACACCACATTAAAACTCACTTAATTCTTGATGACCTCCCATTGTAGCAACAGTAACTGATCTAAGATCTACTCCACACTTGCTGTCTTATATAGGCGTTGCTAACCGCAGAGCCGTATTCCGCCTGTTTATTTATCTCTGTATTTGAATACTATACCGGTTTCTTCGACACTTCAGTGTATAATCGGCTGTCGTCCTATCATCACTCCTAGAAAGAACGGACGAAGTAAACCCTGAATACAAGATTCCGGGTTCTGTGTACATCACACCGTGGACGTCTCCTTTTTGTAGAGACTCTCTCACCAGAAGAGTGAATTTTTATTTTCTACGTAACACTATTATCCCTGGTCCGCATATCTGACATTTCAGACTACATTCGTTAGATATCTGAATGTTAACGCCAGTGATTGTGCACCATCTTAAGGCCGTGCAATGTGAGAGTTCAGATTTTTTCCGAGTTTATAGCTGTGAAATGTGCGCTGATGTGGATACTGGTTCAGTTTTGCTCGATATTTTGTCTGGCAATTCAAGCAGAGCCTCCATATTGACCACACACGGTTTGGAGTTGGCACAACTGATTGCAGACACGAGTCGTATCCGGAATAAATAATACGATGAAGATACAGCTTTTGGTTTATTTATTTCTGTTATTCGATGCTGTCTTTGTGCCAATTGCTTCAGCTCACATCTCTCGTCTTTCACTTCATGGGAAGCTGCAACAAAGGTCGCCATGTGGACAGCCATTGTTACAGCATACACCACTGGTTTCTCGCTGCAGGCGCACCCATTTCATTGATGACATGTAAACGCTGCTGCTCGGTCCTGCACGGCTGTCTGAATTATGTCTGTCGATTCGGGTACTAGTAGCACGGGAGCATGGAGAACTTGCGTGGCGCTGAGTATGGCCTTCATGAATCACTCTATTACATATCCCCATGAATACAGAGACCCGCCGTAGATGTTTCTTCTCTTTAGGTGGGCCGTAACATTGTCTTTTTAGGAAAACAACAATAAAATACTATTTATCTTCGAGAGAAACCCGATATGTAATCTTTTCTTCTACTCACTATCTGTAAACTATTACTCCTGCCTTCTTAGAATCGTAGATCAAAATTTTGTCTTCGGAAAATCGTGCAGTCGTGAATTGATACACTAGTCAAGCAAAATCGCAAACAGCATTGAGGCAATCATCTCATCGACGCACCAGGTTGAAGTTACCTGTTTGATAAAACAACGTGTGTTGCTGTGTGTCGAACTTCGTAGCTGTCTCCGACAGAAATCGTCGACCTTCGATGCTTCTTTTAAGTAACCAAAGGTGCGATAATCACATGGAGAGATATGAGGACCTTAAGACAGGTGCTCGAGTCTCCCACAACAATTGGTGTAGCTTCTGCTATACGACATTTTCGAGATGGATACGTGGGTTACGAAGAACAGCAGCACCGCTTCTCGCACACAATTTGAGAGAAGTTGTTTTCGACAGACCTGCCGCTCCAAATACACTATTCATTCTCCGATACATGTCTACAGAAGTTCGTCCTTCAGCAACAAAGAAATGAGTAATTGGTTTGCTCGCATTTCGTGACAACTTTGCCACAGTTCAAGCTCCCACGTTTTAAACAGAAATGGCGAAAATACACGAATGCCAGACTGATCTCTTGCCCACACTTCTGTGTCTACGAGGGTTGGAACATAGTGGCAACTATTTATTCAAAACCGATACAGCATACATGTTTGCACCTGTTACTGTCCTTCAAAGTAGGCACCATCGTTCCGTAGAACCCACTGCCAGCGATGTGGAAGGCGTAGCATACCGTTAGCATAGACTGTTCTGTTGATGGTAGGAATGGAGTGGTCTACTGCGGATGCTACAAATTGGTTCCTTCATCTTTGGAATAAATTCAAAGTCACATGGACTTAAGTCCGGGGAGTATGGTGGATGGTACAGTACTTCCCACTCCCATCGACCGAACACAGCAGCCACAGCTTGCGCTGTATGCGCCCGCACATTGTCGTGTAAAATGATAGGTGGGTTGCGCAGAAAGTGGCGCCGCTTCTTTCGCAGGTGATGCTCCAAAGACGAACAGTAATACTGTGAATTGACGGACTGCCGTGGAGGAACGTAATGCGTTTGGATAACACCATCACCGTCATACACGAGGATCACCATAACTTTAGACCGCTCCATTCGCACCATCAACAGAACAGGCACTGCTAACGGTGTACTACGTCTTCCACATTGCTGGAAACGGGTTCTACACAATGCTTGTAACTAATTTGAAGGACAGCAACAGGCGCGAACGTGTAACTCTTTTATATCGGTTGTGAATGAAAAGTTGCCACTATTTAAGTTCCTACCCTCGTACATACCTGCATCAGAGTCTCCCAACGTTCGGTACGCGCTGCAACAACTCACACAGACGGCCACACTTAAATGCTAAAGAGTTGAATAACAAAGCATGTAACACATTTATGAATATGCCATTTGTTTCGTGCCCCTTCATTGTAAGTATTTTAACGGCCAAGAGTATAACATTTTAGGCAGTAAACTGAGTTTATAAATTGTTTTAGTATTTCCACACTCACAGTCAGTTATGTACGTGATATAGGTCTAGAGATACATCAGACATCAGCATTAGAAGTAATTTTTTTAGTACACATTCACCTCAACCCGTGAGTGGACATATCATGCGTCAGTATTCTTGGCAGCGAATGTAATATTCGAACATGCACAATGTTTGTTGGTCTATCCGGATAATTCGTTACACTTGTCTCCCCTAAGTTCGTTTCTTTTCCTTGCTCGAACTCTTCTCGTAATTGTTGATTGTGCTCGTCTTCTCATTTCGTAACAACCTAGAATTAACCTCTACTTGACAATAAAAGAACAACTGCGTAATGTTATTACTTTGAAAATTTTTGCCGTAAATGTGTACATTTAGACGGTAGCCAAGTCATATTTATCGACGATCGCATCAGTAACAGCTGCTACGTGCTGCCTGCACGAAACATGGCTCGGACAAGGGTTTCATACTTCTGTCAAATAAGCCGCTTCTTCCCTCTTATATCGCGAGTGGCGCACGTGCAGTTGACATGGTACAATGGGCAGCTGCGAGAAAGGCAATAAAGAGCGACGGACATCGAGGTGACAGAAATCATTGAGCGACCTACGTATTCTCTGCATCCCTAGGCTATTCGTTATCTCGACGGCAAACTCATTTTGCTATGATGGCGCTAATGCCTTTACCACCGTCTCCAGTAGCCCCGTCCATCCACGAGTTCTAGGCTGTACTCAGATCTGCACACGTAGAGATATCATTTCGAAACGTTTCTGTACTTCATTCACTAACATTATCTTTTCCTGCCACGTCCAACCTTCTCTCTCTCTCTCTCTCTATGTATCCAGCTGTATGTCACTCCACGACGCACTCCCTTGCTTCCTCTGTCTAATGCAAAAATACACGGAAAAATTTTTTGATGGCGTATACGTGGAGGAAAATTCGAAATTTACGCATTTTCACGCAAACTAAAGGAGGCATTTGAACCACGTACTAGGTGTTTAGGGGCGTCAGTTACATTTCATTAAATGAAATTTTAATTTTGTCACTGATGGCATGTAGCGTGGCGCTCAATGCAATTTACTTTAAATAGACGGAGCAAAACAACTGTAATACCGCCGCTGTTCACTTCGTACATTGACGTCCAAGCGTAAAGAGTACTTAAAATTTATTGAAATAACTGAATCCCTCAAGGTGATCACTATTTTACGGACGTAACATTCATGTAACTGAAGGTGAAATATTAATATGAAAATTTAAAGCAAAATTTACGATATATTCATTTAGTTAGACCTTAATATAAACAAAACATAGCCAAGGTTTGACGAAGTAAGCTCAGTTCATTTGCCGTAAAACGAAAAGAAAAATGTTGTGCTACACACATTACTCAGAAAATTGAAGATGATGAGCGTGTATTCGAAGGTCTTCTATTATTTGTGAGATTCTTTAATACAGACTGACATTTGTGGTATTTGCACAATTTGCCGGAAAATTACTTATGAAAATGTATAACACATTACATAAATTTGCCGTAACTAATAACAAAGAATTTCCGTTAATTGATATGGATGTGACATATTGGTGGCGGAGACGTAACATATCCATTTAACTTACAGTGAAGGACTGAAATTGTATACACAACGATGTTAAAATCATTGTGTGGTGAGATATTTACGAATAACTCAACAGTATACAAACGTTTAATTTCAGTTATGGACTTCAGTAGTACCATGCTTTTCTCGCCATACACATTTATTCTCTGCTCTGTTAAAAAGTTTTTGACTAAAATGTTTCTTTTCACATTCTTCACTGACAGCTTTCAACCGCCATTCTAATTTAACAATAACCCACACAAGAAAGGACAGTGAACATTTTTCGTCATTTCAACTCGAATGTGAGTGAATTTTTAAAGGTGTCAGCTTCAAATGTTCAAATGTGTGTGAATTCCTAAGGAACCAAACTGCTGAGGTCATCGGTCCTTAGGCTTACACACTACTTCAACTAACTTAATCGAACTTATGCTAAGAACAACACACACACCGATGCACGAGGAAGGACTCGAGCCTCCGACGGGAGAGGTCACACAGTGAACGGCGCCTCTAACCACGCGGCCACTCAGCGTGGCTGTATCAGCTTCCTCAGATCACAGACCCGACTGAATTAAACATTTCTCTCTGATGCGGAAGATGTGGACTTGGGTGCTTGGAAGAAATATGAAATCACTCCAGTGCTGCTGTAACAAGGCACATAGTCTTTCACCTCCTTTGCTGGACCATTTATTACATTGTCTTCATCAGGTATGTACTTCTCATAATATACAAAACATGATCAGCCGATAAGGAAAACTTGCCTATAATTCACACACTGCCATGCCTTATGCCTGAGCATATTGTCAACATCAACAACAGTTCATGATCCATGTAATGCACAAAGGAAACGACAGTTTAATGAAATATCACAATCCACTTTGCTGAAAGTTAAATTTGATAAAGTGCATCGTTGTTTGAAATGTTGTTTAGCCCCACCTGAGAATGTTTCGATTACTTTCAGACTATAAAATTTATATTTTTATTTTCTGAAGCTTTTTCTGATTAGAAGCATGAAGAGCTAGCTCATCATGTTGCAGATAACCAGATGTAAATAGTAATTTGGTAATTAATATGTGTCAACAAGGAAAATTTGTCTATCATTCACACACTGTCACAAGTTATGTCTCAGCATATTTGTAACACCACCAAAAGCTCATTTTCCATGTGATGTACAGAGGAAATGCCAATTTAACAAAAGATCACAATCGTCTTTGCTGAAAGTTAAATTCGATGAAGTGCATCGCTGTTTGAAATGTTGTCTAGCTCCATTTGATACTTTTTCCATTACTTTCAGGAAAGGAAAATTTATATATTTAGATTACGAAGGTTTTCTTGGTTAGAAGCATGAAGAGCTACCTTGTCATGGTGCAGATAGTGTGTTAATTATTGCAGTGTGCTCTGCATCTCGTCCTGAGAAGCTGGGCTGAAGCTTTCATTAAGTTCAATCTGGAGACCACAAATTCTGTCTGAAATACA
Organism: Schistocerca gregaria; assembly: GCF_023897955.1. Taxonomy (NCBI): domain Eukaryota; kingdom Metazoa; phylum Arthropoda; class Insecta; order Orthoptera; family Acrididae; genus Schistocerca; species Schistocerca gregaria. The sequence goes on along the minus strand of NC_064920.1, from coordinate 283,905,989 downwards.
GTCAGCATTTGTTATTATTTCAAAGAAGAAATTAAGTTTTCATAAAACAGTGAGTAACCTTCGGTAATTTGTTTTCCAAAATTTTGATAACGTTGACTTTATAATTATCCTACACAACTTAAACTACTCTTCCTATGTTGACGTTATTCTATTCATACCAGCTAACGCGTCCAACCAAGCAAGGAGGCAATGAGTTTAGAAAATCTACACACAGTTTTAAAATTTTATGCTTCTGAAATACGTTAAACAATCTGTGAAAAATGTTTTGGAATTCCTTGTTTGGTTAGAAAGAGTCAACTGGTACATCTGCATTTCTAGCAAATATGATACGTTATTTTCACCGAAAATTTATCTGTCATAGGTAATGAAAACAGCAGAATTAATTTGTTTCATTAACTAAAATATGATGGGTGTGGGCTAAACTTTCGATTTTCATTTTTCGTGGATGCCGCAGCAAATTATTTAATTAAAACTAGTATTTTATTTGTTTTTGAAATGTAGAAATTATTTCCAAATATTGTTTGAAACTGTTTGCAGATGTCTAAATGATGTGCTTAAAACAACGAAATAGCAAAGGGATACGTTTTTGTTCTAAAATACTGTGCACCATAAAAGTAATGCATTTTCTAAATTTCATTTGAGTAAATCTCCATCAGCTGTTTTTCAGTGCTAATGCAATTTATAGATCATTATGGTGTGAAGTACTGTACAGTTTCAGAAGTTGTAAATTCAAACTTTTAGATTTGTGCTCAGGAAATCCAAATTCCCATTTTAGTTTCACTTCTAGTGGAATTATCCCTCATCTATCATAAGCACCTTTGTCTTTTGTATATATGTAAAATAATATAGTAGACTCATAAAAATTATTTCACGATATGTTAAGGGATGAGAACAGTTCTCTCATAAATAAGCTATCAGGCAGACAGCTGGAGACAGCGTTTACCGTAAAATATCCAGGCGTAACTCCCCAAAGCGACCTTAATTAGAATGACCATATAAAACAGATAATGGGGAAAGCAGACACCAGACTCAGATTCATCGAAAGAATCTTAAGGAAATGCAACTTATCCACGAAAGAAGTGGCTTGTACGGCCTAGTACAGGGAATTGTTCTTCTGTCTGGAATCCCTATCACGTAGTACTGATAGAGGAGATAGTGGAGATCCAACGAAGAGCGGCGCGTTTCGTCAGAGGGTCGTTTAGCTGGCGACAGAGCGTTATGGAGATGCTAAACAAACTCCGCTGGCAGACGTTACTTGAGAGGCGTTGTGTATCACCATTAGGTGGCTGGCAGAGTACAATGTAGATGTAGATGATGTTCAAAAGAATATGCACTTATACTGAGATACTGTACAGGGAGGTGGTGTAATTTCAGTTGGAAGTAAATCGGAATTCTTATGCCACACCATTACTCCACCGGTACCTCCTTCTGTGTGTCGTTAGGCGGAATGTAAACGTTTCCCTGTTGTCTTTTCCAGTGCTCGCGGTGACTCACTTTATGCAGTGAACCGATTCCTGGTCTATTCATCAATTCTCCAGTCTACCAGAAACGCATATCCGAAGTAGTTGTAGAAACGATCGGTATTGTAGTTCTATATTGTCTTAGCTGTGTTCAGAAACAACCAGAGCTCCACACCCTAACAGAAAACACTGAAGCTCAAATAGTTGTTGATAACAAAAAGCTGGATAAAGCCGGTAATAAGTTCAGCCGAAATTTTTTCAAACGATCTAACAGTGTTCCGGAAGGATAGATCAAATGCAGTTGTTATCAGAAATACTTTACCTTGTCCTGAAATTGAAGTAGATAGTGCCTGCTTCATAGTACTGGTAGAGGTTACACTTGACAGTCGGACTGGACTATTAGTTGGATCATTTTACTGACCAGCCCGATTCAGAAGATATAGTTAGTGAACAGTTCAAGAAAACTTGAGTCTCATTTCAAGCAATTACTTCACTAATACTATTATAGTCGGTGGTGACTTCAATCTTACCTTGATATTATATGTTTAAAGTCGGCGGCAGACATAAACGTCATCCGAAATTGATCTGAAAGTTTTCTCAGAAAATTATTTTGTACATCTAGTTCATAAGAGTAACTGGTTGCGAAAGCGTATTTGACCTCTTAGCAACATATAATCCCGGACAAATAGGGAGTATCATGAAGAATACAGAGATTAGCGACAGCTACGCTGAATACCTAAACAACCACAACCATCAAAAAGAAACGCAAAGTATATATCTTTAGAAAAGCTGATAAAACTTTCTTGACTCCTTTCTTAAGAGAACGTCATCATTTCTTCCGATGTAATGACGTAATAGCAGAATAGATGTGGAATGATTTCAAGTACATACTATCGACGACAATTGAGCCATTTACAGGGTGTTACAAAAAAGGAACGGACAAACTTTCAGCAAACATTCCTCACATACAAAGAAAGAAAATATGTTAAGTGAACATGTGTCCGGAAACGCTTGCTTTCCATGTTAGAGCTAATTATATTACTTCTCTTCAAATCACATTAATCATGGAATGGAAACACACAGCAACAGAACGTACCAGCGTGACTTCAAACACTTTGTTACAGGAAATGTTCAAAATCTCTGCCGTTAGCGAGGATACATGCATCCAACCTCCGTCGTATGGAATCACTGATGCGCTGATGCAGCCCTAGATAATGGCGTTTTGTACACAGCCGTCGACAATACGAGCACGAAGAGTCTCTACATTTGGTACCGGGGTTGGGTAGACAAGAGCTTTCAAATGCCCCCATAAATGAAAGTCAAGAGGGTTGAGGTCAGGAGAGCGTGGAGGCCATGGAATTGGTCCGCCTCTACCGATCCAATCGGTCACCGAATCTGTTGTTGAGAAGCGTACGAACACTCCGACTGAAATGTGCAGGAGCTCCATCGTGCATGAACCACATGTTGTGTCGTACTTGTAAAGGCACATGTTCTAGCAGCACAGGTAGAGTATCGCGTATGAAATCATGATAACGTGCTCCATTGAGCGTAGGTGGAAGAACATGGGGCCCTATCAAGACATCACCAACAATGCCTGCCCAAACGTTCACAGAAAATCTGTGTTGATGACGTGATTGCACAACTGCGTGCGGATTCTCGTCAGCCCACACATGTTGATTGTGAAAATTTACAATTTAATCACGTTGGAATGAAGCCTTATTCATAAAGAGAACATTTGCACTGAAATGAGGATTGACACATTGTTGGATGAACCATTCGCAGAAGTGTACCCGTGGAGGCCAATCAGCTGCTGATAGTGCCTGCACACGCTGTACATGGTACGGAAACAACCGGTTCTCCCGTAGATCTCTCCATACAGTGACTTGGTCAACGTTACCTTTACAGCAGCAACTTCTCTGACGCTGACATTAGGGTTATCGTCAACTGCACGAAGAATTGCCTCGTCCATTGCAGGTGTGCTCGTCGTTCTAGGTCTTCCCCAGTCGCGATTCATAGGCTGGAATGTTCCGTGCTCCCTAAGACGCCGATCAATTGTTACGAACGTCTTCCTGTCGGGACATTTCCGTTCTGGAAATCTGTCTCGATACAAACGTATAGCGCCACGACTATTGCCCCGTGCTAATCCATACATCAAATGGGCATCTGCCAACTCCGCATTTGTAAACATTGCACTGACTGGAAAACCACGTTCATGATGAACACTAACCTGTTGATGCTACGTACTGATGTGCTTGATGCTAGTAGTGTAAAGCAATGAGTCACAATGTCAACATAAGCACCGAACTCAACATTACCTTCCTTCAATTGGGCCAACTGTCGGTGATTCGAGGAAGTACAGTACATACTGACGAAAATAAAATGAGCTGTAACATGGAAATTAAGCGTTTATGGACACATGTCCACATAACTTTCCTGAAAGTTTGGCAGTACGTCTTTGTAACACCCTGTATACCACATAAATCAGTGAGTGATGTTACTGATCCCCCAAGGTACACAAAATGGTTCAGATCGCTGTTTCAGAGGCAACGAAAAAAACATGCTAAATTAAAAGAACGCAAAGTCCTCAGCACTAGCAACGTTATGCAGAAGTTCGAAATACAGCCCGTACTTCAATGCGAGACATTCTCATTAATTTCCACAACGAAACTGTGTCTCTTAATCTGGCAGACACCCCAAAGAGATTATGTTCATGCATAATGAACACTAGTGGCCAGACGTAATCAATGCCTTTACTGCGAGATAACTGCGGTGATGTCGGTGATGACAGTACCACTGATGCAGAGTTACTAAACACGGTTTTCCGAAACTCGTTCAGCAAAGAAGACGACGTAAATATTCCTGAGTTCCAATCAAGAACACTTGCCAAGATGAGAAACATGGAAGAAGCTTAAATCATTTAATAGAAGCAAGGCCTCCCGTCCAGGTTCCTTTCAGAGTATGCTGATACAATGGCTCCAAGTTTAACAATTATATACAACAGCTCGCTCACACAAAGATCCGTACCTAAAGACTAGAAAATTACTCAAATCACACCAATACCCAAAAAAGGGAAGTAGGAGTAATCCACTAAATTGTAAGCCCATATCACCGACGCCGATTTGCAGTAGAATTTTGGAACATGTATTGCGTTCTACCATTATGAAGTACCTCGAATAAAACGATTTATTGACACATAGTCATCAGGGATTAAGAAAATGTCGTTCTTGAGAAACACAACTAGTGCTTTATACTCATGAAGTAATGAATGCTGTGGACAGGAGATGTCAAGATGATTTCATATTTTTAGATTCCGGGAAGGCTTTCGACACCGTTCCTCCAAAGCGTCTTCTAACCAAACTGCGTGCCCGCGGAATATCGCCTCAGTTGTGCGACTGGATTCTTGATTTCCTCTCAGAAACGTCACAGTTCGTAGTAATAGACGGAAAAATCATCGAGTAAAACAGAAATAATATCCGGCATTCCCCAAGGAAGTGTTATAGGCCGTCTATTGTTCCTTATCTATATTATAGACATACGACACAATTTGAGTAGTCGTCTTAGATTGTTTGTAGATGATGCTGTCATTTAACGTCTTGTAAAGGCATCAGATGATCAAAATGAATTGGAAAAAGATTTAGATATGGTATCTCTATGGAGCGAAAAGTGGCAATTGAACCTGACTAAAGAAAATTGTGAAGTTATTCACATGAGACCTAGAAGAAATCGGCTAAATTTCGGTTACACGATAAGTCACACAAATCGGATGGCTGTAACTTCAACCAAATACTACCTAAATTGGAGTGATCACATAGATAATATTGTGGGTAGAGCAGGCCAAAGACTGCAATTCATTGGCAGAACGCTTAGAAGGTGCAACAGATCTGCTAAAGAGACTGCTTACACCACACTTGTCGTCCCTATTCAAGAGTATTGCGGTGTGGTGTGGGATCCGTGTCAGGTGGGACTGACGGATGATGTCGACAAAATTCAAAGAAGGGCAGCTCGTTTCGTATTATCGTGAAACAGATAAGATACGTGAATTGGGGTGGCAATTATTATAACAAAGGCGTTTTTCGTTGCGACGGGATCTTCTTATGAAATTTCAGTCACCAGTTTCCTCCTCCAATTGCGAAAACATTCTGTTGGCACCCAACTACATGGGGAGAACTGATCATCACTATAAAATAAGAGAAATCAGGGCTCGCAGAAATATATCTTAAGTGCTGGTTTTTCCCGCGCGCCGTTCGAGAGTGGAACGGTAGAGAGACTGCTTGAAGATGGTTCACTGAACTCTCTAGCAGGTACTTTATTGTGAATAGTAGAGTAATCACGTAGATGTAGTTGCAGATGTTATTCCGTCAGTAACCTCGTTCTCACATAATGGAAAATCAGGTGCTAAGATCAAATGTACAACTTTGCTTACATTCTTATGGTTTCCCTATCGTAGAGGAAGGCGATATACATCCATTTTTTGAAGAGGCTGTTCGATTCCATCAGTAGACCGAAAGGATACTTGGTTGTCTATCACCACCATTGCACCGAACTTCAGATTAGACGTTAATAATTCATGTAACTAGAGAAGATGAATTTCTTAAGCGTCTAAATATTACCTGCCATATACTCAGATATTATTTCACACGTCTTGAAAAAAGAATAAACCTAAGAGATTTATAAAACATTTAATTACTATCGTACAAACGAACTTAGTCCCTTTTGAAACTATGTTAACACGTCCTGAACAAATCAGCAGACGATATTATTTTTATATAATTTGCTCCACATTTAACCTCTTTTCCTGGGGTGTATGTATTTTTAATTGGAAAAAAGGGCTGGGTCTCACACATAGTGAAATACAATTTTAGACTTGCAGTTGTGGTATTTGGAAGTGTAATGGGAAAATGATTCAAAAGCTGAGACTTGTTCCACGTGAATTTGACACTAGCATGTTGCGAATATGTGAGAGAGACAGGAAAACAAGCAAATAGCTTACGAAACAAGATAGACGAATTAATTATCAGGGTTATTTAATGAAATGATGGTGGCCAGGGCATGAATGTCTCCAGGAGATGACATTTCGTGAGACCAAGGGGATCATTTCCTTGTAGTACCAGAAACACGCTCCATGCTCACCGTTGCGTATACAGTAGTGATCAGTAGCCTAAACTTTAACTGTGCACAATTATTGCTGTTAGTAGTTTAGTAGTTTACTGTAAGTTTTCTGTAGTTCATCGTCATAAAATTTGTACCACATTATTAATATGCATTCTTTCGCTTGACAGTCCAGTTTACCAACACATCTTTACAGAATACTCCACAAGCTCTCTTTTGGATTGTGAATTACCAGGCCACTGAAGCATTTTTTTTTCGATCAACGTCTTTACTAATTCAGGAGTTGGACACGAGCCTTGGTCATGTTGAAGTTTACCTCCAACTTGTGTAAAGGATCTGTAGGAATTGCACAATCCTGCGCCCAAAGGATTTGCGTCAGTTTGGTTGAATGCATCGCGACGTCCACTTGTACTTATGCCCCACGGCTACTTCCAATGAAGCAGCCCCTAAAAATTATTTTGGGAAGATATTTTGCAGTCGGTTGAGGACGCTCAGCTGTCATTGCCCCTTAGGTGATAAACCATACAGCAATTGCTGTGTAGCCGTGAACAATAAAATGAGACTCATTATTAAAAATTACACCTGTGTAGCCGTGAACAATAAAATGTGACTCATTATTAAAAATTACACCTTTGCAATGATTGGAGGTTCAAGATATTTATAATTTGGTCCAGGGCAACCGTTTTTTCTTCATGGCAGGAAGTTAACAACTGCCTCTTTATTGGCTTGGGTTTTTTTCGCGCGCACTCAAAGCTGACTACGCCGTACCGTTGAAGAGAGGATTTCAACTCCAGTAACGAATGCAACATCGTAACTTGTCTTGTATGAATGAATTCTACAACCTCTATTTCTGAAGAGTTATGGATGGCTGCTCTTTCTCGTGCACCTCTGGCTTTTCTCTCTGGAGACAGCTATATGCCCTAACAAGTTTTGAATCACTAGGTTTTGCTACATTATAGTCATAGACAAGGAGCATCTATTTTTACCCGCCTCTCATTATGAAATGTTCATTTCAGTACAAGCACCAAGTCTCCTATTCGGAAACACAGAAACGTCACTCGTTGTTCTCACACATTCAAGCAGTCGTATGAACAGAAGGGGACCTGCAACTATTGTTCATACTCAAATAAATTACAGTCCAACAATTGGGCGGATAAAATAATTTATAGCTAGTCAACTCAAATTCCTTGTAAAATATGAGCTTGTACCAATTAATTTGCCCACAACTATAGCTGAAATATGTAATGTGTCGATAAATCGTGAGCACTTTTCGCAGCAAGGAATCCTTAAAAAATGCTACTGCTGCTAAAATTGAGACAACGTAATGTGTCGTAGGGAAAAGTCAGTTTCACTGCCTTATTTTCTTCATATCGATGTAGATCATATGATTTCGTTACTACGTATTGTACACTCCTGGAAATTGAAATAAGAACACCGTGAATTCATTGTCCCAGGAAGAGAAAACTTTATTGATACATTCCTAGGGTCAGATACATCACATGATCACACTGACAGAACCACAGGCACATAGACACAGGCAACAGAGCATGCACAATGTCGGCATTAGTACAGTGTATATCCACCTTTCGCAGCAATGCAGGCTGCTATTCTCCCATGGAGACGATCGTAGAGATGCTGGATGTAGTCCTGTGGAACGGCTTGCCATGCCATTTCCACCTGGCGCCTCAGTTGAACCAGCGTTCGTGCTGGACGTGCAGACCGCGTGAGACGACGCCTCATCCAGTCCCAAACATGCTCAGTGGGGTACAGATCCGGAGATCTTGCTGGCCAGGGTAGTTGACTTACACCTTCTAGAGCACGTTGGGTGGCACTGGATACATGCGGACGTGCATTGTCGTGTTGGAACAGCAAGTTCCCTTGCCGGTCTAGGAATGGTAGAACGATGGGTTCGATGACGGTTTGGATGTACCGTGCACTATTCAGTGTCCCCTCGACGATCACCAGAGGTGTACGGCCAGTGTAGGAGATCGCTCCCCACACCATGATGCCGGATGTTGGCCCTGTGTGCCTCCGTCGTATGCAGTCCTGATTGTGGCGCTGACCTTCACGGCGTCAAACACGCATACGACCATCATTGGCACCAAGGCAGAAGCGACTCTCATCGCTGAAGACGACACGTCTCAATCGTACCTCCATTCACGCTTGTCGCGACACCACTGGAGGTGGGCTGCACGATGTTGGGGCGTGAGCGGAAGACGGCCCAACGGTGTGCGGGACCGTAGCCCAGCTTCATGGAGACGGTTGCGAATGGTCCTCGCCGATACCCCAGGAGCAACAGTGTCCCTAATTTGCTGGAAAGTGGCGGTGCGGTCCCCTACGGTACTGCGTAGGATCCTACGGTCTTGGCGTGCATCCGTGCGTCGCTGCGGTCCGGTCCCAGGTCGACGGGCACGTGCACCTTCCGCCGACCACTGGCGACAACATCGATGTACTGTGGAGACCTCACGCCCCACGTGTTGAGCATTTCGGCGGTACGTCCACCCGGCCTCCCGCATGCCCACTATACTCCCTCGCTCAAAGTCCGTCAACTGCACATACGGTTCACGTCCACGCTGTCGCGGCATGCTACCTGTGTTAAAGACTGCGATGGAGCTCCGTATGCCACGGCAAACTGGCTGACACTGACGGCGGCGGTGCACAAATGCTGCGCAGCTAGCGCCATTCGACGGCCAACACCGCGGTTCCTGGTGTGTCCGCTGTGCCGTGCGTGTGATCATGGCTTGTACAGCCCTCTCAAACTGTCCAGAGCAAGTATGGTGGGTCTGACACACCGGTGTCAATGTGTTCTTTTTTCCATTTCCAGGAGTGTATTTTGTAATTTTTGCTGCTATAGGGATACAACGTAGTAAATTGATACCTCTTAACCTATATGCCCATTTAGAAGTGCGATTCCAAGTGCACATTCTGAAGGTGGTGTATTATTTGCGAAATTGGTATGTTACAAGTACACCAACATTGGTCGAAACAAGAACTATGAAACGACTCATTACACTGAAAAATACTCTAAGTCACACATCAGGAAAGTAGAAATACGCCTATTACTAACAACAAATAACTGTTTACGATGGTTAATGCTTATAGAATGTTACAGTCTCAAATGCTACAGATTTATCCCCTAAATGTCGGCAACTTTGTTATTAATTTTTGAGCCTCAGAATATTTGCTGGAAGACCAGGAACGACTCTTCTCCACTCATTCAAATCCAGGCTTATTCATTGCCAAGAATGCCAGGAGAATATTCACTCTAGAGCCGTGGTGGCAAAACTTTGAAACTTTGACGGACTAGTGCGCTTTCCTTGGCGAATATTGTTCCATGTTGTTCTACAATAATACGGTGTTAGGAACTGCTTCATCTGCGATCACTAATCTGTCTTACTTTAGCAGCTGATGTTCAGGCTGTATTTTATGCGAAAGAATGTACACTAGCTCCTGACATTACGAATCATCCTACTTATCGTCTGTTGTCTATTTGACTTAATAAATCAGGAAGCCAGTGCAGTGTAGCCACGGCAAAGAAAATCACTCGTATTTTAATCGCTCTGGAAAAGAATAACTGGTTCAAAGGAATTCATCTCATTCGTCCAGCCATTGTCATTGTACTTCAATGTCGAATCTAACAAGTCTAAACATGTGACGGTCTTCCAGTGTGGAGGCAACTCTTTGCATAAATTTGTACCGGCAGTTAGAGCTATGTCGGCGGAATGTGGTTATAGCACGTTATAGTCACATGGGCGAATCACAACAGACTCTTTCGTGTTAGTGCAAGTATTTTAGGTTCCACATACTCATTATAGTGGTAGCATCAAGTCTTATACTAATCTAACTTCACAATAATAACATCAAAGTAACTCTGCCCTTTGGGAACTCATTAATATGTTGCTGTGTCATCCTTAACATACTGTCCCTTACTTTAGATTTGTATTGACAGCCCAGTAGACTTGGCATTAATACTCTGTAAGGGTCATTCAATAAGCGGACAGCTGATTTCTCGTTTCCATAATCACTCTGCATTAAAAGCGCAGTATTTCAAGGAGCCGTTATTTACACACTTTGAATTTGGACTGAGACAGTCCAATATTTAGTACTATTGGAAGTTTCACATACATTACTGAACTTCGAGCCCATTTGTGTAGCCTCAGAATCCCAACACAAAGGCCATACGCCAAGCATATTAGAAAAGGCTGAAGGTTTTCTTATGTTTCCTGCTGTTGTAAGTAATTTACCTTTCTTGTAGTGGAACAATAATGAATGAGCACTCTGTACGGGTATTGAGCAAGATCCTACACTCTGTGTAGTGTTACCTGCGGTTCACTTGTTATTCAGACAGTTATGTAGCACTGCGGCATTATTATTTGAGGCGTAATAAATGGCAGTTGTGCTTCTCAGAAAATTAGTTCTTTTGTTTTTGAATCTGGGAAAAACTATCTGGAATATTTTATTACTGAGATCAAAACTTTTCTTTATTAACCTATTTCAATCTTTCTATTAATGGAATAGATTTTTGGAGAAATTTTAAATGTAACCCAGACATGCTCACGAATAAAGCGGTTGTTTGTCAGAAGCACTAATTAAAGGAAACTTTTCCCCTTAGATAACTAGTAATCTTTGTCATTAGTCGTCGCTTGAGTTCTTTGTATTCATTGTGTCACAAATTACTCAACAGGTTCAGATGTCTGTAATATTTGTAACGAGAGAATATTGTAATTGTAAGTCTGCTTATGTTATACAAGCTTGTGAAGTTTTGAATATTATGTCTGCACATTGCCCCACACACAGCAACAGATTGTGTCAGATAAAAAAAATGTAAAAAAGAAAATGGCATTGATTATTTTTCTTTAGCTGCTGCATCTCCTCCTAATTTTTGTCGGTATTCCAAGTTAAACATTGAACTTCTTATCTTGTAACTTTCATAATGTACTTCAGTATTGAGTTTCAGTTATATAGTTTTCAACTATTAGTTTCCTTTTATAGTTAATTAGATATATTTTCATCTTTTCAAATACTGCGTTTCATTAAGTTGGAAGTTTTGCTTTACGACAGAGTTCACATGCACAGTACAGGACCAACCAGCAGACAATATGCTCAGCAGTTGAATATGATGACTAAAATACTAATTATACGAGGAAAGTTTCGGGAAACCAAAATATGCAGTATTCACACTTACAAGCAAATTTTTACAGAAAGGTCACAAAGTTTGCGTACTTACCGAAAACTAACTTACTTTTAAATGTTGAGAAAACAATGATAGGCTGGTCCCGGCGGAGGTTGCTAGTCTTCCCTCGGGCATGGGTGTGTGTGTTTGTCCTTAGGATAATTTAGGTTAAGTAGTGTGTAAGCTTAGGGACTGACGACCTTAGCAGTTAACTCCCATAAGATTTCACACACATTCGAACATTTTTAAAAGAATGACAAATACCATAAAGAATCGCTTCACAATCAAATACGTAATGGAAAAGAAAGATTAAATAAATTTATTTAATAATTTTCTTGAATAAGCTACGAGCGTAGGAGAAACAAACAGCGCTCCGTCTTATCTCCGTTTCACTTCTATTTTGCCCTTTCCCCCACACTGTTCAACACTTGTGTTTGTCTTTACCCACACGCCCATATTCACTGTCTACATCATTCAATTTCACACTATCTCTTCAGCCCCTCAAATACTTAACTAATTACACACGATCGTAAGGTAAGTGACATAGTGCACACATCATTAACCACAGCTAAAAATAAATATTTTCTGAAAAATCATTTAAAGAAAGTAGACAGTGCTACATACATACAAAGTGTTTAGTGATACGTGTACTCCTAGTAGAGGACATAAATATTAGTGGTACAATAATTAGCCGGCCGCGGAGAACTAGCGGTTCTAGGCGCGCAATCCGGAACCGCGCGACTGCTACGGTCGCAGGTTCGAATCCTACCTCGGGCATGGATGTGTGTAATGTCCTTAGGTTAGTTAGGTTTAAGTAGTTCTAAGTTATAGGGGACTGATGACCACAGATGTTAAGTCCCATAGGGCTCAGAGCCATTTGGACCATTTGGTACAATAATTATGTTATTTTCATCAGAAAATAAAGAGCGCCGCGAGTCCAGTTATAGATTAGTTATATTTTATAAATATTCCTAAGAATGTACGTGTGGATGAACTTCCGGATGTAAGGAAAATTAGCTGCAATTGCAATGATTGAAATCAAATTTCTATATAGTTGATGCGCACTTATCTATCCAGCGAAATGTATGTATAATTATCTGGACTACAGGTGTGCACGCTGCGTACGTCTTTCCCGACTTTCCATTCTCAGTTCTATCACTTCTGGTGTTCCGTTCTGTATTAACGATGATGTAGTAACACTGTAGGACAGAAAATGAAAAGCCATATTCCGTTGTTTATTTGTTGTTTTCTTTAATTATTTTTGAAAGACGTAGAGAAAACTGTATATTTTCACTACTAAATTATTGCTGATCAAATCAGGTTCCATAATTTTCTGTTTCTAGTACTAAGTCATAGTATTTGGCCGTATTTTTTATATGACTGGAATATACAAAATCTTATGTATTCCATAATCAAGGAAGATTCCAGTGACTTTTTACTAAAGCCTAAACAGCATCTGCTTCATAGCGTCCCTGGCAGCAAGGGACTGAGGTTTAGATGACTGGCGACGATGTGTGTGTGTGTGTGTGTGTGTGTGTGTGTGTGTGTGTGTATGTGTGTGTGTGTGTGTGAAGTGTGCGAATAACGGTGAGAGCCGCGCAGATGATCGTCTCGGAAGAGGAGCCTAACGCAGGAGACCTACAATCATATTTGCGTCCGATAATAGTAAAGTTCGTCACTCAGATGTACACTGAGGTGACAGAAGACATCTGAAGCCCGCTAACATTGTGTCGGACTCCTTTTTACCAGGGGTAGAGCAGCAACTCGAAATCGCAAGGACTCTACTAGTTGGGAGTACTGCACAGAAAATTTCGAGCCGTGCTCCCTCTATGGCCGTTCATCACTGAGAAAGTGCTGTCGACTTAGGATTCTGTGAACGACCTAACCTCTCGATTACATCCCAGAAGTGGCCAATAGGATTCCTGTCTGGCGATGTGACTGGTCACATCATTCGTTCGAAATGAGAATGTTCTTCAAACCAATTGCGAACAAAGGTGACCCGGTGACGTAATCTCATTGCTTGGGAACGTGAACCCCTGCATATAGTGCCCAAATAACCGAACGTAACCATTTTACAGTCAATGATCGGTTCAGTGGGAGCAGAAAACCCAGTCCATACTGGGTTAACACAGCCCACACCATTGTGGAGCGACCATCAACTCCCACAATGTCTTGTTAACAACATGGGTCCAGGGCTCTTTGGGGGGTCTGCGCCACACTCAAGCCCTACCATCAGCCCTTACCAACTGAAATCGGGACTCATTTGACCAGGCCACGGCCTTGCAGTCGACTAGGGTCCAACCGATGTGGTAACGAGCCCGGGACAGGCGCTGCAGATGATGACGAGCTGTTAGCAATGGCATTCGCGTCGATCGTCTGCTGCCGTAGACCATTATCGTCAACTTTCGTCGCAGTGTCCCAACGGATACGTTTGTCGTGCGTCGCGCATTGATTTTTGCTGTTATATCACGTAGTATGTTAGCACTGACAACTGTACACAAACGCCGCTGGTCTCCGTTGTCGAGTGAAGGCCGTCGGCCACTACCTTGTCCATGGTGAGAGGTAATGCCTCAAATTTGTTATTCTCAGCGTGCCCTTGACTCTGTGGATATTGAGATACTGGATTCCGTAACGATTTCCGAAATGGAAAGTGCCATGCATCCAGCTCCAACTACCATTCCGCGTTCAGAGACTGTTAATTCCCGTTGTACAGCGATAATCACGAAGGAAAACTTTTCACATGAAACACGGAGTACATATGATGCCTCCTCCAATATGCTTCCTTTTCATAACTTGTATACGCCATGCTACCCCAGTCTGACTATCGCTAACCTGTTAGTTTCATAACCTGAATACGTGATAAACATCGCAGCTTCGCAGGCGACTTCTAGTAGTGTATTTCCCTCACAGGTGATTGTCGGCTCGATAAACGTGTGTTGTGTGCAGTAGTGTTTGTAACCTTGTATGTGTAATAAATTTCTTGTATCCACATCGTCGTACAAAATGCTGTGTTGATTTATTTCAGGCTTCAATTACGTAGTAAACTTTCATCGACCACTGATGAATAGTGAGGTACTGTAGAAGGCGAACATTAGTAACAATGGCGCCATTAGAGAGACTGCCACACGCAAACTAGCATTTAGAATTCGACAAAAAGGGACTTCATTTCCCGCCGAATGCTTTGCGGAACACGCGAATGAGGCGGGCGAGCGTTTTCCTTCTAATTACGTCATCATTTTGCACAGTATTGTGGGAGACTAATGACTGAGTGTAACTGGAGAGGCATGGAGAACGAGTGCGCTCTTTGTAATTAAAGTCGTATCTCCTTGCGGAATAAAGGAGGGCCCCGCCTCTAGAGAACGCACGGGGAGAGAGCGGGTTGGGGAAGCACACACATACATACACACACACACACACACACACACACACACACACACACACACACGTACAAACACTCCACAACGCGTGGGACACTGACCTCTATCCGCAGTGGTCGTTAACATCGGCAGCCTGGATTAACACGACCACGCACGCTCCGCCTCTGCAGTTAACGACTCGGCGACCGCTTACATAGCGGGCAAAAAGAGGGCGTCCGAAAACCGCAGGGGAGGAACCTGCTCCGTTCTCCGCACAATGGGGCTGAAGACCACAAAAATTGTACCCTCGTGCGGGCAGGCCTAATTGCCTCGTCTAATATCGATGGTAGCCAAACGTTTACCCCGTGACGACAAGCAGCACGGCCCTGCACAAGTGCACAGTGATGGTTCTAAGTGCTGCAGCGTGCACACCCGAAAGATAAGAACTGCCTCGCCATGTAAACAAATAGTGGCACTAGAGTGTTGACTGTTTATCGTCAGCTGCGTTCATTCTAATTAAGTCAACGTTTTGTACCATTTGCAACATGTATCGATAGTATTATTTCTGAACACTTTTTAGAGTAATTTTATATTGCATTCAGGAGCTTATTTAAGTTCAAATGGATATTGCAATTCATCAAAAATTATCAGAAATGTGTACTTATGTGCAATGTTTGAATATATGAGTTAAAATATAAACATTTAATTAAATTTCATAAACAATAAAGAAGGATACTCGTGAACCAACAATTTCAGAAATTTACATACCATTCTGTACAAAAGTTACTGAAATGTATCTCTGTATTTCGTTTGACTTAATCACTGCCTCGATTTTGTGCGGTTTTCAATCTTCCAAATGTCGAAGACCTTCTACTTTTATTACTGTCAACGAAGAACTGTTTGGTGCAGCTTCCTCTTGTTGCTCAGATTATTTCGCGGAACAATAATTTTCAGCCGATGTCACTAGGTCTCAATCGGATTGAGGTCGTTACTATTACAGTGGTCAGTGAACCATTTCTTATTGGTTGTATCGCTGGACATGGCGCACTGTCTTGCTAAATATGTGCTAATCATTGCTATCTTGAAAAAAAGCGTGAGAAGGGGCAATGATTTATCTTCCTTTCAGTTTTTGACTTAACAGTTGCGCTGTAACGTTTGTAGAAGGACATTACATACTTAAACCATGACACTAATGGGATGCAATGCTGCTCCCAGACATCATGTCTTTGTCTGGTCGATGAACGAATTTAATTCCATCGCTTCCTAAGACGCCCATCTTCGTCTCGTCACTCCATATGGTTACATCCCAATCTCTTTGCGTCTACTCTCACTTTGTGCTAAAGCCCACTCCGTACTTTTCAGTTTCTGGATCTTTTTTACAGAAGGCCTCTTTTTTAGAGTTATAGCTCGTAAGTTTTTGTCTCACCTTGGTAACTTCAAACACCGATTCTTCAAGATGGCATTTACATTTTTGCTATGCAACGACCGTCTTATAGACGAAAACTGCAGATGCAATTACAGCGTTCATTAGTCGACTTTTGTTTTCTGCCGGTTCTTGGAGCAGTTTTGGTTGACCCAATTTCTTAATACCGCTGGCAGATTTTGCTCACACCCACCTTTGTAGTGATTCGACACAGCCTTCTTGCTATTTCTGAGTATGTATAACCTTCTTCAGGGGGTGTCATTGCCTTACTCGTTTTACACGGTGATCGATCAGCTGGTTTCTGTACAGGCGACACTGTTTCCAATACCACCTACATGCTAAACTCAGCTCAGTTGTAAGGATATCTCACACTTCTGCCGAAACGGTGTACTTCTGACTACTACAGCGTGGAGAAAAATTATCACCAAATTTTAATGTCGGGTGACTCATGTCAGTAAGAACCAAAATTACCAATGTTGTGTATTGTGTAGGTCGAAAACGCATCATCCTTAAACTACGGAAACTTGGGGCCATGCTCTTCGACAACGATTGCGCTGTCCGTCAACCGAAGAACGGCAAGAGGGCAATCCCAAGGCAAATCGGAGTGCTTGGCGCCACGTTTTCGTAGTTTATAAATGGTGCGTTGTCGACCTACACAACATTAGTAATTTTAATTCCTACTGGTATCAGCTTTCCACAGTTATTTTGTGACACAATTTTTCTCCACATTGTATAGCTACCACAACGATCAAACCGCATTTCCTCACTGGATAAAATATTAATAATCCACATTCACTTTTTGATTTGTCGTAACACAGCTAATGAAAAACTTGTGTTCCAGCTGCACAATTATGTAAAATAATGTCGTTTTTAAATCTGTTTATTTATTTTTAATGAAAAGTATAGTGTATCCTATTTTCTGAAAATTATAAGTATTTATTTTTACATGTACAGGGTATTTCTGTAAAACCGTGAAAAATTTAACAGAACACAGTGGAAGCTCTATTGAAACATCCTCTCACAGACAGCCGAATGGTACATTCTCCAACAACCCAGGTGGAGCTCTTTGCACGAAAAAAACCTGCAACATGACTTCCCAGTAATCAGGATCATCCACTTCGTTTCCCTGCAGAAAATAAAGGAAGCAGATATAAATAAACAGCACAGTACATGTAAACTCAAATAAACGTTAGTTTACCACATGTTCCATACTTCAAAGTATTCGGTGGAGCGTTCTCTATGTCCAATTATATTTTTGCACACTCTTACGAAACATATATATATATAGTATATATTTACTTATTATGAACAAAAACTGTAAGAAAAATTCACTGACTCAGTATAGCACGTACTATGTAGTACGTCTCCTGATGTCAAAATAAATGAACATATCCATAAACTATCCGCAATTGCCTCTACTATATGTGGTAAACGATGTACCACACGGCATCGGCTTCACTCTGCAAGTGCTAACCACAAATTTTGAGTTCTCCTCTCTAAAATAAAAAAGTTGTGGTATCGATTGCTCTACAGTGTACTGCGCTTGTCCGTGAGGTGTGCACCCGTGGTCAGTTCTAGGCATTCCGTCTTCTGTCCGTCCCCACGTCCTGAGACTTTCCGGCATTTGACTTGTGTGTAGGTACATTTTCTGCGGGACCATTTTGTAATGTTAAAATGGGGTGCCCTAAGTTTTTTGAGCATCGCTAGTGACTTGCCATAGCAGGATCTCAAACGTGTTTTGTGAATACCTAACGTAAGATAGTTCGCTGGCGATGCTGTTGTCTTCAGGAAAGTTTCGGCATCGGACCGCAGTAGGGAAACGCAGAAAGATTTGGACTTGGTTATCAGCCGTATTGTGAATGGAAGCTTTTCTAAAATGAAAGCAGGTGTAATATAATGCCTACAACTCAGGCAAATATTATTATAGTATCGATTTACAAGATTATAGGTGAGAATTACGTAAACATCGTTTAATTTCGCTTTCACCAGCTATAATGTTAATAAGCAATATGGAATTGCACGAACACCAGATATAGGCATCAAGGAGCCGAACGAAACACGGGTTCATTAGATGAGATCTGGGAAAGTTAGAGCGAATATGTAAAGGAAGTAATATACAAAACGCTGGTAAGATATATTCTAGGATATTACGGGAGAAGGAGCATGCAAAGGGTCAATATAGGTAATGTATGGATCAGCGAACTGAAATAGAAAGAAGATAAAATGATGTATTGGGAGTAGAATTTGTTATAAATAGGAATTTGTTATAAATGGACCGAGAATAAGTTACTGTGAACAGTTACTGATAGGTGGGTTCTCAGGAGAATGAATAGAAATCCAACGCCAAAAATAGAAGTTCAGGTACATATGCCAACATGTCAATCAGAAGCCGAATAGATACAGAAAGGATATGAACATTAATGAACTAGTAATTCCGTATATAAAGGGGGATGCTAAGTGAATTGTCAGGGGAGGTTGGAGTGCGATAGGACGGCAAGGAGAAGAGGACAGATTTGCGGGAGAAAGTGAGTTTCTAGTTGAAAGGAAAGAGGAGAAACGCTAATTGAGTTTGCAATAAATTTCAGCTCTTAGCTACAAATAGAGGATTCAAAGGTCAAAATACGAGGAGATGAACTCGGAAAAGAACCGGAGGCACGGTATTCCATCTTCATTACACGATGGTCAACCACAGATTTAGAAATTAAACATTAGATTGCAATTCATACTTAGGAGCAGACATACTCGATTTAAAATGTGGTAGATTTATGTTACACACACATTACGAAGAATTAGTATGGAAAGAACTGGTATAATAATAAAGGACTAAAGAAAGACAGGTGTGATTGAAGTTTTATAGGCTGCAGATATTGCAACAATGAATACCACAGTAGACATTTCAGTTGAAGAGGAATGGACTGCTCTATAAAGGGTAATCACAAAGTCTCGAGAGACAAACGTAGGTTCACGTAGGGTAAATTCAAAGAAGTCTTTAGTTACAAAAGAATTATCTCAGCTGAACAACGAAAGGATAAAGTGCAAAAAAGTTCAAGGAATGAGAGAAATACAGGAACATAAATCACTTAGGAAATAAAAAAAGTTAGTGCAGGGAATGGAAGACGAAATAATACCTGAAAAATGAAGAAATGAACAAAGGAATAATCGGGAAAGGTACTCATTCAGCTTACAGAAAAGTCAAAATAACCTTCGGTGCAATTAATCGTGCATGTGTCAACGTTAATAGTGCAAAAGGAACTTTTTATTCAACGTAGAGGAAAGAGTGATTAGGTGGAATGAATAGACTGAAGGCTTGTACGAGGACAGAGAAGAGTCTAATGAACTGACATATGAAGAAACAAAGCCGATATGGAAATGCAGAGGATCCATTATACAGTCAGGGTTTCATACAGATGTTGAAGAATTGTAACGTAGTGATGTTGAGAGGCTAGAAAAGATTCCATCAGAGATGCTATAATCATTGAGGATACTGGTGACTAAGCGACTAGCCAAGCTGACGTGTAGAATTTATGACAATGGAGATATACCATCATACTTTCAGGAAATTTTAATTATCCACAGAGACCCGCACGCAGGAGAGGTAGGTGCTCGAGTATAGTATAATCAGCTTAACAGCTCATGCACCAAGCCGATGACATAAGTAATACGCAGCAAAATGGGAAAGAAAGTAAAGAAACAGTTCAACAACGATCAGTTTGGATTTAGAAAAGATAAATGTACCAGAGAGGCACTTCTGACGTTGCACTAGATAATAAAAGCAGGAATTAAGGGAATTAATAGAACTTATATGTATCTGTTGAGTAGAACAAAAGCTATACAGCGTGAAATGGTGCACATGCAAAATTTTGAAAAAATAAGGCTAAGCTATAGGGGAAGATGAGTTATATACAATATGTAGAAGAACCAATATGAAGCAATAAGTATGCATGTCTGAAAACTCAGTGCTGGATTTCAAAGGTGTAACTGTTCAACCTATAGATTGGAGAAGCAATGGCAGAAATGAAAAAAGACTTGGATATAGATTCAGACAGGTATGATTGGATTTGCTCATGACTTTGCCTTCCTCAGTGAAAGTGAAGAAGAATTACAGGACATGTTGATTGGAGTGAACAGTCTGATAGGTACAGAAGAGGAATTGAGAATAAATGGAAGAAGGACAAAAGTAACGTGCATTAGCATTAAAAAAGATTAGCTATAAGCCTAACATTGAAATGGTAACCAGGGTTTAAAACGAAGTTAATGAAATGTGCTACATTGGAAGCAAATTAACAGATCACATGTGAAGCAAGGAGTTCACAGAAGTCAGAGTAGCACGGGCAAAAAGGCCCTCCTGGCCAAAAGAAGGCTAATGGTTTTTAGACATACGTGTTACGAGAAGAAAATATTTCCAGTCTGTAAGTTTTGGAGTACAGCACTGAATAGTAGTGAAGCACTGTAGGTAAACCAGTAATAAAAAGAACCTATGTGAATGAGAAAAGATGCTACAGAAGATCATTGAAAATTAGATGGATAAGTTAAGGAGTACATTGACTATCCACAGTATCTATGAAGAAAGGAACATAGAAAAAAACTGCCAATTAAGAGGAACTAGTTGATAAGACAGTAGCTGTCAACTGCGGATTCTGGCTCAGGATATGCTTTTGTAAGTTTTTTTGTAAAGCCATAATTTTATATTTGCCATTTTTCTTTATGTCACCATTCAATCTAATTCATATTTAAAAAAGGGACATATTTACACTTATACATGTTTCATAAAAATGTTTCTTACTCAATAGCAATAAAATGTGATGATAATTTTTAAAATGTTCAATCGAGATCATGTGTAGTGAATGGTAAGATAAATTATTTTCACCATATATAATTACATATGACAGTGTATCATCTAAAATTTTATCATTGAAAGTAGTACGTATGTTGATGCTTCTTTTTATGAAGTTAAAACATTCATATGTCACTGCATATTTATAACATAGATGGAGTCATTTTGCATGTAATTGAATAGAATTAGATTAACATCATGATTCAGTTGTGATACTCTTAAAATATCTGAAAGCATCAAAAGCTCTATAAAAGTTTTTCAGACGATCAAAATTACATAATTCTTGTGGTAAAACTTCACTTCTACCATTCATTATACAGATAATCTGTAATTTAGTATGGTCAAATGAAGAGGAGTCAATTAGCTGATTATTTCTTCACTTCGTTTGAGGAAGAACAAAATTAAAGTAAGTCATAGAAAATTCCGCAGAATCTTAATAATGAGTGATATGTAGTTTAAAATAAAACTTTTCACTTAATGCTACAATTTGTATAGTTTGTGGTTAAAAGACGAATATGGGAATTTTCGACTTTTTCAGTCGTCTTTGTTCCAGCTTGAGTGAATATTCGAATTACATTTAACCACAGGAACACAAATTCCCAAAGATTCTCTAACAGTTTTACCTTTGGCTAGTATATCTTTTATTTCAACTTCAGCATCATTTTTATCAAACAAACTAAGAAGAAAATCTGCAGAACTTGAAAACCAAGTGAAATTTACTGTTACATCCTTCCCAAACTATTCCTTCAAAATCTTCAAGAAATATACGGAATAACTATATTAGATAATGTACCTGGTTTTTCATTTTTTTATTTTTTTCCTTATTAAGAATATGACCTTCCATAGTTAATTCATAGCTAGTGACGAAGTTAGCTGAATATCAGTTGATGATGAAATAAATGGATGTTCTATTGTAGACAAAATTTTATTTCTTTTTGTAACTGTGTTAATTTCAGTCTGTCTTCCTACATAATCAATGATTAACTCTTTATTCGATATTCCATTATACGTAGGGTAATAAATAACATTTTTTCAATAAGGCCATATAAAGTTTGGATGTTAGGATGAATACAGGTATAATCAATATTTACAATGATATGTATTTCTTTATTAGAAGTAGTAAATTATCTGTTGATTTTTTATTGACAGGAGAAATGAGCTATACTGGATGCTTTCAGTCTTATTCATTCATAAAGGATAAATTTCTGTTGAGACATTTTTAAAATTACTGTGGCAATTGTACTATTAAAGTAAATAAAACTATCATGTTCATTATTTACAGTAATTTTTTACATGTGTATAGCATCAAAGAATGGAACATTTATAGGATAATGTGGTTAAAAAGTAATGATCCTGAAAATTTCGCTTTTGGCTTAAGAGAAGCTATTACATTTGCTTCTGGACGAAAATGACTGGTATGTTAAACAGAGGCCGTTGCAGCATCCCTGAATATAGAAGTAAATAGGAATATAAAAAAGAGACGAAGGTTTATCTGTTTAGCAAGAGTAATAGGAAGCAGATTTCAGACTACCTAACAGGTCAAAACGAAAATTTCTGTTCCGACAATAACAATGTTGAGTGTTTATGGAAAAAGTTCAAGGCAATCGTAAAATGCATTTTAGACACTTACGTGCCGAAGAAAACTGTGAGGGACGGGAAAACCCACCGTGGTTCACCAACAAAGTCAGGAAATTACTGCGAAAGCAAAGAGAGCTTCCCTGCAAGTTTAAACGTAGCTTCCTGAAGCCTTATTAAAATGTTGGACATTTCACAAAACTGAAAACATGAACGTCATTCCTTTGAACGTCACCTAAAATATATGGCAGATTCGTCAGTAAATCCTCCATGGCCCAGTGGTTGATAAATAAAATGCAGTCCAATAAAATGCGGCACACAGTGATCTGTACGCCACGAGCACCACACATTGGAAGGTCATCTTGTCAGACTAAGAATGTGTCTCATATAGCTACGACCTATGCAAAGACGAATAACAAGTATCTCGTCCCGTCGACATGGCTGGAAGGTAATATACCACAGCTTTACTACACAGAGCTTATTGTCACTCTCTGCCTCTCGTCTTTCCGTTGAAACATTACTTTTTATCTCAACAGTGAGGAGATAGCATGCAGGGGGTTAGCACACTGAAATACCTGAGGATCGCAACACGCTTCCTAGTGTGCTATATCAGCCCTTTCGTATCCTGCAATAGCCATGTTCCCTAGCACTTAGCACAAAGACATCTACTTCTCCAGCCGCTGTAGTTGGAGGAGGGCATCCTGGATATATTGGGCTATTTTTTCTGCTGGTTACAAACGCTGGAAAGAGTGAAGAGCACTAAGATAACGGGAACAGATAAGATATTTAGCCCTGGAAGACCGTCACATCTGCTCCAGTGCTCGCAATTTCATATATAAATTCTGCGTCAAAGACAATACATTCTTAAGGCAGTCAGACCTTGAAAACGCTATCTGGAAATATAACAGAGCAACCAACAAAGTAAAGACAGCAATATAGTTGTGGTTCTCATATAAAATGTCAGAACCTATTGAATTAAAAATAGAAGCAGTAGCACAGTCTATCCTGTATTGCACAAAATCTAAAATGGTGCTGTAACCAATGTGTCAAACGGTTTAAAATATGGATTTGGGGTTTTACTAGTTCCAAACTGAGTGGCTCCCACACATGCTGTACATGGATCCCGAATGGCATCGTGATTCCGAGATGGTTGCTGAAAACGAGTTCCAAAGGTGGGCGAGCGACAGTATGATATGTGGGTAAAGTTGAAGCTGCAAGGAACTTACATTCTCAAGGCACTATGAGGAGCAGCCCCCGGATGGTGAGTGGTGGTTCCCCAGCCTCAGCACAGAGACTGTATATGGGATTGCCTCTGGAAGCTGCTGTGGCCAGCCGAATCCCTTCATGGCGGACAATGTCAGTGATCTTCAAACACGAAGACGTCAATAATTCAAAGACTCTGTACCCATAGTCCTGCTGCGAACGCCAGAAAGCCCTATAAAACTGAAGCAGACGCGCCCAGCCTGCTCCCCGAGACCTGTGGTTAAGGCTCTTGATGGTTTTTATTTCCTTGAGCGTTCTGGCAGCCACGATAATTTCGAGTCACAAATGGGGCCTAGGAACCTGACTGAATCTTTAAAATGTAGGACGGTGTTCCTCATAAGTAAGTCAGGCAAATTAATAATATTACGAGAAGGATTAAAACGAACACATAACACCTATCTGCAGAACATTGAAAACCCGTCATTGCAGCCCATGCTTCTGACCTGTGCAATGTAAGTTGCAACTGACGGCTCGCTGTTGCAGTAATGAAGGAGGAACATAAAGAGGACAGTCGGTCATAAATAAAGTGCATTCTGCAGGACTTCTTACGGTTGATGTGATGCTGTTAATGGATATGGCAAAGAAGTTAACACCGAAAACACTATCCTAAGGGCACCATACACCCTCTCATAACGATCCGTCGGCGAGTCATCAACTCAGGCCCTAAAACACCTCGGAGACCGGAATGACTATACGAAGATAGGAAGGTGGTCACGAAAGCCCCGTTGATGGAGTTGTGCGAGAATACAGTGTCCCCAAGTAGTACCGTATGCCTTACTGCCATAAAAGAATGTGCCTATACAGTGATGTTTATATAAGGAAACCTGCTGAATAGCCGCCTATAGTAGAGTCAGGTTGTCGACAGTGGATCGAAGTCTCCGAAATACTGATTCATAGGAGCTAAGGAGGTTCCTGGACAACCAGACCACACGCTGGGTAAGCATTTGCTCTGGTGTCTTTCCCATACATCTCGTTAGAGTGATAGTCTGATAACTACTGGGACATGTTGGGTCCTTTCCTGGTTTGAGGAAAGGTATTAAAATTACTTCTCTTCACGAGTTGGGGAAGTTACCTCTTTGCTATATGAAATTAAAGCATACGAGGTTTATTTCTTTCACGCCATTAGCAATTTTCGAATCATGCAGCACCGCATTTGGTTGTGACCAGGTGCAAATTACTAGTCTCAGACAGAGCAAATTCCAGCTCTCACATGGGGAAAGTATACTTGCTCCAGAATTGTTGCGTCTGAACTCCAATTTTCCCCTCTCTACCGTCGCACAGTAGTGACGAAACGCCGAATCCTGTCTGACATTGGCCGTAGTTGTAGGAAAATGTTTCGTCAGCGTCTAAGTGATGCCTCCCAGTGTTGTTTGGAGACACTCCAGTTTCAGTACTGCCACTATTGGTAAGCGACCATGTTTGGGAGAAATTCTCTGCATGGCTTCTAACACTTTTGTGGAAGAAGTGGAGTTGTTTATTGATCCAGAAACCCTTTCCGGGACCTTTTCTGACTCTTTCTATTAAAACGTCGAGCTTTTGCACTCGAAACTCGAATGACCGAGTAGTTGCCTGCAGTCAGTCGGCATTTAAAATATCGAAGAAACACACTCTGTCCTTGATTGCTGAACGGTACTAATCCGTCTACCAAGGAACATGCTCTCTCATAAAATGACCGTAAGACTTGAGGATTGATATGTCAGTCGCATAACGGATCACTTGCACAATGTAGGCCACCAATCATTGGACGCTGTTAGGATGTTCGAACACAGCCACCTGTTTGAACAGTGCAAAATTAGCTGATTATCCACTTTGGTGGCTTCTTTTCGGTAGCGCTCCAACCAGTCAGTGAACGTAGATTGAGAAGTGGTCACTGGAATGAAGGTCATCAATGACTTCCCTCTGAACAGGGTCTGCACGGGCTGGAGAGCAGAGACAGTGAGGTCAACGGCCAAGATGGACACAGTCGCAGCACAGTAATGAGTGGAAGTGCGAGGTTTAGGATGTTCAGGTCTAATGATGTCTTGAGACTCTCCAAAACACGACTCTGAAGACACGTGCGGGTCGAGTCCCACAAGACATGATGAGCATTTAAGTCTGACAAGACGAGAGAGGGATGGGGTAGTCGCTCCATGAGATCTGTGTGAGCTTAAGAGTCTACTGATTCAGAGAGAGGTAAATACAGCAACAAACAGTGATCCTTTAGCATATGTGAATTTCAACTGCACCTGCTGGCAGGTCAGTAGCCAGAGGGACAGCAGAGGAGCAACACCTCCACTGGCCCTGTCCCCAGTCAAGCCATCCTTGCGATCGACGGAATAGCCTCATTAGACCAGGGTATCAAATGCTTTAAAATGTGTTTCCTGCAGACGGATAAACTCTGGGCCTCCCTCTACTAGGTTCTTCAGTACCTCCACATGGGTCCTGAACACATTTACGTTCCTCTGAAGGATGAAATCCATTTATCTTGGGGATTTGTCACTCTTTCTTTCTGTCGTGGAAGGAGTCTGCAGTAGGAAGCAGCCGAGGATTGTGACGAAATGATTGTCCCAGTTTGACATCGGGTTCCACTGACTCTGATGACAAATCAAGAGATGCATTAGACAGGACCATTTCGATATCATTGAACAGTCGGTGTCCCGTCTCTGTTACAGGTTGAGACATTGTCTTGCACTTTTTGCACTGAGTGGGCTTTAGGGCCACAACCATGACTGTGGTAGTAGCAGCACCACTGGACCATGCTGAAACTTACGAGGCGCAGGGGTCTTCGTACGAGTAGCCACCATAGCCTTGTTTGCAGTCTTGCAAGTGTGGGCTTCGATATAACTAAGGAACAACAAGTGCACTGGCAGTCGCAGGTGTCTGACACTGGCAACCTTTGGTTGTATATCAGCATCGGTTTTAGGAACCACTGTTTAATAACTGATGGGAAGGGTGTAGCAAACTTCGGGACCTTTATGGCCTTAAAAATCTTGTTGGCATCTCCATATGAGTTACGTTTATTTGTTTTTATTTCCTGCATCGTTCTTTCTTCAAGAAAGGCACTGGAATCCGTATTCAAGACAGGTTGATCCCCAGAGAAGCTGACACGTTTTACATGAGAAAAACAGCCAGTTCCTTGATAGGCAGCATTCCCACATTTGTCTAAAGTGGCTTCTGCATTACACAGACATTAGTGTGCCGAAAGCACTGGCACTTTAAACACTACACAAGGTTTGGAAAATAAGGCCATGCACTAAGGTGAAGGAAATCAGTGTTAATGTGCTCTAGGAGTTTCACATTGCTCAACATCAGTATAAAGGAGTCTGATTTCTCTAGATTTACATCCAAATTTTTATAATGTTCTTCACGTCAGGCATTCCATCTAGTGGTCAGTCTGTCTTCAGTTCTTCTCAGAGAATATCAAAAAGACCTCTGTGAGTCACAGAACCTTTGCTGTATTCAAGGTACGGTGCAGTTCAGTTTAAATTGCGTACTCCACTAGGCATTGAGCTTATTGAAGGTTCTTCACTTGTTGGTGACTCGACGTTTCGAACTAGGCTTCCGTAAGAAAGTGCTTTAGACATTTAATGTTCCAGCAATGCCCCCAATCGTTGTTGTATATAAAACGACGATGATTCTTTTTTGGAACTGCCCTCTTTTATTTTAACTGTTGGAAACACATTCTGAGAAACGGCGTGTTTTCTGTTAAAAACGGCTGTGTCAGGATGGCTGATTACCTGTGCCCTCTAATTTGAGTGGGTGTTGTCACCTACCAGCAGTCCACCCATTCCACTAGTACGCTGGAAGAGAAAACATCGAAGCATCCACCTCAGTCTCACGAGCGGGAACTAATAGTCCACCTAGAGGGAGCCGTGTGTGCCAAGGTAAGCCTTATAAAACGGACTTGCGGTAGGTTCCCCTGATGTTCCCCACTATCGACTGTTCCACCTCAACAGTCATGTATCACATCGGAAGCGAAGCGCACCTTGAGATTGCCCGGGCAGCTAAGCAAAGATTCCTGTTGCGTGTGACACACAACGCTGTCATATCGCGCTTTGTAGGTCGCTGAAGCATGCCTAGAGCTTACAGTGACAGGGACTGGTGGTACTTATTGGACCCCAGGGTTACCACACCTGTTCTCAGCAAATGAACACTGAGGCCCTCAGAGTAAAATACATCTTCCTGGTTATAATAAGTGTGGTTCTGGAACAAAATTGGAAGAAAGTGTCTCTGGAGGTGGTCAACGAATTCGTATGCCAGGCGAAAAGAGATAATAAAGATCTGAAAAATGATATGGAACTGGTAAAGAATTTCAACTGTGAAAGAAAGAATGTAGACTACAGATTGTTCATTTGTTGAAAAATTTCGCTAACCGTGGTTAGAGGAATAGTGTATGAAAAATTAAAATTAGGAATGGGTTTTAATGGATGGATGGATGGAATTGTTCATATGTGCGCACGACACTTAGGTCTACAGTACCCAAGCGAAAACAGACTTAGACACGTGTCAGTAAAATACACAAAACAGGAAGATAAAGGCGCACATCAGACTCTAATAGTAAAAGTTGGAAGCTGTGTGTGTACCTGTTTAGAAGTATGGAACGAAGTACTGCAGCAGTAGTAAAATATTGACGAGACAGGAAGAAAGTGGTACAAGGAACTAAAACAGTATATCATTTGGATGTGACTACCTGATCACAAGAAAAGAAAGCAGGATCTAGCCACTCTGCAACACACTAAAATCGCCTGCCTAAAAGTGTAGACCGGAGTCTAGACACATCACAAAACTTTAAAATCTTAGTTACAATTGCCTCATCATCAGCTAAAATAGAGGGCAGGTCGTCACCAATATTTACTTCTGCCCTTACAGCATAGACTAAAATGCACTCTGTTAAAATATCTCTCTCTGCAAGTCACAAGCATCGCAAAACGGTGATCTTCTCGCTACAGTAAAAAGTTGTGTGTGAGAGGGCAGTGCCCAATTCTAAGACGTGTGAGGGTTACTTCATTCCGCCCGAGCAACTAGCTGCAGGAATGCCACGTCCGGGTTGTAGATTTCACCAACTGCAGCTTACTGGCCATTACCGTGAGTCATTCCCCATCCCACAACTGCATCAACTTTCTGTGTTGTGCAGAAAAGAAAACCAGCAAGAGAATCGGACAGTGACACCCATCCTCTGCATGTCTCCTTGGCAGCTTGATCGGTCTGTTCGTTGCCACATATCCCTACATGACCTGGCACGAAGCGGAATAACACCAGCTTACCCAGCTGTTGGAGCAAGTACACTTATATACAGCCGGACCAGTTCCTCAACTAGGCACAGATTCTATAACGATTGTAAGGCACTAAGGGAATAGGAGTATATGAGAAAACGTTTGCCGCAAATATGACACAACTGCTCCACTGCCTTTAGGATCGCGTTGAGCTTTGCTGCGAAAAGAGTACACTCGTTAGGAAGGCGAATCTTGGTGACATGGTCAGGGAACACTACAGAGCAGCCAAGGGAATTCAGTTGTTGGGAGCAACCAGTCTTAACTACTGTGAAACCGCGATGCATATCTAAAATGTTGGAAAACAGAGATTGGACTGAAAACTGTGGCGTACCATCTTTCTTAAAATGAGTCAAATCTAATATAAGTCTGTGTCTCTGGCGGAGCCAAGAGGGAAATCTGCCCTATATTCGACATAAAACATTAAGACCAGCCACACCCATCTCTAAAAGATTATCATGGGCACGAATCCCTGCTCGTTGCAGGTTATAAAAACACATGCCCGTGGACGCAGAGCAACTGTTTGGTATTCCGGTGTGTATTATGTGGACAGTGTTTTACATACATGGCGTACCGTAAGTAGCCATCGCCTGACATGATGTCGTGGATCAGCACCCCCTGCCCAGAGAGTTGGTACGGAGCGTGTTGTGAATGCCACAGTGGCCAACTGAATCTTTTCATGGTGTACCACATCCAACGTCTTTTAATAAGAAGGCCTCTCAGACCCATACACTGTGCTCCCAAAGTCGAATCTAGATCGC
Source organism: Schistocerca gregaria (assembly GCF_023897955.1). Taxonomy (NCBI): domain Eukaryota; kingdom Metazoa; phylum Arthropoda; class Insecta; order Orthoptera; family Acrididae; genus Schistocerca; species Schistocerca gregaria. The sequence continues at coordinate 283,875,786 of NC_064920.1, read as the reverse complement.
AAAAAAGCACTGTAAAACTGGATCACAACTCCTGTCGGCTTCCCATGTATTGGGGCAAAGACATTTTAAAATACTGAGAACCTTATGCGACCGTATATTTGGGTGCTTGGCCTCAACTCAGAAAAATTTAAATGGAATGAGAATGGGTAAAGAAAAACACACACAGTCTTCTTAGTTGAAAGCTATGGCAAAGACTTTCATGCTTCAAACACTACCTTGAGGGGCCCTGTTCCCCTGCTCAAAGCGTTAGACAGGAAGCAACTGACTCGGTATCTAAAATAAAATGGCGAGAGAAAGGACCGAATATAAATGAGAAGACAACTACGAAAACCCCATTCATGAAGCTTCCCGAGGATATGATGCCGCCAAGTAGTATCATAGGCCTTCTTGATGTTGCGAGGAAACCTGATGTATGGCCGACTCATGTAGGGCCTGACTGTCAAAGGTGGAGTAATATCTCCTGAACGCACACTAAAAACGACTAAGCAGTTGCTTGGATTCTAAGATCGAGTCAAGGCTGCTTTTGACCATCCGCTTCAAGGTCTTTCTGAAGCAGACAGGGATGGCAACACTACGATAACTACTTGGGGACGTTTAGTCATTCCCAGGTTTTAAAAGAGGAATCAAAATGGCCTCACTTCATGAGTCAGGAATGTTACATGATATCCAAATGGCGTTTAAAAGTGAAAGGAGGACATCATTATTTCAACTTGAGAGATACTGCAGTATACTGTCATGGTTTTTTTTTTTTTTTTTTTTTTTTTTTTGGCCAGAGATGAGTCACGACTTGTAGAAAATGTAGAATGCAGCTTCCTCATGGAAATGGGCAGTTGTAATCTTCATCAGAGGTGGACAATAAGTCCTAACTGCCACTCTCAGCAACCGCCCTGTGGTGGTGGAAACCTTGATACTGACTGACAGTTGCAGCAACTGTGGCAAAACAGACCGTCTGGACAGTAGTTCGCAGATTGGTTTGGATAGTGCTGTTTCTCACTACAGCAGCCAAGGGGCACATCCCACCTCTCCCAGCAATCCTCTTTATGGGTGCCCATACAACAGAGCTCTTCTGGAACGATGAACGTTGTTTAGGAACCGTTGCCACGACCTGTTCTTGGGCTCTCGAATGATCTGACAGTGTTTCACACAACCCACCCGTAAGGCTGCAAGAGTCTCTGCAGTTGCCCAGCACTTGAACCTACGCAGAGGAGCACCTCTAATTCTGATTGCAGAGCGGCGTTCGTCACCTCATCAAGGAACAGTATGCCTCCTGTGGACTGAGGACTGGATGCTTCAGCAGCACGGTGGCTGATGTTATTAATAAATTCCTCCCATTTCTGAACATGGACATAATGTTCAAACTTGGCTAGTTGTTTTTGAAGCGTCGAGTCAACTATACTGAACACCCAACATGGCAGTTTCCATTATGGTTCCACTCTATCTGGCAACTGGATCCAGATCGGAAAGTGATCACTTCCGTGCAAGTCGTCAAGTAGTTCCCATTGAGCCACCTGGGCGAGGACTGGAAAGCAAAGCGACAGGGCGACAGATCTTTGGCAGAGAATCACGAAGTTGCAGTGCACAGGTGCGAGTGCAAATACTCACAATGACATTAGAAAGTTTTCAACTGTGCTTCCCTTTGAGACAGAGTATTGCAAGGCCCCAGAGCATATTGTGTGCATTAAACTCACCACACATGACGAAGGGATGGAGAATCTGTGTACAAAGGTCGCTTAGAGCCTCTTCGTTGAGTACATCATGTTGCGCCAGGTAAACGGAGCATATTATCAATCAATCATCAATGTGCACTGATATGGCAGTTGCTCTTAAATTCGTTATGACAGAGACAAGAAGTGATAGTCAGTACTAACGAAACTTACTCCTCATCTAGTTCTGTCTCCATTCACGTGATACTTCCTGTGCAATACATAACCCCGAAGTTCAAGGGGGTGTGATTGATTCAAATTAGTCTCCTGGAGACATAGACACAGTGTCAACCATTAGATATTCGACAAAATTCGTCCTCATGCGTTCGCAACACCTGCAAATTCCACAGTAGTATAAGGGCCATTTATCATGGGGATGGCACCTGCATCCTGTCTCTCTACTGTGGTAGGGACAGCTTAGCAAGTGGAGGTTCAGTCGTGTAGCGAGATGATTCCCCCATACATACTTCATACGTCATAAGCTCTGGGGAAGAGTCAGATGAAGCGACAGGTAGAGTCACAGTCACATGGTCGTACGGTTTACAGCCTGATTTTACCAGGTTTTGCTGCTTTACAGTGGTGTTTCCCTGTTTTTGGGGCTTTTCTGGAGATGGAGTAGGAATGGTAATGTCCTTACTGGGCTTCTGAACAGCCTCAGCCGCTGGAGGCGCCTGAGGGTCGCCCAAGTTAACCACTGTACCCTTTTCTGCTGTTGTAGGGCAGGTTACAGGCTCTGAAACACTTGCTGCCTTGCAAGTGCACTGACACGTGCAGATGTTAGAGCCAACACTCGCCACCTCCGTTTGCACAGAGACATTAGCGTGGAGTAGGGTTCTGTAGCACTGATGCAATAGACATAGAAATGTGGAAGGCTGCATGGACTTGTAGATCTTTTGGCCTCGCCTTAGGGGACACGCTTCGTTATTTATATTTTCTGTACCCTGCGTTCCTCTAGAAAGATAGTTCAGTCTCTATTACTAACAGGACGATGTCCAGAGCGACTGATGTACTTCGCTGGAGACGAGCAGCTAACTCCTTCATGAGTAGTCTTACTGCAGTTGCCACATGTTGTGTCTCATTTACACCCTACAGTTGTATGCCTAAAAGGCAGATATTTAAAACAGTACATGCTTAGGCGGAGAAAGCCTCCCTTGAGGGGGTTTGGGAGTTTGGGGTACGGAAGGTAAGAATGAAGGAGCAATTTTTCATAACATTCTGAACATCCATAATTCGGTGTGGAGACAAGTCACTCTTCAATTCTTCGATTGGTATGTCAACGACGTCTCTATATGATATAACACCTTTGCTGAAATTCTGTGTAGCTCAGTATTGAAAGCATTTTCGCCAAGGCACTTAGCTCCATGTAGGTTAACAGTTTGTTGGAAACTGGATGTTTCAAACAACAGGATCCCATTTCAAACCAGATTTACAGATTTGTAATCTTCCCTTCTTGGTGTAGTAAGATGAGACTTCCACGAAACTTCCTTCTTCCCTTTTATGATTAAAAACACATTCTGATTACTAGCCTCTGTTCTGTTATTCTTCACTATGTACCGCCTTACTCTCGCATCTGGAGGGCTGGTTATCTGAGACCTCTACTTCATTTTTGTCTTAGTAGCTTCCAGCAGCCCGCCCTTTCCGCTGAGACGAGGAAAACATTCTGGTCCCCGGAGCAGCTCGGGAAATAAGGGTCCTCCCAGACAGAGCCGAACGTGGCTGAATAAACCTTATACAACTGAGGTGTGGCACGTTCCCAGGCGTTGCACGCTAGCTACTATGCCACCGCGACAGCCATGCATCTCATCATCACCCAGCGTACCTTGAAAGTGAGGTTTTATTTATAGAGTTTTTTACCATTCTTGCGATCCGGACGGTGAAACTTAGATCCTCATCCCCTGTGACACACAATGTTTCACTACCACACTGCATAGCGGTCGCTGAAGCATTACCTGAGATTACAGAGACAGAGGACTGGTGGCGCTGACCAGTCCCAGCTCTGAAACCCTGTTTCGCCAAGCCCATATCCAGCAAACTAATCCTGAGCCCATAATGGCGAATGGATCTGAAATTTGATGAAAATGGATGGGCTTCATAAGCTTGTTATTAAATTTTTAATGTATATAAGTGAATAACTTCCATTCATTATATTTTTGCTACATAGTGGCAAGACCAAACCAAAAGCGATTAGAATTAAGCTATGTAATGGACAATTAAATACCATCGATAATTTCTGTTACTTAAAACAGAGACTGAGATTATAAAAACCATAGAAATTTACTTACACAATTAGGTACAAACGAAAATTGGTGGAAAGTCTAACAAAAAAGAAAGAAGTCATCGGATTAACATAAAATGAAGGAGTATATTTACCAATTTTTTAACAATATTAGCAGCTATTAGTTCATTAGCTGGTGGTGTATCTTATGTAGCAGACACCTGTTCACAATAAACAAAAATTGATAAAGAATAAGAATTTAAAATAATACATAATTTAGCTATAGACAGGACTAGAAAGAAAATAGTAAATAAAATCAAGGAAAAAATCCATTTCTATTCTAATGGTTTTACTAATTTTGATGTAGAGAAACTTGTTAAGAAATTTAAAAAATTAAAATACTTCAGTGACGTATTCATGATTGACGAAGTGGCTACTTATCCCAAGGAATATAAATGACAGATGGTTAATTTTGATACCTCTGACGTTGTTCATACACATTAGATTTGTTATTATAAATCGAAACACTGATTTTCAGGAAATATACCAAAGAATTAGTAAATTAATTAGGTAAAAATCACTCATACCATAATGGTGAAAAAAGCCAGAATTTTTAAAAAAATTGTTTATGGTACTTGGTGTTTGTGTTAAAAATATAACAATATTGTTACAACTTTTATTAATTTTTAAATTTCATAAATGGACATTTTTAATATAAAATGTGCGAAATTAATGTCGACTATTATTGACTGAAGCCAGTGAATTAGTTAGAAGGTAGAATCAATTGTTAATAAATAAGTAGAAACAATTCTTAATGATGACTGAATTCATTAGCATCAAGTATTAATACAAAAATTAATCCAAAAACAGAAAATATGAATAAACAATTTCAAACACAATAATGCAAGCTTTTTAGAAAATCTTAGACTTATACATTTTTTAAAGATACAAGATTAATAGATCGAGTGATGCAATTGAGGTTATGATATTACCAAACATTATTTAGAAAATGAGGCACAGTCAACTAAAAAACTGAATAGTGAAACAATTTAACACAATTTGATATTTATACCATTACAATACATCATAACAAAAAATTAAATAACTTAAAACTTATCTCATTAGTACACAAAAATTATAAATTATCAAGGCAGATTTAAATCTATATCATAGTCATTTAATCAATTTTCGAAAAGTAATGTATGATAAACGGAGACTTCAGATACATTTTGTTAGGCTCATGAAATATTTAAATATACATTTGAGTGTAATGTAAAAAATTAATTATTTTTTGATATCTGATGTATATGTCAAAGTATGAAATAGCAATAAAAGTAAATACTGTTGGTAATATAAACATTTTGTGTTTGGTGCAAATTTCACATATGACACAATTCCATAATCCATCACTCGAAATGAGAATGAAGGGAAAAATTTTCATACATCTAAGTCAATCTGTTAAAACTGTTCCTGTTCAAAATGAATTACAAATTTTTCGTGAATTGTGTTAAGAATAAAATGATGAATGAATGGAAAAATAATTATTTTATTTTAACCTACATAAATGGAGAATCTATAAGTCCTTGACAACCATCACATATGGTGTTGAAAGTATAGAAAATTTACTGATACTAGTAATTTTTCTAAAGTTAAAACTGTAAGTGGAAGACAAGGAATTGAATGTCCTCGTTTAACATGTAAAGCATAGAACAGTAAATTTTTTATAAAAATGTTTTAGGTGTTTTCTAAATATTAGTGAAGAAATTATTAATGGTTTACCTTAACAGGAATAAAATATCTTAAATGGAAAAATATCATTTCTCTAGATATTGATCACTAATGGGAAGATGATTTCGTGGAAATGCTTTCAGGTAATTCAAAAAGAATTTCAAAAATAATTAAAGAATATAATATTTAGAAACGGTTATTGACGATTTTTCGAATTTTTTTTGGTATGTTCCAATCAAATATAAGACAGGTAGAATCAAGTTGATGCATTTGAAAGAATATTCAAAGTCTGATTTCCAGAAAAATTACTTGCAATTAACTGTAACGAATTCTTTAATGAGAATTTTCCATAACTTTTCTGAAAATACTCAATAATCACTATTTAACGCTTTCTGAATGAAAAGCACCCATCGCTAAAGGATTTCATAAGAAATTGAAAGAAGAATGGGGTAAATTGGCTGTTAATTGTAATTCTAAATGGATGATTTAATTAAAAATCTAATTGCAGAAAATTAATAGCAATAAATATTCAACTTTAAAACTGAAACCAAATGGTGTGAGTAAGAATCTGAAAAAGTATTATTGACAGTTGTTTAGGTAACAATTTTTCCCAGTACTGATAGCAAACACAAATTAAGCGATAAAGTATGGATAAGTAAATTAAAAGGATCTTCAAGAATTGATACACAGCCATTTGATCAATGGAAATATAGGTAATGAAAACAATAGTAAATCTAATCCAGACACAATTAAACTATGATCTAGAGACAGAGAAGACATAATAGGAAATTATACAAAAACAGATTGTTTAAAACCAATTATCCAAATATCTATCTTGGAATTTTTTTGGGATTGAATGGCAATAAAATACATGTTAAATCATACAGATTCTAAAAGTCACAAAGTAGTTCGATACATAGAAATAAAAGAATTCTTTCACATAAATAGAAGTCGTTACCATAAACTGAAACATGTTTGTTAGTAATTACAAAACGTATTTCACTATTGTTTGTTTTGTTTGGCAGATTTCGTTACCATCATGAAACTAAAGGTTATTGAAGACGGTTTAGGGTGGAAATTTTTTGGGTGCTTTTATATTAGTTGATTGAACCACATAGCTTTAACTAGTTTCGTTCATTGGGTCTATATAAAAACTGTTGTGAGCGCTATTTAAGATTTTAGTATGGGAAGAACTGTGACATTTTTAGTTTCATTGATGAAGTGTAGTAATATGTTTTTTAGTTGTTTTCAGTGTAATTATACAAAATATAGAAATAATTGTGCAATTGGCAGCATTCAATCTTTTCTTCATTCTATGACATTTATCTGTCGAATTAAGATCATGATTCGATTTCAAAATTTCTCCACCGTAAGAATGTTTATCTACAACAATGTATGATTGTTGTTGTAAATTTCTTATTTGTGGTCTAATGAAATAATAAGTATATTCACATTCATTATCATATAATTTAAGAGAATGGAAGTTTGAACTTATTTTCCGTCATTGGACTGAGGAACAAAATAAGGTAATAAACTCTTTACTTCTTTGTAGAGGTGCAAATAGCTGCAAATATATCTATGTAAATAAATCTATGCAAATAAGTGAAGGCAGTTTGTTTCTTGCCAAATACGTTTCTCTTCTTTTTTTAGAAGCATCATCAGCATCACTTCCATTTGGTGATCAACAAATGTAGGCACATATACATTGATCACCAAATGGTAGTGAAAATGAAGCATAGGATGCGACGTATCTGGATGAAGCAACGCCAGAAATCGGCCAACTCTAGTGTGAAGACCAACAAACACATCTACAGGACCACACACATGAGTTAACGGCCTTGAAATCTCCACTGATGATGCTTCCAAAATAAAAGAAGCGGAACGTGGTTGGCAAGAAATGAACTGTCTTCATTTAATTGCATAGATGGTATATACCTCAACGAATTTAGAGCAAGTAAGGCAGTGACAGAAAATAGCTATAAATGGCATATTCAATTCATCTTTTCGTTCGTTTATTATGTGTGAAGCAATATTAACAGGGTCACTTAAATTTTCTGTTAGTTTCTCCCCTAATATTAATATTTCATTATTACTTTTATTTCATTTTTAAAATTATTCTATACAAAACTTTTTGTATTGTGTTACGTTTCGTTAGGAATCTGTCATTTCATCTCCAATGTTGTATTCAACACATTTCATAATTGAGGGTAAAACTTCCTAATAGACGAAATCCTTTATATTTCAGAAAATACAGGGGTGCACCTCACATCGTTCACTGGTATTGTGCGCAGGAAGTACATCACCTTAGGGAAACAGCAGTAATCATTCTCAGTATAGTCACAATATCGTCGATACGATATTAAGCTGAAGTAAAGTCTGAAGAACCCTCCATAAATGCACTATGTATTACACACAAAAGTCTTCTATTCATAATAAGTGTCCTATTCTCCTGTGACAGCAAAGTATCAAAACAACCTCAAACTGGTTTCGCTTGTCAAGATCGCGATACGTTAGAATGGGGTAAAAAAGCATAGTCATAGGACGAAGACAAGAAAGAAGAAGAGTTACATTTTTTTCAGCTACTCTTAATCTTTATGTACCTATATGCCGTATAAGATATTTTATTATCAGTTTCGTATCAAGATTTGTACGAGTACATTATTGTCATGCATAATTTTCTCCTCCAAAAATCAATGGGAAGATTAACGGTGGTCAACATAGGAGACAATTCAAACAAAACAAATAATTTACGGTATTTTTACATTTCCAAGTAGTATTTCCACTGAAATTTTGGGTCCAATATTATTTCATCAAGTTTGTATGTCTTCAATAGTCATTCACGGTAGCTCAAGTAGTTGATACTTGCATGACGCTGGTCAATGCTCTAAATTGACTTCTTTTTCCTTTCTCTTTTGCAGGAACAGCAGACCGGTGAGCCGAAACTAAAAGCCAAAGTTCTCATAATACAATTATTTCCCCCCTGCCTCAATGTAAATATAGCGCAACTGCACGGAATGGTATATCAATTATTCATGTGTTACAAATGCTGGGACTGCTAGCAGAGGGCTGATTCGTCTTGATATTCAATATTTCTCCAGTCAAACATTTACTTTCTAAGTTTTTAGTCGAGCACACAGTAATGTTAGCGGGAATCAATATTTACCAAAGAATAACAGCCGCTCTGAAAATTTCAACTGTACTGAGTGATTAAATAATCGTAATAAATACAGTTGTGGAGTAGAGCAACACCATCTAAACAGTGTAACGTATCAAATTATTACGACGCTTAACTGTGCATTGAAAACGTAGCTTGTCATAGAGCCAGGAGGAGATGAAATGGTTCTCAGGCTGTCTACTGTGCAGTGCCAGCTGTGTACTTGCTTGACGGTGCGTACACTATATTAAACCTACTCTCTATGAATCTGAAGAAGTAATTAAATATTAATTGACCTTTTTATCCTTCATACACCAAATTCAATCAATAACACAACCACAGTGCTAAGAATTCAAATAAAGTTCACTACCTTGGGACTTATAAAGTTTTACCTGAAACATTTAATAACCGTGTAGGTATTGTGAAACAGAGTTAGGTACTGTAATATATTCATCCAAAGCATCAAGTGAATGCACCATCACAAGAATAGGTTCATATAGTCTAATTTTCTGGAACTTTCTTCAGTTTCATTGCCCCAGATTTCTAACGTAATTAACAGTACACTGGAAAATTATTATTTCATTGTGTTATGGATGTGTGAGTGTTTTGAAGAGACTGTGTGAATGGAGGATGTACACCATGTCAGAACATTATATTTTATTAAAACTATGCAAATGTAAGGGTGAAAAAGTTGCCATGTGATAGGGGAATTTGGACGGATGTCCGAGCGAGCTTGATTTTATGAAGTGCACCTAGAAGGGGGATGTTGAGTATTAAATTTATTAGTAATTTATTTTCTAGAAAGGAATCGTTTTTTTTTCGATAAATATTCTTTAGTTTCGGAATTTCGAGGTTTCTGGTCTACGTTCCGTGTGGTAACCGGATTGGCTAACATTAGATATACCTCGAGTATAGAAATATTCTAGATGCTCTGATGGGCTGCTTAATATATGAGCCAATAGAAATTCAGCGCCTTCCGCGCTTTTGAGTAGGTCATTGTGACTCGGATCTACGAATCGCGGTAGTCACTCGGGAGCCATCTCTGGTAAAGACCTATGTCAAATCTCGCTGATGAAGTTTTTGACCGAAATGAAGAAATTCGAGCGTTTCACAAATTCTCGTGTAGTTGATAAGAAACGACTATAGTGCTGAGTATTATGAGAGAGTTTGAGTTTTGTGAATGATTTATCTTAGAAGACTTTGCGTGTGAACATTTCAAGTGGTACATAAACACTGCGTGGCGTGTTTCGTCTAAATTACGAGACATTATGACGAACGCTCCTGTACAAGGAGACTACAGAATGACTGATTGTGTTAACTCGGAAATAGTCGGGGGTCAGAGACTGATTAGAACGTTTAAAATATCGGGTCGAACAAAATATCTCATTGACGCTTTTGGATGTGAAGTTTTACAGAGACAGTAACACTGCATAATTGGTGTCCGGATATTAAATACGGACTTGATAGCTATTTCATGTGTTTTAAACAACTAAAGGTAAAAATAAGACATATTTATAACGAGTCGTATTATAATCCCGAATGCCTATAATTTAATCAACTTTCAGATGCCGCCCGTGGACTGGAGTTATGTGGCCTTTGCGTTGTAGGTTGTAACACCGAAAATGCAGCTAAGATACCAACTCAACCACCCAAAATTTTCGCCATTTAATATTGGTGAAAACTTCTAGTGCACATCCGATTCTGAATCTGTTAGCTTTATTACAGAAAGTATATTTAATGCGTAATCGATGTAGCGGTGGATTATTTTCTGACTATATATCACTGATTTAAATTATATTGAAAATATTGTAAATTGCTGGGTAATAGCCCAGGGATCTTTATTTAAATGTATCGGTAGCAACTACGAAATGGCAGTAGCTGTGCTGTTGTTTATTTTTGCGTATGAAGTATTTGTATCGAGTTTGCGAGCAGAGAGGGAGCTGAGCAGCTTGGGTCATGGAAGAATGCGAAACTGTTTGTTGCACACTCCCGCTGACGCAGTGTGCAGCTATTATCGCGCCATTGTATGCACAGTTCAGTCGTTAACCCGCGAGTATTGAGAATACAGTAGGAGTAGTCAGGCGGAGGGAGATGCAGTGGGTCTGAAGACGGCCCGGGCTTCGCAACCTGCAGCAACAGCGACAGCTCAGCATTGCCCTCGGCTACGTTCTCCGCCATCCGCACAGCTACAACACCGTAAGATTGTTAAGTGAAAAATTATACACTTGTATAGGAATTACCCAGGGGCATTTGTTTCACCATGTATGATTAACTTGAATAAGAACCTGCAATAGCTGAAACTTGTACTGCACCTGTGTTGTATTTGTGTTTAGGTATTATTACCAAGCAAGCCCCCTTCCTTTCCAGGCAATCACAGAGTGTCGTAAAATCATGAAACTTGATAAACTACTTGTTGACAGTTACGTGTGTATTCGTTAAAGACCAGTTCCATTCTAAATTTTCTTTTTCAGTAAGTATTTATTCTTGTACTGGTTAAATAATTTGCAGTTATGAGCATTTAACTTCATTCTCTTACAGCAACGTAAAATATCAGCAGAAAAACTAATAACTAAAGATACAGCACAACTGAAGAATGGACAGGTTCATAGATTGTATATTTAGCTTAGCGAATGGCATCTGCTGGCTCGATACCTATTTTGTTATTGTCAAATATAAAATAAAGTCAGCTGCTCATTTGTTTAAAAACTAATTCAATTCATTCTTTCAGTAATAATAAGTAAACAGCTTGTCGTTTCCTAAATTTTGCATTACGTTACAGTGAGGTTACTGGAGCACTTTTTTTAATCTAATGAAGTCTTACTCACATTTGTTTAACAAGTAATTCTATTTAACTTTACTTTCAAAATTTAGTATTTTAGAATAATTTACTGCACAGTTATGATTTTCTTTCCGTCGTAAACTGTTGTGCTGGGGATAATCGTGACTACATTCTGTTGCCACGTAAGTGATTTGATTAAATTTCTTTGCCATCACCTTTTCCTAAGATTCGGGAGATTCATTGCCCTAGCGGACTAGCGACCATTGCATTATCCTCTTTATAGCTAATCAGTATTGTACTATCAGTAATTTGTGTAGTAAATATGGTACTAGGGAAAACATTGTACCGTTTTCCCTACTATGTGGTTTAGGAGCGGTTGCAGTATATTCCACCCACATCTAAATAGTTATCAGTGTTTAGATTAGGTTTAGAATAAATACATCATTCAGAAGGTTTCGTTTTACAGTTTTTTTCAACTGACCGGTGATATTTTTCTTTGGTAGCAATAGCCTTACTATCTGCAAAAGAGGAAATTACTCGTGGCGACGCTAGTAACAGGATAGTATCAAATTTGTTCTTGTCACGAATTTTGCATTTTGAAGTGGACCATCGGATGTTCAACTGTCATACCTCACCATACGCACTGCCTGACGATAGGGAATTGTGCACAGCGTTGTCTGCCATAGCAACAGCATTTTCGTCGACCACCTGTGGTGCCACAGGTCGTCCGACTCTTCCCAGAGAGACACCCAGCTCTCCAGTCGATTCGAGCTTCTTCATCATACTCTGCACAACAGGTCGAGAAAGAGAAACCTTCCTTAGTCCTTTCAGCCGGCGATATTCTCGTTGTGAAGCTGCAGCATCACTGTTTTGATAATAGAAGTTCAACAATAATGCAGTGTTCCTTTTCTACAAGCTCATGTTGCCACGTCAACAAGTGCACTTCCACTGGTCAGGTGTGTGAAACTACGAATCATGATGACTGATCACGAAATCTGGTTGGTATAGTTTGAACTGGACGGTGGCTTGGTGAAGCAGGGAAATAATGCACCTCCTACTCTCAACATTAATGCTACCCAGTTTGGTACACATATGATAATTAGTTTCTGTGTTAAAACGTGTTGAATAGGAAAAGTATAATCATAACCATCCAGTATAAACGATTTGTTGAGCATGTTGAACAGTACATTTAATGATCAGTCATAATCAGTTACTGCTAAAATTAATGCTCAGTCCGCATCAGTTACTGCTAAAAGTAATGCTCAGTTTGAATCAATAAAAGCTCAGTCCGAATCAATTAACGCTCAATCCAAAACAATGAGAATTGTAAAGAATAATATTGAAGTAGTTAACACGAAGGTAGATGAAATCAAGAAAGAAATATTTGTAATGAATATCGCATTCGGTAACCTTAAGCGGGACATGACAGAGGTACAGTCAAAAATAGAAAGCATGGTTCAAATGGCTCTGAGCACTATGGGACTCAACTGCTGTGGTCATTAGTCCCCTAGAACTTAGAACTACTTAAACCTAACTAACCTAAGGACATCACACACAGCCATGCCCGAGGCAGGATTCGAACCTGCAACCATAGCAGAAAAGCATTAATAGTCGTTTTGCGACGGAAGTAGAGAGGACTGAATAGAAACTTAAACAGACCGTTGATCCCGTTATTGAAAATAAAGTACCATAACTGAAAAGGTAAAATTCGAGAGAGAAGGTGAATTTCAAACTTTAGTCTCAGATACATATACCAGAGGAAAGAAACAGCTGGCTATGTGTGATGAGAAAAAGGGAAAAGTGAAAAAATTAGTGACGACCACTAGCCAAGTAGGTACAAAACTAACGAAGTTAGAAAAGAGAGTAGACGAAAAGCTACACTATGTGTCATGCCACGCACAAAAATCTGAAATATTAGCGACGGGGCAGCATTTCAATCCTCTCAAAAATCCCCCGGATTGCACGCTACCGACTTCATTCAAACTCCGAAAGGCTCTTGCCTGAAGTGTGGGCAGGTGAGTGATAATTAACGCTGTAATCGACTTGCAAACGGGCGAGGCTAAGCGATCGGGCTTAAATCTCGATTTTGTGAACTTCAGCTTTCAAGAATTTGAGAATGCTATCTTTGGTGGGAGAAGAAGCATGAGAGTGAATGGATCGATTTTGTAGTGTCAAAATTCTACGACGCGAACTCTCGCGGCGCGATGAAAGAATTTTGTGAAAATTTGGTCCACAAGTTAAAATATTTGTGTGATCAACGGACTGAATCGGGAGCTGTGCAAGAAGCTTCCAAATGATTACAAGAGGTACATAGGCAGTAGTTACAAAATAGTTACTGCATTCCTAGGAAAGGTCGAAGATGAAGACAATTATTGGAATAATCACGAACATTTTAAGAGTTGTGGTAATATAAATAATTACCACAATGGTAACAACTACACTCCTGGAAATTGAAATAAGAACACCGTGAATTCATTGTCCCAGAAAGGGGACACTTTATTGACTCATTCCTGGGGTCAGATATATCACATGATCACACTGACAGACCCACAGGCACATAGACACAGGCAACAGAGCATGCACAATGTCGGCACTAGTACAGTGTATATCCACCATTAGCAGCAATGCAGGCTGCTATTCTCCCATGGAGACGATCGTAGAGATGCTGGATGTAGTCCTGTGGAACGGCTTGCCATGCCATTTCCACCTGGCGGCTCAGTTGGACCAGCGTTCGTGCTGGACGTGCAGACCGCGTGAGACGACGCTTCATCCAGTCCCAAACATGCTCAATGGGGGACAGATCCGGAGATCTTGCTGGCCAGGGTAGTTGACTTACACCTTCTAGAGCACGTTGGGTGGCACGGGATACATGCGGACGTGCATTGTCCTGTTGGAACAGCAAGTTCCCTTGCCGGTCTAGGAATGGTAGAACGATGGGTTCGATGACGGTTTGGATGTACGGTGCACTATTCAGTGTCCCCTCGACGATCACCAGAGGTGTACGGCCAGTGTAGGAGATCGCTCCCCACACCATGATGCCGGGTGTTGGCCCTGTGTGCCTCGGTCGTATGCAGTCCTGATTGTGGCGCTCACCTGCACGGCGCCAAACACGCATACCATCATTGGCACCAAGGCAGAAGCGACTCTCATCGCTGAAGACGACACGTCTCCATTCGTCCCTCCATTCACGCCTGTCACGACACCAGTGGAGGCGGGCTGCACGATGTTGGGGCGTGAGCGGAAGACGGCCTAACGGTGTGCGGGACCGTAGCCCAGCTTCATGGAAACGGTTGCGAATGGTCCTCGCCGATACCCCAGGAGCAACAGTGTCCCTTATTTGCTGGGAAGTGGCGGTGCGGTCCCCTACGGCACTGCGTAGGATCCTACGGTCTTGGCGTGCATCCGTGCGTTGCTGCGGTCCGGTCCCAGGTCGACGGGCACGTGCACCTTCCGCCGACCACTGGCGACAACATCGATGTACTGTGGAGACCTCTCGCCCCACGTGTTGAGCATTTCGGCGGTACGTTCACCCGGCCTCTCGCATGTCCACTATACGGCCTCGCTCAAAGTCCGACAACTACACATACGGTTCACGTCCACGCTGTCGCGGCATGCTACCAGTGTTAAAGACTGCGATGGAGCTCCGTATGCCACGGCAAACTGGCTGACACTGACGGCGGCGGTGCACAAATGCTGCGCAGCTAGCGCCATTCGACGGCCAACACCGCGGTTCCTGGTGTGTCCGCTGTGCCATGCGTGTGATCATTGCTTGTACAGCCCTCTCGCTGTGTCCGGAGCAAGTATGGTGTATAATAACAAAAAAACATGGCAATAATCTTAATCACCACCATGGTAATAATAACTGACACCACTATAACAATAATGGTCATAGTGGAAACAACAGTAGAAGAAATGACAGAGGCCAGTATCATGTGAATGTGGCACGTGGCTCTCAGCAGAATGATTGTATGCAGGTGCAAAATCTCCAATTGCGACAGGCGCATAGAAACAGGCCTGTCGTACCTAGTGTGGGAAACCATTAACTGCACCAGTTTTGGGCTCACTAGGCGTGGGAAAACCTTGGTAGCCCAGAAGAAAAAGCAAACAAACGTCGCTATGGTACATTAGGATGGATAAATGGGCGATGGGAGGATGTACAAGAAGACAGAGTGAGTAGCACACCCGGAGTAAGAATAATTGAAGATGATAAGGTAGTGGACAAAGCGATCGCTGTCAGTAAAGACGTTGAAAAGAGAGTACTGGTCAATGAGGATGAGGCGCCCATGTTAGGACGACATTGGTACCACAGGCTCTAGTACAGTGTGATTCGCCGGCGTAATTAAAGAAACCGATATCGGATTAAACTTCAGTTATTGAGCAGGGCAACGAGAAACACCAGGAAATGTGGCTAGGTCAGTTCGGTCAGATATACGACAAACTGAAGAATTACAGAGAATTGTATGGCAGGTGTGCTAATGGGGAGAGTGGACAATATCTGACGCTTCTAAACCCGCCTGATATTAACGTTTATGAAGAAACGGAAAGATCTGTACTGAAGCTGCTCTAAATGGTGAAATAACTGAAGTTGCCAACCACAAGGTGGTTAGTCCTAAGGAAACTTTCTGAAGAGGGGCAAGACGTATTTGCCGATGAGGAGCGGGTACGACTAATTGATGGCCACATAGATTACGACATCTACGAGGTTAAGGCTGACATCATACAATCAGACAGGAGTGGTATGGGTTGTGTGAGCTCGGGAAACGAATTAGAAGCAGAGACCGAGTACATTTCTTCAACAAATTTGGAAGATCATAGCCTTCTTTGCGGAGGAAACTTTTGTGACTTGAGAGTTAGCAAATTGTTCCTAATACTAGGTCCGCTAAACGAAGACATTGATAAAAAGGTTTCAGTATTGTCAAAAGGGCTTCAACAAATGCAAGGCGGGCAGACAGAAATTATAAATGTCTAAGAACAGAAAATTAAAAAACCACCTCATCAGCTGCTATTGGTGTCAGAGCCGGATGAGTTTTTCTTGAATGACCTTAATATGGATGAGCATTTGTTATGAGAAAACCAAGAACTAGACACAGATAAGTGTAGATAAATAATACTACCCATCGGTATGCACAGCCTACAAAAGTGCGGTTTAATTGATACCGAGGCAGAAAAAATTTTCGATTTGTTAAAGGAAAGACCAAGAGTAGTGGTAACGCCTGTAATGTGAGCTGAAATGATCGGTGCTGCCGGAAAGAGTAGCAAACCTGTATCCCATAAAATATGTGCCTGTTTAGAAATTTAAGCGGAAAAATTTGGATATGAATTAATCGTCGTACCAGATGTGAGCATCGTGATAATAATGAGCTTAGACTCGTTACCACGCAGTAATTGACTGCAACAATATAACAGATATACACATTTCGAAAGATAAGATCGAAATTAGTGTGTTTTAAGGAAAAAAGTGTTGGTCTGAGTAGTCAGTACCAACGTGTTCACATTCTTGCTTTACCTGATGGAACTGGTTTAGGCAGAAATAGGGTTGGGCATTTTAACAACTCATGCAAGATAGTAACAGATAGGATGAAGACCTACGATAATTGTCAGAGGGTCAAAGTGACCAACTGCACAAATCGTGGCCTATGCCGTGCATAAGACCTGACGATGCAGTACAGTTAGTGTTTACAGACCTGTATGACCTCCTGCCAAACACCCCAGAAAATTTTGTCTACATATTTGTAGTACTAAAAGCGTTTTAGAATGTCATTAAGTTGTATCTGATAAGAAAGGTAACAGCCAAATCGGTTTTTCATGGCAAACCTCTAAATGATTACTTTTGCATATCGCAAACCAAAAGCGATTTTGCCCGACAAAGGGCCACAGCTTACTTCCAAGTTATGAATGAAGGTATGGACAGCAAATGGATTGAAATGATACACATCTGGGCCTATAGCACTGTCGGAAATCCAGCGGCACGAGACACACATGAGCTGGGGCGAGTTTGCCGAAAGTATTGTCATCACAATCACAGAGCCTGGGGCAAATATGTAAACAATTTCTAAAGGCTTATGAGTGCTTTGGTGCCCGAATCTACAGGATTCACCCTGGAGAAAATCAAGTTAGACTGTGAGGTTAAGAGTTTGGTGGAAGAGGGAATTGATTTCCCACCGCGGAATAGTATTGTCATGTAGGTGAAGAAACAGCATTTACGAGAGATGACGGAAAATGAAGCCGAGAAGCGAATACGGAGTTATGACTCGAAAGAGCGATTTTAAAAATTTGCAATGGGCTACCTCGTTCTCTTTAAACGGAACGATAAAGCAAGCAAGATCGATAATTAGGTTTCAAATTTTAAATTATTTTAGAATTGACTATTTAAGATTGTCACTATACCTCATGCCAATGCTTTCCGTTTAGCTTGTCCCAATTCCAGCAAGCTGTTACGTGTATGTAATGTTGTTGACTTGTAGCTGAGTTAATCAAGAACTCATAAATCTGAGAAAGTATTTCCTGCACAGACTTAATTATTAGCGTAATTTTCAAAGCTTATTCTTTCTTGAACCAGACTGTCATCAATTAATTTTCAAGAAGTATGAGGAAAATCCCCCATGAACCATGGACCTTGTCGTTGGTGGGGAGGCTTGCGTGCCTCAGAGATAGTAGGTACAACCACAACGGAGGGGTATCTGTTTAGAGGCCAGACAAACATGTGGTTCCTGAAGAGGGGCAGCAGCCTTTTCAGTAGTTGCAAGGGCAACAGTCTGGATGATTGACTGATCTGGCCTTGTAACAATAACCAAAACCCCCTTGCTGTGCTGGTACTGCGAACGGCTGAAAGCAAGGGGAAACTACGGCCGTAGTTTTTCCCACGGGCATGCAGCTTTATTATATGATTAAATGATGATGGAGTCCTCTTGGGTAAAATATTCCGGAGGTAAAATATTCCCCCAGTCGGATCTCTGGGCAGGGACTTCTCAAGAGGATGCCGTTATCAGGAGAAAGAAAACTGGCGTTCTAGGGATAGGGGCGTGGTATGTCAGATCCCTTAATCGGGCAGGTAGGTTAGAAAAATTTAAAAAGGGGATTGGATAGGTTAAAGTTAGATGTAGTGGGAATTAGTGAAGTTCTGTGGCAGGACGAACAAGACTTCTGGTCAGGTGACTACAGGGTTATAAACACAAAATCAAACAGGAATAATGGAGGAGTAGGTTTAATAATGAATAGGAAAATAGGAATGCGGGTAAGCTACTACAAACAGCACAGTGAACGCATTATGATGGCCACGATAGATACGAAGCCCACACCTAGTACAGTAGTACATGTTTATATGCCAACTAGCGCTGCAGATGACGAAGAAATTGAAGAAATGTATGATGAAATAAAAGAAATTATTCAGATAGTGAAGGGAGATGAAAATTTAATAGTCATGGGTGACTGGAATTCGTCAGTAGAAAAAGGGAGATAAGGAAACATAGTGGGTGAATATGGATTGGAGCTAAGAAATGAAAGAGGAACCGCCTGGTAGAATTTTACACAGAGCACAACTTAATCATAGGTAACACTTGGTTCAAGAATCTTAAAAGAAGGCTGTATACATGGAAGAAGCCTGGAGATACTGACAGGTTTCAGATAGATTATATAATGGTAAGACAGAGATTTAGGAACCAGGTTTTAAATTGTAAGACATTTCCAGGGGCAGATTTGGAATCTGATCACAATCTATTGGTTATGAACTGTAGATTAAAACTGAAGAAAGTGCAAAAGGTGGGAATTTAAGGAGTTGGGACATGGATAAACTGGAAGAACCAGAGGTGGTACAGAGTTTCAGGGAGAGCATAACGGAACAATTGACAGAAATTGGGGAAAGAAATACAGTATAAGAAGAATGGGTAGCCTGGAGGGATGAAGTAGTGAAGGCAACAGAGAATCAAGTAGGTAAAAAGACGAGGGCTAGTAGAAATCCTTGGGTAACAGAAGAAATATTGAATTTAATTGATGAAAGGAGAAAATATAAAATGCAGTAAATGAAGCAGGCAAAAAGGAATACAAACGTCTCAAAAATGAGATTGACAGGAAGTGCAAAATGGCTAAGAAGGGATGGCTGGAGGACAAATGTAAGGATGTAGAGGCTTATCTCACTAGGGGTAAGATAGATACTGACTACAGGAAAATTAAAGAGACCTTTGGAGAAAAGAGAAACACTTGTATGAATATCAAGAGCTCAGGTAGAAACTCAAATCTAAGCAAAGAAGGGAAAGCAGAAAGGTGGAAGGAGTATATAGAGGGTCTATACAAAGGCGACGTACTTGAGGATAATATTTTGGAAATGGAAGAGGATGTGGATGAAGATGAAATGGGAGATACGATACTGCATGAAGAGTTTGACTAAGCACTGAACGACCTGAGTTGAAACAAGGCCCCCGGAGTAGAGAACATTACATTGGAACTAGTGACGGCCTTGGGAGAGCCAGTCCTGAAAAAACTGTACCAACTGGTGAGCAAGATGTATGAAACAGGCAAAATACCCTCAGATTTCAAGAAGAATATAATAATTCCAATCCCAAAGAAATCAGGTGTTGACAAATGTGAAAATTACCGAACTATCAGTTTAATAAGTCACAGCTGCAAAATACTAATGCGAAATCTTTACAGACGAATGGAAAAACTGGTAGAAGCCGACCTAGGGGAAGATCAGTATGGATTCCGTAGATATATTGGAACACATGAGGCAATACTGACCCTCCGACTTATCTTAGAAGAAAGATTAAGGAATGTCAAACCTACGTTTCTAGCATTTGTAGACTTAGAGAAAGCTTTTGACAATGTTGACTGAAATACTCTCTTTCAAATTCTAAACGTGGCAGGGGTAAAATACAGGGAGCAAAAGGATATTTACAATTTGTACAGAAACCAGATGGCAGTTATAAGATTCGAGGGACATGAAAGGGAAGCAGTGGTTGGGAAGGGAGTGAGACAGGGCTGTAGCCTCTTACCGATGTTATTCAATCTGTATATTGAGCAAGCAGTAAAGGAAACAAAAGAAAAATTCGTAGTAGGTATTAAAATCCATGGAGAAGAAATAAAAACTTTGAGGTTCGCCGATGACATTGTAATTCTGTCAGAGACGGCAAAGGACTTGGAATAGCAGTTGAACGGAATGTACAGTGACTTGAAAGGAGGATATAAGATGAACATCAACAAAAGCAAAACGAGAATAATGGAATGTAGTCGAATTAAGTCAGGTGATGCTGAGGAACTTAGATTAGGAAATGAGACAATTAAAGTAGTAAAGGAGTTTTGCTATTTGGGAAGCAAAATAACTGATGACGGTCGAAGTAGAGAGGATATAAAATGTACACTGGCAATGGCAAGGAAAGCGTTTCTGAAGAAGATAAATTTGTTAACATCGAGTATAGATTTAAGTGTCATGAAGTCATTTCTGAAAGTATTTGTATGGAGTGTAGCCATGTATGGAAGTGAAACATGGACGACAGATAGTTTGGACAAGAAGAAAATAGAAGCTTTCGAAATGTGGTGCTACAGAAGAATGCTGCAGATTAGATGGATATATCACATAACTAACGAGGAGATATTGAATAGGATTGGGGAGAAGAGAAGTTTGTGGCACAACTTGACCAGAAGAAGGGATCGGTTGGTAGGACATGTTCTGAGGCATCAATGGATCACCAATTTAGTACTGGAGGGCAGCGTGGAGGGTAAAAATCGTAGAGGGAGACCAAGAGATGAATACACTAAGCAGATTCAGAAGGATGTAGGTTGCAGTAGGTACTGGAAGATGAAGAAGCTTGCAGAGGATAGAATAGCATGGAGAGCTGCATCAAACCAGTCTCAGGACTGAAGACAAGAACAACAACAACAATGAGGAAAATTCCAAGCCATAACCAATGTGTATAAAAGTCACTCTGGTACAAGTATCCTTTGTAAATTTGTAAATAATGTGTTATAAAATTTATTTTATGTCATGCGCTATATAAGTGAATACCGGTGCACTCTGACGATGTATAAGTTTCAGGTCTGTGTATGCGTGTGAATACGGATAGCGTTGCGTTATCCACAGTAACAGAATCATAAGGACTTCTTGAGATTACTCAGGAGTGAGTTTTCTAAGAATGCAATGAAGGTAGACGTTCGATAATGCCGCTGCACAAACAGAGAGATCAAGATTGCCGCTGTAAGACACACAACAATGCCTTGTCTGTTCCAACCGCTGCGGACTCTTGGAACGCTGCGGCGTCTTCTGTAAATTCAGGTGTGAAACGCGGAGTTTTTCTTTATAACACAACCAGCGTAAATCCCTTTTGTAAATATTCATCTCGAGGCTCCTCTGAAATAAATGAATCCTGCTAATGAGAAATGTAATCTGTTAATGATTATCAATCAATGAAAAAGTATCTAAAGTTAACATTGTAGCCAGTGATTTCGTATATCACGTCTTATCTTTTACTCTTTATTTGTATATGTTTAGCTATGTTAATTACGGTTTCTTCTACAATACTGATATGAAATATTCATTTCAAATATATTGTTTTTTTTTTGAGAAATGCAATTCTGTTATTTGAAACATGTTATGGTGCTCGATGTTCATTTTAGCTGTTATGAGAGAGTATTGTAATGCTAATTGCGTGTAATGACACATTATTGTCATGCTAATTACGTGCTTAATGAGTGATTAACAAAAGATATGTAAACAAAACTAAATTCATTTCCGAATCAGCATTTCGTTTTGCGTTTCTTGGGACATTCCCTGATTCTAATGGAATATTGGGCGCATGTAATACCGAAAATGCGAATACATACCCAATGATAACTTGTACTGTACTTCTGATTCTGAATCTATAAGCTTTATTACAGAAACGATATTTCAAACGTAATCGATGTAATAGTTTATTTATTTGTGACTGTATACAACTGATGGAAACTAAAATGCAAATATTGTAAATTGCCAGGTAATAGCCAAGGAAACTATGTTTAAATGTATCGATAACTGCGATGGCGAAATAAAAGTAGTTGTGCTGTTGTTTATCTTTGGTTGTGCAGCATCTCTCTCGCGTTGCGAGCAGAGAGGAAGCAGAAGAGCTTGAGTCATGAAAGAGTGCGGAAGTGTTTGTTGCGCTCTCCTGCAGACGCAGTGTGCAGCTATGATCGCGCCAATGTACGGTCACCAAAGTCGATTACCCGCGAATATCGATACCACGGTAGGGATGGTCGGGCGGAGGAAACTGCAGTTCTATTGCCTGTCCCATAATTATTCGAAGCTCAGCAGATGGCGCAGGATTCTCAACCAGCAGCAGTAACATCCCAGCATTGTTGTCGGCTACATTCAGCATCGTCCGCACAGCAACAATATCGTAAACGGTTACTTGAAGAATTATAAACTTATATAGCCATTACCAAGAGGCATTTAATTCACAAAGTATGTTTAACTGGGATAATAACCTGCAATAGTTGGAACTTGTAGTGCACCTATGTTGTCATTGTCATTAGCCATTATTACCAACCAGGGCCCGTTTCCTTTCCATGCAATCACCGTGTGTCGTATTAATTATGAAAATTAATTAACTGTTTATTGACAGTTATGTGTGTAGTCGCTAATGTCCAGTTTCAGCCTAATTTTATGCCTAAGTAACCTCAGTCGAAGCAAGGTCCCGGGAGTTGACAACATTCCATTAGAACTACTGATGGCCTTGGGAGAGCCAGTCCTGACAAAACTCTACCATCTGGTGAGCAAGATGTATCAGACAAGCGAAATACCATCAGACTTCAAGAAGTCCACGTTTTAGCACTGGAATGACGGAGCTATCCCACCACCGAATCGGGACTACTCATCCCTCTGGATGCAGTTAGGGTGACGAGGATAAATCGCTGGTAATCCAACGATTCAAATGGTTCAAATGGCTCTGAGCACTATGGAACTTAACGTCTATGGTCATCAGTCCCCTAGAACTTAGAACTACTTAAACCTAACTAACCTAAGGACATCACACAACACCCAGCCATCACGAGGCAGAGAAAATCCCTGACCCCGCCGGGAATCGAAACCGGGAACCTGGGCGTGGGAAGCGAGAACGCTTCTGCACGACCACGAGATGCGGGCGGTAATCCAACGAGTAATATTTAATCACCATTGTGTGGGTGCGGTCTGGCCCAGGAGTTCCACCTCAGTGAATGGAGCGTTATATGGTTAACTGAGGCTTGTAAGGATCGATAGGAGTTTTCCTTCCCTCCCTCATTTGAGGGTATGAAACGTGGGGTAGGAGGTAATTTTCCAATCAAGCACTGTGCTCAGCAATGCGCTCTTCAATTGTGATTGTGTCAATAGATAATACTCGATTGGTGTGAACGCTAGGGGCACATGTTGGGTTGTTGTACCCAAAGAAGCATCTAATCTTTGCCCAGACCTGTGAAGCCACCATATGTTGAGACATACTTCATCCGACATTCCTATTCCCGTTTTCTCATGAGCTAGTGAATACGGGCACAGAGCGATTTAAAAGCTTTAAGGTGCTCCAGAGGTCGATGCCACTTATGTCGCTGAAGAGCCCACTTATGCTCTTTAATGGCCTCAGCGAATTCTGGCGACCACCAAGGCACAGTCTTAAGCTGGGGGCATCATGAAGTTCGGGGGAACGAATTTTCCACAGAAGAAACAATCGTTGTAGTTACTCTCTCGACCACCAAGTGGATGTTACCTTGTGGGGGAGAATCAGAACGATGGCAGAGATGAAAACTTCCCAGTCTCCCTTGTTTGTAGCCCATCTGTGTAGGTGGCCAGGGTAATGACGCTGGGGGAGTGACATGAAGATGGGGAGGTGATTTCCACAACACAAGGCATTCTGGGCTCTCCAATGGTCAGATGGGAGATGGCCTGTGATTGAAAGTAATAAATTAATGGTCCAGTAAGTACCATTAGCCACAATGAAATTTGTTGGGCCTCCTGTATTTAAGAGGCAGTGGTTGAGATGAGATAGAAATTTCACGACATCTCTACCTTGCTCACTAATCATGGTGCCACCGCCGAAGAGGCGGTAAAAATAAAGAAGAAATGCGGTTGCAGCGTTATCATTCGAAATGTGCCTTTGCGTTGTAGGTTGTAACACCGAAAATGCAGCTAAGATACCAACTCAACCACCCAAAATTTTCGCCATTTAATATTGGTGAAAACTTCTAGTGCACATCCGATTCTGAATCTGTTAGCTTTATTACAGAAAGTATATTTAATGCGTAATCGATGTAGCGGTGGATTATTTTCTGACTATATATCACTGATTTAAATTATATTGAAAATATTGTAAATTGCTGGGTAATAGCCCAGGGATCTTTATTTAAATGTATCGGTAGCAACTACGAAATGGCAGTAGCTGTGCTGTTGTTTATTTTTGCGTATGAAGTATTTGTATCGAGTTTGCGAGCAGAGAGGGAGCTGAGCAGCTTGGGTCATGGAAGAATGCGAAACTGTTTGTTGCACACTCCCGCTGACGCAGTGTGCAGCTATTATCGCGCCATTGTATGCACAGTTCAGTCGTTAACCCGCGAGTATTGAGAATACAGTAGGAGTAGTCAGGCGGAGGGAGATGCAGTGGGTCTGAAGACGGCCCGGGCTTCGCAACCTGCAGCAACAGCGACAGCTCAGCATTGCCCTCGGCTACGTTCTCCGCCATCCGCACAGCTACAACACCGTAAGATTGTTAAGTGAAAAATTATACACTTGTATAGGAATTACCCAGGGGCATTTGTTTCACCATGTATGATTAACTTGAATAAGAACCTGCAATAGCTGAAACTTGTACTGCACCTGTGTTGTATTTGTGTTTAGGTATTATTACCAAGCAAGCCCCCTTCCTTTCCAGGCAATCACAGAGTGTCGTAAAATCATGAAACTTGATAAACTACTTGTTGACAGTTACGTGTGTATTCGTTAAAGACCAGTTCCATTCTAAATTTTCTTTTTCAGTAAGTATTTATTCTTGTACTGGTTAAATAATTTGCAGTTATGAGCATTTAACTTCATTCTCTTACAGCAACGTAAAATATCAGCAGAAAAACTAATAACTAAAGATACAGCACAACTGAAGAATGGACAGGTTCATAGATTGTATATTTAGCTTAGCGAATGGCATCTGCTGGCTCGATACCTATTTTGTTATTGTCAAATATAAAATAAAGTCAGCTGCTCATTTGTTTAAAAACTAATTCAATTCATTCTTTCAGTAATAATAAGTAAACAGCTTGTCGTTTCCTAAATTTTGCATTACGTTACAGTGAGGTTACTGGAGCACTTTTTTTAATCTAATGAAGTCTTACTCACATTTGTTTAACAAGTAATTCTATTTAACTTTACTTTCAAAATTTAGTATTTTAGAATAATTTACTGCACAGTTATGATTTTCTTTCCGTCGTAAACTGTTGTGCTGGGGATAATCGTGACTACATTCTGTTGCCACGTAAGTGATTTGATTAAATTTCTTTGCCATCACCTTTTCCTAAGATTCGGGAGATTCATTGCCCTAGCGGACTAGCGACCATTGCATTATCCTCTTTATAGCTAATCAGTATTGTACTATCAGTAATTTGTGTAGTAAATATGGTACTAGGGAAAACATTGTACCGTTTTCCCTACTATGTGGTTTAGGAGCGGTTGCAGTATATTCCACCCACATCTAAATAGTTATCAGTGTTTAGATTAGGTTTAGAATAAATACATCATTCAGAAGGTTTCGTTTTACAGTTTTTTTCAACTGACCGGTGATATTTTTCTTTGGTAGCAATAGCCTTACTATCTGCAAAAGAGGAAATTACTCGTGGCGACGCTAGTAACAGGATAGTATCAAATTTGTTCTTGTCACGAATTTTGCATTTTGAAGTGGACCATCGGATGTTCAACTGTCATACCTCACCATACGCACTGCCTGACGATAGGGAATTGTGCACAGCGTTGTCTGCCATAGCAACAGCATTTTCGTCGACCACCTGTGGTGCCACAGGTCGTCCGACTCTTCCCAGAGAGACACCCAGCTCTCCAGTCGATTCGAGCTTCTTCATCATACTCTGCACAACAGGTCGAGAAAGAGAAACCTTCCTTAGTCCTTTCAGCCGGCGATATTCTCGTTGTGAAGCTGCAGCATCACTGTTTTGATAATAGAAGTTCAACAATAATGCAGTGTTCCTTTTCTACAAGCTCATGTTGCCACGTCAACAAGTGCACTTCCACTGGTCAGGTGTGTGAAACTACGAATCATGATGACTGATCACGAAATCTGGTTGGTATAGTTTGAACTGGACGGTGGCTTGGTGAAGCAGGGAAATAATGCACCTCCTACTCTCAACATTAATGCTACCCAGTTTGGTACACATATGATAATTAGTTTCTGTGTTAAAACGTGTTGAATAGGAAAAGTATAATCATAACCATCCAGTATAAACGATTTGTTGAGCATGTTGAACAGTACATTTAATGATCAGTCATAATCAGTTACTGCTAAAATTAATGCTCAGTCCGCATCAGTTACTGCTAAAAGTAATGCTCAGTTTGAATCAATAAAAGCTCAGTCCGAATCAATTAACGCTCAATCCAAAACAATGAGAATTGTAAAGAATAATATTGAAGTAGTTAACACGAAGGTAGATGAAATCAAGAAAGAAATATTTGTAATGAATATCGCATTCGGTAACCTTAAGCGGGACATGACAGAGGTACAGTCAAAAATAGAAAGCATGGTTCAAATGGCTCTGAGCACTATGGGACTCAACTGCTGTGGTCATTAGTCCCCTAGAACTTAGAACTACTTAAACCTAACTAACCTAAGGACATCACACACAGCCATGCCCGAGGCAGGATTCGAACCTGCAACCATAGCAGAAAAGCATTAATAGTCGTTTTGCGACGGAAGTAGAGAGGACTGAATAGAAACTTAAACAGACCGTTGATCCCGTTATTGAAAATAAAGTACCATAACTGAAAAGGTAAAATTCGAGAGAGAAGGTGAATTTCAAACTTTAGTCTCAGATACATATACCAGAGGAAAGAAACAGCTGGCTATGTGTGATGAGAAAAAGGGAAAAGTGAAAAAATTAGTGACGACCACTAGCCAAGTAGGTACAAAACTAACGAAGTTAGAAAAGAGAGTAGACGAAAAGCTACACTATGTGTCATGCCACGCACAAAAATCTGAAATATTAGCGACGGGGCAGCATTTCAATCCTCTCAAAAATCCCCCGGATTGCACGCTACCGACTTCATTCAAACTCCGAAAGGCTCTTGCCTGAAGTGTGGGCAGGTGAGTGATAATTAACGCTGTAATCGACTTGCAAACGGGCGAGGCTAAGCGATCGGGCTTAAATCTCGATTTTGTGAACTTCAGCTTTCAAGAATTTGAGAATGCTATCTTTGGTGGGAGAAGAAGCATGAGAGTGAATGGATCGATTTTGTAGTGTCAAAATTCTACGACGCGAACTCTCGCGGCGCGATGAAAGAATTTTGTGAAAATTTGGTCCACAAGTTAAAATATTTGTGTGATCAACGGACTGAATCGGGAGCTGTGCAAGAAGCTTCCAAATGATTACAAGAGGTACATAGGCAGTAGTTACAAAATAGTTACTGCATTCCTAGGAAAGGTCGAAGATGAAGACAATTATTGGAATAATCACGAACATTTTAAGAGTTGTGGTAATATAAATAATTACCACAATGGTAACAACTACACTCCTGGAAATTGAAATAAGAACACCGTGAATTCATTGTCCCAGAAAGGGGACACTTTATTGACTCATTCCTGGGGTCAGATATATCACATGATCACACTGACAGACCCACAGGCACATAGACACAGGCAACAGAGCATGCACAATGTCGGCACTAGTACAGTGTATATCCACCATTAGCAGCAATGCAGGCTGCTATTCTCCCATGGAGACGATCGTAGAGATGCTGGATGTAGTCCTGTGGAACGGCTTGCCATGCCATTTCCACCTGGCGGCTCAGTTGGACCAGCGTTCGTGCTGGACGTGCAGACCGCGTGAGACGACGCTTCATCCAGTCCCAAACATGCTCAATGGGGGACAGATCCGGAGATCTTGCTGGCCAGGGTAGTTGACTTACACCTTCTAGAGCACGTTGGGTGGCACGGGATACATGCGGACGTGCATTGTCCTGTTGGAACAGCAAGTTCCCTTGCCGGTCTAGGAATGGTAGAACGATGGGTTCGATGACGGTTTGGATGTACGGTGCACTATTCAGTGTCCCCTCGACGATCACCAGAGGTGTACGGCCAGTGTAGGAGATCGCTCCCCACA
This sequence comes from Schistocerca gregaria, assembly GCF_023897955.1. NCBI lineage: Eukaryota > Metazoa > Arthropoda > Insecta > Orthoptera > Acrididae > Schistocerca > Schistocerca gregaria. Next base: position 283,846,903 of record NC_064920.1, on the reverse strand, counting down.
CCATGATGCCGGGTGTTGGCCCTGTGTGCCTCGGTCGTATGCAGTCCTGATTGTGGCGCTCACCTGCACGGCGCCAAACACGCATACCATCATTGGCACCAAGGCAGAAGCGACTCTCATCGCTGAAGACGACACGTCTCCATTCGTCCCTCCATTCACGCCTGTCACGACACCAGTGGAGGCGGGCTGCACGATGTTGGGGCGTGAGCGGAAGACGGCCTAACGGTGTGCGGGACCGTAGCCCAGCTTCATGGAAACGGTTGCGAATGGTCCTCGCCGATACCCCAGGAGCAACAGTGTCCCTTATTTGCTGGGAAGTGGCGGTGCGGTCCCCTACGGCACTGCGTAGGATCCTACGGTCTTGGCGTGCATCCGTGCGTTGCTGCGGTCCGGTCCCAGGTCGACGGGCACGTGCACCTTCCGCCGACCACTGGCGACAACATCGATGTACTGTGGAGACCTCTCGCCCCACGTGTTGAGCATTTCGGCGGTACGTTCACCCGGCCTCTCGCATGTCCACTATACGGCCTCGCTCAAAGTCCGACAACTACACATACGGTTCACGTCCACGCTGTCGCGGCATGCTACCAGTGTTAAAGACTGCGATGGAGCTCCGTATGCCACGGCAAAGTGGCTGACAGTGACGGCGGCGGTGCACAAATGCTGCGCAGCTAGCGCCATTCGACGGCCAACACCGCGGTTCCTGGTGTGTCCGCTGTGCCATGCGTGTGATCATTGCTTGTACAGCCCTCTCGCTGTGTCCGGAGCAAGTATGGTGTATAATAACAAAAAAACATGGCAATAATCTTAATCACCACCATGGTAATAATAACTGACACCACTATAACAATAATGGTCATAGTGGAAACAACAGTAGAAGAAATGACAGAGGCCAGTATCATGTGAATGTGGCACGTGGCTCTCAGCAGAATGATTGTATGCAGGTGCAAAATCTCCAATTGTGACAGGCGCATAGAAACAGGCCTGTCGTACCTAGTGTGGGAAACCATTAACTGCACCAGTTTTGGGCTCACTAGGCGTGGGAAAACCTTGGTAGCCCAGAAGAAAAAGCAAACAAACGTCGCTATGGTACATTAGGATGGATAAATGGGCGATGGGAGGATGTACAAGAAGACAGAGTGAGTAGCACACCCGGAGTAAGAATAATTGAAGATGATAAGGTAGTGGACAAAGCGATCGCTGTCAGTAAAGACGTTGAAAAGAGAGTACTGGTCAATGAGGATGAGGCGCCCATGTTAGGACGACATTGGTACCACAGGCTCTAGTACAGTGTGATTCGCCGGCGTAATTAAAGAAACCGATATCGGATTAAACTTCAGTTATTGAGCAGGGCAACGAGAAACACCAGGAAATGTGGCTAGGTCAGTTCGGTCAGATATACGACAAACTGAAGAATTACAGAGAACTGTATGGCAGGTGTGCTAATGGGGAGAGTGGACAATATCTGACGCTTCTAAACCCGCCTGATATTAACGTTTATGAAGAAACGGAAAGATCTGTACTGAAGCTGCTCTAAATGGTGAAATAACTGAAGTTGCCAACCACAAGGTGGTTAGTCCTAAGGAAACTTTCTGAAGAGGGGCAAGACGTATTTGCCGATGAGGAGCGGGTACGACTAATTGATGGCCACATAGATTACGACATCTACGAGGTTAAGGCTGACATCATACAATCAGACAGGAGTGGTATGGGTTGTGTGAGCTCGGGAAACGAATTAGAAGCAGAGACCGAGTACATTTCTTCAACAAATTTGGAAGACGATACCTTCTTTGCGGAGGAAACTTTTGTGACTTGAGAGTTAGCAAATTGTTCCTAATACTAGGTCCGTTAAACGAAAACATTGATAAAAAGGTTTCAGTATTGTCAAAAGGGCTTCAACAAATGCAAGGCAGGCAGACAGAAATTATAAATGTCCAATAACAGAAAATTAAAAAACCACCACATCAGCTGCTATTGGTGTCAGAGCCGGATGAGTTTTTCTTGAATGACCTTAATATGGATGAGTATTTGTTATGAGAAAACCAAGAACTAGACACAGATAAGTGTAGATAAATAATTCTACCCATCGGTATGCACAGCCTACAAAAGTGCGGTTTAATTGATACCGAGGCAGAAAAAATTTTCGATTTGTTAAAGGAAAGACCAAGAGTAGTGGTAACGCCCGTAATGTGAGCTGAAATGATCGGTGCTACCGGAAAGAGTAGCAAACCTGTATCCCATAAAATATGTGCCTGTTTAGAAATTTAAGCGGAAAAATTTGGATGTGAATTGATCGTCGTGCCAGATGTGAGCATCGTGATAGTAATGAGCTTAGACTCGTTACCACGCAGTAATTGACTGCAACAATATAACAGTTATACGCATTTCAAAAGATGAGATCGAAATTAGTGTGTTTTAAGGAAAAAAGTGTTGGTCTGAGTAGTCAGTACCAACGTGTTCACATTCTTGCTTTACCTGATGGAATTGGTTTAGGCAGAAATAGGGTTGGGTATTTTAACAACTCATGCAAGATAGTAACAGATAGTATAAAGACCTACGATAACTTTCAGAGGTTCAAAGTGACCAACTGCACAAATCGTGGCCCTATGTCGAGCATAACACCTGACGATGCCGTAGAGTTAGTGTTTACAGACCTGTATGACCTCCTGCCAAACACCCCAGAAAATTTTGTCTACATATTTGTAGTACTAAAAGCGTTTTAGAATGTCATTAAGTTGTATCTGATAAGAAAGGTAACAGCCAAATCGGTTTTTCATGGCAAACCTCTAAATGATTACTTTTGCATATCGCAAACCAAAAGCGATTTTGCCCGACAAAGGGCCACAGCTTACTTCCAAGTTATGAATGAAGATATGGACAGCAAATGGATTGAAAATGATACACATCTGGGCCTATAGCACTGTCGGAAATCCAGCGGCACGAGACACACATGAGCTGGGGCGAGTTTGCCGAATGTATTGTCATCACAATCACAGAGCATGGGGCAAATATGTAAACGATTTCTAAAGGCTTATGAGTGCTTTGGTGCACGAATCTACAGGATTCACCCTGGAGAAAATCAAGTTAGACTGTGAGTTTAAGAGTTTGGTGGAAGAGAGAATTGATTTCCCACCGCTAGATAGTATTGTCATGTAGGTGAAGAAAGAGCATTTACGAGAGATGACGGAAAATAAGGCCGAGAAGCGAATACGGAGTTATGACTCGAAAGAGCGATTTTAAAAATTTGCAATGGGCTACCTCGTTCTCGTTAAACGGAACGATAAAGCAAGCAAGATCGATAATTAGGTTTCAAATTTTAAATTATTTTAGAATGGACTATTTAAGATTGTCACTATACCTCATGCCAATGCTTTCCGTTTAGCTTGTCCCAATTCTAGCAAGCTGTTACGTGTATGTAATGTTGTTGACTTGTAGCTCAGTCAATCAAGAACTCATAAATCTGAGAAAGTATTTCCTGCACAGACTTAATTATTAGCGTAATTTTCAAAGCTTATTCTTTCTTGAACCAGACTGTCATTAATTAATTTTCAAGAAGTATGACGAAAATCCCCCATGAACCATGGACCTTGTCGTTGGTGGGGAGGCTTGCGTGCCTCAGAGATACAGGTAGTCTTACCGTAGGTACAACCACAACGGAGGGGTATCTGTTTAGAGGCCAGACAAACATGTGGTTCCTGAAGAGGGGCAGCAGCCTTTTCAGTAGTTGCAAGGGCAACAGTCTGGATGATTGACTGATCTGGCCTTGTAACAATAACCAAAACCCCCTTGCTGTGTTGGTACTGCGAACGGCTGAAAGCAAGGGGAAACTACGGCCGTAGTTTTTCCCGCGGGCATGCAGCTTTATTATATGATTAAATGATGATGGAGTCCTCTTGGGTAAAATATTCCGGAGGTAAAATAGTCCCCCAGTCGGATCTCCGGGCAGGGACTTCTGAAGAGGATGCCGTTATCAGGAGAAAGAAAACTGGCGTTCTACGGATAGGGGCGTGGAATGTCAGATCCCTTAATTTAATTTAAAAAGGGGATTGGATTGGTTAAAGTCAGATGTAGTGGGAATTAGTGAAGATCGGTGGCAGGACGAACACGACTTCTGGTCAGGTGACTACAGGGTTACAGGTTTAATAATGAATAGGAACATAGGAATGCGGGTAAGCTACTACAAACAGCATAGTGAACGCATTATGTTGGCCACGATAGATACGAAGCCCACACCTAGTACAGTAGTACATGTTTATATGCCAACTAGCGCTGCAGATGACGAAGAAATTGAAGAAATGTATGATGAAATAAACTAAATTATTCAGATAGTGAAGGGAGATGAAAATTTAATAGTCATGGGTGACTGGAATTCGTCAGTAGGAAAAGGGAGATAAGGAAACATAGTGGGTGAATATGGATTGGGGCTAAGAAATGAAAGAGGAAGCCGTCTGGTAGAATTTTGCACAGAGCACAACTTAATCATAGGTAACACTTGGTTCAAGAATCATAGAAGAAGGCTGTATACATGGAAGAAGCCTGGAGATACTGACAGGTTTGAGATATATTATATAATGGTAACACAGAGGATTAGGAGTCAGGTTTTAAATTGTAAGACATTTCCAGGGGCAGATTTGGACTCTGATCACAATCTATTGGTTATGAACTGTAGATTAAAACTGAAGAAAGTGCAAAAGGTTGGAATTTAAGGACTTGGGACATGGATAAACTGGAAGAACCAGAGGTTGTACAGAGTTTCAGGGAGAGGATAACGGAACAATTGACAGGAATAGGGGAAAGAAATACAGTATAAGAAGAATGGGTAGCTTGGAGGGATGAAGTAGTGAAGGCAACAGAGAATCAAGTAGGTAAAAAGACGAGGGCTAGTAGAAATCCTTGGGTAACAGAAGAAATATTGAATTTAATTGATGAAAGGAGAAAATATTAAATGCAGTAAATGAAGCAGGCAAAAAAGAATACAAACGTCTCAAAAATGAGATTGACAGGAAGTGCAAAATGGCTAAGAAGAGATGGCTGGAGGACAAATGTAAGGATGCAGAAGCTTATCTCACTAGGGGTAAGATAGATACTGACTACAGGAAAATTAAAGGGACCTTTGGTGAAAAGAGAAACACTTGTATGAATATCAAGAGCTCAGGTAGAAACTCAGATCTAAGCAAAGAAGGGAAAGCAGAAAGGTGGAAGGAGTATATAGAGGGTCTATACAAAGACGACGTACTTGAGGATAATATTATGGAAATGGAAGAGGATGTGGATGAAGATGAAATGGGAGATACGATACTGCATGAAGAGTTTGACTAAGCACTGAACGACCTGAGTCGAAACAAGGCCAGTCCTCACAAAACTATACCAACTGGTGAGCAAGATGTATGAAACAGGCGAAATACCCTCAGATTTCAAGAAGAATATAATAATTCCAATCCCAAAGAAATCAGGTGTTGACAAATGTGAAAATTACCGAACTATCAGTTTAATAAGTCACAGCTGCAAAATACTAATGCGAAATCTTTACAGACGAATGGAAAAACTGGTAGAAGCCGACCTAGGGGAAGATCAGTATGGATTCCTTAGATATATTGGAACACATGAGGCAATACTGACCCTCCGACTTATCTTAGAAGGAAGATTAAGGAATGTCAAACCTACGTTTCTAGCATTTGTAGACTTAGAGAAAGCTTTTGACAATGTTGACTGTAATACTCTCTTTCAAATTCTAAAGGTGGCAGGGGTAAAATACAGGGAGCAAAAGGCTATTTATAATTTGTACAGAAACCAGATGGCAGTTGTAAGAGTCGAGGGACATGAAAGGGAAGCAGTGGTTGGGAAGGGAGTGAGACAGGGCTGTAGCCTCTCCCCGATGTTATTCAATCTGTATATTGAGCAAGCAGTAAAGGAAACAAAAGAAAAATTCGTAATAGGTATTAAAATCCATGGAGAAGAAATAAAAACTTTAAGGTTCGCCGATGACATTGTAATTCTGTCAGAGACAGCAAAGGACTTGGAATAGCAGTTGAACGGAATGTACAGTGACTTGAAAGGAGGATATAAGATGAACATCAACAAAAGCAAAACGAGAATAATGGAATGTAGTCGATTTAAGTCGG